>NC_134211.1:8461602-9086602 GCF_965140235.1 Caretta caretta
GCAAACTCTTGGGGCGCCTGTCAGTCAATCCTGGCTGCCCGCTGCGAAGGAGCTCTGAGCTCTAGCAGTTAAAGTCACGGGTGGTTAGGACCTTGGGGCATCCGTCAGCCTAGCCCAGGCTGCCCGCCGCGAAGGGACAGTGCGTCCTAGCGGTTAAAGTCACAGATGGTATAAACGGGCATAGCTGGCACCTCACCAAACATCCTTGGCCGTCGGCTAACAACACCCCATCACAGAGATGAAGAGATGGAAGGATGTGTGGGTGAGTAGGTAGGGGATATAGGGATGGGTGGGTGGGTGAGTAGCTGGGTTTGTAGAGGCTTGGAGGGATGGATTTTTGAGTAGTTGGGTCCATAGGGAGATGGAGGGTTAGATAGTTGGGTCCATAGGGGGATGGAGGGTTAGATCATTGAGTCCATAGGGAAATGGAGGGATGGGTAGTTGGGTCCATAGGGGGATGGAGGGTTAGGTAGTTGATCCGTAGGAGGTTGGAAAGATGGGTAATAGGGTCCATAGGGGGTGGAGGAAAGGATAATTAGGTAGATGGGTCCATATGGTGAGGGAGGGAGGGAAGGATAGGTTGTTGGATCCACAGGAGAATGAAGGGAGGGATAGCTGGGTCCATAGAAGGATGGATAGAGGGACGCATGGATGGGTAGTTGGTCCCACAGCGGGATGGGTAGTTGGCTCTGTAGGGTGATGGAGGGATGGGTAGTTGGGTCTGAAGGGTGATGGAGGGATGGATAATTGGGTCTCTCGGGTGATGGAGGGATGGGTAGTTGGATCCAGAGGGGGATGGATAGTTGGGTCTGTAGGGGTATGGAGGGATGGGTAGTTGTCTCTGAAGATTGATGGAGGGATGGATAGTTGGCTCCATAGGGTGATGGAGGGGTGGAGGGATGGGTAGTTGGCTCTGAAGATTGATGGAGGAATGGATAATTGGCGATGTGGAGGGATGGACAGGTAGTTGGCTCTTAGAGGGATGGAGGGATGGATAGATAGTTGGGTTAATGAGGGGCATAGATACATACCTAGAGGAGGGTGTAGAGTGATGGATAGACATGTAGGTGGCTCAGCATGAGGATGGATGGAAGGAAAGCTAAATCAATCTTCTGGAGCCCTCCTTGCCTGACTCCCCCTTTGCCCCCTCCCCTGTGACAACCCTCCCATGGCAGAAGCCCCCTCCCCATCCCCTAGGAAGCACAGGGTAGTAGGGGGCACTCACCAGCAGTGCATGTTTCTGCCTGGCTCAGCTCAGCCTCACTCTGCTTCTCCTTGGAGAACACTTCAGCTGGCTCAGAACATGGGCTCTGCTCCACCCAGCTACCAGGGAACGGTGGGGCAGAGACGGCAAGGGAAGGAGGAGGGACAAGGCTAATCGCACTCTAGAGACACCCCTGCTCTGACACTAGCCACTGGCACATGGTGACTCAACCCAGAGCCAGTGCCTGGCCCAACAATGGGTCTGGAATCAGGACTCCTGCGTTCTGTCCCCAACTCAGGGCGGGACTGGGAGACAGGATTCCTTCGTTCTAGTCTACTTCCCCCCTCCCCGCCGTCTCTGGGTTGGTTAATCACAGATCCAGCCCCATGACCAAGTTTGCTATTAACCATCCCCGCTGGCCCCTGGGGACCCTTCCAGGAGGTGTCATTTCGGTTCAGGGAGAGAGACCGCAACAGTATGGAGGGGGTGCCACAGTCCAGGGCCGTCATCAACAACCCGGCCGACATCAGCGTCATCGTGGGCTACTTCGTCCTGGTCATCTGCGTAGGGCTCTGGGTAGGTGACCTGGGGACACAGCCCTTTGCCCCAGTCCCCTCTCTCCCACCCCCCAACACTGGGCACCAGGGGGAGAAATTGCACAGGGTAGAGACCTGAGCCACTCTTCTGGGACCCAGAACCACCAGGCAGAGAACGAGAACTGACCACCCCAAAATTAGACCCAAAACTTGAGTCAAGGACATCCCCATATACACCCTGCTATCCAGCCATCTATCCACCCATCCCCATATACACCCCTCTATCTATCCCCCATCCCCATATACACCCCTCTATCTATCCATCTATCCACTCATCCACATACGCACCTTGCTATCTATCCACCCATCCCCATAAACACTCTCTATCTATCCCCCATCCCCATATGCACCCTGCTATCTATCCCCCCATCCAGCCATTCCCATATACACCCCTCTCTCTAGCTGTCCATCCATCCTTTCCCATACACCCCTTGCTTTCTATCCCTCTATCCATCCCCATACACACACCCCATCCATCCTTCATTCCCCAAACACACCCCTCTTTCTAGCCATCCCCATACACACCCCTCTGTCTATCCATTCATCCCTCCCCGTACATACCTCTCTCTCTATCCCTTTATCAGACTCCATAGGCACCTCCCTACCTATCTATCCACCCTAATACCCAACCTTCTATCCATCCAGCCCCAAGCAGAGCCCGCTCTTTATCCAGCTACACAACCCTCTGTCCACCCATCCATCCTGCTGCTCACCCCTCTCTCCATCCCCATACACACCCCTCTAGCCAGCTGTCTATCCCCATACACACACACATCTACCTATCTCCATACACACCCCTCTATCCATCAGTCTCCAGAACCCCCCCACACTTATCCATCCATCCCAGAATCAAGCATCATCACCCAGGAACTCAGTCTCTGAAACTTGAATTTCCATCTCAACCCTAGCATGTCTCTGTTGCTGGCAGATCCCAGAATCAAAGCCCAGGGCTCGACCCTGGAAATCTGACCCCAGAACTTGAACTGTGGCCCGGGAAGCCCATCCACAAAACAGTGGGGCTCAGAAGGGCCTGCGGCTGAGGCCCACATCCGCAGAGGACTTAGATGCCCAAGTCCTAGTTTTAGGCTCCCCTGAGATCCACAAAACTCTCACTCGGCTCCCACCCAACACCTAAGTCATGTAGTCGAAGTTTCATACCCGCCAGAGTTTCTGCCTCGGGGCACATGAGCTGCTGCCTCCCTCTGGGTGTCCAGGAGGACACGCATTCATGCTACCCACTGGGCTATGCTGATGTGGGACCCCCTCAGTCCCTCCTGGTACAGCTGTTCCACAGTGCCTCAGTGAAGGAGTGGGTACAGCCAGGGGACTGGCCCCAGGAGTCTCCCACCTCCCAGCTGGATGTCCCAAGCACCGGCCCATAGAGTTCTTCTCAAGCTCTGACCTGCTCTCTCTCTGGCCCAGGGACTCTTGTTCTTTAAAGCCACCGTGGAGAAGCTGCACCAGGAGAGACCAAGGGAGCTCGCACGTCCGACTATCCCATTATTGCTCCGTGGCTTCTCTTCAGGCAGAGGGGGGAATTGAACCAGGAGCTTCCACAACCCAGGCTGAGTGCTCTAAGCACTGGGCTGGAAGTCGTAAGCTGGGCACCTCCTCCTGTGGCTGGTTTGTGGGGAGCGAGGCAGGCGCCCAACTCATTCTCACAAGGAACAACGGAGATACCAAAGCTGCCCGACCCCAGGAGAGGGATTCCCGGCTCTGGGCCGCTGGCAGAGCGAGGCGCCTCTCTGCAGCCTGGACTAAGGGGGCAAACTCCATGAGAGGGGCAGGACTTAGGACCTCCCATCTCCCACTGCCTGGCTCATATGGCTCCCTGCCTAGCACGCCTAGCACCCATTCATTATATAGGGAGCCTGGCGCCTAGCTCAGGCTTTCTGGATCCCAGTGTTGGTCCAGTGATTTTTCTCAGCACCTAAACATTAGGTGTTCCCATGCCGAGCACCATGATACCTAAGTCCCTTTGTGGAGCCGGACCTTAGAACCCAACAATCTCATGTGATTGACATGCCTAGAACACAAGTCACTGGCATGATTGATGTACCTAGAACCCAAACCGCTAGGATCTTGGATGGGGCTGTCCTTGTTCCACCACTCCCACGACATTTCTGTCCCTTCTCCCGCTTATCACTCCCTCTACTCCACCCCAGGAGGGTCCCATCTCACAGTGGAAGGGCTGGTGGGGCCTCATCCCGGCTGTACAGTTGGTTTTTTGCTCTTCTCATAGTCTTAGCTCTTTGATCTCAGCTCCAGATTGGGCAGGGACAGGGGAAGAGGTTGTTAATTATTACTGGGAAGTACATGGTCCATGCTCATGAGGCCTGTAATGAGGTGTTGTAAATTTAGCAGATTAGTCAGGGAGCAGAAATGTACGGCGTATGCCCCCTGCATCACTTTGCCACACAAAGTCCCCCGACCGTTGACCCATGGCTTTAATAAGTCACTGCGGCCCCTCCAACTAGCCAGCCCCATCCCCTCACAGCCTCGAGTGCTGGATCCTCCCCCCGCGGACACCTCAGCTTGCTGCAGTACGTGGCAAAGACCCAAAATGATGGGACACACTAGAATTACTCAGGCAAGACACGTGCACGGCACTCAGTGCCAGGCTGGCTCACAACCGAGGCCCATCTAACTCAGCCTCCAGCAAAGGAAAATGTGACACACACACACACACACACCCCTCCACCCCCCGCAATACACATCTCAACCTGGTCTCTAACAGGGACCCCCCTGAAGCCTTGCGGCAGGAAGCTGTGTCACCAACTCTGGCTAGTTTCAGCCACTGAAATACCCAGTCCCTCTTTGAATCTTGGCCCCCCACAACTTCTGGTGGCAGGCAGTTCCGAAGGCCGATCACGCCTCGGGTGAAAGTGCATTTCCTGCCTCCTTGTGATTGACTCCAGGAGCTCAATCTATTTAGCGAAACCAAGAGCAGGTTAAGGGGTGGGCTGATCACAGTCTGTACGTACCTCCATAGGGAACAAATCATTAATACGGGGCTCTTTAGTGGACGAAGGTCTGACACGACCCAGTGGCTGGACGTAGGCAAATTCAGCCTGGAACTAAGGGGTACGTTTTTAAGAGTGAGGGGAATTAACCATTGGAACAGCTCACCCAGGGCTGTGGCTGATTCGCCATCGCTGGGAAGTTGGTGCCCCAGTTCAGCCAGCAACGATTTGGGGCAGTTCCCTGGCCTGTGCTACCCGGGAGGTCAGACCCGGCTGGCCTGAGAATCTCTGAGCCCCAGGTCAGTCACTCTCCAGAGGAGATTTGCTCCAGCCCGCTGAGCCGTCCCATCGCCCTTCTCGGAGCCTGGCATCTCCAGACAGAGCTGGGGGGACTCACCCCGTGGAGGGAGACAGAGCTGGCGGGGTACCTCTGGAGTTGGTGGAGAAACCCAGCATCCAGCCCATGGAAAACGCCCTCCTCCCGCTCTCGCCCCTGCAGTCTATGTGCCGCACCAACCGCAGCACCATCGGGGGTTACTTCCTGGCTGGTAGGAACATGGTCTGGGGGCCGGTGAGTATTGCAGTGGGGGCGGGGGAGATAGACAGACAGACAGATAGATGGGTGCGTATGGGGCTAACCGTCGATCTCGGGAACGGATTCAGAGATGGATTTAGGGAAGAGGGTTAATACTTGACCCTAGAAGCAGCTGGGGTGAGGATGGGGCAGTGTGGGGCGGGGCAGGGGATTGATGTCAGGGGGCCCATAGAAAGGATATGAGGTTGAGTGGCAGGGGGTTGGGGTTAGGGGCAGTGCCCGGGGGCAGGGGGTTGGGGTTAGGGGCAGTGCCCGGGGGCAGGGGGCTGGCGTTAGGGGCAGTGCCTGGGGCAGGGGGTGGCATTAGGGGCAGTGCCCTGGGGCAGGGGTTTGGCATTAGGGGCAGTGCCCGGGGCAGGGGGTGGGGGTTAGGGGCAGTGCCCGGGGGCAGGGGGTTGGGGTTAGGGGCAGTGCCCAGGGGCAGGGGGTTGGCATTAGGGGCAGTGCCCGGGGGCAAGGGGTTGGGGTTAGGGGCAGTGCCCAGGGCAGGGGCTGGCTTTAGGGGCAGTGCCCAGGGGCAGGGGGTTGGGGTTGGGGCAGTGCCCGGGGGCAGGGGGTTGGGGTTAGGGGCAGTGCCCGGGGGCAGGGGGTTGGCATTAGGGGCAGTGCCTGGGGGCAGGGGGTTGGGGTTAGGGGCAGTGCCCGGGGCAGGGGCTGGCTTTAGGGGCAGTGCCCAGGGGCAGGGGGTTGGGTCAGTGCCCGGGGGCAGGGGGTTGGGGTTAGGGGCAGTGCCCGGGGCAGGGGGTTGGGGTTAGGGGCAGTGCCCGGGGCAGGGGCTGGCTTTAGGGGCAGTGCCCAGGGGCAGGGGTTGGCATTAGGGGCAGTGCCCGGGGGCAGGGGGTTGGGGTTAGGGGCAGTGCCCGGGGGCAGGGGGTTGGCATTAGGGGCAGTGCCCGGGGCAGGGGGTTGGGGTTAGGGGCAGTGCCCAGGGGCAGGGGGCTGGGGTTAGGGGCAGTGCCCGGGGCAGGGGGTTGGGGTTAGGGGCAGTGCCCGGGGGCAGGGGGTTGGCATTAGGGGCAGTGCCCGGGGGCAGGGGGTTGGGGTTAGGGGCAGTGCCGGGGCAGGGGGTTGGGGTTAGGGGCAGTGCCCGGTGGCAGGGGCTGGCATTAGGGGCAGTGCCCGGGGGCAGGGGTTGGCATTAGGGGCAGTGCCCGGGGGCAGGGGATTGGGGTTAGGGGCAGTGCCCGGGGCAGGGGGTTGGGGTTAGGGGCAGTGCCCAGGGGCAGGGGGCTGGCTTTAGGGGCAGTGCCCGGGGGCAGGGGGTTGGCATTAGGGGCAGTGCCCGGGGCAGGGGGTTGGGGTTAGGGGCAGTGCCCGGGGGCAGGGAGTTGGGGTTAGGGGCAGTGCTCAGTGCACCTATCCATAGCCCAGTCCCTCTCCCTCCGGCTATGCTGCAGGTGGGCGCGTCTCTCTTTGCCAGCAACATTGGCAGTGGGCACTTCGTGGGGCTGGCTGGCACCGGTGCCGCCAGTGGCCTGGCTGTGGCCGGCTTCGAGTGGAATGTAAGTGATTTTGAGTGCCCAGAACCCCCTCCCCCCCCATCTCCCCCTCCCTGACCCCACTGCCCCTCCCTGACCCCTCTCCTCTCTCCCTGCCAGGCTCTCTTCGTGGTTCTCCTCCTGGGATGGCTCTTCGTACCTGTCTACCTCACTGCCGGGGTGAGCATCACACTGGGTATAGGCTGGGGTGGCTGGGAGCCAGGACTCCTGGGTTCTATCCCAATCCTGGGAGAGGAGTGGGCTCTGGTGGGTTAGAGCTGGGGGCTGGGAGCCAGGTCTCCGGGGTTTTATCCTCAGCTCCAGGAGGGGAGGGCAGTGGGGTCTAGTGGGTCAGAGCAACGGTGGCTGGAAGCCAGGACTCCTGGGTTCTATCCCAACTCTGGGAGAGGAGTGGGGTCTCGTGGGTTAGACCGGGGGGCTGGGAGCCAGGACTCCGGGGTTTTATCCTCAGCTCTGGGAGGGGAGGGCAGCGGGGTCTGGTGGGTTAGAGCAGTGGGGGCTGGGAGCCAGGACACCTGGGTTCCATTCTGTTCTCCCTTTACCTGCAGGTGATCACGATGCCCCAGTATCTGAAGAAGCGATTTGGGGGCCGGCGAATCCGGATCTATCTGTCCATCCTGTCCCTCTTTCTCTACATCTTCACTAAAATCTCAGTACGTAATTAATCCTCTTCCAGGGGGTGGGCAGGAGCACCGGCTGTGGGTGGTGTTCCTGGCTTCTCCCAGCAGGGGGTGCTGTGTACATTGGCCCAATGCTGAGACCCCCCATCCTGTATCGCCCCCCGTAGGTGGACATGTTCTCGGGGGCTGTTTTTATCCAGCAGGCTCTGGGCTGGAATATCTATGTCGCTGTCATTGCCCTGCTCGTAATTACCACCATATACACTGTGACAGGTAACGGGGCCGCATCTGGGGTGGGGGCCCAGGGGCTGCTCCAGCTGGGCCCTGGGGAGCGAGGGGGGGGGAGCATAGGTGGGCACCATTTCACCCCACCCCTTGTTGCTCTCCCAGGGGGGCTGGCAGCCCTGATGTACACCGACACAGTACAAACCTTCGTCATCATTGGGGGAGCCTTCGTCCTCATGGGCTTTGGTGAGTGAGATCCACCCACTGCTCCCCCACGGACAGGGGCAGGAATTGCAGCTGAAAGGAAGCCGCCGGTGCCTCCAGACCCAGCAGGGGGCGCTGTAGGGAGTGGGGAGGGGGTGCCAGTTGTGGGGGGCTCCCGGTGACTCCAGTCCCAGCAGGAGATGCTATAGGAAGCAGGGCGGGGGTCCTGACTGGGGCGGGGGGGGGCTCCTGGTGACTCCAGTCCCAGCAGGGGGTGCTGAAGGAAGTAGGGAAGGGGTGCTGGTTGTGGGGGGCTCCCGATGACTCCAGTCCCAGCAGGAGATGCTATAGGAAGCAGGGCGGGGGTCCTGACTGGGGCGGGGGGGGCTCCTGGTGACTCCAGTCCCAGCAGGGGGTGCTGTAGGAAGTAGGGAAGGGGTGCTGGTTGTGGGGGGCTCCCGGTGACTCCAGCCCCGAGTTCTCCCAGATGTTGGGCGCAGGCTGCCGTGGTCACTCTTGGTCACAGTGCCCCCTGTCGGTTGCTTTGCAGCATTTCACGAGGTGGGGGGCTACCAGGGGCTCTTTGACAAGTACCTAGAGGCCATTCCCAGCAAGACCCTCTCTCCCGCCCCGGCCCTGTACAACATCTCAGCCACCTGCTACCAGCCCCGCCCCGACGCCTTCCACCTCCTCCGTGACCCCCTGACGGGAGACCTCCCCTGGCCAGCGCTAATCTTCGGCCTCACCATCATCTCCACCTGGTACTGGTGCAGCGACCAGGTATGGGGGCGGGGAGTGGGGCCCGGGGCCTTTCCCCTCTGGGGGCGCCGGTTCCCATCCAGCCCCAGGGTGGGGACTGGCTGGCTCAGGGTGTGGGGCCTGCCACGGGGGCATTCCCTGTTCACAGGTGATTGTGCAGCGTTGCCTAGCGGGCAGGAGCCTGACCCACGTCAAAGCCGGCTGCATCCTCTGTGGGTACCTGAAGCTGTTGCCCATGTTCCTCATGGTGATGCCAGGCATGATCAGCCGCATCCTCTACCCAGGTACGGTGCTCCTCACCTCACCAGGAGATAGTGACGGCTGCCCCCTGCTGGCGGGATCCCAGCTGCCCCATGCCTTAGCCCCCTGCCTCCAGGCCTGGCCGCCCTGCTGACCCCGTTTTCTCCCCAGACGAGGTGGCCTGCGTGGTGCCAGAGGACTGCAAGCGGATCTGTGGCACTGAAGTCGGCTGCTCCAACATCGCCTACCCCAAGTTGGTGGTGACGCTCATGCCTGCTGGTAAGCAGTTGGAGCTGGCCCCCAATGCCTTAGTGCATTGCTAGCGGGGTGCTGTTCTGCAGGGAGCGGCCGTGGGATTCAGCACGGGGCGCTGGGCTGCAGTGGGTTGGGGGGGCTCAGCAGGGGGCACTGGGCTGTGGGGAGGGGGCAGGGGGCTGAGCAGGGGGCACCGTGCTGTAGGGAGCGGGCGGGGGCTCGGCAGGGAGCGCTGGGCTGCAGGAAGCGGGCGGGGGCTCGGCAGGGGGCACTGGGCTGCAGGGAGCGGGCGGGGGGCTCAGCAAGGGGCACTGGGCTGCAGGGAGCAGGCGGGGGGCTCGGCAGGGGGCACTGGGCTGCAGGGAGCGGGCGGGGGGCTCAGCAGGGGGCGCTGGGCTGCAGGGAGCAGGCGTGGGCTCAGCAGGGGGCGCTGGGCTGCAGGGAGCGGGCGGGGGGCTCAGCAGGGGGCACCGTGCTGCAGGGAGCAGGCGGGGGGCTCAGCAAGGGGCACTGGGCTGCAGGGAGCAGGTGTGGGCTCAGCAGGGGGCGCTGGGCTGCAGGGAGGGGGCAGGGGGCTCAGCAGGGGGTGCTGGGCTGCAGGGAGTGGGCGGGGGTTCGGCACGGGGCGCTGGGCTGCAGGGAAGAGGGCAGGTGGCTCAGCAGGGGGCGCTGGGCTGCAGGGAGCAGGCAGGGGACTCAGCAGGGGGCGCCAGGCTGCAGGGAGTGGGCGGGGGTTCGGCACGGGGCGCTGGGCTGCAGGGAAGAGGGCAGGGGGCTCAGCAGGGGGCGCTGTGCTGCAGGACGGGGGCGGGGGCTCGGTAGGGGGAGCTGGGCTGCAGGAGTGGGCGGGGGCTCGGCAGGGGGCACTGGGCTGCAGGGAGCAGGCAGGGGGCTCAGCAAGGGGCACCGGGCTGCAGGGAGCAGGCGGGGGGCTCAGCAGGGGGGGCTGGGCTGCAGGGAGCGGGCTGGGGGCTCAGCAGGGGGCGCTGGGCTGCAGGGAAGAGGGCAGGGGGCTCAGCAGGGGGCGCTGTGCTGCAGGAGCGGGCTGGGGGCTCGGCAGGGGGCACCGTGCTGCAGGGAGCAGGCGAGGGGCTCAGCAGGGGGCGCTGGGCTGCAGGGAGCGGGCAGGGGCTCGGCAGGGGGCACCTTGCTGCAGGGAGGGGGCGGGGGCTCGGCAGGGGGCACTGGGCTGCAGGGAGCGGGCGGGGGGCTCAGCAGGGGGCGCTGGGCTGAAGGGAAGAGGGCAGGGGGCTCAGCAGGGGGCGCTGGGCTGCAGGGAGCAGGCGTGGGCTCAGCAGGGGGGGCTGGGCTGCAGGGAGCAGGCGGGGGGCTCAGCAGGGGGCGCTGGGCTGCAGGGAGCAGGCGGGGGGCTCAGCAGGGGGCGCTGGGCTGAAGGGAAGAGGGCAGGGGGCTCAGCAGGGGGCGCTGGGCTGCAGGGAGCAGGCGGGGGGCTGAGCAGGGGGCGCTGGGCTGCAGGGAGCGGGCGGGGGGCTCAGCAGGGGGCGCTGGGCTGCAGGGAGCAGGCGGGGGGCTCAGCAGGGGGCGCTGGGCTGAAGGGCAGGGGCCATATGACTCTCTGTCGCCCCCTACAGGTCTGCGAGGGTTGATGCTGGCCGTGATGCTGGCCGCCCTGATGAGCTCCCTGGCCTCCATCTTCAATAGCAGCAGCACCCTATTCACCATGGACATCTACAACCGCCTGCGGCCCCGGGCCAGGAGCAAGGAGCTGCTGATTGTGGGCAGGTGAGGGTACGCTCGGGGCACTGTGCTGCGGGGAGGGCTGTGCCTCTGAGCTCCCTGTGGGCCCAGCCATGCCCCTGCCCCTCACCCTGGTCTCTGGGCAGGGTGTGGATCTTGTGCATGGTGGCCATCAGCATTGCCTGGATCCCAGTGGTGCAGGCAGCGCAGAGCGGGCAGCTCTTCGATTACATCCAGTCCATCGCCAGCTACCTGGCGCCACCCATCGCTGCCGTCTTCTTCCTCGCCCTGTTCGTTAAGAGAGTCAATGAGCCCGTGAGTGCCAGGGGACCCAGGCATTCGGAGATGGACCGGGGAGGAGGAGGGAGGGACCCAGGTGTCCGGGGATGGTGAGAAGGGGCCGGAGGAGTGGGGAACCCAGGTATCTGGAGATGGGGAGGAGGGGTCAAGGGTGGGGGAGCCGAGGGACCCAGGTGACCGGGGATGGCGAGAAGGGGCCATTCTTCCTGGCAGGGGTTTTTATTCCCTTCCCCCAGAGTTTAAGCTGGCGGGACAAGGCCTCATGGGCATCTCCTCTTCATGGGGGGGGGGGGGCATCATTTGCCCTCTGATGCTCCGCATTGGGCTGTCTGGTGTCTCTGAGTCTGGCCCACTCAGCTTTGGGCTGCGGGGCTGTTTTGTTGCTGTGTACATGGCCGGGCGCGGGCCAGGGTCTAGGAGCCTGCGGGGTCAGAGGGTCCCAGAGCCCGGGCTCCAGCCCAACCCCAAACGTTTACACAGCAGTCAAACAGCCCCGCAGCCTGGGCCAGCGTGGGCCACTAATTGCCATGGAGACAGAGCCCGCGGGGGGGCCATCTTTTGTCCTGTGGCAAACTGGCCTCTCACCCCCGGGGGCGCGATTCGCCCGGCGGGTGATTTGCCCTTTCAGAGCAACCCCTCAGGGGTACAGAGGCGGTAGGTGAGGTCGCTGCCTGCAGCAACGTACAAACGCTTCCGCAAGTCTACACACTAACCCCGCCGACCTTATTTAACAACGCTAACACACCGGGGGAGGCTGGGGCCCAGCTGTGCGGGCCTCAGTGTCCAGCTGAGCTCCAGAGGCCTTGGCCCGAGCTGACACCCGGTCTGCTGGTGTCCACAGCAGGCAGCAGAAGGAGGGAGGGAGAGAGGGACCCAGGTGTCCAGGCAGTGGGGAGGGAGGGGAGGAGTGGGGGGAACCCAGTGTCTAGGCAGTGGAAGGATGGGGGAGGGGTGGCGTGGAGGGTGTGGGGGACCCAAGTGTCGGGCACAGGGCAGACGGAGGAGGGGGGGGGGACCCAGGCGTCCGGGGAGCGGGAGACCAGGGGAGGGTGGAGGGGGTGCGGAATGCGCATCCCGGCCGTGGGAGGATGAGGGAGCGAGGACTCAGAAGCCCAGGTGACACCCCCCTCCCCCCGCCTTTCTCCACACAGGGCGCGTTCTGGGGGCTGGTCGGGGGGCTGCTGATGGGCCTGGCCCGTCTGCTGCCTGAATTCGCCTATGGCACTGGCAGCTGCACCTTCCCCAGTGCCTGCCCCCGCCTCGTCTGCGGGGTCCACTACCTGTACTTCGCCATCATCCTCTTCCTGGCCAGTGTCGCCCTGGTGGTGGGGGTATCGCTTTGCACCCCACCTATCCCTGACAAGCACGTGAGTAGCCCTTGGGAGCGGGGAAGGGGGATGGGAGCCAGGCGTCCGGGACAGCTGCACAGGGTGCTCACCCTAGAAGAGAGAGACCAGGGTGGGGAAGAATCCAGGACAGGACCACAGGGTGCTCGCCCCTAGTGGAAGAGACAAAGTGGGGAAAAGGGACCCAGGTGTCCGGGACAGCAGCACAGGGCTCTCCCCCCTAGGGGGAGGGAGCAGGACGGGGAATGCGACCCAGGCACCCCAGTGCAGAGTGCTCACCCTGCAACCCCCCATCCCCAGCTACACCGGCTGGTGTTCAGCCTGCGGCACAGCAAGGAGGAGCGCGTGGACCTGGACGTGGAGGAGGAGGAGAAGGAGGAGAGGAGGAGGAGGCAAGAAATGAGGCGGCAGCAAGGAGTGGCCGCGAACGGGGCTGTGGAGCACGTGCTGGAGGTGGAAGGTGGGGCTCTAGAGGACTCTGGGCTGCAGGGGGTGGGCGGGGGGCTCAGCAGGGGGCGCCAGGCTGCAGGTGGCGGACAGGGGGCTCAGCAGAGGGCGCCGGGCTGCAGGGACTGGGAGGGGGGCTCAGCAGGGGGCGCTGGGCTGCAGGGAGCAGGCAAGGGCTCAGCAGGGGGCGCCGGGCTGCAGGGGGCGGACGGGGGCTCAGCAGGGGGCGCCAGGCTGCAGGTGGCGGACAGGGGGCTCAGCAGGGGGTGCTGGGCTGCAGGGGGCGGACGGGGGCTCAGCAGGGGGCGCCAGGCTGCAGGTGGCGGACAGGGGGCTCAGCAGAGGGCGCCGGGCTGCAGGGGGCGGGCAGGGGGCTCAGCAGGGGGCGCCGGGCTGCAGGTGGCGGACAGGGGGCTCAGCAGAGGGTGCCGGGCTGCAGGTGGCGGACAGGGGGCTCAGCATACGGCGCCGGGCTGCAGGGGGCGGGCAGGGGGCTCAGCAGGGGGTGCTGGGCTGCAGGGGGCGGACGGGGGCTCAGCAGGGGGCGCCAGGCTGCAGGTGGCGGACAGGGGGCTCAGCAGAGGGCGCCGGGCTGCAGGGACTGGGAGGGGGGCTCAGCAGGGGGCGCCGGGCTGCAGGGAGCAGGCAAGGGCTCAGCAGGGGGCGCCAGGCTGCAGGTGGCGGACAGGGGGCTCAGCAGAGGGCGCTGGGCTGCAGGGGGCGGGCAGGGGGCTCAGCAGGGTGCGCTGGGCTGCAGGGAGCAGGCAAGGGCTCAGCAGGGGGCGCCGGGCTGCAGGGGGCGGGCGGGGGGCTCAGCAGGGGGCGCTGTTCACATTCTTTCTTCCACCAGGCCCCCCAGTAGGTCAGCCCCAGGGCTGCGTGGGGCGCTGCGTAGCCTGGCTCTGCAGCCTGGGGGGCGCGGCGCAGCAGGTGCCAGAGCCGGGTGTGGACAAGGAGGCCGAGGAGACACTGCCGGACATCACGGAGCAGCCAACCTGGAGCCGGGTCGTCAACCTCAACGCCATCGCCATGATGGCCGTCGCCCTCTTCCTGTGGGGCTATTACGCCTGAGCCGCTGCCCGCACCCCCACCTCTGCCCGGCTCTGAGCCCCACCGCAGGGAACCCACGGCAGCTTCTGCCTCTGCCACGGGGAACCCACAGCACCTCGGCCCCCCACTGCCGCCAAATAAACCCTTTTTCCCTTCCCCCGTTCCTGTAGCCCCCGCCCCCACTGCACCCTCTGTCCAATGTGGCCTCTCCCTGTGGTGGGGTCCCCTCTGCCCTATGCCATCGTCCCCCTCCCCCCCCCCGGCACTGTGCACCTCAGCTGTCAATGAGCGGCTTGTGTACACCCCTTCCCCCACCCCCAAGGTATTCTCTGGGGGCTCCCCTCCCGCCCAAACCCAGTGCTGCGACCACAGGAAGAGGGTGGAAATGGGAGGGGGACAGCATAGCCCCCAACCTCTCACCGACCCCCCAGCCCAGCCTCCCACCAGGTCCCCCCATGAAACTCAGGCTGGGAAGAGCGTGGAGGGAAAGCAATAGACAAATAAATGAATGGGAAACTCCAGCCAGTGTTTGCTTTTCTGGGAGGGAGCTGGCGCCCCCTAGAGGGGAAAGGCCCCGGGTCCCATTCCTCACCCCCCAGAGCCAGCCAATCCCCTAGCCCAGGGCCGGATCACAGCCAGCGCCCCCTAGAGGGGAAAGGCCCCAGGTCCCGTTCCCCACCACCCTGAGCCAGCCAATCCCCTAGCCCAGGGCCAGATCGGAGCCGGCATCCCCTAGAGGGGAAAGGCCCCAGGTCCCGTTCCCCACCCCCCCGAGCCAGCCAATCCCCTAGCCCAGGGCCGGATCACAGCCAGCGCCCTTTAGAGGGGAAAGGCCCTAAGTCCCGTTCCCCACCACAAACGCACCAGGACAAACAGGCTGTATACGAAAATAGAAAGGTCTATTTCAGAGCTATTCTGCCCCCTGGCGTTCAGACCGCCTTATGGGGATGGGATGGGATGCAGGGGCCGGGGCGGCAGAGAGGATTGTACAAAAGTTTCCCCCCAGATTTCAACCCCAAAGGATCTGGGAAGGAGCTCCCCAGAGCCCCATTCACATCATCCCCCATTGGAATTAAGGGGGGGCCTCGGATCCACCCCCATACCCTCCCCGCTGAATTTGGTACTCCCCCACTTAAAACCAAGTATCTTCTTTTTACCCCCATTGGAATTAAAGATGGGGGGCCACAGATTCACCCCATATTCCCTCACTGGAAAGTGGGGTCCCTTCTCCTAGTATGGGGGGGCTCTCGGTTCCCCATCTTGAAAGTAGGTTCCTCATGCTCCTGCCTCCAAAAATCCCATCCCTGCTAAGATCAGGGTCCCACCTATGTTTCCTCCATGGCTCTTAAGGGGTGTCAAAGCCCCCCACATTCCCCAGCAGAAAGCTGAAGGGGCTATTGGGATGGGGGACTCTTCCCTTCCCCCCAGTAAAGAGGGGTCCAATTCTCCCATCTGAAGTGGGGGTTTCCCTTCTCCCACAAGTCTGGTGTCTCCTCCCTGTTACCCAACTGAATCTGGGGTGTCTCCCCCATGGCAGTGAAGGGGTTCTGCAATCTCCCCAGGAAAGCGGGGTCCCGCCCGGAAATGGGGGCCTGCTCCTCTGCCCGCCGCGTCACAGGCTGCCCAGCGCCTGCCCCACCCGCACCCTGCGCCCAGCACTGGCGCGGAAGCCAAAGCGCCGGGGCCCCTGGAAGAGGAGGACGATGGTGGAGCCCAGGTTGAACTCGCCCAGGCCGGCCCCCTTGGGGGCGGGGACTCCAGCTGGCTCCGCCCAGGCCAAGTAGCTGCAGTCATGGTAGCAGCCCTGCACGTGGCGGGCGCAATTGGTGCGAAGGTCCTGCCGGAGAGAAAGGGGGCCACGGTTACCACGGTGACGGGCACCCCCCGATGCCACGTCTGCTCTGGTTTGCAGGAGCCATGTGACTGTGCGCTCACCCCCCCCCCACATGCGATCCCACGGGAGCACGTGCTCACTAGCCCCCCCCCCCCCACGTGCAATCCCACCAAAGCATATGCTCACCAGGCCCCCCCACATGCAATCCTATGGGAGCACATGCTAAGCGGGGGCCCCCCACGTGCAATCTCACAAGCATGCATGGGCTCACTAGAGGCCCCCCACGTGCGATCACACAAGCGCCTGCACACTCACCAGGGCCCCCCCTTGTCTGATCCCACAAATGCGTGCGCGCTCACCAGGGGCTCCCCCACATGAGATTCCACAAGCACACACATGCTCACCAGGGCCCCCCCTTGTCTGATCCCACAAATGCGTGCGTGCTCACCAGGGGCTCCCCCACATGAGATTCCACAAGCACACACATGCTCACCAGGGCCCCCCCACATGCAATCCCATGAGCATGTGCATGCTCACCAGGACACCCCACCCCCCCCCGCAACCCCACAAGCGCACACGCTCACCAAGGACCCCATCAGGACACCAGAGGGCTGCCCCCCTCTCCAGGGCTCCCAGCTCCCTCTGCCCCCAGCCCCACCTGGTCGCAGTAGATGCGGATGGAGCCCACGTTGGTGGCCCCCACGGCAGTCAGGGAGAAGAAGCCGTGGGCCCACTCCCCGCTCAGCACCACCCGCTCGTTGTGGCAGAACAGCCCCGGGATCCAGCGCACCACACTCGGGCTCACCGACATCAGGGACCCTGCCACAGACGGGCACGGGGCAGGGCAGGCAGACAGATGGGAGGGAAGAGGAGACCCCAGCGTGAGTGACAACCGGGTCCATGCCCCCCACCCCCCCAGCCTGCTCCCCCCCTCGGCTGTGCCGTACCAGGGAAGTGCCGGCGGTGCTGGATGTGCCAGTTGGTGGGCGAGTGGAAGCGGTGGTAGTCGCCCGGCGCCAGATAGATGACGCACTGATAGAGCCGATGCCCCCGGTGCCACCGTGGGGAGAGACCCCGGCCTGGGGGAGAGAGACGGACAGCAAAGGGTTAATTGGGGCCTGCCTTGGATTGGGGGAGACACACCCCAGATTGGCCCTCCAGCATGGCCCCCTTGGGGCCCAGATTGGCCCCTGGGATCTATCCCAGCCACCCCCCCTGGATTGGATCCTGGGCCCAGCCCCCCACCGTCAGCCCACCCCCAACCCCTCGCTCACCCCCATCTTCCCTCCAGTCCTGGGGCCCGAGGAAGCTCTCCAGGGAGTACGTCACCCCCTTCACCTGCTCCAGGCGGCTCCTCCGCACCCGGCCCAGGTGCACGATGCAGCCATCCGCCGGGCTGACCTGCAACCAGCCGGGACAGGATGAGAAGCGGGGATGGCCTCACAAGGGGATTCACGAGGGCAGGCCAGGGCGGTCACACCTGTGGCAGCTGAGCAAAGATGGGGGAGCTCCCAATCCCCAGGGAGCAGCGCCCTGGGGAAGGCAGGGGCAGGGCTCTGGGGAGGGCCCATGCCGGCCCGTGCACAGACAGTGCAAAGCTCTCGTGAAGAGCCAGGCTGTGAAGGCACCCGGCCCGGAGCCCCGGGGAACGCGCTTGTGTCTTGCACGTGCGGGAGGCTCAAGTGCCGCGGCTGGCACGGCCATGTTGAGCGGTGGCCAACGCCAGCTCGGGGCACTGCTGGGCACACGGCAGGCGGGTAGGTCTGGGACCCTGGTGAGCCTGGCCTCAAGGAGGGACGTGCATGTGTACTGCCACTGTGGGCATCCCCACGAACCATGTCAAAGGGGTGTCTCGGGGCTGGAAGACCCATGACATGGGGCACCTGGGGGAGGGGCCAATGAGACATACCATGTTGGGGTGGGGGTGGGACATACCATAATTGTACAGGAGGGGTGGGACATACCATGCCATGGCGGGAGGAGAACAAAATGAGACCTATCATATTTTAGGGGGTGCAGGAGTGGAATGTAACCATACCGTGGAGGGGCGGGGGGACCTGCCATGACATGGGAAGGCAATGAAGGGGCCGGTGAGACATACCATGTCATGGGAGGGCAATGGGGAGGCAGGGTGGGACATACCATACCATGGGAGGGCAATGGGAAGGCAAGGTGGGACGTACCATGCCATGGGAGGACCATGGGAGAGACCTACTATGTCATGGGGGGCAGGGCAAGACGTACTATGGCATGGGAGGACAACGGGGGGGCAGCATGAGACATACCATGCCATGGAAGGGCAATGGGGGACAGGGCAGGATATACCACGGCATGGAAGTGCAATGGGGGGGGAACACAGCAGGGCGTACCATGCCATGGGAGGGCAATGGAGGGCAACGAGGGATGTACCATGTCATGGGAGGGCAATGCGGGGGACAGGGCAGGACATACCATGTCATGGGGTGCGATGGGACGCACCCAGGGCTTGAGCGGGCGTCGGAAGAGCTCCCCAAGGCTGCGGTAGCTGCTCAGATCTTCCTCAGCCGCCTCGGCCATGTTGACGGAGAAGGCCCAGACGTAGAGCGCCAGCAGGGGGCGCCGCAGCCAGCGGGGCAGCGCCAGCCCAGTCAGCACCCCCCAGAGTCGCGAGAGCAGCCGGGTGGGGGTGCGACGGTACACGGCCTGCGGGGGGGGGGAGTCAGCAGGGGGCACTCGCCCCATAGCGCCCCGTATATACCCCCTCCCCCCACTCCTCCCCTCCCACCGCTTCTTCTGCCCCCCTTCTCCCCAGCTCCTCCCCCTCGTTGGCCCCTTGTCTACCCCCCACGCCCTGACCTTGCTGGTGGGCTGCAGCCCAGCATGGGTGAGGGGCTTGAGAATCTGCCAGGAGCGGAGCCGCAGGGCATGGCCAGGCATCTGGGGTAGATGGCGCCGCAGGGAGAGCCTGGGGATGGCCATCCTGGAGGGACACGTACAGCACCGCACACACACCACAGCTCACCCCTGGGGGTGAAACTGGGAGTTAGGAGATGCTCTGCACAGCCTGCCTTTGCCTGGGATGATCCCAGCCTGGGGCAGAGGGGAGTCACTGCCCCAGGCGCATCCCCCAAAGCCAGGCTGGGCCCCCCACGCCCATCAGGAGAGCAGCGCCCCGGTTCAGGGCTGCCATGGGGTCAGAGGGCACCCCCTAAGACAGAGCCAGCCCACTCCCCGAGATCACACACAGTTAGACACAGCATAACACAGACACACAGTGTCATACACACAGAGCATAACAGTGTTGTGCACAGGCAAGTGTAACACACAGAGCGTAACACACAAACAGCATCACACAGAGTATAGCAGTATAACACACACACTGATACAGAGATACATAGCGAAAGTGTTGCACATACAAATGTAATACACACAGGGTGTAACACACAAAGAGAGCATAAGCCAGCGGAACGCACTAACAGTGTAACACAGAAAGTGTAACCGCATCACACACAGAGCACAGTGTAACACACACACCAAGATACACACAGAGACACACAGAAAGAGTAAGAGTTGCACACACAAATTTAACACATAAACAGGGCATAACACAGTGTAACACACAGAGCATAACTATAACACAATAACAGATGTGATACACTGACAAACACAAAATGCACAGTGTAATTCACACACACTGTGTCTGTGTGTAACACGCAATGTCACAGTGTAGCACAGTGTAACACACGTCACACACATGCACACACAGTGTCACATACACACAGACTATAACATAGTGTAGCACAGAGAGAGATATACACACACATAACACACAGCAGCTGAGAGTGGGGTGTGACTCCTGAAAACCTTCAAACAAACACACACAAATATACACACACACACTGATGCACAGTGGCTGGGAGAGTGACTCCTAGCCTTTGGATCACACACACACAGAACAGGACACCCCCCACACGCATTAATAATGTAACACACACCTGCCCTGAGTGACGCACCTTGCTATTTATACACACAGGAAACAAAACTCACACACACTCGCTGACAGCAGAACGGACAACTGGCACAGGTACAACACACACATTTGACACAATGACCCACACCCTGCAACATGTACACACACACACACACACACTGATAGCAGGACAATGACTCTCAAGACAGCTGATATCTACTGATGTTGGTGCATCATATGCACACACACACACACACACCCACAACTCAGCACAGACACACACCCCCCAGCAGCCTCCTACAATATGGCACACAGAACAGTGACACACAGTCACACACACAAGGGCATGCGGAACAAGACACACACACATGTGCGCACAGTGACACACAATCACACACACAAGGGTACAGAGAATACTCCTAACACACAATCACACACACTATAACAATAGAGGGTAACATTCACACAAACACAAAATCACACTGACAGAACACTAACACAATCACAAACACACACACAAACACAGAGAAAAACACTGAATGACACTAACACAAAATCACACCCACTACAAGGGTACAGAGAATGACAACACACAAATGACCACACACACACACACACACAGGGCGAGGCCAGCCCAGACACACTCACTGGGAGCAAGGGTGTTGCTGGCCCGGATCTGTCTCTTCCTCCTCGCCAGTGCTCAGCAATGGCCATCACACAACACGTGCACAATGACTCACAAGGCTTGCACGGGGGGGCCGGGCGCTCCCTCACGGAATTGGCTCTGCACAAGCCTATGGTCTCATCATCACCCCACACAGCAGGACCATGACATCACCAGGCCACGCACACAGGTGGGATTGCAAACAGAAGGGGCTTGAACTATGCCCCAGATACGGCTGCATCTCAGGCCAGGCCAGGCATCCCCATATAAACAGCTCTTGAACCCCACCCCAGAGGGGGCTGCGTCTCAGCACCGGGCAACCCCATATAAACAGCCCTTGAACCCCACCCCAGAGGGGGCTGCATCTCAGCACTAAGCAAGGGATCCCCATATAAACAGTCCCCACACCCTGCACCAGAGGTGGCTGCATCTCAGTGCTGGGTGAGGGATCCCCTTGTAAACAGCCCCTGCACCCCAACCTAAAGGTGGCTCCATCTCAGCTGTTCCTCCTAGCAGGGAAAAGCCCCAGGTCTATGTATATATATTAAAACTTTATTTCCAGCAGTACAGGGGTGCAGAGCACGTTGAATTCCCAGCGTCTTTAACTCTGGTCCCACATGGAGCTGGATCCAATCCACATCCTTCAGTCACTGGTCCCAGTCAGCTCCCTGGGATGAGCCCACTAAGGCACTGAATGTTTTGGTCCCGTTGGGGTTGGTACCGATGCTGGGGAGGGGGGCCGGCCTACAGGACTTTCTTGTCCTTTGGGGTCCAATCCAGACGCCACTCCTCTGCTCCAAGCAGGTTCCGATCTGTGACCCAGCCCGCCGAGACTAGCCCTGCAAGAGACAGACCAGCCCAGTGCAAGGGGATGGTGTGTGTGTTTCCCCAGCAGGGGGCGCTCTCCATAAGAGAGGGGGCAGCAGGGGACACCCCAGGGCTGGAAATGCAGTGGGTGGGGGTGTCTCGCCAATCTCCCCAGGGCAGGGGCCCATGGGGAAGACCCCAGCGCTGAGAGCATGGGGGTGGGGTCTCCAGAGCACAGAGTGCTCTTCCCAGGGCACAGGGCCTGCAGGGGGTGGGACCAGGACTGGGAGTGCAAGGAGTGGGGATGTTCCCCAGCAGGGGGCGCTCTCCCCAGACAGGGGGACACAGGGAAGGGCTGGGGCTGAGTGCAGGGGGTGGGGACATTTCCCAGGAGGGGGCGCTCTCCCAGGGGTAGGGACACTAGGGGGCTCAAGGCTGAGTGCAGGGGATGGGGATGTTCCCCAGCAGGAGGCGCTCTCCCAGGGGTAGGGGCACCAGGGAGCTCAGGGCTGAGTGCAGGGGGCACTCTCTCCAGGGAGGGGCACTAGGGGTCCCTGAGGGCTGAGTGCACAGACATCCCAGTTACCTGCTAGGAACCGGGGGAACAGCCTGTCCAGCAGCTGGTGAGTTTCCGTTACTGCAGCCCACACCTCTCTGTCAGGGGCTGAAAGACAGAACAGAGCTGGCTGGGGATGAAGGATAGGTGCTGGGAAACCCCTAGTTGAGCCCCCCTCCCCGCACACAGGATCAGGCACAGGGGGTGTCTGGGCACCCCGCCCCCCTGCCCGGCCCCTCACCTCCACACAGCTGCCTTTGCAGCTTCTGTACCGTCTCTCCCTCCACAGCACCCGGGGGCAGGGCCTGGCACAGCAGGGTCTCCAGCAGCAGGGCGTGGGAACAGGCCTGGATGGTGTCCACACTGCTCGCCCCATGGCGCAGGGCCACGGCCACAGTGCCTGTGGGGAGAAGGGCACAGCAGGGTGTCCCGCACATCTCACCGCACTGCCATCCTGGACGTCTGGATCCCATTTCCCTTCCCGGTCTCTGTCTCCTACAACTGCCATCCCGGATGCCTGGGTCCCATTTCCTCTCCCAGGCTCTGCCCCCTACAGCTGCTGTTCTGGACACTTAGGTCCCATTCCCCTCCTGGTCTCTGCCTCCTATGGCTGCCATCCCGGACACCTGGGTCTCATTCCTCCTCCCGGTCCCTCCTCACCAGCTTTTCGGTTCAGAGCGATTAGATAGTTCCTCGAGTTGCCCTCGCAGGCCTGCTGGAACTCAGCTACGCTGCAGGATAGACAGAGGGAAAGAATACGCAAAGAAGGCGATGCTCACTATGAATGGAACAGACACGTTTAGCCTCTGGAACTCCCTGCCACAAGATGTTACAGGGACAAGATCCACCAAAGACACAAAGGTTTCTGTGAGCAGGAACAGCAACTAGAATAAATGTCGAGGGATGTCCCTAGAGACTTGTGCTGGCTGGGCCGAGGGACCAACCCCTGGGGAGGGATGAGGGACAAGTTAAACCTCTGTTACTAACCTGGAGACCAGCAGGTGGAGTGGGGCGCCCAGAGTTACCCTGAAATGCCGCTGGAATTCTGTGAAGAAGTAAGGAGCAAAGAGTCTAGTCAGCTGGGTATGTGGGGGGAAGGGGACATGGGGCCTTTCCCCTCTCGGGAGCGCTGGCTCCAATCTGGCTCCAGGGTGGGGAGACTGACTGGCTGGTTGGCTCAGGGGGTCAGGGAACGGGACAAGGGGCCTTTCCTCTCTCGGGGTAATTGGTCTCTGCATCTGCCCATGCTGGGGTTCTCCTCTTCCCCTCTCCCCCCGTATCCTCTTCCCCCCGTGGTCACCTGGCAGCAGGGGTTCCTGCGGGTTGGCATGGGCGGGCGTGGGGACCCAGCCCTGGCACAGGAAGTGGCGCAGGGCAAGGCGCAGCCGGGCCCGGTTGAGCGTCTCCATGCAGACGGCGCGCACGGCCCGGTAGTTGGCGTAGAGGTGTAGAGCCGTGAACAGGCCATAGAGGGCGTAGGTGAGCCTGGGGGCGTGGAGGGCAGGGACAGGGATCAGAGACAGGGGCAGGCCCAGCCAGACCTAGAATCCCCCACAATCCCATGCCTGCCACCACCCTTCCCACAATCACTTTTGCCTCCCACCTCCCATAATCCCCCACAATCCTTCCCACAATCCCCTCTGACCCCCCCCCCCATAACACTTGTGCTATCCCTGCCCTTGGGGTCACTCACTGGAGCCTGTCAGTGACGAGGGGGATGAGGAGGAGGCTGACGAGCAGGCCGGCTAAATTCACCAGGGTCTCCTGGGGGTCGGGGAGAGGAGTGAGTGAGGGAGTCTGCAGAGGTGGGGTACAACTCCCATCCCCATGGCATTTCCGCCCTGCTGCATTCTGGGAGAACCTGTCCCCTCTGCCCCCTGGAGCTCCCCTGCTCGCTGCACTGTGGGGTGCCCCTTAACATTGGCCACACTGCCCCAGCAGGATCCCACCTGGCTCCCGTCTTTGGCCGAAACGTCCGCCATGTTGTCCCGCCGGGCTTGGTGCATGGTGAGGGCTGCCCGGGTGGCGCCTCCGGCTACTCCCACGATGCACTGGGGCAGAAAGAGAGAGAGAGAGGAGAGGGGTTTGGGTGTGGGGTGCAGGACTCATGTCAACGAGAGTCGGGGGGAAAGACTTAAGAGAGAGCCGTATCCCATAGGAATATGTGGATCAGGGCGGTTCCACCAGAATTTCATCAGGGGGAAAAAAAGAAAACGGGAGAAAATGTTCTGACAATGTCCTGACTCTTTGTTTAGAAAATAATTTTTGCTTGGATTGTTTTTATTTCATTTTGGTATCGATGGCCATAGAATTCTCTACTGCATAGACCTCAGTATGGAGTATACGCTGTGTTATATAGTACAAAGAGGTGAAACTAAAGCAAAATCTTTCCAACGAGCTGAAATGAACGTTTTCTGGAATTCTCCTTCGTGGAGAATATTGAAATGGTCGGGTTTTGCTCCGATGAAGAATGCGGCCAAATTTCAAAAGCACAAAATCCTTCGTGAAATGGAACTTCTGCCATCCACGCAGCTCTGACACCATCCCCTGCCCCTTTGCCAATCCTCTGCCAACCCCCTACCAATCACCCCATGCCAATCCCTCCCCCTGTGCCAATCCCCCAATGCCAGCCCCTCATGCCAACCCCTCCCACCAACTCCTCACCCACATAGAATCATAGAAGATTAGGGTTGGAAGAGACCTCAGGAGGCCATCTAGTCCAACCCCCTGCTCAAAGCAGGACAAACACCAACTAAATCATCCCAGCCACGACTTTTGTCAAGCCTGACCTTAAAAACCTCTAAGGATGGAGAGTCCACCATCTCCCTAGGTAACCCATTCCAGTGCTTCACCACCCTCCTAGTGAAATAGTGTTTCCTAATATCCAACCGAGACCACCCCCACTGCAACTTGAGACCATTACTCCTTGTTCTGTCATCTGCTACCACTGAGAACAGTCTAGATCCATCCTCTTTGGAACCCCCCTTCAGGTAGTTGAAGGACGCTATCAAATCCCTGCTTACTCTTCTCTTCTGCAGACTAAATGACCCCAGTCCCCTCAGCCTCTCCTCGTAAGTCATGTGCCCCAGACCCCTGATCATTTTTGTTGCCCTTCGCTGGACTCTTTCCAATTTGTCCACATCCTTCTTGTAGTGGGGGGGGACCAAAACTGGACGCAATACTCCAGGTATGGCCTCACCAGTGCCGAACAGAGGGGAATAATCACTTCCCTTGATGTGCTGGCAATGCTCCTACTAATACAGCCCAATATATCACACCGCCCCCTCCCCTGAACCAACCCTCTTACCCTCATGCCAACCCCCACCCCAACTCCCAATGCAAACCCCTTGCATCAATCCCCTCTCCCCACACGCCAAACCCCCTCATGCCAACCCAGTCCCTGCTACCTTGAAGAAGCCGCTGATGCAGATGATGAGAGTGAAGCATGCTGGGAAGGCAGGGGCCAAGATCTCCATGAAGATGGCCAGGTCATTGAGCCCATCTGCGAAGAGCCTGAAGGGCACAAGGGGTAAGAGTGGTGGGGCATGGCAGGGGTAGAGGTCACATGTCACCCAATGGGGTTCAGAGGACACTGGGCACTAAACAGGGGTCAGAGGTTCAGGATTGCCTGCTGATGGTCAGGAGTGAAGGGTAAGAGGTCATGGGGGAGGTCAGAGGGCACTCAACGGGGTACGAGGTTGAGAATTGCACCATGAGATTCAAAGAGTGAAGGTCACCAATGGGTCGAGGTCAAACGTCAAGTATTGCTCAACAAATGTCAAAAGTTGAGGTTGGCAAAATGGGGGTCAGAGGGCAAAGGTCACACAGTGCAGTCACAAGGCAAGTGTTGCCCAATGGACAGTCAGAAGGTGAAGATCACACAATGGGGACTCAGACGACAAATGCCCAATGAGAGATCAGAGTGTGAGGGTCACCTGAGAGGCTCAGAGGGGAGGATCGTCCAATCACATGCAGAGGGCAAGACCAACACATTTAAGGTTCAGAGGTCAAAGATCATGTAATAGTCAGCAAGCGGGGATCCGCCACTGGGATATCAGGATGAGGGGCATCCCAGGGTGTTGGGGTGAAGGGCGCCCCAGCGATGAGGGGTTGGGGGAGGGATGTCCTGGGAAAACGGGGGGGCGGGTCCTTTCCTCACTCACCTCCACTGCTTGGCGTCACAGTCCAGTTTGCTCCTGGGGGAGAGAGAGAGAAGAGGTCATGAGGAGAGATAACCCTACCAGCACTGGCGACCCAGAAACCTCCCCCTCCACAGGGTGTACCACTCACCCTTTCATCCAGGCAAAAAGGATCCGGCCAAGCATCCCCGTCCCGTCTGCAGGGGAGACAGAGAGGGCTGTCAGGGGGAGTGAAGGAAATGGCAGACCCCGCAGGGTGAATGGGGGGTTCAGGGGACTCTGGGGGGGCAGTATTGGGATTAGTGGGAGGGAGTGGGCGATGTCCCAGGCCGGCATGCATCAAGGAGGGGAACCCAGGTATGGGGGAGTCCCAGGACAGCATGGATTCACCAATTCATTGATTCCAAGGCCAGAAGGGACCATTACGATAATCTCATTTGACCTCCTGGATAACACAGGCCAGAGACCTACCCCAGGGTAATTCCTAGAACGGAGCTTGTAGAAAAACATATAAAATTAATTTAAAAATGGTCACTGATGGAGAATCCACCACAACCCTGGATAAATTGTTCCAATGGTTAATTCCTCCCACGGTGAAACATTTACCCTTATTTCCAGTCTAAATTTGTCTAGCTTCAACTTCCAGCCATTGGATCCTGTTAGACCTCCCTCTCCTAGATTGAAGAGCCCACTATTAAATATTTGTTCCCCACGTAGGTACTTACTGACTGTGATCAAGTCATCCCATAACCTTTTCTTTGTTACGCTAAAGAGATTGAGCTGTCACTATAAGTCAGCTTTTCTAATCCTTTAATCATTCTCACGGCTCTTCTCTGACCCTCTCAACATCCTTCTGCAATTAAGGATGTAACAACATCCTTCTGGAATTGTAGGTTCCAGCACTGAACACAGTTGCAGACACACCAGGGATAAATACAGGGGTAGAATAACCTCTCTGCTCCGACTCAAGATCCCCATTTATGCATTCCAGGACCGCCTGACTTCTTTTGGCCACAGCTTCGCACTGGGGGCTCCCGTTCAGCTGATTATCCACCAGGACCTCCAAATCTTTTTCAGAGTCCCTGTTTCCCAGGACAGAGTCCCCCCATCCTGTAAGTCTGGCCCACGCTCTTTGGTTCCTATACCTATATATTTAGCCGTATCCAAACACATACCCAGCCCAGCTCAAGTGATCGCTCTGTATCAGTGACCTGTCCGCTTCGCTATTTCCCACTCCCCAGACTTTTTGTGTCATCAGCGATGATTTTATGTTTTCTGGCACGTCATTAATGCAAATGTTAAACAGCAAAGGGCCAGCTCTGCGGGACCCCACTAGTAACACACCCACTTGGTGGGGATTCCCCGTTCACAGGCACATTTTGATACCTATCCGTTAGCCAGTTTTCAATCCATTTGATGTGGACCGTGTTCATTTTACATCGTTCTAGTTTTTTTAATCAAAATGTGGTGCAGTACCAAGTGAAAAGCCTTACAGAAGTCTAAGTATATTACAACAGTGTGACCTTTTTCAAACTTGTAATCTTACCCAAAACAAAGTTAGTCTGACAGGCCCTATTTTCCATAAATCCATATGGACTGCCATTAATGATATTATCCTCCTTTAATTCTTCCTTAATAGAGTCCCGTATCAGCTGATCCATTTTCTTGGCTGGGATCAAGGTCAGGCTGATGGGCCTATAATTACCCAGATCATCCTGTTTACCCTTTTTAAATGTTGGCACATTAGCTGTCTTCCAGTCTTCTGGGACTTCCCCAGTGCTCCAAGACTTATTGAAAATCAACATTAAAAGTCCAGGAAGCTCCTACTCCAGCTCTTTTAAAACTCTTGGATGCAAGTTATCTGGACCTGCTGATTTTAAAATGTCTAACTTAAGTATCTGCTGTTTAACATCCTTCAGAGATACTAGTGGAATGGAAAAAGTGTTATTCTATTATATGATAGCATCATTTGTTTTTGCCCTAAATACAGAACAAAAACATTTATTGAACACTCCTGCCTTTTCTGCATTATTATTGTTAATTCGACAATTTCCATCTAGTCATGGACCAATATCACTGTCAGGATTCTTTTTGTTCCTAATGTGCTTAAAAAGTTCCCTTGTTACTGTCCTTAACTCTGCAGGCCACAGATTTCTCCTTGTGTCTCTTTGCTTCCTTTATCAGTTTTCTGAAACTCCTATCTTCTGATTTATAATAATTACTATGAGGTTTCCCCTTTCTTCTATTCATTACATGTTATTTTTATATTTTTGAAGATGCCGTCACTTCCCCACCAAACCAGGTCAGTTTTTTAACCAGTACGGCCTTCTTCGATGGTGGGATCAGAGATAGGGATTTGTGGAGTGGGTGTCTCCAGGATGATTCAGGGAGTGTGTCTCACCTTTGAGTATCCAGGTGACGGTGGCTGCAGCAACAGTCGAGGTCTGGTCCCCCACGCCCACCCCCTTTAGCACGGCCTGCGTGGCCAGCGCCCCCGTGATGCTGCTGGCAAAGGCCTGGGAGGAACAGGGAAGGCTGTTACTACTGGGGCAGCCCCTGAAGGGGCAAGTACCCTGACAAACCCCTCCACACCTCTGGCTTCCCAGTGCCCGCCATTACCCCCACCACACCCTTCTGCCCTCAGCCAGTCCCCCGCATGCCCTAGTACTATAAAGAGGGGGACTGGGCCACACCCCACTGCACTCTGACCCCCAAAACCCACTGCTAATCAGCAGGGGTCCCCCAATACCTCCAGGGCTGGGGCTGGGTTCCCTTGCCCCCCCCAGTGCCCTCTTCCCCCAGGACTGGGTCCCCTTGACTCCCAGTGCACCCCCAATCCCCCAGGTCAGGGGCTAGGTCCCCTCCTCCCCCAGAGCTGGGGTGGGTCTCCCCCTCTCCACCACCTCACCTGCACGGTGTCCCATATCTGGTAGGGCAGGTAGTCCTCGCTCACACTCTCGGGGTACCCCTGAGGCAGAAACACGGACTGCAGCAGAGAAAAGTGGGGGCCAAGGGTGAGCAGAACAGCGACCTTCCCCTGGGAATCAGAGACCACACGTCCCACCCTACATCTCCACCTGGTCAACAGCATGTCCTGCCCACCCCCCACAAATTCTCCAACACCCACCCCCCGTAAACTCCTCCAAGCCCCCCAATCGCCCTTCCCCTCATCTCTCACCCTCAGCTCGCTTTCATAACCTCCAACCCCCCCACACTCAGATCGAGCCTGGCTAAACCCCCTTCCCATTCTGTGCCCCCCACCCTGATCCCTCTGACTTCTGAACCCCTCCTCCCCTGCCCACCTCTGAATTACCCGTCAGCCCTCCTGGCTCCCCCCAACTCCCCACCTTTGCCCTCTGACCCCCACCGGCCAACTGCCCTCTGACCCCCACCCCTCATCTCACCATGAAGATCTCCTTTAGCGAGCGCCATCCCACACGCCCTGGCTCATCCCCCACACAGCTTAGGCGCCCGTCAGGTGAGGGCAGGTAGCACCGGGCACCACGGGAGCCATACTGCTCCGTGCAGAGCGGCTGCACCCCCAGGCTGGGCATGGCCGGAGCGGGTCTGTGGGGAGAAGACATTAGACAGAGCAAGGAGGAGTCCATGGGTACGAGAAGAGAACACAACCCACTGACTGCATACACACACACACAATGTCACAAGTATACAATGTAACGCAGAGACTGCCGACGCGCAGTGTTACACTCTGTGCACGCTGTCAGTGCGTTACACGCCGTGGGTATGTTAAGCTGTGCGGGCGCAATCTGAATGCAGCCTGTGTCTGTGGTGAGTGTGTTACACTCTGTGTGCGCATTAGTGCATGTGTGCAGTCTGTGTTAAGCTGTGTGTGAGAGTGTGCGTGCTACACATTTTGTGTGCGTGCATGTTACACTGCATATGTGTTATACTGTGTGTATATGTGTGGGCGTGTGTGCATGTTACACTCTGTACATGTGCGCAGTGTGTATTACATGCTGTGTGTATGTCTACTGCACTCTGTGTGCATGTGTGTTACACTCTGTGTGCACCTGTTACACACTCTCTGTGTGTGTTCCACTGTGTTACATGCTCTGTGTGCGCATTATACTGTGTGTCTGTGTGTTACTCTGTGCGTTACATGCTCTGTGCACATGTGTGGGTGTTACACTCTGTGTGTTACATGCTCTGTGTGAAGAGAAAAGGAGTACTTGTGGCACATGCATGTTGGTGTTACACTGTGTGTGTGTTATATGCTCTCTGTGTGCGCACGTGTGGGTGTTATACTCCGTGTGTTACATGCTCTGTGTGTGTGCACACATGTGGGTGTTACATTGTGTGTATCACATGCTCTGTGTGCATACACATCTGGGTGTTACATTGTATGTTACATGCCTTGTGTTTCTGCATGTGTGTTACATGCTCTGTGTGTGCACACATGTGGGTGTTACACTGTGTGTGTCACATGCTCTGTGTGTGTGCACACACATGTGGGTGTTACACTGTGTGTGTGTTACATGCCTTGTGTTTCTGCATGTGTGTTACACGCTCCGTGTGTGTGCATGCATGTGGGTGTTACACTGTGTGTGTGTTACATGCTCTGTGTGTGTGCACACATGTGGGTGTTACACTGTGTGTGTCACATGCTCTGTGTGTTGCACACACGTCTGGGTGTTACACTGTGTGTGTGTTACATGCTCTGAGTGTGCGCACACGTCTGGGTGTTACACTGTGTGTGTTACATGCTCTGTGTGTGTGCACACGTCTGGGTGTTACACTGTGTGTGTGTTACATGCTCTGAGTGTGCGCACACGTGTGGGTGTTACACTGTGTGTGTGTTACATGCCTTGTGTTTCTGCATGCGTGTTACATGCTCTGTGTGTGTGCATGTCGTGTGTGTGCATGTCGGTGTTACACACGCAGTGTAGCTGCCTGCACACACACAGCTATAAATACGCTGTGGGTGTAATGCGGGGGGAGTTAGTGAGTTACACTGACCCGCCCCTCCCCGCGCAGGCTGCACCCCCGGGGCAGGAGCGAGGCGCCCCGCAGGCCCGGTGTCCGGCGCTGCCCGGGGGACACGTTGGCGGGGGGAGGGGCCCGGGAAGCGCCCCTCCCCCCAGGCCGGGACACACCCCGGGGCCCCGGCTGCCCGCACTTACCTGGGCAGGGGGCGCGGGAGCAGCGGGGACCCGAGTCTGGCCGGTGCAGGGGACTCCAGGCAGTGGGGTTCTAGAGCGCCCCCACCCCCGCGCGGGGCATTGTGGGAGGTGTAGTTCCTCGCGCACGGCATTCTGGGGGGTGTAGTCCCTGTCGGAGAGCCTGGAGGGCGGAGGAGGGCATGTAGGGGGATAGAGCGAGATGGGGGGTTATGAGGTTGGGGCTGGGAGGAGCTATGAGGATAGAGAGATACGGGGGGGTATGAGGATGAGGGTATATGGGGGGCTAGAGAGATGGGGGTTGTATGGGGCTGGGAGGGGCTATGAGGATAGAGAGTTACGGGGGTGTATAGGGTTGGGGGTATGAGGGTATATGGGGGGGCTAGAGAGATGGGGGTTGTATGGGGCTGGGAGGGGCTATGAGGATAGAGAGAGATGGGGGGTGTATAGGGTTGGGGGTTTCTATGGGGGTATGGTAAGGTCTATAAAATCATGCCTGGTGTGGAGAAAGTAGATAAGGAAGTGTTGTTTATTCCTTCTCATAACACAAGAACCCGGGGTCACCAAATGAAATTAATAGGCAGCAGGTTTAAAACAAACCAAAGTAAGTATTTCTTCACACAACGCACTGTCAACCTGTGGAACTCCTTGCCAGAGGCCAAGACTATAACAGGGTTCAAAAAAGAACTAGATAAATTCATGGAGGACAGGTCCATCAACGGCTATTAGCCAGGATGGTGTCCCTAGCCTCTGTTTGCCAGAAGCTGGCAATGGGCGACAGGGGATGGATCACTTGATGATCACCTGTTCTGTTCATTCCCTCTGGGGCACCTGGCATTGGCCACTGTTGGAAGACAGGAAACTGGGCTAGATGGACCTTTGGTCTGACCCAGTCTGGCTGTTCTTATGGATTGGGGGTATGAGGGTAGAGGAGGTAGTGCAAGGGGCTAGAAATAGGTACAGGGGGTGTATGGGGATAGAGAGAGAGTTATCTCCCTCTCCAGCAGACAGCCAGAGTGCTGGGCCTCCACAATGTGCTGGTGGCCAGTCTCAGAGCTGCACAAACCTGCCCTGACAGCCTGAGGCCAATGTGGCTGCTATTCAGGGGCACCTAACACCCTGTTTGCAGCAGCACTGAGCACCCCCTAACATCAACAAGGGCTGCCAGCACACAGCAGAACAGCCCTGACTGGGAATCGAACCCAGGGCCTTCCCTTTCACTTCACAACATGCTGCTACTTGAGATGGAGTAATGCCACCTGCAGGCTGCCATAGTAAGCTGTTATCTTCCATGTACAGCAGGCCCCTGCCCCGAGCCACCAGCACTATTGCATTCAAAGTCTTTGGGAGGACAGCCCAGCCAGGCTCTCTCCTATTTGAGTCAAGCAGCAGTAGTAGGTTGTTCTTCTCTCTTGACTACTGCCTATGCCCATCAGCCCTGAGCTCTGAAAGGAGTCATCCCTTTGCTGGTAGCAGCAGTGGGCTGTTATCCACTACGCAGGCCAGCCACTGGAGGGGAGTGTGGCAAGTATCAGAGAATAGGTACCAGCCCACAGGGAACAGCTGGCGACCCGTGACGCGGGGCAGAGAGGATTCTTCAATCACTATTAGCTAGCGGGGTTTGTGCTTTGCTGCTTATGCAGCCCGCACTGGACACCCTGCTGGCTCCCTCACCTCCCACTCCAACAAGTCTCCCGCTGGGTCCCGACCCTCACCTCTTCCCCCACTTCTGTCAGGCCCTGACCAAGATCGGGGCCCCCATTGTGCCAGACGCTGCACAGACCCCAGCTGAGATCGAGCCCTCGTTGTGCCAGGTGCTGCACATGGAGCAAATGAGGAAAGCCGGTGGTCAGGGTGACTGATTTCAGCCAAGGGGTATTACCACATTACACTGAAAAACAGACCAGGTCCAAAATGACTCTGGGAGCTTTAACCAGTTGAGAGGAAGGATTTGCATCTCTCACACCCACCCTACAATTGAAGTGAGATGTCTCCCATGGGGGATCCCCCAAACAGGGCACTCCACTGTGAAATCTCAGTGCCTCGGGGAAGAGCCATGCAGCTGCTCTGAACGCCCATCTGTAGCACCCTGCGGGAGAGCTGGGCTGAGAGTGCTGGGTTCGATCCATAGGTGCTGGAACTAGGAGTGTGTGGGCTGACTTGAAGTGGTTTCCATTATATCCAGGGTCTACAGTTTGGTTCAATGGCTCTCACCACCTCCCACTACACAAATTGTCCCAGCACCACTGGTTCAATCCCCGGTCCTGGGTGGGGAGTGGGGTCTAGTGGATGAGAGCAGGGGATGGGTGCCCTGGCTCTGGGAGGGCTGTGCTGTGGAGTGCAGAGGGCTCTCTTCCTTGCCAACAGCTGGATTTTGTCCTGCCTTGGGGCTTGTGTTCCCTCTAGGACAAAAGCTATTTTTCTTGCCATCTGGATTTCATGTGGGCTGATGGTGAAATGGCGAGGAGGGGGTTTGTGAGGGGGGAAAGTGTCTGATATTACCACTTAGATACAGAATCACACAGGTACCTGGGTTCATTTACTCCACTAGGGGGCAGCAGGGATCCACACAGCCCTGAATCCCTCCAGCAGGGGGCAGCGCTGTGCACATGCGCACACACACACACACACCTGATTCCCTCCAGTAGAGGGCAATGCTGCACACATATATGACAGATTCCCTCCAGCAGGGGGCAGTGCTGTGCATGTGCACACACACACACACACACACAATTGATTCCCTCCAGCAGGGGGCAGTGTTGCACATACATGACCAATTCCCTCCAGCAGGGGGCAGTGCTATGCATGTGCGCACACACACAGCCCCAATTCCCTCCAGGAGGGGGCAGTGCTGTACACACACCCGTGCACACCCACCCACACACTCTTACTTTACACCGGGGGTTCTCAAACTGGGGGTCAGGGCCCCTCAGGGGGTCATGAGCTGTCAGCCTCCAACCCTGACCCCGCTTTGCCTCCAGCATTTATAATGGTGTTAAATATGTAAAAAAGTGTTTTTAATTTGTTGGGGGGGGGGGGTCGCACTCAGAGGGTTGCTGTGTGAGAGGGGTCACCAGTACAAAAGTTTGAGAACCACTGCTTTACACCCTTTATTAATAATGTCCCCAGCTCTCCTCTCCAGCAAGTAAGTCCCCTCAGGGAGCTTGTTTAATCCACCCCCGCATTCTCTGGCAGCATGTCCGAGTGGGGTCCCGTTGGTGTGTCCATGCTGTGGGGGAGTCCTGAGTGTCGGACATCGTCAGACCTTTGACCCCAGGCATCCGATGCTGAGAGGCGGGTCTCTCTCCTCTCCAGCATGACCTCTAACCCCAGCCATCCCTAAGCCACATGGTTCATCTGCAGCTGCTCAGCCAGGTCCTGGGCAGGGCGATGGAGGGCCTGGTGCTGCAAGAGATTGGATCTCTGTGTGAATGCCTTCCCGCACTGGGGGCACTGGTAGGGCCGCTCCCCAGTGTGGATGCGCCGGTGCTGGGCGAGGTGGGAGCTCCAGTTGAAGCCCTTCCCGCAGTCAGGGCAGCGGTGGGATTTCTGGCCCGTGTGCAGGGAGCGGTGCTGGGTCAGGTGCTTGCCGTGACGGAAGCTGCGCCCGCACTCGGGGCACGGATAGGGTCTCTCCGGCGTGTGGGTGCGCAGGTGCTGCAGCAGGTTGGAGCTGTCGCTGAAGCCCTTCCCGCAGTGGGTGCAGACGAAGGGGCGCTCGCCGGTGTGGACGCGCCGGTGCTGCAGCAGGTTGGAGCGCTGGCTGAAGGCCTTGCCGCACTGGGGGCAGGGGAAGGGGCGCTCGCCGGTGTGGACGCGCCGGTGCTGCGCCAGGTGGGCATTGTGGCGGAAGCCGCGCCCGCAGTCGGGGCAGCCGAACGGTTTCTCCTCCGTGTGGACGCGCCGGTGCTGCACCAGGTTGGAGCTCTGGTAGAAGCTCTTCCCGCACTCCCCGCACTTGTAGGGCTTTTCGCCGGTGTGGATCCGCTGGTGCCGGATCAGGAGGGTGCTGCGGGCAAAGCTCTTCCCGCACTCGGGGCACTGGTAGGGCCGGCCCAGCCCACCCTGACTCTGCCCCTGCTCGGGGGTCCCGCGCGGCTCTGCTCCCAGAGGCCCTGCCTGCTGAGGAGTCTCTTCCTCCATGCCGGCACCTGCTGGGAGAGAGAGAGAGAATCCAGGTGGGGCTCGGTCCCTGCGCCGGGGTGAAGGGGGGGGCAGCAAAGGGGTTTGTCGCTGAGCGGAAAACCTGATGGGCAGGACGTGAATCCCCCAAACCCTTCCCTGAGGGCAGAGGGGGGCCGGGGCTGCCCCAACAGCCCAGCTGAGCCCCCAGGGAAAGGCTGGGGGAGGGGAGGGCTCCTGCCGGGGGGATCCGGGAGTGACACCTGCCGTGAGGACAGGGACCTGCTGGGGACGATACTGGGAGGAGACAGAACTGGGGGCTCCCGGCGGCTTTGCTGGGGTCCCAGCTGGTCCCTTCCCTCCCGGACGGTCTCCGAGCCGGTGTCGCTCATCCCTCACCTGGGTGGGCGCCTCTCGGGCTCTCCCCGTCCTCGGAGCCCGGGAGATCCGGGACCCTCGGCTCTTCCCCTGGCTCCGCGCGGGGGATCCCGGCCGGGACGGGGAGTCCTGCTCTGGGGAAGGAAACAGGCGAGACGGGGCTCGGTGAAATTTGCCCCGAGGTCTCGGTCCGGAGAACCCGGGCCCCGCTCCCTGCTGGGGGGACACGGGATCCGCGCTGGGGGGTGACAGTCCCTGGGCTGCTGGGCCTGGGGGCCGGTCCCCCAGAGATCTCAGCGGGGACGAGCCCTGAGCCGGAGCTGCCCCGGGGCCGTCAGAGCCCGCGAGCTCCTGATCCCCGCGGGGCAGCGCCGCCGCCAGCGAGCCCGGAGCCTGGTAATTCTCCTGCGGCGCGTCCCGCAGCGCTGCCTCTGCCCGTCCGCCGGGACCCCCCGCCCCGCGGGAGCCTCCTCCAGCCCCGCCGGGAGCCACCGGGGCGGGCACCCCGCGCCGCACCTGCCGCTCTGGGCAGGAACCAACGGGGTGGGAACGGGCTGGCGCGGGGAGCCTGTCCCACGCTTCGGTCTGTCCCCTTTGCAAGGGGCTCTGGGAAATGCAGTTTCCCTTTGCAATGCACCCTGGGCAGGGTCGGCCACTTGGGAGGTTTCTGGCCCACCTCCTCTTGCATATTCATGAGGGGGGTGGGGAGCTGTAACTGGCCCCGGTGGTCGCCTGGCAGGGACAGGGAGCGCCAGGAGGCAGAAATGAGAGCAAAGTGAATGTCCGAAGGGCAAAGCTGTGGCTCACGATCAGGGGCACTAGCTCTGATCCAGCCCCAGCCAGAGCAGGGGACTGGCTGGCTCTGGGAGGTGGGGAATGGGACGTGGGGCCTTTCCCCCTTTGGGGGTGCTGCCCCCTACTGGTTGGGGTCTGTTACACCCACTCATAATGCAACAGAGGCTCTTTTGTTGGGGTGTTTGAAGCATAACCAGGATGGGGAAGCCCCCTGCTAAACTTCAGCGGGAGGCAGACAACAAGGAGGGTGAGCAGTATTGCCAATCCCAGATATTCAAAAATCAAGAGTCAGGCTCACCCAAAATCATGAGATGAGGTAAAAATAATAGATGTGGGGGTCTTTTTCTTTGCCTTCTGCTTTGTGAGTCTTTAGGCTGCACAGGGGTCGCATGTTGAAGCTTTCTCCACAGCCACGAGGGCTAGAAACGTACTTTTTCTGTAAGAATGAAGGCTGAAATGATCACATCTCCACTTGACTCCAGGAGCTGGGGCTTTAAGGAAAAATAATTATCATGAGACTCATGAAAAATCAAGAGAGCCAGCAACACTGGGGGTGGGGATTCTGCCCTGCCCTGTCTGAGGTTTCTCTCTCTCCCCAGGAGGCTGGGGAGGCAAACCAACATCCCCTAGGCCAGTCCCCTGTCTGTGGGACCAGAGATCCAGGCATCTCATGAGAAGTATGCAAGAGCAGTATACATGCTGGATTAATATGCATTGACTATCTACATAATATAGATTCCTTCCCTCCCTCCCCCCCGCAATTTCTGTTTGGCTCTGCCCACCCGGCCACCGCCCCAAGGCCTCCCTGACCGTGGAGCACTGATCCCCCACAGCCACCCTGCAGCCACAGAGATGTAGTTAAGAGTGGCTGCCTGCATTGGTCCACTATCCATTATGTCACCCAGTGCACTAACGTTGCCCAGGATTGTAGGCCAGCTGGGAGAAACTCCAGGGCAGGGTCTCTATGGTGAGTTTTCCAAGCACCCTCCAGGAGTCTAATAACCATAGAGATACAGTTTTCTCTTCCAGCCTTGCCACAGAAATATGGCCAGAGTGACCACCTGTGTAGTACCAATCTAGCCATGTCACTGTCCATCTCTCTATGGTTATGGGTTGGGGAGCATTATGATCTAGGGCAGAGTTGGCATTGCGCATAAGCAGACTAAGCAATTGCTTAGGGCCCTGAGCAGCTCAAGGGGCACCCCTATTTTCTTGTTTTAGTATTGGGGGGAACCAAACATTTTTTACTTCGGGCACCCAGTGGGCTAACACCTGCACTGATCTAGGTATTTTCAAGCTTTTTGATCCCAGGGACCGGCTTGCTGCCTTCCTAGACTGTGTCGGGGAGATCTCAGAGACCAGCAGTGGTCCACAGACCGGTCATTGAGAAACACTGCTCGAGAGTACAGTGCCCTGGAGGGTGTTACAATCTAGGAGCATTCTTGGGGAGTCTCTATTATTTGGTCTCCTGCAGAGGTTACACTCTGGGACGTCTTCCAAGCATCTCTATGGTTTAGAATCCTGAAGGAGTCTGGGAGGGCTGCTGAGGGTTGCTATGATTTAGAGTCCTGAAAGGATTACACGGTGGGAGGATTCGCGAGTGCCTCTTTGATTTGGAGACCTGATGGCGTTACGCTTGGGTAGAGCTGCTAGGGGTCTCTATGGTTTAGAATCCTGGAGGAGGTTCCATTCTGGAATGTGGGAGGTCTCCCAGGAGTCTCTATGGTTTAGAATCCTGGAGGGGGCGTTACAGTCTGGGAGGTCTCCCTGAGGTCTCTATCAGTATAGTCTGGACCCCACCACAGAACTGGGAGCCTCCTGGCCCATCTGGGAGCCCAAGCAGCATCTGGGCTTCCATGCCGGCACAGCGACATGTCCAGGGCCATTCTGACCCCCAAGACGGGGTCCACAGTACAGACACGGGGGGAGGCAAATCACAGAGGAAGGGAGTTTATTTCCTACAGATACAACTTGATAACACAACAAGAGACCCCATCGGTCACAGAATCCAGCAGGGGAGCAGGATCCAGGCACCTGTTGGGAACAGAGGGTTTGGGCTGGGGCCAGACTGACTTCTGGGAAGCTCTCTGTCTGCTCCAGGCCAGGAGGGGATGTTCCCCAGGTGTCACTAGGCTCCTAAATGAACAGCTCCATGCGGTGCAAAGAGAGGAGCCAGGCGCTGGAGAGAAGGAGACAGGCTGCCCCCTATCTGGGTGTGTCCGTTTGTCCAGCCTCTCAGGGAGCAGCCTCTCTGGTACTCAGCAGTCTCACCCGCCCCCCACAGCTCCCGAACCCCCTGGTGCCTGTGAAAGGGGAAGGAGCAGAGAGCAGGGTCCAGAGGCAGCCAGATTCTGGAGAGTGAAGGGATGGTCTCCCCCGCCCAGGACGGGCACAGGCATTAGGGGACAGGATGGGCCTGCAAGAGTTAATGATCCCTGCTGAGTGGGGGGTGGGAGAGCAGGAGAGGCCCCCAAACTGGGGCACTTCTCCCCCAGCTCCAGCACGGATGGGATTCCCAGGGCACCAGGGAGAAACTCGAATCCTTCTTTCTCCAACGTTCCCCCAAAACCTCTTCTTTCGTGGAGTCCCCACCCTGACCCAAACCTCCCTCCCCACCCTCTTATTTGCCTCCTCCCCCTCCCTCCACATGAATTCTAAATAACCCATCCGTCCCCTCCCTCATTGCACTCCGATCCCCTTCGGATGAGCCTATGTATCATGCGGAGTTCCCAGCCAACGCTCTTCAGCCCTAGATCCCAAAGCGCGTTCCTGAAGGTGGGTCAGCAGCACTGTCCCCTTTTCCCAGATGAGGCACTAAGGCAGAGACAGGGGAAAAGACTCCCCCAAGAGCACAAAAGCAAAATGTCAGAGCCGGGGTAGAACCCAGGAGTCCGGTCTCCCACCTTGCTCTCACCGCTAGACCCCACTCTCCTCCCAGAGCCGGGACGAGAACCCAGGAATCTTGTCTCCCTGTCCCTCTTTCTCTCACCCCTGGACCCACTCCTCTTCCAGAGTCAGGGAAAGGACCCAAGTGTCCTGACTGCCAGCCCCCTGCTCTAACCACTAGACTCTACCCCCCAGGGAACCTAGGCGTCTCGGTTATCAGCCCCCTCCCTGCTTTAAATCCCCTCCCCTCCCGGGGACACCCCCGTGGGGTTCCCGTGTCCCCTCCGGGTCAGCCAAGGTATTTCCGAATGCGTCCGAGGGGGCCAGCTCCCCCAGCCACGCCCCAGGCGGGGCCGGCGTCTCCGCGGTGCGTACGCCGGTGCTGGTGCAGGTTGGAGCTGAGGCTGAAGGCCTTGCCGCACTGCAGGCAGGCGAAGGGCTTCTCGCCGGTGTGGGTGCGGTGGTGCTGCAGGAGGGCCGAGCTCTGGGCGAAGGCCTTGCCGCACTCGGTGCAGCGGTAGGGCCGGTGCCCGCGGTGGCTGCGCTGGTGCTGGGCGAGGTTGGAGCTCTGGCTGAAGCGCTTGCCGCACTCGGGGCAGGGGTAGGGCCGCTCGCCCTTGTGGCTGCGCTGGTGCTTGGCCAGGGTGGAGGAGACGCTGAAGCGCTTGCCGCACTCGGGGCAGGGGTAGGGCCGCTCGCCGGTGTGGGTGCGCCGGTGCTTGGCCAGGTCGGCACTCTGGCTGAAGCCGCGCCCGCACTCCGCACAGGCGAAGGGCTTCTCGCCCGTGTGCACCCGCCGGTGGGTCACCAGGTGCGAGCTCTTCCCGAACACCTTCCCGCACACCCCGCAGGGGTGGGCCTTGGGGGCGGCCGGGGGGCGGTGGTGGCTCTTGCGGTGCTGCGAGAGGGCCGAGCTGAGGGGGAAGCGGCGCCCGCAGGCCCCGCAGCGGTAGGGCCGGCGCTCCGTGTGCTCCCGCACGTGCTGCACGAAGTCCAGGCTCAGGGCGAAGGCGCGCCCGCAGTCGGGGCACTTGTAGGGCGGCTCGCCCCGGTGGGTGCGGCGGTGCTGGCGGAGGTGGGAGCTCTCGGCGAAGGCCTTGCCGCACTCGCCGCATTTGTGGGGCCGCTCCCCGGTGTGGGTGCGCTGGTGGCGGATCAGGTGGGAGCTGAGCGTGAAGCTCTTGCCGCACTCGGTGCACTGGTAGGGGCGCTCCCCGGTGTGGATGCGCTGGTGCTGGCTGAGGTTGGAGCCGCGGCTGAAGCTCTTCCCGCAGTCGGGGCATTTGTAGGGGCGCTCCCCGGTGTGGGTGCGCTGGTGGCGGGTCAGCAGCGAGCTCTGGCTGAAGGCCTTGCCGCACTCGCCGCATTTGTAGGGGCGCTCCCCGGTGTGGATGCGCTGGTGCCGGATGAGGTGGGAGCTCTGGTGGAAGCTCTTCCCGCACTCGGGGCACTTGTAGGGCTTCTCACCCATGTGGGTGCGCTGGTGCACCAGGATCTCCTGCAGGGGGCTCTCGCACACCGTCTCCCAGTCGGGCCGGCCCTCCCCCTGCTTGGGGCTCCCGTAAGACTCCGTTCCTGCAGGCCCTTCCCGCTGGGGATTCTCCTCCATCCTGGCACATGCTAGGAGACAGAGAATCCAGACAGGGCTCATTCCTGGGCCAAGGGAGACAGCGGCTGGCAAAGCAGAAAAGCTGATGGGCAGGAAGCTGAATTCCCCCCAACCCTTCGCAAGAAGGGAGAGGAGAGGCCACGTCTGCCCCAGTGGCCCAGCTGCCACAGGGGACCCACGACTGCTGCCCTGCCAACTCACAGTGGGATCGGCTCTGCTCTGCTCTTCCCTGCCCATACCACAGCGATAGGGCCTAGAACATATATCACCCTGCCCCAGCACCCCAGTAACTATAGAGATGGGGCCAGGAGGTCCCTACCCACCTGTAACCATAGTGATGGGGGTCTAGCCCCTTTCACATCTCCCCATCCCATCTCTATGGAAACGGAATTGTGGGGTGGGGCATTGCTCAGGGAGATGCTGCTGGGGAGATTTTAGGATCCTCAGTGGCCCTTGGGGTTCCCCAGCTGTCATGGGGGGAGCAGAAAGAGGCAGTGCTGAGCATTGGAGGACGCAAGGGGGGGCATCTGGCCCCACAGGGTGCAGGAGTTGGAGCCCAAGTCTTCCCCCCCCACCCCACTGCTGGGCACATGGCTGTGGATGGGGTTACACAGTAACAGGAATGGGGGAGTGGAAAACAGAACTGGAGGGGGGCTCCCAATGGCTTTGCTAGGAAACCAGCTTTTCCCTTCACTCCCAGTCTCTAAGCCGGTGTCATTCATTCCTCACCTGTGTAGGCACCTCTCGGGATCTCCCTTTCCTCAGAGCCCTGGAGATCCGGGACCCTGGGCCCTTCCCCTTGCTCCATGCGGGAGATCCTGGCCGGGTCGGGGAATCCTGGGGCAGGGGCAGGGCCAGGCATGATCCCAGTCATGTGGAGTGAGCTGCTGAATTCAAACACATTGTTACGTTTCCCCTTCTCATTCAGGTGCCATCCACGGTTAGCACCCCACTTCCAGAGGGACCCTTAACCAAGAGCTTAATTAAGATGGGACCTAATCACAGCACCATCACTCAACACCCCCCAGCCCGATACTTGGCATTGGGACAATTTACAGCCACAAGACGTTGCATTATTCCCAGCTGATTCCACTTCCGCATGCCACAGGCCCCACACAGAACTCTCCACAGCTGCCCTGGGGCATTATCTGGCCCTAGAAAGCAGCCGTTGATCTCAATGAGTTTTCCATGCTAAAGGTTTTAATTTCATCACTTCTGAATTGAGATAGGCTAGGCATCGAATAAGATGAAACCAGAAATCAGAAGAGACATGTATTAAGTGCCCAGAATGCACAATTAGCAGTAGAACCTCGGTTTTCACATGTTTCTAGATGTCACAGGTGCACAGAAAATCTGGAGAACATGACCCAACATCTGCCTGAGTCTGCAGAGAGCCTGAACTGATCACGCTGAGGCCTGGTCCACACGACACAGCTAGGCTGACGTAAGGCAGCTTACATCGGCCTGGCTCTGTAAGCATCTACACTAAAATGTAGCTCCCACCAATGTAACTCGCCCACTGCACCGACTTAATAACTCCACCTCCGCGAGAGGCGTAGCGCTTAAGTCGATGTAGTTCGGTCGACACAGTGTCCCGTGTAAAAACTGCGTTACTTACATCGACCGTTGCTGCCTTTAGGAAACCATCCCCCACTACCCCACGCTGGTAGCTAATAAGATCCTGGTGAGGACGTGCACCGCTGACACAAGGAGCGTAGTGTGGACGTGTAAAACCGATTCAATTACTGCAAGGGCCGTATTTAGGTCATAGCGTAGACTTGCCCTGAAAGGCATGAATTGCCTCCACTCTTCTCACTGGGGGCATCGACTCTGAAACCTAATGATGACGTGTAAAACGTCAAAGTCGTTGAGCTGCCCTGTCCAGCTCATGCACTTATCTCAACCCATCCCCCTGGGTGCTCAAACCTTCAGCCAGCCCCAACCCTGCTACCCCCAATACACATGCCAATTCGAGGAGGCAGACACCATCAGCACAGCAATCCCTGGGGCCTGGAGAACCAGGAGGGCAGGGGAGAAGCTCAAATACCCAGACACCCTCCACACCCCGGACTCCTGGGTTCCATTTCTGCACCATTCAGAACAGGCCTGGAGGAAGTTATTTAAACAAGGCTCCTGCACAATTTCCAGCTGGAATTAAGAGCCACATGCCCGGGGGTGCTGTGCGGTGGGGGGGGGGGGGGGCTTTGCAACCATCGCCGCTCTCTCTCCTCTGCTCCCAGGGACCCCCGTGGCCAGATCACCTGGGTTTAGCATCTTTCCCATCCGCAGCCCCACCCCGCCGCTGCCTCGGAGCTGGGGACCCCGCTGGGCTCAGCTGCACAGACCCCCTCCCCGGGCTGCCCCGGAGCTGGCTGGGGGCGGGAGTGTCTCTCCGGTCCCAGCCCCGATCCCCTCCTCACCGCGGCCGCTTCCTCCGGGCAGCGATTTCCTGCCTCGGCTGCTGTTCGCGCCCCCGCCCAGCCGGGGCGATCCCCTCGCGGGGCCGGGGCTGCAGCCGGAGACGCAGCCCCGAGGCACGGGTGGCAGCGGGTCTCTTTGTGTGCTCCCCTCCCAGCTGCCAGGCTCACACACACAACACAAGCCGGGGGGATTGCTGGGAACAGGAAGGTCCCCGCCTTATTCCGTCCCCTCCTTGCAATAGTTCCTCATCTCCTCTAGGAATCGCCGCATTGTGTGTGTTGGGGTGGGGGGGTGCGAGCATGGCCCTGGACCCCCAGCGGAGACGACAGCCAGGGAAGGTGGGGCATTAGCACGTGTCCTGAAACCCGGGGCTACTTGCACCACCAGCTCCTACGGGCCCAGCAGGGTCACGGGACCTGGGTCGGAGTGGGGTGAGGGCCTCACAGTCAGTGCTGGCCCCAGACTGGTGCTAAGGGGTCACTGCACCCAGATCGGGGTGGGGGCTGAGTAGGGGGCGCTCTCCCCTTGCAGTCAGCGCTAGCCCCAAATGCGCCACTAGGGGGTGCTGTGTACTCCCTGCAGCAGCCCCTGGGCTCGGTGTGAGGCATTGCAGAAGTCTAGCCCCAGCCCTGCTAGAGGTGCTGAAACCTGGGTCAGTCCTGACCTGTTCATCCACAGCCCCAGGGGGTTCATGGAACAGCAGAAACCAGCCCCCATGAGACCAGCTGGAGCCCAGGAGCAGAACTTCACTCACCCAGCTTATGTTGCTCAAGGAGTCCCCAGCTCTAGGTCTAGTGGGTTAGATCCGGGGGCTGGGAGTCAGGACTCCTGGGTTCTTAGATGTCTGTACACTAATGCTAGAAGTATGGAGAATAAACAGGAAGAACTAAAAATATTAGTGAATAATCACACTTGGGCCATCCCTGACATCACAACGACTCGGTGGGACAATTCACATGACTGGAATATTGGCATAGAGGGGTCCAGCTTGTTCAGGAAGGACCGGCAGGGGAAAGAGGGAGGAGGTGTTGCCTTGAATATCCAAGATGCGTACGCTTACACTGAGATTGAAAGAGAAGGGAAGCAGATGGCTGAAAGTCTCTGAGAAAGGATGAAAGGAGTAAAAGATAAGGGTGACGTCATGGGAGGGGTCTACGAGAGACGACCACACCAGGAAGAAGAGGTGGAGGCGGCTTTTCTTAAGCAACTAACAAAATCATCCCAAGCCCCAGACTTAGGGCAAACGCCCCCTTAAAACGCTGCATCTAAGATGACAGAAAAGAGCTCTTCCTTTGTCATAGTTAATCCACCTCCCCAGAAGGTGGTAACTATGTCGATGGAAGCAACTCTCCTGCTGCCATAGCGCTGTGTTCACGGCAGGTTAGGCTGGTGTAACTTCGTCGCTCAGACGTGTGGATTTTTCACACACGCCTGAGGGATGAAGTTATACCGATAGAAGTCTGTAGTACAACCAGACCTTAGCGGTGATGGGGAACTTCACCTACACAGACAACTGTTAGGAAAATAATACAGAAGGACACAGATTTTCCAACCAGTTCTTGGAATGCATTGGAGACAACTCTTATTACAGAAGGTGGAGAAAGCGACTAGGTGAGAGGCCGTCCTAGAGTGGATTCTGACAAACAGGAAGGAACTGGTTGAGAATTTGAACATGGCAGGCAGCTTGGGTTGACGTGATCATGAAAAGATGGAGTTCACGGTTCTAAGGAATGGTAGGAGGGAAAACAGCAGAATAAAAAACAACAATGGACTTCAAGAAGGCAGGTGTTAGCAAACTCAGAGAAATGGCAGGTCAGAGCCCATGAGAAGCAAGTCTAAGGGAAACAAGTGCAGGGGAATTGGCGTTTTTTTAAAGAGACATTATTAAGAGCAAACTATCCCTGGGCTCAGGAGAGAAGGAAGTACGGTAAGAGACCACCCTGACAACTCCAGATCTTCAAAGACCTGAAACTCAAAAGAGAGTCATATAAAAAGTGGAAACTAGGTCAAATTACAAAGGATGAGACCATGTCGGGACAAAGTTACAAATGCCAAGGCACTAAACAAGATTCAATTAGCTAGGGGCATAAAGGGTAGTAAGAAAACATTTTACAAATACATTAGAAACAAGAGGAAGACCAAGGACAGGGTAGGCTCATTACTCAATGAAGAGGGAAAGACAATGACAATAAAAAACACAGCAATAGCCAAAGTGTTAAATGCTCTTTTTGTTTCAGTTTTCACCAAACAGGTTAGCAGTGACTGGACATCTAACATAGTGAACATCAGTGTAAATGGGGTAGAATCTGAGGCTAAAATAGGGAAAGAACAAGTTACGAATTAAGTTAGATGTCTTCAGGGGTCAGCAGGGCCTGATGAAGTAAGTCTAGAATACTTAAGGAACTGGCTGAAGAGATCTCTGAGCCATTAGTGATTATCTCTGAGAACTCATAGAGAATGGGAGAGATACCTGAGGATGGGAAAAGGGCAAATACTGTATCTACCAAAAAAGAGAGGAATAAGGGCAACTCAGGGAATTATAGACCAGTCAGCTTAACTTCAGTACCCAGAAAGATAATGGAGCAAACACACACTCAATTTGTAAGCACCTAGAAAAAAAGGTAATAAGTAACAGTCAACATGAATTTGTCAAGAACAAATCTTATCAAACCAACCTAATATCCTTCTTTGACAGGATAACAAGACTTGTGGATTGAGAGGGGAAAGCAGATGTCACATATCTCAACTTTAGTAAGGTTTTTGATACGGTCTCACATGAATTTCTTATAAGCAAACTAAGGAAATACAGCCTAGGTGAACCTACTATAAGGTGAATGCACATCTGGTTGGCAAACGGTACTCAGACTAGTTATCAGTGGTTCACAGTCATGCTGGAAAGGCGTATCAAGCAGGGTCGCACAGGGATCAGTTCTGGGTCCGGTTCTGTTCAATATCTTCATAAATAATTTGGACAATGGCGTAGAGAGTACACTTATGAAGTTTGCAGATGACACCAAGAGGGGAGGGGTTGCAAGCACTTGAGGACAAGATTAGAATTAAAAATGATCTTGACAAACTGTAGAAATAGTCAAATAAATAAGATGAAATTCAATATGACAAATGCAAAGTACTCCACTTAGGAAGGAACAATCAGTTGCACACATACAAAATGGGAAATGACTGCCTTGAAAGGAGTACTGCAGAAAGGGATCCGGGGGTCATAGTGGATCACAAGCTAAATATGAGTCAAGAGTGTCACACTATTGCAAAAAAAGCAAACAACATTCTGGGATGTATTGGTGGCAGTGTTGTAAGCAAGACAGGAGAAGTAATTCTTCCGCTCTACTCCACACTGATTAGGCCTCAACTGGAGTACTGTGTCCAGTTCTGGTCACATTTCAGGATGGATGTAGACAAATTGGAGAGAGTCCAGAGGAGAGCAACAAAACTGATTAAAGGTCTAGAAAACAACTGAAAAAACTGAGTTTTTCTGGAGAAGATTGAAGGGAGTCATGATAACAGTCTTCAAGTATGTAAGAGGTTGTTACAAAGAGAAGGGTGACAAATTGTTCTCCTTATACACTAAGGCCAGGACAAGAGTAATGGGCTTACATTGCAGCAAGGGAGACTTAGGTTAGATATTAGGATAAACATCCTGTAGTTAAATGCTGGAACAGGTTACCAAGGGAGGGTGTGGAATCTCCGTCACTGGAGGTTTTTAAGAACAGCCAGAATTGGACACACACCTGTCTGGAACGGTCTAGATAATACTTAAAGTGCCTCAGTGCACGGGACTGGACAAGCTATCAAAGTCCCTTCCAGTCCTACATTTTTATGATTCTATCCTCAACTCTGGGAGGGGAATGAGGTTGAGCCAGCTGGGAGGAGGTCAAGAGTCCCAGGTTCTATCCATGGCTCTGGGAGGGGAGTGGGGCCTTGTGGGTTGGGACTCAACTCCAGGGTTCTCTGCCCCAGTTCTGGGAGGGGAGCAGGGCCACATGAATGGAGCAGCACCATCCCAACAACAGGGTCTCCTCCCCAGCCCCTCTCAGCCATCATGGCAGCAAGGCGGCTGATGGGATGCAGCATTCCCCTTACATTTCACTGGGTGGATGAAGACTCTGGGGTCATGGGACAACCCTTCCATCTCAGCTCAGCAGCTCCCAACTCTCCAGTGCTGACAGGCTGGAAAAGGAGGCACCCCCCATTCCCACTCTCCTGGAGCATGGAAGCTGCGAGCTGCCACCTGGCAGTGCCCTGCCTGACCACATGCAAAAGATTTGCCGATATTTTAAAAGGGTAAACAGGACGACCTAGATAATCATAGGCCTGTCAGCCCGACCTCAATCCCACTGAAGATAACAGATCAGCTGATGGGGGGGACTCCGTTAATAAAGGAAAGCAAAGTAATTAATACCAAGCACCATGGGTTTACGGACAACAGATCCAGGCAAATGTTGGTAACTTTGTTTGGATGAGGATATATTTAGACTTCTGTAAGGCCTTTTAATCACAGTCCGATTACAAAACAGGGTCCTAGAACCTGGGCTCCAGCCCGAGGCCGGGACTCTATGCTGCAATTAAACAGCCCACAGCCCGAGCCAGCTGGCACGGGCCAGCCACAGGGTTTTAATTGCAGTGTAGATGTACCGTAAAAGCTTCCTGTGTGACCCCCGTGTTTGTGGTCCTCCCCCGGTTCCCCTTCCCAAGCACCGATACAGACGCTCCCAGGCTGGAGGATCTGGCCCCAGTGGGACTCTCCAATTTTTATTTCCCACATAACCAAACATAGTATTTAAAAATAAAATAAAATCCAAATAGAATGAACAGTCCCCACCCCGCCACACACACAGTCAGCTGCTGCCCTGCGGCCCTTCGCCCCCAAGGGCATCCTCTCGGCACAACAGGGCTCTCACCGGGGTTCAAATATCAGAGGGAGGAGACCAGCCCCAGGGGAGCAGACCCCGGCAGAACCCACAGAGTGAGCACAGAGCAGAGCCTGGGGGAGGATCCAGAGAGCTGTGAGGAGCAGATCCTCAGGGGATCGGGCATCATTTGGGTGCGATCCTCAGTGATGGGTCAAGGGAATCCTGGCAGCACCTGCTGAGCGGATTGCAGAGGGCAGGAGGGAGGGGACCGCCGCGTGGATCCTGGAGGGGGTGGATCTGTGGAACGTTGGGCTAGGGGATGGGGTGGGAAGAGGAACTGCAGGCGCTCAGCTGATGTAAATTCGGTGGAAGTCGTTGGCGCCGAAGGCAGCATTGCACTTGGGGCACTTGCGCTGCCGGGTGTCGTAGCGCGTCTTGACGCAGTCAAAGCAGAAGACGTGGAAGCACTTGGTGAGCACCGCGTCCTTCTTGCGTGTGTTGCAGCAGGGACAGGTCAGCTTGGCCTAGGGGGGCAGGGAGGGCACAGACCCTGTTAGTGGGGGGGGGGTGGGCTTCCTTCCCCCCAACCCCAGAGCCTGAGCACAGGCCCTCCCCAAGCTTCGTGCCTCCCCGCACCCCCCGGCCCCCGTGCCAGGCTTCTCCCTCCTCCCGCAGCTGCCCCCTGCCCACCTTGTACTCTTTGATCTCCTCCTGCAGTATCTCGTCAGCGTCGGCGTACACCTCCACCTTCTTCTGCTTCTCCAGCTTGCGCCGCAGCCGGGAGATGTCCTCCTGGAGTGCAGGGAAGATCCAGTCAGCAAGAGGGCCCGGGCCCTCCCCTGCCCCTCCCCCCAGTATGCCCCACAAGCCCCTGCCCCCTACCTGGGCCCTCTTGAGGTTGAAGGACTCCTTCTCCTTGGCAGCGCGGTTCTCGGCCATGCAGGCCTGGATCTCTTTCAGCTTGCACTGCACATGCTCCTGCTGCACCTTCAGGTCCTCGGCCAGCTGGGCCGCTTCCACCGCCTGCAGGAGGAGGGAATGTCAATCATTGCGAGCTTCCCCCTGAACAGTGCCTCCGGCACTGTAATCTTCCCCTATGGGAGTGCTCCCACTGGGGAACACCCCACAGCACTGCCAGCTTCCCCCCACAGGAGGGCCTCAGCCACAGAGCCCATCCCGATGCTGGTAGCTTCCCTCCAGCAGCATCACCAACAAACGTGGAGATATTGGTCATATTTTTATAACCAACATGTGTGACTCAGTTTCCCCATCCGCTGAGCGGAACTGGGCAGGTGACTCCTAGGGGAGAGAGGCATGAGGCCTGGCCAAGCATCTGCGATGAGATCGGGTACACTGGGATCCACACCTGTGAACAGGAACCCCAATGACAGACCAGGAAGCAGAGGGACTCTTGAGTGGGAGAAGGCTGGGCTGAGGCAGCAGAAGCTTAGCCAAGAAATAAGGGTTCTCCCAGGAGACTGCCCTGTGGGTGCAAAAGAGCCGCCGCCGCCACCCCACTCCCCCTCGCCCTCGCCTGCGGATCGCCCTCATCAACCCCCCCGACCCAGGTCCCCAGCCCACAGCCCTGCCCCCCAACTCACCTTCCTCTTGTTGAGCTCGAGGGCCTGGCTACGCAGGGTCAGCTCCTTCTCCACCGTGCCCAGGTTCCCCTGCAGCACCCGCTCCTTCTCCTCCAGCTTCTGCACCACCAGCAGCTGGGCGTCCACCTGCAGCGCAGCCCGGTCAGGAGAGCGCCGCCTGCCGACTCGCAGCCAGCCAGCTGCCCCCGCCCCCTGCCTGCCAGGGGAGAGCACCCCCTAATGAACCCCCACCCCAACCACACAGGCCCACCCTGCTGAACCCCCATGCTCCTCTGTGCAACCCAGTGCCCCCTAGTGCCGCACTGAGGCACACGCTGCTTGTGTGGGGAGAGCGGGTCCCTAATGAGCTAGGGTCGCTAACCCTCCCAGTTTTCCCAGAAGTCTCCCGGAATTGGGCTCTATCTCCTGGAGGCTACTGAAGCCAAACAGAGAGATTTTAGGCGCTAAAAGTCCAGCGGCACAGTGGGGCTAAGGCAGGCTCCCTGCCTGCCCTGGCCCTGCGCCGCTCCTGGAAGCGGCCGGCACGTCCCTGCAGCCCCTGTGGGGAGGGAGCAGGGGGGGTCTCTGCTCACTGCCCCAACCCCGAGCGCCAACTCTGCAGCTCTCATTGGCCAGGAACTGCAGCCAATGGGAGCTGCATGAGCAGAGCACAGAGCCCCCTGGTGACCCCCCGCAGGGACATGCCGGCCGCTTCCAGGAGTTGCAAGGGGCCAGGGCAGGCAGGGTGCCTGCCTTAGCCCCACTGCGCCGCCCATTGGGAGCTGCCTGAGATAAGCGCCGTCCTGCTGTAGCCTGCAGCCCCTCCAGCACCCCAACCCCCTGCCCCACCGCTGAACCCCTTCCCGGAGCCAGCACCCCACACCCTCACATCCCTGCCCCAGCCCTAAGCCCCCTCCTAGAGCCAGCACCCTACACCCCCTCCCGCATCCCAACCCTCTGCCCCAGCCCTGAGCCCCCTCCCGGAGCCAGCACCCCACATGCCCTCCCATACTCCAACCCCGTATCTCAGCTCTGAGCCCCCTCCAAGAGCCAGCACCCCAACCCCCTGCCCCAGCCCTGAGCCCCCTCCCGCACCCAAACGCCCTCCTGCACCCAAGCCCCTGTCCCAGCCCCCTCCTGCATCCAAACTCTCTCCCAGAGTCTGCACCCCTCACCTTGTCCCGCACCCCAACCCCCTGCCCCAGCCCTGAGCCCCCTCCCACACCCAAACTCCCTCCCAGAGTCCACACTCCCTCCTCCATCCCAAGCCCCTGCCCCAGCCCTGAGCCCCCTCCCACACCCAAACTCCCTCCCAGAGCTTGCACCCGCATCCCCTCCTGCACCTCAACCCCCTGCCCCAGACTCAGCCCGGAGTCCCCTCCCACACTGCAAACCCCTCAGCCCCAGCCCAGAGACGGCACTCCCTCCCGCACACTAACCCCCTGCCCCAGCCCAGTGAAAATGAGTGAGAGTGGAAGAAGAGCAAGCGACAGAGGGAGGGGGGATGGAGTGAGGAGGGTGGGGCCTCGGAAAAGAGGCAGGGCAAGGGTGTTTGGGTTTGTGTGATAACACAGTTGGCAACCCTACTACTGAGCCCCCATCCCACTCCCTGCAGCACCCCCTACCTGTGACTTGAGAGCCAGCACCTGATCTGCCAGCTCGTCCTTCTCCTCACGCAGCAGCTTGTGGATCTGGTTGGACTTGATCCGCTCTGACATGAGCTTGAAGTTGGCATCGTCCTTCTCACGCAGCTGCTGCATGAGGCGCATGTTCTGCTCCTGCATGTCCTCGAAGGCCTGGCCAGTCACATCCATCTCCGACAGCAGGGCCTCCTCCTCCTGAAGCCCGAGGCCATGAAGTCAGGGGGGCCTGGATGCCCTCCCCTGCTAAGTCCTTTCTGCCAGATTGCCCAGCCCCACCCACAGAGCTCCCCAATCCTGCCAGATCTCCCCTCCCCACCCCATTCAGGGGAAACTCCCACCACTAACCACCCCCAACCCATCCGCCCTCCACTCCCCTACCCCAGTACCTGCTTGGTAGCAGCCAGTTTCTTCTGCAGGTGCTCAATCTGCTCCTCTGCCAGCTTGATCTTGCGCAGGGCATCCTCGTCGGCCATCTTCTTGCTCTCCTTCTTCTCCTTCTCCTCCAGCTCCCGTACCCGCCCTCGCAGCTCCTCCACCTGCATGGGGCAGAAATGGCGTCACAACCCCATAGCTCCCCCCCCCGCAGCTCCTCCACCTGCAGGGGGCAGAGATATGGTGTGTCAGCCCCATAACCATTCCCGCAGCTCCTCTGCCTGCAGGGGGCAGAAAGACGGGGGTCACTGTCCCATATCTGCCCATACAGAGAGTGAGGCAAACCCTACCCCTCAACCTGCATTCTACCCATAGACCCACCCTCCAGACCCCCCCAGCCCACAAGGGTCTCACTCACTTCGGCCTTCGTCTTCTTCTCAGCAGCCATGAGCTGCACCTTGTCCCGCTGCTCCTTAGGGGCTGATTTGTACATGTCCAGCAGCAGCTTCATCTCCTTCTGGCTCTCCTGGGCCTTCCTGGGGGGGAGAGGAATCAAGGCCCTGCACACCACAGCCAGCCTGGGACCCCCCTGCAAGCTCCTCCCCCCCACCCCCTTCCCCCGGACACCTGGGTTTTCTCACTTGAGCTCAATGCGCAGCTGCTTGAGCAGGTCTGAGTCCTTCTTCTTGGGGTCATCGCTGCTCTTCTGGCGGTCGCGCTCACGAGCCGAGCCATCCCTGTCACGGTCCCGCGAACGCTCCCGGTCCCCCCCGCGGCCCCCCTTGGGGCGCTCTGGTGGTTCCTTGATGCGAGGAGGGGGGGGCGGCTGGGGAGCCGGTGGGAGTGGCTCCTCCTCCTCCTTCTTCACACCCCCTTCAGGCAGGGGCACTGCCTCCTCCTTCTTCACCACAGCCACCACTGCCTCCTTCGGCTCCTTCTTCACCTCTAGGGCAGGCGTGCCCCCCTCTTCCTCCTTCACCGCCACAGCTGGGACCCCGCCCACCGGCTCCTCCGGCCCAGATGCGGGGGGCAGCACAGCTGAGCCGCAGGGGAAGCCACTTGACTGCATTCGGATCTGGGAGAGAGAGAGTCGGAGTGAGACACCTGGGCTGCAGATTCCCTAAACCCCACACCTCCCCAACCCATCCCTCCCTGACCCCCCTAAGCCAATCCCCAAACCCCGCATCCCCCCCACAGATCCCTCCCCGGCCCCCCAAGGGGATCCTTAATCAAGCCTCTCCCCTAGAACAGATCCTTCCCTGCCCCAAATGGATCTCTAAATGCAGCCCCACGCTTCAAGTGGATCCGTCTCTGCCCCTCAGAGCAGATCCCTAAATGGATCCCTCCCTCCCTGCCCTTGCTCCAGTCAAGCCCTCCCCTCCCGCAGAGCGGATCGTTGAGCGCACCCCTCCCCAGCGGATCTCTCACCTTGTTGATCTCAGCCTGCACCTCACGCAGCTTGCGCTTGTATCGCTGCACGTCTCCTTTCAGCTGATGGTTGTGGTTCTGGAGGCTGCTAATCAGGTGGCGCATCTCCCTGTTAATGGGACCTGGGGGGGAAGGGCAGGGTTACACAGGGGGAAGAGGAACCTGCTGTCTCAGGATGGGGGGAAGCACTTGAGAAACGGGGGGCATCTGCCATGGGGGGTAGGTGGCTGGTGGCAGGGCACTGGTGAGGGAAGCTTCCAGCAGGCAGAGACAGAGCTCCCTTATGAGGGGCCGGCCTGCCCACCCCACTGGGCTACACTACGTGGGGGAGGCACGCACTCCACACAAGGCTGTACCACAAAGTTACACACAGGGCCGGGCGATACACCATGCCGGCCTGTACCACGGGGCCGGGCATGGGGGAGGGGGAAGTGTTTCTTTCTCACCCGCTTGCTCATTGGCGGCCAGGTTCTGCTCGAACTCGATGCGCAGCATCTCGTATTCCTTGCGCACCTGGGCCAGCGTGTCCTCCAGCTGGATCACCTCCGTGCGCAGCTTCTTCTGCAGGTTCAGCTCGTCGCTCTGCATTGGGGCGGGCGGAGGGTGAGAGACGGGGGGAGGAATCACTCTCCCCCAACCCCAGTTGGCTTCCCTGCAGGCAGCATGGTAAGCGCTCCTCCACCCCTGGCCACCCACATCCCAACGCAATGAGGCACTGCACCAGAAATGGTACCCTCCAACGTGGCACAGGCTCTCCAAAACAGTAACCGCCCCCTGCACAGAAAGCGTGGCGCATTCCCCTCACAGGCCCCGCCCCTCCCAAGAGGCCCCGCCCCCACCGTGACTCCTCCACCCAGCCTCACCTCCATGTGCTCAATGTGGCGCAGGTGGCTGTTCTTGGTGGTGAGCAGCAGGGCGCGTGCCTCGTCCAGCTGGGTCTTCACCTGCAGGCTCTCGTTGTAGAGCAGCGAGAACTGGGACTGCAGCACCTTGTAGTCCAGGGTCTCCTTCACCGCCTCCTCGGGCAGCGACCGCAGCGCCACCTGCGGGCCTGGGGAGTCACTGCCACAGACACCGGCCTCCACCCCCAGCCAGCCTCCCCACATCTCCCCCCAGGCCTGGCATCAGGGGGCACCACCCTCCACCCCTCCCGGCCAGGCCCCACCGCCCAGCCTGCCGCCCTCCACCCCTCCCGGCCAGGCCCCACTGCCCAGCCTGGCTCCAGGGGGTGCTGCCCTCCACCCCTCCCGGCCAGACCCCACCGCCCAGCCTGCCGCCCTCCACCCCTCCCGGCCAGGCCCCACCGCCCAGCCTGGCTCCAGGGGGCGCCGCCCTCCACCCCTCCCGGCCAGGCCCCACCGCCCAGCCTGGCTCCAGGGGGCGCCGCCCTCCACCCCTCCCGGCCAGGCCCCACCGCCCAGCCTGGCTCCAGGGGGCGCCGCCCTCCACCCCTCCCGGCCAGGCCCCACCGCCCAGCCTGGCTCCAGGGGGCGCCGCCCTCCACCCCTCCCGGCCAGGCCCCACCGCCCAGCCTGGCTCCAGGGGGCGCCGCCCTCCACCCCTCCCGGCCAGGCCCCACCGCCCAGCCTGGCTCCAGAGGGCGCCGCCCTCCACCCCTCCCGCCCAGGCCCCACCGCCCAGCCTGGCTCCAGGGGGCACCGCCCTCCACCTCGTTACCTTGAGCTTCTCATTGGTCCTGACAGCCTGTTGCAACTCCTGCTGCAGCTTCTCCAGCTCGGCCATGCGGCTGTTGGCCAGCTCCTGGTTCTCCTCCAGCTCCGCGTTCAGCATCTCAAACTGCCGAGACAGACTCTGTCACCAGAGCCCTACCTCCCACCCGCCTCGAGACCCCCACCCAGCGGCTGCCTCAACGCATGCTATGAGACCCCACCCTCCCAGCCCCGCTCCTTCCTGCACCAGGACCCCACCCAGCATGAAGATGCTCCCTAACCTCAGGGCCAGACTCCCCCACCCCAGTGCCAGAGAGCCCCGCCCCTCTCTGCACTGGGACCCCACCCACTGAGACCCTCACCTCCCCTGCCCAAGTGCCAGAGATCCCTGCCCCTCCCATGTCCCCAGCTCCCTCTGCCCCCTCACCTTCTGCATACTGAGCGTGATCTGCCCGCCCTGGAAGCCCCCGGAACTGCCTGACACGTAGTAACCGGAGTTCAGCTGCAAAAGGCCAGAAAGAGAGTCAGCCACCCCCTTGCCGATCAGGCCTCCCAAGTGCTCTGAGCAATGGGCAAATGTGGCAACAAGCCCCAGATATGGGGGATGAGGGGGAGAGGGACCCAGATATAAGCGGCAGAGAAACTATGGCTCCAGCTGCAATGGGGCCAGATGGGAGCAGTGAGACACAGAAAGGGGCCTGGGGGGATGAGGAGAGGGAAGCCTTGGACATGGGGGCAGGTCACCTGCTCCAGCGCCTCAGCTAGGTGTTTGTTGAGCTTCTGCTCACGCTTGCGCAGCTTCTCGATGTCCCACTGCAGATCCTCCACCGTCGTCTCCATCTCCAGCACCTTGGTCTCCGACGATGTCACCTTGTCCTGCAGCTCTGTGTACTGCGCCAGAAAGAGACACAGATGAGTGGGGCTGGATCCACTCCAGGCCAGATAGCCCCTGACTCTGCGGTCAGAGCCAATGCCCCCAGAGGGGAAAGGTCCTGCGACTCATTCCCTACCCCTGTGCCAGCCAGCCAGCCCCTCTGCCCTGAGAACCGGCTCGTACCTCCAGCGAGATCTTGTGGTGTTTCTCCTGCAGCTGCATCGCCAAGTCCTGCAGCCGCTGATTCTCTCTCATCAGCTCTTTGTTCAAGGACTTCAGCGCCTCATCCAGCTGGTCCAAGTCAGCTGAAAAGGAGTCACACCTCTGAGAATCCAGGAGTCCTGACTCCCAGTGCCCCAACTCTAACCCCCTAGATCTCACTCCGCTCCCACGGCCAGGATGGAACCCTGGCATTCGGCTCACCACGGGAATGGATCTTCTGGCACAGCTCCTCCGTGCGCCGGTGGATCTTGTTGGAGACTTCGACCACACGGGACACGGCGGCCTTGGAGAACTCCATGCGTTCCTGCAGCTGCAGTTCGATCTCCTCGCTGCTGCTGCTGGCCAGGGTGGCCAGGAATGACAGGGCTGGCTCATTCAGCAGGAGCCCCCCGGCCTTCCAGGGGGTTGACGGGGCTGCAACAGGTAGAGTTGTTTCTGTGGGGATGGAGAGGACAGAGAAGGGTTTAGCACAGGGGTGACCAAACATTTTGGCCCAAGGGCCACATTTGGGTGGGGAAATTGCATGCAGGGCCGAGTGTAGGGCTGGGGCAGGGGTGCGGGAGGAGGGGCAGGAGGGGGTGCGGTGTGTAGGAAGGGGCTCAGGGCAAGGGGTTGGGGTGCAGAAGGGGTCTGGAGTATGGGAGGGGCCTCAGGGCAGGGGGTTGGGGTGCAGAACGGGTGTGGGGTGCAGCAGGGGGCTCAGGGCAGGGGGTTGGGGTGTGGGGTACAGGAGGGGTTCAGGGTGCAGGCTCCAGCCAGCACCGCTTACCTGGAGCGGCTCCAGGGTGGCAGCGGTGCGTACTGGGGTGAGGGCAGGCTCCCTGCCTGCCCTGGCACCTCGCTGCTGCCGGAAGCAGCCATCACCACATCCCTGTGGCCCCGCGGGCTGTAGTTTGCCCACCCCTGTTTTAGCGCTATGTTGAGATCACTGCGAGGGGAGAGCACCCCCTGCTGAATGCCCCTGCCCCGCTGAACCCCCTGCCCTAGTGCAGCACCACCCCTGACCCAGCGCAGCACCCCCTGCAGCCTGGTACCTCTCCCATGCTCACCTGTCCTATCTGGGCCCTCGGTACTAGGGCTGGCTGTGTTCTCAGGGTCCGGTCCTGTTGGCTCTGGCCCGGGTTCCTCTGCAGAGGGGGCAGCAGGGGCTGCGGGAGGTGGGGGCTCACAGTCCCCATCATAGCCTCTCAGCAGGACCTGCACATTTTCATCCAGCTGCAGGGAGATGGAGATGGGGGTGGGGGTGTCAGCCCAGCTCAGGTTTGGCAGAGGATATAAACATCTGTGCCCCCCTCCGCTGGCTGGGGGAAACGTACACCCAGGAGGAAGGTCTCTGGGAGGGACAAAGAAAGACTGTGGTAACAGAGCTAAGAACCCAGAGGTCCTGGCTTGCAGCCCCCAATCACTCAACCCCACTAGAGTACAGCAGGCCGAGGTCTCACTGTAGGCAGCCTGTTGTGGTCACTGGGAGATATGCTGAGGGTCCAGAGGGACGGCTCTCCAACTGCAGATGACGATAAACAACGAGGCAGGGTGGGGGATGCGTGGCAGGGGTAGGGTGGTGGTGATGAGGCATTGCGACAGGGTAGTGCAATGCAAGGCCAGAGGGTTGTGGCCGGGAGGGGAGGAGGGGTGGGTGTGGAATGCACAGTCGGGGGAGGCGGCAGGAGAGATCGTGGGGAGAGGGCCATGGCCGGGGGAGGGACATGGGTCTCACCTGGCTCCAGTAACGGTTGACAATGAGCAGGGTAGCATCGTCTGTGGCCTGGCGCTTCTCCAGTTTCTCGATGCGCTCACGCAGCTCGTCCTCAAAGGCCTGGCGCTGCTCCAGCCGCTCCGCCAGCTTCTTGTTCTTGAACTGCAGCACCTTCAGGTCCATCTCCTCCTGGGGGGATCAACGGGGGGTGGGGGGGGTCAGCAGTGGCTCCCTGCCACCCCCACCACCACCGCAGCTGCCTCTTCCCCCACTTCTCAATCCCCCACCCTGCCCTCCCCAAATTACACCCAGTGTCCCCACGCCCCCATCCCACCTGCCCAATCAGGGTTCCCAAATCCCTTCCATGCTCCCAGTTTCTCTTGACCTCCCCAAATGCCCTCCATCCACCAACCCCCCTTGCCCCCAACAGTCCCTAGCCCAAGCACTGACCGTGGAGGAGATGCCCCCCAGGCGGATGGGTTCGATCAAGGTGGTGGTCGTCTTCTCCTCCCGGTTGGCTTTCTTCTCAGGGGGCCCTGAGCCCCCATCCCCAGCCGCCCGCTTGCTCCCCGGCCCCGACATGACGCCGCTGGCCGGGGGCTCTGGAAGCAGCAGCTGGGGGCAGGGGATCAGCCCAGGAGCTGCACCTCACCTGGAGCGGAAAACAGAGAGGGGTCAGAAACCTCCCTACCCTCATGATCTCTGCCCCCCCGCCCCGCACTCCCTGGACCCTTACCCAACCCCCCTCATCTCCCTTTGCTATCCCCAAAGCCCTCACCTCCCCAACCCCATGGCACCCCTTAAATCCCCCAACCTACCCAACCCCTCACCCCCTTGCCACCCGCACCCCCAAACCTCACCACTCACCCCCTTGCCACCCCTCCCCCCATCGCTCACCCCCTTGCCACCCCTCCCCCCAACCCCCACCGCTCACCCCCTTGCCACCCCTCCCCTCACCACTCACCCCCTTGCCACCCCTCCCCCCAACCCCCACCGCTCACCCCCTTGCCAGCCCTCACCTCCCTCCCCCCCTTGCCACCCCTCCCACTCCCTCACCCCCACCGCTCACCCCCATGCCCCCCCTCCCTCCACCTCTCACCCCCTTGCCACCCGCACCCCCAAACCTCACCACTCACCCCCTTGCCACCCCTCCCCCCACTCCCTCCCCCCCTTGCCAGCCCTCACCTCCCTCCCCCCCTTGCCACCCCTCCCACTCCCTCACCCCCACCGCTCACCCCCATGCCCCCCCTCACCTCCAACCCCCACCGCTCACCCCCTTTGCCTCCCTCCCCCCGTTGCCAGCCCTCCCGCACCGCTCACCTGCCTCGCGCTCCCACTCCCAGCGGCTTCCCGTGCCAGGCCCACCCCCAGCCGCACCACTGCGCACGCGCTGACCTGACACTCCCAACACCCGCCCCCTACCTCGCGTTGCACATGCGCGGGACGAGTTTTTTCCCCCTTCTTCTCCCATTGGATGAGAGCGAGGGAGGGGCGGGGTTAGTCGACGAGAGTCCCTGCCGAAGATTGGCTGATGTTAGAGACAGGCTGGGGATTGGCTGAGAGGTGAAAGAGGCTTTCTGTGATTGGATCGTGGAAACCAGCCCTCAAAGAGAGACATGCGCTGATTGGCTGAAGCCCGCTGAGCCGAAAAGACCGTTTTTGATTGGCTGAAGGAATTAAAACTCGGTCGTAGCCCAGCACAGATACACATTGTGATTGGCTGGACAAAGACGACGTCGGCGATTGGTCAATGGGCTCTCACCCATCCAGTGAATCCTTCTCTGATTGGCTCGAGCCCCGATACCCTCTCTGATTGGCGGAGCGGGGGTTGCCGTGGCGACGCGTCCCACGCATTAGCGGGAGCCGGCGCCGCCGCAGCGATGGGGCCGGGGGACCGCCTGAAGCAGGTGAGCCCGGGGCGGGGCGGGGGCCACGCTGCTGCCGCTGCCATGGCAACCGCGCCACAAAGACCCAGCCTGGGGGGGGCCCCCCGCGGGTCTTCGACCACCTCATGAATATTCATCGGCTCCTGAATATTCATCGACTCATGAATATTCATCGGCTCGTCATGGTGGCCTCTGATTCGTGCCTGGGGGCCGTCCCTGTCCACTCAGGGAGCGTGAGCAAACCCCGCCCCCCCCCCCCCGCATAGCCGCTCATGAATATTCATGAGCATGTAAATATTCACCGCCCAAGCGGCAGGCGGGCCGGGGCGGTTTCCGCCGGGGCGCGTCCCTCGCTCGTTTGCCCTTTAGCCCCCGCCCACGCGCTGATCGCTCCCCCCTCGCACCCCGGAGGAGCCCCGCCCTGGGCCACGCCCCCTTGTGCTAGGCGCTGCACATTGTTATTCCGTGCCTGAGGGTGGCAGCTGGAGGCCCCAGTCACAGACCAGGAGGAGCCCGGGGACCTTGGCGCGGGACAGACGCGGAACCAAACGACAATCCCAGTGTCACACAAGACACCGGAGGGCCCAAGGGAGCAGTATTCGCCAGCGTGATCTGGCACACACCAGCAGCCGAACCCCTGTCACGTATTCACATCGACCGCGAGGCCCAGCTCAGGCTCCAGTGCGCAAGGGCTTCCCTTGGGAAATTGCTCCGACGCGTTGGCACGGCTCGTGACCGACGGCAGGACACCGAGATCCAGCCGATAACACATTTGTTGTTCCCACGCTCCTCTGCGGCTGCGAAACCTGGGAGACCTGTCGACAGCGCCTCAAGCGTCTGGGGAGGTATCACCAGTGATGCCTCCGGAAGATCCTTTGCGTCAGGTGGCAAAATCGCCGCACTAACGCCAGCATCCTCGCTGAAGCCAATGTCACCAGCATTGAAGCAATGATCCTCCTGCACCAACTTCGCTGGGCTGGACACTGTGCGCGGATGCCAGACTCTCGCCTCACAAAACAAGTCCTCTGCTCTCAGCTCGCCCGTGGTCAGAGATCCCGTGGTGGTCAGAGGAAACGCTGCAAAGACACACTGAAAGTGTATCTTAAGAAAACTGATGTGGACATCACAAACTGGAGGAGCAAGCCACCAGCCAACCCCGATGGCGCCATATCCTTCATCAGGCAGTAGCCCGCTTTGAGGAGAAGCACCTTGCCCTCAAAGCTGAAAAGAGAGAGAGAAGGAAGGAAAAAGAAAGAACTAACTTTCTCCCAGCAGGCAGCTGGCCTGCCACGAAATGTCTGTACCTTTAGGGGATGGGTTTGCAGTTCCAGGATCCGACTTCTGAGTCATCTCAGGACCCATATGTAAATCCGTGGTAGAGATCAGCCTTGAATCACCAATCATTTTTAATTGTCATTGCTTATTAATAAAAAGAAAAGGAGGACTTGTGGCACCTTAGAGACGAACCAATTTATTTGAGCGTAAGCTTTCGTGAGCTAAGTGAGCTGTAGCTCATGAAAGCTTACGCTCAAATAAATTGGTTCGTCTCTAAGGTGCCACAAGTCCTCCTTTTCTTTTTGCGAATACAGACTAACACAGCTGCTACTCTGAAACCGCTCATTAATAGTAATTCAAAATGACTATTCACTCCTCGATCACCTCCTTAATATGCATCATCTCCTGAATATTCACCATCTCATTTACCTTGATCACACTCTGAATATCCAAACCCAGCATTACCTAATTACTTCCCCCTCAGTAAGATTTGTCACCTACTGAATTTCCACAGCTTTAAAAACACTCATCATTGCACGTATGTCAATGTTACGGACACTATAATATAGAGGTGGCCAACATATGGCTCTTTTACCATTAAAGTGCAGCCCGCAGCCTCCCCCCCTTCACCTGCCAGATTTGGGGGAGAGGGGAAGCTCAGGACCTCTGCCTTGCAGCACCCGCTAAATGCAAGGTGGAACAGGTTGCTTAGCATAAATAGTTAGAGCTGTAGCACTTGGAGTACCTTTCGCAGAGCTGAAGAAGAGCTCTGTGTAGCTTGAAAGCTTCTCTCTCTCACCAACAGAAGTTGGTCCAATAAAAGATATTCCCTCACCCCCCTGGTCTCTCTAATATCCTGAGACTGACACAGCTCCAACTACTCTGCATACAATTAAAGATTCTGGAGCGCTTGGAAATTACTGAGGAAAAGCACTAAGAAATTGGTGGTATTATTATTATTATCAGAATAAAACATTTTGACATTGTCAAAAGTGGGCAATTCCACATTGTCGAAACGAAACGTTTTGATGGTTCCAAAGAACAATTTTTCAAAATTTCCACAAGAAATTTCAGCTTTTTGTTCTGACTCGGAACAAAACCAAATTTCAAAATGTCAGGAGGGAAATTCTGTTTTGTGATGTAGGTTCTTGTACATATGTAGGTTGTACATGTAAGCATGTCTCAAGAAAAGTCAGCATCCACAGCTGATTAACCATGTCCTCATGAATATTAATCACATTGCTGATCGCCTCATGAATATCCGTCACCTCCTGCCGGCTGATTGTCTACTCACTGATGTTGAGCACATTGTTGGTTAGCTCATGATATTCATCATTACATACAGGCAAATTGTCTCGGTTTCTGATAATCTGATATGAATTAAACTATCGAACACCCCCAGCTTTACCAACCCATTAGGAACATCAACCAGCTAATTCTTATGGCCACTGGCCAGGCTACCCCCTCTCAGGGTGGGGCATGTGGGACCTGTCATTTCCCCCCATCCCAATGTCTTGGCCACACCCCATCCCCATCATGTTCACTGACACCCCACACCACTCTCTCTTTCAGCCCCAGTGCCATGAAGCCAAGATCTGCATGTGGTGAGTAGCATCCAACCCCTCCAAAGGGGGCGCTCTGGGCACATCGCTCTGTGGCTGTTACACAGTCAGAGGCACCTTCATCTCAGCGCCAGGCAAGCCATTCCCGTGCAGCGTCTCTGCATGGCTCTTACCCACCTCCCCACCCCAGAGGCAGCTGCATCTCAGTGCCAAGCAAGCCACTCCACATGGTGTCGCTGTGTGGCTGCTACCCAGCTGCCCGACCCAAGATGCAGCTTCTGATAGTTATGTGTATTTTATTGATTGCTCCCAAAAGTAGGTGGAGAACAAACAAGACAAAAAGAACAAAAAAAGAAAGCAACTGGAAGGGCAGGAAAAGGAGAGTGCCATGTTGGTTTCCATCTGCTAGGAATTAATCAAAAGCATCTAAAAAGTCAGACCAGATCTTTTCAAATTTGTCCGAGGTCCCTCTTCTCTGAAACATTCATGCTCGTTAGCTGCCATGTCGGCCAAGTCACCGTGCCAGGCTTCTGCTCTTCCATCTCTCCCCCACAGATCGTTTGGCTCCGAGCACTGATCTAGAGAACCAAGCTTCCCGGGAGCTGAAGCGTTTCTAAATTGATGGGATTTAGCCCACAGCCCAGTTCTGGGAAGGCCGTTTATCCTCCTACCTACTTCTAGCCAAAGGGTTGTATCTTGGGCCACAAGGATGGCGCTCGGTAGATCACGTGTTGAGTTTGTAATGCTTTGCAAGGCACTACCCGCTTGGTTTGGGTTCCAGGCCTGGCACAGGCAATCTAAATTAGGGACGGCCTTTGGGGTCAGGGTACATACCAGGCTACAGCTGATCAGGTGAACCTATCTCCCCACTGGTTCTGGAGTCTCTGGTGCACCCAGCCCATAGGACGAACTATGTCCTTAAAATGCAGATAATGCGAACACCCTGCAGCTAGAGCAGGGAGGGGGCATGCAGTACTTGGGAATGGCAGAAACGGCTCAGCTGGGAGACCCAACGTATCTCCTTAACCTGCCATATTAATAGATGGTCTCTTGTCGACGTTCCCCAACGGGCTGTTGAGCCCATGCTGGGGCTTCAAATGATGCTCTTTCACGGCATTGGGGCCCCTCTCCCTGGTGCAGGAAGTACCTGGACGTTCACTCCATGGACCTCATCAACAAAGCGCAGACCACCGACGAGCTGAAGAGGTAACTGATCGTAGGACTCGGGGAAGACTCTAGGTCAGTGCCCCCCAGTCCTGGGGGGATACCCCCATCCCCTGCACCTAGGCTTGGAGTCCCCCCCCATTGTCCTTCCATGGTAGGGAGAGCACCCCCTACCAGCCCCCCTGTACTCTCAGGTCCTCCCTAGGGCCCCCCACCCTCGAGGGGGCCCCTGGGTGGGGAGACTCCCCACCCCTGGAGTCTGTGGCCCCCTGTTCGCAGGGTGCTGGCGGAGCTGTTCCAGCTGCAGGGCTGGGAATCGGACCCACGGGCCGCCATCTTGCTGGATCTCTACTTCTACACGGTGCAGTTCAGCCGGGAGCACAGCTTCAGCCGGGAGCAAAGCTCCGCCTTCTTCACCATCGTCAAAGACACCCACGAGGCCTGTGTGGGTAAGAGCGGGCACTGGGAGGCACTCTTGGCCTCTGTGGGAGGAGGGAGTCAGGGAATTGGGGCGGGGGGGCAGGAGAGCCTAAAGAAAGGGGATGAGTCTCAAGGGAGGAGCCCACAAAAATGAGTGGGGTGTAGAGGACCCTCCGTGAGTAGGGATGGGCACAGGGAGGGGGAGGAGCCTACAAGGTGGGTGGGGCTCTCAGGAGAAGCCTGGAGGTTGAACATGGCTGTGGAGAGAGGCAGTGGGGGTGGGCATGGGGAAGGAAGAGGAGGAGCCTGGAAGATGGTGTGGCTAGTGGGGAGGAGCTTGCAGGGTGGGGGGTGGCCATGGGGTGTGCAGGTCCCTCACACTCATCTCTGCTCCCCCAGAGACACCCCTGCCCAATGTGGAGGAATGTTACCGCTACTTCACCGAGCTGCTCTTCTGCCACGCCATACGGGTGAGCCCCGCCACTCGGCACCGCCCACGGGCCAGGGAGGGACAGCTCCAGCCAGGGACCCCTTGCTGTTGCCAGCTCCCCCCTGGCAGGGCCCAGTTAGAGGGATGAGTGTGGGGTGGGGAGCCTCTGCCCATCTCCTGCCTCACCTTCTCCTCTCCCCACCCCCAGCGGCCTCCATTCAGCATCGACCTCTTCAGCCAGGAGCAGCTGGCACTCATAAGCGACTATGTGGTGAACACCTACTTCCGCCACTTCAAGCTGTACAAGTACGCCTTCACACCGCAGGTATGGCGCCCCCCGGGGAATCCCATGGGGTATGGCACCTCCAGTGTCAGCCACACCCAACACCCCCTGGGGACCTGGCCTGCCCCACCACCCGCATGGCTTAGCTGCACACAGGCCCCCTTTCTGAGTCCTCCACCCACATGGGGAAGCTAGCAGAGGGCAGGCGTGCCCAGCCCAAGACCTACCTCAGCCCCTACAGATTCCAGGACGGCCCTGTTTTCTCCCCTCGCAGATCCGGCTGGACATATCGCTGTCCTACGTGGGAATGCCAGAGCCGGAGCCCGCGGCTGAGCTGGGTGAGTAGCTGGTGCTCGCCGGACCCCAAAACCTCTCGGCCATGCAGATGAACTCAGAGGAGTTTACCCTCCTTCGTACCCATAGGAGGGGTTTGGTTGGGAGGTGCAGGGGGGAGATGGTTGGGGCTTCTCCTTTCTGCTGCTGACCAAGAGCAAGCCCTGGGGCCTCGGAGCCAAGGTGAAAATGCTCGAACAGGACGGCAATTCCCAGCCAAAGAACGTTGAGACAGTGGCTTTTTGATGCCAGCAGAGTGGGGCACCTGAGGGTGCTGGGCGGGACAAGCTCCCAGACACCACAGAAGGGAGGAGGGGGCTTTAGGAGGCACGGGAAGGTGGAGCATCCAGCCAATGAAGCCAAGCCCCACCCTGATTATCCACTGTCTTCACCCCCCAGCAGGAGAGCTGGGTGAGAGCATGACGGCGCCTGTCCCCCCAGTGCAAGAGGAGGAAGCAGACAGTGGACCTACAGCCCCCAGTGAGAGTAAGAGAGTGAGGAAGAGTGAGGCCGGGAATGAGATACGGGGCCTTTCCCCTTTGGGGGCAAACGGGGCCTCCAGACTGGCCCCAGGGTGGGGGGTGGGGAATGGGACCTAGGCTTTTTCCTTCTGGGGGGCACCAGCCCTGCTCCAAATCTAGGGTGAGGGATCTGGTTGGCTGCTTTCTTCACCCCTCTCCCCCCTCCAGGCCCTAGGGCCCCGCTGCGGGAATACATCTCGGCTCAACTCTGCCAGGAAATGGCCCAGCTGCGGCTGGCAGTGGAGGAGCAGCTACGGGCCAGCGAGGAACAGTTCAACGCCAAGCTGGCCCTGCTGGAGAAGGTGCCCAACTCCTCCAAGGGGGGCGGCCGGGGCCGCCGGAAGTGAGGGGAGAAAAGAGTGCAATAAAGGACTCCAATTCTACGGTGGTGCCATGTCTCACTGCCCTGGGAAACTGCACCCTGCTGGGGGGGAACCCCAGTCTCAAGGTCCCCCCCCACTGCCCCTGCCCCAGGGACAGTGCCCCCTGCTGGGGAGACAGCTCCCAGTCCCTGCACTCCCAGACCTGGGGCCCCTGCTGGGAGTACAGACGAAGGAAGGACCCCCAGGGGCTGTAGGGGTCACAACAGATTTTTATTCTAATTCACAGGAATTCAGACTACAGGAAAAAAGTAAAAATTAACCAAGCTACATCAGCGGGGCCTGGCTAAACCATGGGGGGGGGGAGCATTTGGCCCCATCTCCCCAACTCTGCCATCTAGGTGGAGGGGAGGATTTGGCCCCATCTCCCCCAGGCTGCAATACTGACCAAGTTAAAAAAAAAAAAAAAAAAAAAAAGACAAGGGCAGGGGGATGCACACAGCACACCAGCCCCCTCCCTGCCAGACACACATGGGGTCCTTAAACCTCACCCAGTCAGGACTGCCCCTTCCTGTCCAGAGATCCCTGACAAACCTGCATTAGGGCCCCCCCTGCAACCTCCCAGTGGAGGGTTCCCTGGCCTAAAGTTCAGTGCAACCATCCCTACCCCCCACTCACGGTTCCCAGGCTAGGAGGGGGGTCACCCCAGGATCTCCCCCAGCCCAGCCTGGTCCCTGCCTCCTAGTGGAGAGGAGCAGTGGTGCTCCGCCCCCTCGCCATGGCCCAGCTCCACCCCCTCGCCCTCCGCGCCCAGCAGGGCCAGCAGCAGGGCCTTGGGCAGGTTCTCGAAGAGGGCGGCGCGGTTCTGCTGCTCGCCCTTCTTGACCCAGTGGCCGTAGATGCGGAAGGCGCAGGCGTCGATGAGCTTGCGCACGCCCTTCAGCGCGTAGGGGTCACGCAGCAGCAGCTCCCGCGTCACCGGCCGTGTCCGAACCCGGTAGCTGTTGAACATGCGGATGGAGGCCAGCACTGTCCACACCAGCACCTACCACGCAGGACAGACCATCAGCAGGAGGGTGGGGGTGCGTGGGAGAGACCATTATCCCAGTGGGTGGGAACACAGGAGAGCCCAGTATCCCTGTTCCTGATGTGGGGGGAATGAGGCAGCAGGGGAAACCATTAGCACAGGGCAGAGGGGAGACCATTTTCCAATTGCAGAGGGGAGGAATGGGATGGCAGAGACCATCATCCCACTGTAAGGAGGAGGAGAGGCCAGGTGGCAAAGGAGAGACCATTATCCACACCATTGGGGAGATGCCATTACCCCAGTGCTGCGGAATGGCTATTCCAGCAAAGGGGAGAATGGAAAAGGAAGAGGGATAGGGGGAGTCACAAGAGCCCCTTAAGGCAGCACATGGAGGAGGGGGGCATGTACCCTGAAGAACCCAGCAAAGTCCATGAGCTCCGTGCAGTGGGGGGGAGAGGGAGAACCCAGGAGAGCTCAATTCAGGTGGGAGGGGGAGAGGGGAACCTGGGAGAGCCCATTAGCTCAGTGCAGGCCGGGGGGAGTAATTGGGGACTCAAGAGCCCACTGACCCAAGGGAGGGGGTTCTTGCTGGAAGGCCCATTACAGTGATGGGGAAAGCCCTGGAAGAGCCCCAGCTAGTGGGGAGGGGGAGAAGGAGGTGACTCACCCTGAACCGGCGGTAGGGGCTGAACAGCTGGACCGGGCGCCCCACGCAGCGCTCGAAGAAGGGATGCTGCAGGGCCTGCTCCGCCGTCAGCCGCTCCGCCGGCTCCACACACAGCAGCCGCGAGATCTGCAGGGGCAGGAGGAGTCAGAGGGGCCTAAGCCACTAGACCACGGGGTGCCAGGGGACAATCCACTCAGCACAAGGGCATTGGGGGGGGGGGGGGACTGTTTTATTCAGAGAGGGTGGGGGGAAGCTGATTGATTTGGGGATGGAGTTGGGGGGTTGCGATTGCAGGAGGCTGATCCAATTGGGATGGCAGGGGGCCCTCCTGCTCTCACCAGGTCCTTGACGGTGTCGGAGCGGTCATCCCACTCAGGGGAGCTGAACTGGTAGTGCCCCTCCATGATCATGCGCAGCATCAGCATCTGCTTGCGGTGCCAGAATGGGGGTGAGCCAGCCAGCAGGGAGAAGAAGATCACCCCACATGCCCACCTGGGGGGAGGAGAGGTGGGGGTGAGGTCACGCTACGGTTCCATGAGTAAGACTTAGGGTAGGCAGAGCCACTGGGAGGGGGACAGATGGACAGACACAGACCAATGGGTGGAGGGATGGACAGACGGATCATTGGCCTGGAATCATGGACACAACTCAGCCACCGTGAATCTGCAGGGAGGGGCCAGAGGGTGGAGCCAGGAGTGGGGGATCAGCAGCAAGAGGGGCCAATGGCCACTGTGTGGGGAGCTGGGCCCCTCCCCACACCAGATGGCAGACAGGGCCACCTCCCCCACATGCTCTCAAGTCAGACCCATCACTTGCCAGGTGGGACCATGTGTACGGGGCTGGGACAGACACAATGGGGCGGGAGGGGTCAAGTCATTCCTACTGGATCCATCAGGGCGCTGGTACTGGGGGGAGGGCAGGCATGGAAACCACTAGCTGGGGACCTGGTCAGAATCCCGCACAGAGGGTGGGTGGGTGGCCAGCAGGGGGCACATGGGGGTGTCTAAGAGCCATAACAGGAACTGAGGTAGACAGGGCAAGCCCACCCACTCCCCCCCCCGCCCCCCCCAGAATGAGCCCTTCTCCCCACAGCCCAACGGTGGTTGCTGGAACAGGGACTCACAGGTCCACTTCCTGGCCGTAGCCCGGGTGCATCTCATCCATGGAGCACTTGAGGATCTCTGGGGCTAAGTACCCGGGGGTCCCGCACAGCTCTGGTGTGGGGGAGGGGGAAGAGAGACACCCCAGGCATGGGTGAGCAGGGACCAACAGTGCCCTTCAATTCCCTCCCAGATCAGCCCCATGGATCAGCCCGCCCCCGCACCCCCCTCCCCCCCACCCCGAAGCAGTCCCCAGCAGCTCCCCCCTTCCACCCAGCCATGTTCTCCCTTCCCCCAACCCTGAATCGCTCAGCCCCCCAGACTGGGGTGTGTGCTCCCCTCCAACCCCTCCCCACCCATCAGTCAGCCCCTTGGCCTCTCCCCTCCCCACAGTCCCCTGGATTGACCCAGCTAGCTCAGCCCTCCCACTGACAATAGATCAGCTTGGCCTCCCTCCTGTCCTCCCCCAGGCCCAGCCAGCCAGTCCCCTCCCACCCAGCCTGCTCTGACCCCGCAGTTTCTGCCCCGGCTCCAGCCGGCAGGAGAAGCCGAAGTCAGAGAGCTTTATATTGAGCTGATCGTCCATGAGGATGTTCTCGGGCTTCAAGTCACGGTGGATGATGTGGCTGGCATGCAGGTAGCTCACTGCCTCCAGCAGCGCTCGCATGATGCACCTGGGGGGGTGGGGGGGGAGGAGAGGGAAGAGCCAGATCACTCCTGCAGCCACTGCCTCGCCAAACAGAGGGTGCTGGGGGGAGCAGGGCAGGAGCGCGGCTGCGGGGGAGCTCCCGGCTACTGCAGCCCCAGCTTCCCCCAGCAGCGGGCATTGTACGGTACCTGGTCTCCTTCTCACTCAGGGTCACTTTCTCCGTCAGGTAGTCAAAGAGCTCCCCACGCCGCATCCTGGGGAAAGAAGGGGGTTGTCAGCCAGCTTGGGGGGGGGGGGGGCGGGTGGCCATGGTGGGGTGACAGGGCAGACTGGGGGTGATCAGCCCTGGTGGGGTGGGTGGAAATTGGCCCAGGGAGCGGATGGAGTGGGAGGGAGCCCAGGCAGGCAGTACAGGATGTGGGGACACCACCTTTCCCGATCCATGGGCACAGGCACCCCACACCACAGCAACTCTGGGGTCTGCAGGAGGTAGGCTGGTTCCATTCCTGGTGTGAGAGCCCCAGGGCATGGGGGGCCCCTACAGGGAGTGGGGGCACACGTGAGTGTGCCGGAGGCCCCTGCGGTGTGGCAGGCCCCTGCAGGGGTGGGGGAGATCACTCGTGGTAGGGTCCTGGTGGGAGAAGTGGGGGCTGGGCAGGCCCCTCTGGGGGAAGGGGCATGGGAGCGCAGGAATCTCATACTCACAGATCAAACACCAGGAACATGAACGTGGACGACTCGTAGGAATCAATCAGTGAAACTGTGGGGAGAGAGAGGAGTGAGAGGATGGGGGGGTTACAGCGGAGCACTCCTTGTGTCGGGGGTGGGACTTCCTGCCAGAGGGGTGCCCAGAAGATTGCTGGGGAGGGGTCACTAGGTACATAGGCACTGCAAACAAGGGATGTTCGTAACTGGGGTTAAACTACCAGTGAAGACGCAGTGACTTGGGTTAGCCGGGGGAAACTGACACCAGCCGTCTAGGCTTCAAAGCTCCGCTAATACCAAATTCTAAGTAAGTCTCGCATGCAGTGGCTGGAAGCGGACAGGGAGAGGTCACCCTTGGTTTGTTTGCTGTCTGCTTGTCTCGGGTAAGGGACGCAGAAACAGTAAAGCATCACAATGAGCAACAGCGAAGCAACTGCAAAGCCAGAGCTGGCCAGGCTGGAGGCAGAAGAAAGCGACAGAGAACATGAGCACCAGAAACGGTGAGCAGATCAGGGAGCTGCCTATTGGCAAGCCCTAGAAGGTGAGAAGCAAAGAGAAGAGTGAGACGCAGCAGCTCATGCATGAGCTGCGGAGCTGAGAGAGAAAGAGATCCAAGAAGAGGAGCAGCGAATGTATAACCTGGACAGATCCCAGCATCACCAATCTCTCCCTCCACTCAAAGAACCCTTAGCTCAGACAAGTTGTATCCTGTGTACAGGGAATCAGCCTGCACTAAAGAATATCTGACCACATTTGAAAGGCTCTGTGAGATTCACAATATTCTTGAGGACAAAAAAGACCCCCCACTGACTGCAAAACTGTCTGGTAAAGCTTTGAATGTATTTAATGAAATGCTGATTCAGGAAGCGTTGTTATACAGTATCGTACATTTCAAAAAGCTGTTTTACAAGGTTTCAAGTTACTCCTGAAGCGAATAAGACGTGCGACAACAAGGAAATGGATAAAGGGGAAGAGGGCTGAGGATTACAACTAATGATTTGATATCTTTGCTCCAGAACATTTCCTGCATATGTGCACTGACAACATTAGGAACAGTCTGTGAGATAAATCTTTAAAATCTGTGCAAGAGATGGCCACTCTGGCTGACTCCTTTGTGCAAGCCCAGAGGTGCAATGAGTGCAAGCCACAGAAAGGAGGGACCCAAACCCAGCGTAAAGGGGATCCCATTTTACCCCTGGGAAGGAGGCCTAAGGACTCACCCCTGCAGAATCATTCCCCTTCTGAAAATCCTCATCACAAACCTCCTGTGACAGAGGGTCCCAGTCAGTGTTTCCATTGTAACTCCACTGACCACCTGAAAAATCAGTGGCCTGAGCTAAAAGAAACCAGGCCCCAGCCAACCCACATTAACGCAGCTGTCCTTAATACAGGCGCTCCAGAGCTACTCCCAGGGTATAATGATGAGTTTTGTGAGGACTGACCCCGAGGGGGTAGCTATGGAATTTATTAAGGCTTCCAGAGTAAATACCAAGGAGTGCATGATGTGGAGAGACACCGGAGCCCAGATCTCTCTGGTCAAGGGAAGCATGGACCAAAAGACTGACCTGTTACCTGACCAGAAGGTGGAGCGTCTGGCTGTGGGGGGATATAACATTCCTGTACCTTTAGCCAAGGTGCATGTGGACTGGGAAGGTTTGGAAGGTGTCTTGCCGGTACGGGTGCGGGATAGTAACCCCATGGAAATGCTTGCTGGGAATGATATTTTGCATATGGCTATTAATGTGGTAACTTGTAGCAAAAGGTAATCATATGCTGGGATCCCAGAGGAGAGTGGTAAAATCCCAGAGATTGCTTGGGGGGGTCTATCTAGCTCCTCTGCAGCAGACGGAAACTGCATTTCCACATGTGGGAAGGGGTTGAGGCTGTGTCCTGCACGGCAGAGAAAAACAGCATGGCCTCGGGCTAGGGGCGGGGCAGAGAGAGGATGAGCCCTGTGACTGAAGACACTGTCCCAGATATCAGATTTTTTTGTTTGTTTTGCAACTGAACAAAGGATAAACCCCACTCTAGAGAGCATAAAAGAGTGTGTCCTAGATGAGGCCCCAAGCAGGGAAGATGGGGAGAGGTTTTTTAAAGAAGATGGGAGATTGCATAAAGATGCTCCATTGACAAAAAACCAAAAGCCCTGGGCGTCCCTCTAAGCAGTTGGTTGTGCCCACCAGCACTGTGGGGAATTAATGTTGTTAGCACATGACTGACCTTTTGCTAATCACCTGGGGCCACACAGAACCTGAGACGGGTTAAAAGAAAATGTCTGCTGGCCAGGAAAACAGAATGATGAAAGGAATTATTGCAGAAGACCTGCAGGACCCCAGACAGTTCCTCTACACCCCTTGCCTCTGATACGAGAGGCATTCCTGAGGGTAGCAATGGACATTGTGGGTCCCATGCCCATGTCCTACCAAAAGGGGGAAGAAATCTATTTTGGTGGTGGTGAATTTGCCACTAGGTATCCTGAGGCTGTAGCGCTGACTAACACCGAGACAGAGAAAGAGCCAGTAACTGAATATGTACACAGGTTAAAAAAGGAGTTAGAAGACATGATGGCTGGTAAATGAAGATATATATCATGTTAGAGAGCCTTATGGTAATGTTGTCCCACAACTAGTCCATGTGAGCAGACTTAGAGCCTATCACAGCAGGGAAGCCATGGTGAACATGATCCACTGTGTAGAGGGGGAAACTGAGGCACACCACCTCATTGATTGAATGGCTGAATGCCAAACTGACTCAGCCCTGGAAAGCATCACTATCTGCAGTGCATTAACACCAGTTGAAAGGGCAGAGGTGTTGTCTGTGTTGCAATAACACAAAGAAGTGTTTTCTCACGAGCCAGGGAAGATCCACTTGCTAACTCAGAAGATCATTACAGAAGGGCCACAGTCGCCCCCCAGCAGACCCTCCAGGGCCACTTGCAAGATGCAGGAACAAATTCAAACAGCAATACAAAACACGTTGGACCTGGGAGTAATTAAAGAGTCTGACAGCATCCGATGAAGTGAGCTGTAGCTTACGAAAGCTTACGCTCAAATAAATTTGTTAGTCTCTAAGGTGCCACAAATACTCCTTTTCTTTTTGCGGATACAGACTAACACGGCAGCTACTTGGAAACCTGAGAGCTCTTAGGTGTCACCTGTGGTCTTGGTCTCTAAGAAATACAACACTTTATGGTTTTGTGTTGATTATAGAAAACTCAATGCTTTGCAGCACCAGATGTGTATTTCATCCCTAGAATTGATGATATAATGCACATTTTAAGGAAAGCTAAATATCTCCACTCTTGATTTAACTCAAGGTTACTGGCAGATTCCTTTAGATAAGGGTGCTCAGGAAAAAAAAAAAAAATCGGCTTTCATCACGGATATGGGACTCTGGGGTCATAATGTTACCATTTGGGTTAATTAATGCTGGAACCAACTTTCAGAGGCTGGTCAACCCAGTGTGAACATAAATGGTTTGCAGAGCTCTGCAAACCATTTAAGGACATCGCAGTGTTTAGCAATACTTGGGCAGATCACAAAACACACTCGGAAGTTGTGCTGTCAAAGCCCAAAGAGCTAGGCCTAACCATAAAAGCCTCTAAGTGTAAAATTGGAGCAGCCACAGCTCCTTATTTGGAACACTGGGTAGGGGGAGGGTCACAGATCCCATGAGCGCTTAAAAAGTTGAAGCCATTGGAAACTGGCCTGTACCTCAAACCAAAAAACAGGTCCACTCTTTCATAGGTTTGGTAAACTATTACTTGAGGTTTGTTGGGGTTACTTGGGGTTCAGCAACATTGTATCTGCAATCACAGACCTATGTCACAAAAATAAATAAATAAACCTAACAAAGTCATATGGACAAAGGCACATCAAGAGGGATTTGATAAGGTGAAGAAAATCTTGTCCAAAAAAGCTAGTCCAGATTTTGACAAAATGTTTGAACTGTGTACAGGTGCATCAGACATTGGTCTAGGCCAGGGGTTTCAGACACGCGGCCCATGGAGTTATTTCCTGTGGCCCGCCATAGCCGCAGACTCCACCGGCTGCCAGGCTCCCCTCACCCCCCGCCTTCCCGCCCAAGCGCGCCACATCTCCGCCTACCTCCCAGCGCTTCCCGCTGCTTAGGACTTTCCAGGAGGGAGGAGCGGGGACGCGGCATGCTCAGGGGAAGAGGTGGAGAAGAGGGGCCAGGGAGAGGATTTGGGGAAGGGGTTGGAATAGGGGCAGGGAGGGGGCGGAGCTGGAATGGGCGTGGGGAAGGGGCAGGGCCTCATGGAAGGGGTGGAGTGGGGAAGGGGCCGGGGGCAAGGTGTGGGGCTTTTGTATGGAAGGGTTTCAGTGATGCTGCCCTCGGGCCAATGTACTAGTCCTCATGTGGCCCTCGTGGTTATTTGAGTTCGAGATCCATGGTCTAGGCTCTGTGCTGATGCAGATGGGGGAAAAACAACAAATACCCCATCACCTTCTTAAACAATTGACACCCACCGCACAAAATTATCCTGTCATAGAAAAAGAACATTATGCTACAGTGTAGGCAGTCAAGCAATTAAGGGCCTATCTTATTAACAGAAAATTCAGGGTATTGATGGATCATTCGCCATTAATCTTGTTTAAAAAAACCTGAAGGCTCAATTTCCAAGCTTCTATGCTGGAGTCTTATACTCCAAAAATTTGATATGGAAATTGTTCATATAAAGGGAAGGGAAAACATGGTGGAAGATGCCCTATCCAGGAAAGAGGGCCCTGACCTGCTGCCTCCAGGTCAGCCAGTGACTAATCTTACTGCAGCTCTGTAAAGGGGGAGGTGTGACAGAATGTACTTCTGAATTCACACCCTACGCACTATTGTTATAATCTTTGTAAAAAGCACACCCTGCAAGGGATCATTTGAAAACTCATAATTTGCTAATCATTGTCATCCTGATAAAATATGTGTGGAAATATAGTATGTGAAGTTAACACATTCCTCTGTATGGTGTTAAGAACATATGTTTCAAACCGAGGTTGGCAAACAGGTCTATCACAAACAAAGGAATGGGTGCTCTGTTTAATTTGCATTTAAGCAGTAAAAAGAGTCATCAAGCAGGAAGGGAAACAAAGGAAGCTCAAACAGGTGAGAAAAAAGCAGCAGGGAGCATCCTTCCACACAGACTTTTTATCTCTTGGAACCAAGTTTTAAATGTTTTTCAAAAGAAGAACTGAAACTACAAAAGAGAGGGAAAAACATCCCAAGACACCCCTCTCTCTCTGTCCATCGATTCTCTACATCTAAAGGGACAAAGGAAGCAGCTGTTGGAATGCAGAAGGGGTCCTAAGTTAAGAGGTTTGGTCAAACCGCTGAGTATCAGGGGGGTAGCCGTGTTAGTTTGTATCCACAAAAACAAATCCACAAACTGCTGAGCGCACGCGGTCAGAAAACAAACTGTTAAATTCAAAGCAAGGTTAAGTTAGGCATCGGTTGCATTTTATCTTTATTTTTCTTGTACCCATTTCTGACATTTATGCCTCATTACTTGTACTCACTTAAAACAACAATAAAAATAGTCATAAATTTAATAAGTACAAAGAGATTTTATCTAATCAAGTATGTTTAAAATGAAGTGTCGGGGAAACGCCACTGGGGTGGTAAGTTGTGTGCATTATTCCTATTAAAGAAATAATGCACTAAATGTAACTTGTACTGTCCAGGAGAGGGTTGGGCACAACAGGACATACATTTCTGGGGGGGAATCTTAAGACTGGGGGTGTATTGGGGGTCACCCTGCTGTATAACCCAGGCTGGTGAGAGCCAGATTGTAACCCAGGTGTGGCTGGCAGGCTTCAGCTACACACAGGGTGTGACTTGCATGCTATTTGTGAGCAGCCCAGGTGGAAGGCACTTCAGCAAGGTTGCAGGCAGGAGTGACACAGCTGTTCATTAGTCTGGACTGCATCCTGGTATGTCACAGGGGATGGTACCAGGGGTGGGACTTCCTGTCATAGGGGTGCCCGGGAAATTTGGAGGGTGTTACCCGGTATAGAGGCACAGCAAAAAGGCGTGTTCTTCACTGGGGTTAAACTAGCAGTGAGTTGGGTTAGCAGGGGGGAAAAAAAATCAATTCCAGTCCTCTAAGCTTCAACCTGAGCTGTTAAATCTTCATCTCTACTTCACAGCTCCCTGGGTGCAAGCAGCGATGTCTGTTTCACTACAGTCAAATGTACATCTGGGAACAAAGAATGTTGGCCATACTACAGGATGGGTGACTCTGTCCTGAGAAGCAAGTGACTCTGAAAAAGATTTGGGGGTCATGATGTATGATCAGCTGATCATGAACTCCCAGTGCAATCTGGCAGAGAAAGGCCTAATATGATCCAACGGCTAGAAACTGAAGCTGGACAAATTCAGCTCAGAAATAAAGCGGACGTATTGAACAGGGGGCATAATTAACCATTCAAACAAATGACCAAGGTTCCCGGGGGATTCTCCGTCACTGGCAATTTTAAAATCAGGACTGAATGTTTTTAAAAACACCCACTCTGCTCCATAAGGAATAGCCCAGGGAAGCTCTCTGGCCTGTGTTATACACGAGATCAGACTAGATCATCCCAGTGGTCCCTTCTAGATTTGGAATCCATGAACTCAAGGCCACACCTGTTTTTTGCAGTGTAAACATACCCACTTACTGACATAGGGTGTCCCAGGGGGACGGAGGGTGTCACTCACTGATGTAGGGGTGCCCAGCCACCTGACGCAGGATGGCAATCTCCTTGCCCGTGGAGGTCCGCACCTCCTCCAGCTGCTGCGGGGTCATGCGCTCCGGGGTCACCTCAATGATCTTCACCGCAAACTCCTGCCCCGTCTGCTTGTGCACGCAGCGCCGCACCACGCTGCTCACGCCCCTGCCATGGACAGACCAACAGACACCACGTGAGACAGACACCCACAGCCCTCCACACCCTGTTGATTCATACGTTTCAAGTCCTGATGGAACCACTGTGATCATCTAGTTCCAATAGCTAGTTACTTTCACTGTGAGATGTTTACAAATTCAGACTACAAATAAGATGCACAGTTTCAACCTCCAGCCGTTGGATCGTGTTAGACCTTTCTCTGCTAGACTGAAGAGTCCATCATCGAATTTTGTCCCCCGCATAAATACTTAGAGACTGTGATCAAGTTACCCCTCAACCTTCTCTTTCTTAAGCTAAATAAATTGAGCTCCGTAAGTCTATCGCTATTAGGCAGGATTTCCAACCCTTTGATCATTGTCATGGCTCTTCTCTAACCTCTCCAGTTTATCAACATCACCTGCTCACCCACCTGCTACGGACAGACAGGCACCCTGGTGAGATAGACAGACTGACACCCACAACCCCCCCCACCCCACGCTGCTCACAGCCCTGCCATGGACAGATGTAGCCGCCCATCTCTGTGTGCACAGAGCTCCCCCTAACCCCAAACCCCCCCCCAAGTAAGGAGCGAGACCCTTCCCCCTGCCCCACCTGCCGATGACGTCCTTGGGGTCATACTTCTGGTAGAATTCCTTAGCGCCGGCCCAGTCAGGCAGCTCATCGTCTAGCCCTACATCTCGGGTCATGCTGGCCGGCTCCCCAGGAGCTGAGCTCCAGGACCCCCGCACCTGCTGGGTGAAAGAAGAGTCAGACAGCAAGTGGGGAGGGAGCAGTGATCTGTCCCATAGACCCTCCACACACACACCCCACCTTCCCCTGCAGCATGGGAGACCCCCAGCGCAGCCAACTGGCCCCATTCCCTCTCCCGTCCAGCCCACTTCACTTCCCCCAGTTCCCCACTTCTCTTCCCCAGCAATCCCTTTTCCAGCTAGCATACCCCCTTTCCCTTTCCCCTCCAGATAACCAGCCAGATCACCCACCTCCTTGCATCCCCCCCATCCAGTCCCACCCATGTGACCCCACCCAGACACCCTCCCACAGAGTGCCCCCTCCACACCCACGTGCCCCTCCATCCCAGCCTCCTCCCACGGAGCACCCCCTCCCCACTCACGTGCCTCCCCTCCCCAGCCATCTGACCCCCTCCCAACACTCCCTCCCCAAGCCAGCCAGCCCCCCTTTCACTGTACCCCATTCCCAGCCCCCAGGCTTGGGGTGATCAGACCTCAGCAAGAGCCACTTTGAGGGGAGCCATCTTGGAAGGGTCTAGACAGGAGCTGGAGGGCAGGGGGAGCTCCGGGTGGGATGGAACAGGAGGAGAAGGGTGAGGGAGCTAAGCCAGGCCAAGCCGGCCTGGGCAGCGAGGGCAGGCTGGGTGGCAGCAGGGGTGATGCTGAGCGAACAAGTGGGGAATGTGCAGGGTGCAGCCAGCCGAGCTGGGGATCCCACCCACCGCAACCACTGACTGGGTCCGCGCCAGCGCCCCACCACAGGGTGCCCTGATCCCCACCCAGGGGACCCAACGGGGCATCCCCCAGCCTCCCCCTCACGTGGCCTCCCCCACACATGGCGTCCCCGAGCCCCCCCCACGTACCCCCCCACACACGGGGCGTTCCCGAGTCCCCCCCCACGTACCCCCCCGCCACGGGGCGTCCCCCCCAACGGCGCGTCCCCCAGCCTCCCCCCCACGTACCCCCCCACACACGGGGCGTCCCCGAGCCTCCCCCCACGTACCCCCCCGCTACGGGGCGTCCCCGAGCCTCCCCCCACGTACCCCCCCGCTACGGGGCGTCCCCCAGCCTCCCCCACACACACGGGGCGTCCCCCAGCCTCCCCACGTACACCCCCCAGGGGGCCTCCCCCCCCAGCATCGCGCTCCCGCCCACTCACCCGGCACCTCGGTTTCGAGCCGGACTCCCAGCCCCGCCCCCTACGTCTGCCCCGATTGGCCCGCACTGTCCCACTCCCACGGGAGGAGAGGCAAGACGACCAATCAGCAGGCAGGAAGAGTGAGTCGCGAGCCAGGGGTCATGAGTCGGGGAGCCAATAAGAGGCGGATCTAAGAATTAAGCCGCCGCCTGATTGTCCAGTCGAGCTGTGGGGTGGGGCCGGGTGTGGTGAATGGCGGACAGCCGGACCAATGAGGAGTCCAAGGCGGGGTTTGAACCTGAGTGAGGGCTCAATTGACCGACCAGGAACGGGAATGTGGAGCAGCCCTATGATTGACAAACCAAACTGCCAGTCAGCCGAGGACAGGGGCGGGTAGCTCTTTAAAACTAACCAATCAGGAGCCAAGAGAGGGCCCGCCGGAGGGGAACAGGGGGAAGCTCTTAGAGGAGCAGCTTCCTGGGTCAGCCAAGGGGCAGCCAGGTGACCTCTGACCCCAGAGGCAGGGTTAGGGGCCCTCACGCCAAAGGGGGTGCAGCCTGGTCACGTGACCTGACCGGTGCCCTGGGCTGTCACATGGCAAATGCTGACCCCCAGCTGACCCCATGGTGCCCCCCTGGTCACGTGACCCCCCCCCCCCCGGTGGCCCCTGTGGCCCTCGGGCGGCTGGGCTGGGGGCACTGCAGCAGGGGGGCTGCCCTGGACCCATCCTGCCCCCGAGGCCCCGTAGAGCCCGGGGCGGCCACTGTCCCCCCGGCCCCCCTGCACGGAGCCCAGCCACCGGCCTTCGGCTGCACCCGGGGTCGGCCCCCTTTCAGTGCCGAGTCTTCATTGAGTCCCCCTCATTTAGGGTTTCGCCTGCCGGTCGTACATGGTACCGTTTTTCGAGGGTCTCTTTCTAGAAGTCCATAATCTATAACTAAACTATTGTTGTATGTAAAGTAAATAAGGTCTTTAAAATGTTTAAGAAACTTCATTTAAAATTCAATTAAAACGGGGAGCCCCCCCACCCCTCCCACCCCACCCGGACCGGTGGCCAGGACCCAGGCAGTGTGAGTGCCACTGAACATCAGCTCGCGTGCCGCCTTTGGCACGCGGGCCATAGGTTGCCTACCCCTGGGCTAAAGCATCTTCCAGAAAGGCCTCTGGGCTGGATGTGAACGTGGGGTGGCGGGACCCCGTATCCCTCTCCCGAGTGCGCCCGATTCACCTTCCTGCTCCTCTGCGCTCCTCCCCTCCTTACCCATCCGTGGCTCGCGTCAGCCCCTTGTGCCCCCCGCGCCGTCCTGGGAGCTCGTGTTTGTCCGCCCTGACCCCTAGATCCTTTTTGGCGTCACTGCTGCCCTGGCTACAGTCCCCCATTCGCGTGCTCTGGCCTGCGTTTCTCGAGCCCAGCTCTGCATTTGGTTGTGTAACCCACATACCTCCCAGGAGCGGTGTTCTGTCCCATCTAGCGGCACCGAGACCACTTAAAGAGAGAGATAAAATGAGTCTGCTTAACAGCCAGGTGGCTTTTAGCTCATGCGGTAGAGTATCAGGCACTAAGCTCCAGAGCTTCCACGTTCAATCCCGATGACCAGGGTCTGTCGGCATTACATTAGGGCACCTTTTGTTTGAATGGGCCCAGCTTACTCTGACCCAGAGATCCCTTAATGCTAACTGATGGATGACATAAGTGATGCACAGAGGTTTACAGGCGTCTCCTGGGGCTGGTATATGCATAATAATTCACCAGTGGAGGGGCATGTGAGGTCTCCACTGACCCAGTAGGCCACTAATCAGCTTAATCTTTGCAAAATGATAATAATATTTAAGAAGTTATGTTTCTGTACTGAACATTATGGTTTTAAGGTGTGTAAGTTAAGACAGGTCAACTGAGGGTGGAGGTGCTTATCTCTCCCAGGCTGACCATTGCGTATTGTGTGTCTTACAATGTAAATCTATTTGCATCTGGAGCCACCAGCTAATCAAGACTGCGAAGTCAACAAGAGATCACAAAATCTACAGGAAGAACCACACAATAGGAAGGGTTGTCCTGTTTATGACTAAGATCAAAGCATTCGTCTGGTATATCAGGAGGAGCATGCAGAGAGAGATACGGTATCCTTCACCCAAGGGACAAGCGGCCTGCCTGCTTGTCTTATGAATGGAGGATCACAGCCGATCTGCTTGTTGCTCACTGAGAGAAAGACTTTGGGTGACCTAAACTTCATAAGACCATGAAAGTGTCTTGTTATTTAAATCTAGACTCTAGAAGGCACATGATGATTTTGTTTTAAACGTAACCCATTGTTTCCAATACTTTTACCTAATTGCTATTATATGAATCACGGTTGTTTGCTTTCACTGTACTTCTTTTCACCATAAACAAAGGGAAGTGTTGTGTGTTAAGCAGAGCTGTGATCCTGTGGTAAGCTGAGGTGTGGTGTTCCTTTGGGAACAGCAGGTCTGTGAATTCTGTGTGTCCAGCAGAACAGAGGCTGGACACTCTGCAAATTTATCAGCACCTATTTACTTTCAGATCATTAATGAAAATGTCAAATAGCATCTGGCCTTGTACCGATCCCTGCAGAACCCCACTAGAAACTCCCCCATTGACAGCTGCTTCTTGAGCTCTGCCAGTCAGCCCGTTCTTAATCCATTTAACTTGTGCTCTGTTGATGTGGCATTGTGCTATATTTTTAATCAGAATGTCATATGAGTCTAAGTCAACAGCTTTACAAAAACCCTAAGTATATTACAGCTACACAACTGCCTTTATCAACCAAATTTGTAACCTCGTTAAAGAATTAAATCAGCTTTGTCTGACAAAAATGTCTTTTCCATAAAACAATGCTGTCTGACTTTAATTACATCTTTTCAGTCTTTGTTGATGGAAGCCCTTATCAGCTTTTCCCTTGTGTCGCCCAGAATTGATGTCACGCTAACCAGCCTATAATTCCCCTGGTCACCCTGCTTGCCTGGCACAGTATTAGCATTCTTCCAAAAAGAAAAGGAGTACTTGTGGCACCTTAGAGACTAACCAATTTATTTGAGCATAAGCTTTCATGAGCTACAGCTCACTTCATCGGATGCATAAAGTGGAAAATGCAGTGAGGATGTTTTATACACACAGACCAAGAAAAAATGGGTGTCTATCACTTCAAAAGGTTTTCTCTCCCCCCACCCCACTCTCCTGCTGGTAATAGCTTATCTAAAGTGATCACTCTCCTTACAATGTGTATGATAATCAAGGTGGGCCATTTCCAGCACAAATCCAGGGTTTAACAAGAACGTCTGAGGGGGGGAGGAAAAAACAAGGGGAAATAGGTTACCTTGCATAATGACTTAGCCAATCCCAGTCTCTATTCAAGCCTAAGTCAACTGTATCCAATCTGCAAATGAACTCCAATCCAGCAGTCTCCCGCCGGAGCCCGGTCCTGAAGCCTTTCTGTTGTAATATCGCAACTTTCATGTCTGTAATCGCGTGACCAGAGAGACTGAAGTGCCCTCCGACCGGTTTATGAATGTTATAATTCTTGACATCTGATTTGTGTCCATTTATTCTTTTACGTAAAGACTGTCCAGTTTGACCAATGCACATGGCAGAGGGGCATTGCTTGCACATGATGGCATATATCACATTGGTAGATGTGCAAGTGAACGAGCCTCTGATAGTGTGGCTGATGTGATTAGGCCCTATGATGGTGTCCCCTGAATAGATATGTGGGCACAGTTGGCAACGGGCTTTGTTGCAAGGATAGGTTCCTGGGTTACTGTTTTTGTTGTGTGGTGTGTGGTTGCTGGTGAGTATTTGCTTCAGGTTGGGGGGCTGTCTGTAGGCAAGGACTGGCCTGTCTCCCAAGATCTGTGAGAGTGATGGGTTGTAGATCCTTGATAATGCGTTGGAGAGGTTTTAGTTGGGGGCTGAAGGTGACGGCTAGTGGCGTTCTGTTATTTTCTTTGTTAGGCCTGTCCTGTAGTAGGTGACTTCTGGGAACTCTTCTGGCTCTATCAATCTGTTTCTTAGTCTTCTGGCATTTCATTCCAACATCTATTAAAAATAAACATTTGCAGGCCTGCGATCTCCTCCGCCAACTTTGTTGGGACTTTGGGGGACGATTTACCTGGGCCTGTGATGTGAACATGTTTAGTAGACGTTGTTTAACATCCTCCTCGGTCACTAATGGGCCGGAAAGTAGTTCACCATCCTCATGGGATGCGAGTTCATCATCCTGCTTCTCTCCAAATACAAAGCCCTAATATTTATGGAACACTTCTGCCTTCTGTACATCCTTATTAACAGCTTTACCATCTCCGTCTAGGAACGGAATCGGTCTGGTCCTTAGCCCGACCAGCCATGGATTTTTCCTTGATGTTTTTAGGTTCCCTTATTGCCATCTCTGCTGGGAATAGACAGTCACGGATGATCCTGTATCACACCCCACCCCGGTCTCTCTCAAGTCTCAGTCCCAAGCCACAGAGAAGCCAGAGCTGCTCCAGAACTGGCAGGGCTGGGGAGATTCCAGGCCAGTTGTGGTGAGATGCAGCCAGGGCAACTCCCATCCTGCAGTCCCAGGAGAGGAAAATCAGATCTGGGAATCCCCCTGATCCCCCAGAGCCAATGGGGATGTGGCAGGAGATCATTCAGCCCTGGCAATCAGGTAGGAGATGAGTCCCATGAGCAGCGGCACCAGGATGAGCAGAGACACCCAGACCCCGATGCTGAGAAGGGAGAACCGGAAGGACTTCCGGGCCCAGAGATCTGCGTCGGGAGAGTTTGTCTTCCGCTTCTCGTTGGCCTGGGGAGAAAAGGGAGAGTCACAAGAAGCATAGCCCTGTCATCTTCCCTCTCTGCTATATCCCAGCCGCCGGTAGTCCCCAGCACCGAGACACGACCCCGTACCCCCTCTATATCCCAGTCCCCGGTAGCTCCTGGCACCAAGACATGGCCACGTACCCCCCGCTATATCCCAGCTCCTGGTAGCCCCCCATGCCAAGACATGGCCCCGACCCCCCGCTACATCCCAGTCCCCAGTAACCCCTGGCACCGAGACATGGCCCCATGACCCCACCACCCTATCCCAGCTCTTGGGAACCTCCAGCACCAAGACATGGCCCCAGCCCCCCCTCGCCCTATTATATCCCAGCCCCAAGAACCGTCCAGCACTGAGACATGTCCCCATCCTCCCTGCTGTATCCCAGCCCCCCTCACCTTGACAGCATAGATTAGGGCCAGCACTCCCAGGCAGGAGCAGCAGCAGACAATGCTGCCTATGGCCAGGCAGCGGAGGGCATGGGGACGTGGGGTCCAGGCAGACGGCTCAGGCCGCGAGGGCCCCTCCTGGATCATCACCACAGTCTCTGCCTCATCCCCTGCAGGTTTCCCAGCGCAGCCGTTCCCCACACCGAGGGCCATCTCCTCCCCCATGAGGCACCGAGGGCTCCCCCAGCATGGGGCCGCAGGGGCACCTACAGGACAGAAACACAGATAGCCACATGCCACAGCCCTGCCCTGCCCCGCTGCAGCTGCTGTAGCCCCAGGCATGGCTAAGCTCCCCCTCGGGGAGGGGAATCGGGGTGCCCAACCAGCTCAGGGATAGGGTGTTGAGCCCAGAGTTACTAGGGAGCACCCCCCCCCCGCACCAGCTCCCTTAAGGCTGGGTCCCCTCTGAGCTGGGTCCCCTCATCCTTTGTGGGCTTCCCCTCTCGGGCTGTGTCTGTGCTTGGGATTACCTGCGTCCTCCCTGGTTTCCATTGCCCTGAGTCACTGCCTGCAGGGGATTACCTGGCTGCCCAGGGGAGGGGGGGTGACACCGGGGAAGGGAGGGTGGCACCGAATGCCAGGGCACAGCCCATTCCTGAGCTTCCAGGGACAGCAGCTGTCTCAGCCAGCAATGCCCCATCCCCCAGTGCCCCCCAAGAGGGGAAGGGCCCCATGTCCCACCCCCCCGCCCCCCTGAGCCAGCCAGTCCCCCCCAGTCTCTGGTTCAGAATCGTTCCTTCTTTCTGTCAGCTCTTTTCAAAGGTGCTTTAAAGGTGGCTTCGAGCGCAGAGCAAACAACAGCCCCTGGGCTTCACAATCACATTGGTAACGTTCCCTCCGGTCCTCTCCAAACCCCGCTGGGTCCTGACAGCGACTCCCAGGCCACACCTAACAGCCCTGGCTGGAAAATCATCCACCACAGCCCCGGGTGGGGGGCGGGGGCCTCTAGCCGAGAGCAGGGTGCTAAGGGGAGTAAAGATCCCCTCGTGCCAGGGCAGCTGTGAGTCTGGTCTGCCCTAGGGAAGGGCAGGGAGTAGACTGTGGGGAGACAGGCTGGATGGGCTCTGATTGGGAGTTGTCTCCATCTCTGCTGGGGAAACGGACTCTTGGGGAGGGGGCTGTGCGGACGAGGAAGGGGTGGGGTGGAAGAGAAGAGCCCCCCACCCCCATGGGGAATTGTCTCACCTGGTGGCAGGGTTCTGGCCTGGGATCCCAGCTCCACCCGTCTCCGTCTGCCTGTTTGTCTGCACACCTGTGAGTTCCCAGTCCAGGTTTGGCAGTGCGTCTTTAGGGCTGGGCCCAGCCTCTCAGCATGAGCTCATTGACTCTGACTCAAAGCTGGCCGGCTGCCTTGTCAAACGCCCCCACCCACCTTGCCAGGTCCCTGCGTGGATAGTCAGGCTGGGCTAGTGGCTTGAGCATCGACATCCCCCTGCCTCTGGGGCGTGTGAGGGGGGAGGGCTGGTCGGTGGGCTAGGAGCTAGTTTCTGGGGCAGGGGGAGCCGTCTGATCAGCTATGGCTGCCTCCTTCCATTAGCTTGGGAGTTTTGCTCTCTCCATGCCTGGCAGCCCCCTCCCCATGGGCAGCAGCAGGACAGGTGAGTCTCTGTGTGTGTCCCTCTGCCTCTGAGCATGTGTCTGTCCAGCAACCCCAAGGCCGAGCAACCGTGTCACGAGCCACCGCTCCCTCTCCAGGAGGGGCTGAATCAGAAAGCACTTGGGGCCCAATGCTGGGGACAATCCACCCTGGGACTGCCCGAGCCAGCTGGGAAACTGGTCTTCACTCATTCCTGTGGCATGCCCCGGGGCTCCTGTGTGACAGCCCCACGCCCTCATATGGCATAGCTGGGGGTGTGTCACTTCCCCATGCCCTTATATGGCACCTCCAAGTGTCATGTTCCCAGTGCTAACGCAATTCAAAGGCCTGCGGAGAGTACGTTTTAAACGTGTACTCGCTGAGGGTTAAAGTTTGGAGGGATAAAATTAAAACGACATGTGTGCCTGGGGAAATGAGTTGACACAAATTATGTTTCAGAGCTTGTATGAAGCTGTAAGAATACTTTGTATGACATTAGCGAAATGCGGCTGAACAAAGACGACGTTCAACATTCCACACGCCGTTCTGATTATTTTATCTAGCGCTCTGGCGGGGTCGTCGGCCTCTGGCGCTTTGTCCACCAGCTCTGGTCTTTGAGCTGAGCGATTCTGTGTGAAACAGAGGCACTGTAGTGTGCATGCCAACGTGGTAATATTTTAAACACTCTCCGTGCACAAATTAACACAAGTATCTTTGATTTTATGGTTCACGTCATCAAAAACATAAGAGCTGCCATACTAGGTCACAGACCATGGTCCGTCTGGCTCAGAATCCTGTCTCTGACAGTAGCCCATGCCAGAGCTTGAGTGTGCACAGTACAGGGCAAATATGGAGTGATCCACCCCATCTTCCACTCCTGGCTTCTGGTAGTCAGAGGTTTAGGATAACCTTGAGCATGGGGTTCCATCTCTGACCATCTTGGCTAATGCCATTGATGGATCTGTCCTCCATGATTTTATCCACTTCTTTGTAAAAGCCTGCTATAGTGGGGTCATCACCATGGCTGCTCTGGCCAGGGGCATCTACAACACAACCTGGGCAGTCCTCAAATTGCTTCTCTCTCAGAAAGTTATTGGCCTCCCCCAAGGAGGAATTTCTATTTGGGGCAAAGTAGATTAGGGACCATAGTTGAAAGGGCAAAGACATTTGCACACTTAGTTCTGCATGATTTTTCTCATACATGTTGATAAGTTAGAGTTTGTCCAGAACAAGAGACACGTGGCCCCATGTCCTCCCAAGTGTGCAGTAGGTCTATGGGCATCTAGGCCTACACAAATTACCCCTCAGCCACTCAACTCCTACCATTGGTGTACATGGCAACCAATTGATCACTGTCCCCTTTGTAACAGCCTTTAACATCTTTGAAGACTGTTACCAGGTCCCCCCTGAGTCTTTTTATCTCAAGACTGTAGCATGGGGCACAGGTCACTTGCTGGAGGATTCTCTGCACCTTGAAGTCTTTAAACCATGATTTGAGGACTTCAATAGCTCAGACATAGGTGAGGGGTTTATTGCAGGAGTGGGTGGGTGAGATTCTGTGGCCTGCACTGTGCAGGAGGTCAGACTAGATGATCAAAATGGTCCCTTCTGACCTTAATATCTATGAGTCTAAGACTAAAAATGACCGTGTTTTTAGCCCTTCCTCATAGGTCAGGTTTGCTAAACCTTTTATCAATTTTGGTGCTGTCCTCTGGCCTCTCTCCAATTTCTCCACCTCTTTCCTAAAATGGGGTGTCCACATCTGGACACAATGATCCAGCTGAGACCTCACCAGTACTGAGTAGAGTGGGACAATTACCTCCCGTGTCTTACATACAATGCCCCGTTAAAACACCACAGAACGCTATTAGCCTTTTTCACAACTGCATCATATTGTTGACTCATATTGAATTTGTGATCCACTATAGCCCCAGATCCTTTTTTGCAATACTATCATTTAGCCAGTTATTCCCCATTTTGTATTTGTGCCTTTGATTTTTCCTCCCTAGGTGTAATATTTTGCACTTGTCTTTATTGAATTTCATCTTGTCAAATTCAGACCAATTCCTTAATTTGTCATGGTCATTCTGAATTCTAATCCTGTCCTCCAAAGTGCTTGTGACCACTCCCAACATGGTGTCAGCAACAAATTTTATAAGCATATTCTCCACTCCATTATCCAAGTTATTAATGAAAATACTGAATAGTACTAGACCCAGGATGGACCCCTGCAGCACTCCACTAGATACGCCCTCCCACTTTGACAGCGAATCATTGAGAACTACTCTTCCAACCAGTTTTGCACCCACCTTATAGCAATTTCCTCTAGACCACATTACTCTAGTTTGCTTATGAGAATGTCATGTGAGACTGTGTCAAAAGCCTTATAACATATCTATTGCTTCTCCCCTAACAGGGCTACTGGCCTAGTGGTTAAAGAAGGAAATTAGGTTGATTTGACATGATTTATTCTTATACCCACTTTCACTTCAGCAGTGCCTCTTAATTCCTCCCCAGTCTCTCTGCATTAGGCCTTTTGTTATCATAACACCTGTTTTCAGTAATTGCTCAGCTCTCTCATCGACTGACTTGTATGATTTAATGCTGTTGAGTATCTAGAGTTACAGCTTGCATAAAAGTAAAATGTAAAGTGTTATATATTAATATCAGTAAGAACAGAAAAAATCATGCTTTCGGGCCCCTTGATTGTGATGATAAAAACAAAGAAAGTCATTGTTGCTTTCCAGATACTGCTACAAAATATAGTCCATCATGTACTCCCTCCTATGCTTTTGTTAATGGTATTTATTTACTCATCTGATAGTCCACTGAACAGTACAACTATATTTGATAAAACTGAACAGACGTTTAAGAGGTGAATCAGAGAAGGTTGCTGTTTCAGATCAAAAAAAATTCAGAAAGGGAGGAGAGGGTGTGGGGTGGGTCAACAGTGTCAGAGGCTGCAGCCTTATCCCTGGCCCGCATGCAGGCACAAAGCCATGGCTTTTGCCTTTTAACATTTTACTTTTTTATTGAAAAATCCCTGAACGGAGCAAATTTATAGCATGATTGGAATTTAAATCTTTCTTTACAATTGACAATCCTAGTAAGAGACCTATGTCCCATCTTTGTCAACTGCCTTTGTTTCATGTTCTCTGTGTATATAAATCTCCCCACTGCATTTTCCACTGAATACATCCGATGAAGTGAGCTGTAGCTCACAAAAGCTTATGATCAAATAAATTGGTTAGTCTCTAAGGTGCCACAAGTCCTCCTTTTCTTTTTGCGGATACAGACTAACACGGCTGCTACTCTGAAACCTGCCTTTAGAGAAAGTTTTTGGGTGGTTGGGGGTTTTCTAGGCTGGGCAATTCATTTAGGCAAAACTTCAAAAACAAACTAACACGATTTTTTAAAGGTGGGGAGAGATCTTTTAAACACTGATATGTAATTTTTATTTCACTAGACCTCTTCATCTTTAACACAAAACCAAAATGCTAAGCAATCTGTTCCACCTAGTATTTAGCTGTGACCTATCCCAGACCTCTACCTAATTCAACTGATAATGCACAGACTCAGCTCAGGCATATGGACGAAGGGCTCACACTTGCTGTTAAAATAAGGAGACCAGAAAGGAAAAGTTTATAGAGGTGTTCCAGTCTGCTAGAGACCAGATCTTGAAGGGACTTCGCATTGTATAACGGACCGTTAAAACAAGTGTCAGGTGCATCAAAGCAGACGGAGAGTCTCTGTATAAATTATAAACTTTAAATTGAACATTTCAGCTGTTAGCAGCATTGATGGAGAAACTGCAACTTGAGCAAGCAGAACTGCAAAAATTGTCCAAGGGCTGCAAAGGGCCCATAGAAAGCAACTTGTAGAGGTAAATTGCTGACCGACGCAAACAAGTCAATGCTCAAGATATGTCCCAAGATGATTGTACCAACAGTCATGGCCTAACTTTTACACAAGCTGGTGTGATAAGATGTGCTGCACAACAAGACTAGAAAGTTCCAGTCCCAGCTGCAAAATCTCAAAAGCTGATGTTTCATTCCCTGATTGGATGGTGAGAAAGGATGACACTTTTCAAATCTTCACCATCTGCTTGGTCCACACCAGCACTTCCAAGAAAAGGAATCGATCCTGTCTCCTTCAGCACACAGCTTCCTGAAGGCTGACGACACCTGGAAGGGAGAAGACAGAGATCCTGAGTTGATGCCCTAGGAGTGCTCCTGGTGACATGAAGTATCTGTCTCAGATAGGCACTTTTAACTGTCTCTATTTTCCAGCAATTCAGGTTGCCTGCTAATACAATGGGAAAAGACAGTGGTTGTGTGTGTCCTTTGCTCCACCTGTTATTGCAATGTCAACTCTTACTGTAAATAATAACAGCACTGAAAGCTGACAAGTGAGCAAAGATCTGGTAAGTAACACACAGACTCTCTCTGGGGTGATGACCTAAGTCAATCAACTGACCACTTCCTGAAACTGCGTTCCTAATTAGTAAGGAAGCGTACATGCTTGTGTATGAGTTTTAAAGAGTGTCACAGAATGTGTCCTTGTTTTGTAGCAAATTTCAATCAAGATTGTTGTACAGTACCTTGGACACTGAACAAATTACTGTTAACTAAGATGGCATAACACTGTATGCACGTCTACCATAGTTCATGTTCCATACTGCTGTCCCAGTTCAGGGCAAGCGTAGCTGTATCTGCCCTCCGTGGTTCAGGTTACCTCAGGCTTCCAGCACTGCAACTGTTGCCTTTATTGAATAGAGACATGGGTCCCTCTCCCTTCTGAGCAGGGTATTTCCAGGATGGACAGTTCCCTGCCTTTGCTCCCAGCACAGACAGGCTGCCCAAACAGACCTGCTTGCTTCCTCTTCAGAGACTAACAGAGTGATTGCCAGCAATACAAGTTGCCATACCAAGTTTTCTAGGCAAGCCGACTTTATTTTTAAAGGTACAAAGCAGGACAGAGAACCATTAAAACCAACAAAAGAACTGGCACGTGTCCTAATAAGTTTACCAGATTTCAACCCAACTCTCACATGGGCTGTGGCAAGACCCCTCTTTCCACCCTCACTCCTGGGGGCTTCCTTGTGATCACCAGTTCGGCGGAGCTTCAGTCACAACAAGCACACAGACTTAAGAGGCCTCGTAGGCCAAGTCCTTCCAATCTTCCCCTGTGGATTGGGGCCCTCCAGGGAGCAAGGGTCCAGTCCTTTTGCTGGATCAGGAAGAAAGCCCCAGCTTAGCTGTTGTCTGGGGGGCTCTGGAGAATCCAGTTCAAACTAGTCTATGCAGATCTCCCCAGGAGGGGGAGAAAGAGTTTGAAGGCTGATAATGCAGGAAGTTCGTTAGCACCCTACTCGAGAAGGTATGTACAATGCTGCAGGAACAGACAGCTGCATTTTTAATACCATGTACCCCAAAGGCATTAACCCTAATTCAATAAGGTTTAATTTAACTCCGTAAAGCTTCTCTTAATTCCATATGGTTCGTTCAGGACATTATGGAATATTGTCAGTGTGTCACACCTGCTGGTCAAGTGCTAGGCACATACAGATATAAAATGAGACCAAGCGGGCAGGCTTCTTGATCTGCACTAAGTCTGCCCAATGATTCATTAGAACCTAGGAATTCATCTTAGCTACTTAGAAACGTTAGAGCCTGGGGCTAATCTCACTCCTTGGGAAACAGGTAAGGAGGGTTGATTACTATGCCTCCGTGGGTGAACTGGCATATAAGTAATTGGCAGATCGTCTTCTACTCTAGTTTTGGGTGGTTTTTCCTCGGGTGTGATAGCAGCACTGAAGTTGCTGACGCAAACAAGCATAAGCGAGACCCTGATTTGAGTGACAGAGTAAAAGCGTTTTCAAGGGTGGTTGTGTGATTTGATTCTGAAAACCTACATGGTTATATTGACCGTGCTAGTTTATGGACCCACATAGTCCAACACTCTTCTCGTCTTCTTATGTCCTAAACTCGTAGTTGTTGCTAAGGATATTTAATCCTATTCAACTCCAATGACCTTTTCTTTAGTTAAGTAATCAACATGACAAGAACCCTAAGAAAGGTGAGATGGGTACTCAGATAAGCAGTTGCTTAACCAAGGTTTATTTTATACCCTGTATTTCTTACAACTGCCACCCACTTCTTGCTGGGTTGAGCCCAATGACTTCAGTTAGATCAAATCATTTCAGCCTTGGTGTGAGACACAGGAAGAGAACAGGGGGGACCGAACTGCCACCCTGAGGATGGGGCAATGGGAGGGAATTGATGAGGTGAGAGATACCCAGATGACCCCAGCAGGCAAGCACCCCTGCAGAGGAAGGAGGTCAGAGGAGACGGGCATTGCCTTGAAGGAATGGGAGAACAGAAGCACACAACTCACTGCAGAGGATGTGCTGATAGTTTTTCCCTCTTTATTTTTTAAAAACACTTGATTCATAGCATTATTCTGAAGAGAGTTTACGTCAGCCCTCTGTACACGTTCTCAACATGCTTCAGGGGGAAAGACAGCTCTGTGGGAACACATCCCCGCCAGCTCCTGATCTCCCAGCTCCCCAACCACATACTCCCTGCCCCCTCCCAGAGAACGGCTGCTACCCCCAGGCCTGCTGCGGAGAGGGTAAATGCTGCGTTCCCTTATACAAAACACTGAGGAGTCAATTTAAATTACCGATCAATGGCACATCCGCTAACCATGCTCAGTCAGTTTATTAAGCAAAGATAGATCAGCACAATACAGAAAAGCAAAGGTTAGCACTGTACCAGCTGGGGATACAGGCTTGCAGCAGTCTTCAATCTGTTCCAAAATCATGAGCTTAGCTGACATTTATATCCTGCATTTTCAATAGGCAGAACACCCTCCGCTCCCCCACCCACCCCCATCTCACGGTTGCATCAAAGACCTAATTTCCCTATTCTTATCTACTTTCCCCACCTGTTTTTCAAGGTCTACAGACATCTTCACCCAAAGACACCTGCACCAATCACTCCTATCACTTTATACCCTGTATTTTGTACACTAATTGTTATTTGGCAAGCCTTAACAGAACATACATCTTGCTTGACAGTTCCTACACTTACAAATACCAGAGGTTATATACAGCTCACTCCATAGCCTTTGATTAATTTAGAGCGCACAAGTCACTGATCACGGTACTCATGCAGCTATGTAAAATGTATCATACCAACTGACACTGGTGGGTCTCACACAGATCTGAAGACTTTAACATCCAACTGAAAAGGAAACAGCAAAATGTTTCCCTGCCTTGCACATGCTCCCAACCTTATGGAGACCACCAGAAGCATCACAGGTGAAGATGGAAGAAACAGTAAGTGGAGAAACACCATAAGTAGACATGATTCCACTATCCTGTCATCCTGGTGTATGGAGTTGGTCTGACCAGCTTTTAACTCATTTTCCAAACACCCCACCAGATTATTTGAGACCGTAAGCAAGCCATTCCTAGCAAAGAAAAAATAATTTTTAAATATGGACCTTTCAAAATCAGCTCAGGGGTCACAAGCCAACAACTGTAAGCTTAGCATGAACACAAAGCATGCTAGGAGTCTGCTTCATAGTTACACAACTTAGCGAAAGTGCGAAAATACAAAACCGTCAGAAACATATGATATTGGCTAATAGCCCCCCCCCGCTCAGATTTATAGCGATAGGGTGACTCCCTGGGGGGAAAAAAATCACGTAACTGATGTGAAGGCATTTAACTGAAGTTTAGGCTGTTTTAGCAAAACACATGACAAAACAAAACTGACACACGCAAAATCAATATAATTAAAGCCTTAAGAGTAATCTCTGTCCAAGCATTAGACGTAAGTATTTCTAAGTCACCATCATGCCTGTGATTATACAGAGCCTTTTCCGCTTTGTGCATGACATTGTTAATCTGATTAAGATGCGTATCTCTTCGGTCTAATGATATTTTTACATTTGAGGTTAGTGGATCAACGTGTAGGTTGAACAACTGGTATTATTTTTCAACTTCATCCTGGTGACGGGGTTCACTTTGGATAATGGATTCACTGATGCCTGTTCCAACCTACACGTTATGGTTCGACTTGCAACACTGTGGGTCAAACAGAAAGTTGGAGTGAAGCGAAGTCTCCATAGGTCAAAAAAAATTTTAACTGGTTACTATGCAATCCCATCTCTCCAGAGCCTAGGTCGCCCTAACTGCTGGTTGTCACCAGTGGATGAGTCTTGCAGGACAAGGTGCTACAGCCTCTTGTCCATCTGTCTCGTTGAGCCGTGTCAGGCTGGCATGGCCACAGACAGTAGTTATGATGGCAGGCTACACGTGGTGGGCTCCAGGTTTGCACTGCTGAATGAAATACCAGTAGCTGTGGTACATCCAGACACGCGTTGTAGAGGTCTTCTTCTAGGTAATCAAGTGACCGGACAAATGCCAATTTATTAAACATGTCAGCGCTAAGATTCGGACAACGGAAGCCAAGACTGTTTAGATCAACAAGTACCTCTGGTATGATGAGGTGTCACTGACCCCAAATTACAAATTGTGCTCAAGAGAATCTGTTTGCAGGATTTGAGACATTGCCGGTTTACAAGAGCCTTTGAGATACACTGATGGAAAGACCATTTAGCTAATTTTTTGTCAGTGACAAAAATCAGGAAATTTATCCATTTCATCATCACTTGACAAACTGGTTATGGCAGTTAACACAACTATCATAAATTGTGCAAATAATCTTCTTACCTACGCCATGTTCCTTTTCTTTTCTGTAATTAATTCATTAATCTTGGTGTCTGGCTAAACAGTTTAGCAATGTCATGCTTATTATACACATACACTATACCTTTCCTCAGTAGTTAGGCCATTAATGGCATATTATAGGTTTAGAAACTGTTTCCACTGCCTGGTACTTGAAATAGTTAATGTGTCTTTTGATATTTTCTAAATCTCCCGTTTGAAAAAAGACATCCCTGATCCAAATAATCCTAAAACTGAACGAACAATTCCATCAAAACTTCAGAGTTGCCTATTTTGAAAGATACCAGACTATGTAATAGTTTCTGGAGCAGCTCCCAGATTTTGCACTTGTCCCTGATAAAATGCTATTAAGTCTAATAACAAAGATGCCTACAGCAACAATACATTTGTTGTTACACAGTGGACAAATTCAGCAATATTCCATTGAGAAAGATTTAAAACAATAGATATATGCATAAACTACACATTATTAAGCAAAGCACGAGGGACTGAAATAGCAGTTAGACCAGTAAGCGAGCACAGTCCAACCTTAGGGCACTGTAACATCTCTATAGCCAATTGCATACTCAGTTGTTCTTACAGAGTAGGTGGAAGTGTAATTGGCTCATCTGTCACCTGTAGGTTTATCTTTTCCCTTCCGACGCCTGGGGGTTTCTTCACTATGCACTGACATACCTTGGTGTCTTTGGTCTGGGTGACGCACTTCTAAAACATCTGAAGTTGGTTAGCATGCTAAACTTTATCCACATTTCTCTTATTCCCAGTAACCCGATTACACATAAATGAGTTTAATTTATCCACAGTTCAATGGAGAGACAGCCATTTATTATACAAATTATGCTTCAATAAGCATAATAGAAGCATGACCTGGTCTCCTACTTTCCAGTCATTTTCCTTTATCTGTCAAAATACACTTTTGCTTTTCACTTTGATATTCCCCATTCGTTAACTATGTACACATGTGCTTGTTTAAGGTAGTCTTTGAAAGTTTTGCACAAAACATCCATTTTTATTCCCTCAATCTCATGCATCATTAGTTTTTCATAGATGTTTTGAAAGTCTCATTTCTCCATGCGTCATTACCTCAAACAAAATGCAATTTCTTGCACTAGCAAAGCAGCCCCGAATGCCATGTCAAGTAACGGAATGAGACTGTCCTGGTCTCTTCCCTTTAGAGAGAAACTTTCTCACCATCAGTTTGACGATTCTGTTCATCCTTTCCACCTGTCCTGAGCGCAGTATGGACTGTGGAACTTTTGTTTTGTCCCTAACACCAAAAGACAATTCTGGAAGATTTTTTCCTGTAAAGTTAGTTCCTCGATCTGATTTCAATTTTGCAAGTAGGGCCCAATAGGAGAATACCTAGACTACCAACACACGAGCCATTGCTGAAGAAAAAAAATATTTATTTCCTTTTTAACTTGCAGGTAACAGTCCCACAAAATGAATCTGCAAAGTAGACCATGGCCCTAAATTTTTATGAGCTTTAAGGGGAGCACTGTTCTTATTACTTTAAGATCATTTTGCACACAGATTAAGCAATTGTCACAGCATTATTTCACATTATTTCTTCTCTCTGGCTACAAACCTACTCTTGCCAATCTTTGCCTGGTTTTATCAGTCCCTTGCTATCCTCCTGAGGGAACGTCATGGACCAAATAAATCAAATTTTCAAATTAGTGCCCCATTCCCTTTTTACATAAGAAAGCAACTCTCCGTGGTTCTCTATTTTGGTTTGTAAGATTTTAAGAGTTAGTCCTATGACAATTCCTTCCTTAGCCTGATCCTGTTTTATTGCTTCTGACAATATGGCAATCCACCTCTGCAGAGCCTACAAAACAGGCAGTCTACGCAAGACTGATTGCTAGAACAGAAATGCTCACAATTTTATGGAAAGAGCCCATCACTTCCTTGTCACCCCTTGATCACTTGGTGTAGCAAGAGTTAGTGATAAGATTTGCATAATGAAACAGAGCCGTACAGCTTTCTTCATTAGCATACTGGTGAATATCTTCGCCCGTCTTGCAGCACACTGGGGTCTGATTCCCGACAAGGAGGCTGTACTTCAAGGTTTAGGAATTGACCAGTGACTCTGGTAAGAACAGAGTACCTTTATAAACAAATCACGTAATGAAATGAGAAGGGCGAGGTGGGGGACACAAAAATAAAATGACGAAGAAAGCAAGTACCAAAAAAAAAGAGAAAAAAAATATAGGAGGCCAGCGTACAATACGGGAGGAAAAGCAATTTATAAGAGATGGGAGGGGAGAGTCTATCGCCAGGGCAGGAGGTCAGACTAGATGGATCATAATGCTCTCTTCTGGCTTGGGAATCTAGGAAACCTTTAGAACCTAGGGGTTACAGTGGACAAGAAGCTGGATATGAGTCAACAGTGTGCCCTTGTTGCCAAGAAGGCAAATGGCATTTTGGGATGTATAAGTAGGGGCACTGCCAACAGATTGAGGGATGTGATCGTTCCCCTCTATTCGACATTGGTGAGGCCTCATCTGGAGTACCGTGTCCAGTTTTGGGCCCCACACTACAAGAAGGATGTGGAAAAATTGGAAAACATCCAGTGGAGGGCAACAAAAATGATTAGGGGACTGGAACACATGACTTATGAGGAGAGGCTGAGGGAACTGGGATTGTTTAGTCTACAGAAGAGAAGAATGAGGGGGGTTTTGATAGCTGCTTTCAACTACCTGAAAGGGGGTTCCAAAGAGGATGGATCTAGACTGTTCTCAGTGGTAGCAGATGACGGAATGAGGAGAAATGGTCTCAAGTTGCAGTGGGGAAGGTTTAGGTTGGATATTAGGAAAAACTTTTTCACTAGGAAGGTGGTGAAACACTGGAATGCGTTACCTAGGGAGGTGGTGGAATCTCCTTCCTTAGAAGTTTTTAAGATCAGGCTTGACAAAGCCCTGGCTGGGATGATTTAGTTGGGGATTAATCCTGGCTTTGAGCAGGGGGTTGGACTAGATGACCTCCTGAGGTCCCTTCCAACCCTGATATTCTATGAAAGGGAGAGGATGAAGCGAGGGAAGCAATGTAGGAAAGGAGAGAGGGAAGATCAGGGGTAGGTTTATTAGAAAAGTTGGAATTTGGTGAGGGCATTGCATAGCCATGCAGAATTGGAAAGCGAAAGCAAGGGTATGAGAAAACCAGTGAAGCGTTCCAAAGCACAGGCAACAGCACCAAGTTCAGCACCCTGAGTTGAGTGAGGCATGAATGAGGAGAGAAAGGAGCAGACCATAAACACCGAAGCCTTTGAGTTAAACCGTCTTCATCAGACAGTGGTGTGGGAATTTGAAGATTTAAAGGCTGCTCTTTTTAATTTTTAGACCTGTTCCTTTCTTCTCCTTTTCTACATTCTGAGTGAGCCACTGATGGGCCCCATTTTGCTGCTGCTAACTGCTGCTGTGCTGCGGGTGGAGCGGGCTGGGGGGTGTTCAGGGGCACTGCTTTCCCCCAACGAGTTGCCATCTGGCTCCACTTCAGGGGTGGTGTTCTGGGGTGGGAGCAGGGCCGAGGTCTCACCGCCCAAGTCTGGCTTTTCTTTCTGCCAGAGCGGGGCCATCCCATCCTCACTATCCAACGAGCTCTCACTGCCGGCCAGGACAGGCTCCTCCTTCCTCCACCGCCTCCTCCTCTTGCGGCCAGGCAGAGGTGGCTCGTTCTCAGCAGAGGTGTCACGGTCTGAGGCTGACCCGGAGCACAGGACTGCCACCTCCACGCGGGGCAAGGCTGGGCTCTTGGAAGGCCGGCCCCGCTTGCGCTTGGAGGGTGATTCAGCACTGGGGGCAGCCGGGGCCCAGGGCACCTTGGGGGGCCGGCCCCGTCGGCGCTTCTCCAGAGGCTGCTCACTGCTTACTGTCTTGCTCCTGGATGAGACTGGCTCAGGGGCACTGGATCCTGGCTTCTGGGCATGTGGCTTTGGGGTGCTGGGTGAGGGCTGTGCTTCCGCCTCCCCTGGCAGTTCTGAGGTCCTGCTCCTTGGTGAGGAGAGCTCAGGCATCTTGGTCTCCAGCTTCATGACATGGGATGTGGGGACACCGGGTGGTGGCTGTACATCCCCCTTGTTGATTTCTGGAGACTTCTTTTTGGAGGGCTGGTGCCACTCATGGGGCAAATCAGTATGGGGGATGACCAGGGCACCGTGCACCTTGGGAGGTCGGCCCTGCTTGCGCTTCTCAAGGCGGGAGTTGCTATCACTGCTGTCTGTCTCGCTCCCGGGTGAGAATAATTCAGGGGCCTTGGTCTCCAGCTTCCTGATGTGGGACTTAAGAGTGCCGGATGGCAACTGCTCCAAAGACTTGATCTTGGGAGGCCGGCCCCGCTTGCGGGGCAACTCAGTGCTGGGGATGACCGGGGAACACTGTGCCTTGGGAGGACGACCCCGCTTGCGGGGTGACTCAGCACTGGGGGCGACTGGGGAACACTGTGCCTTGGGAGGCCGTCCCCGCTTGCGGGGTGACTCAGCACTGGGGGCGACTGGGGAACACTGTGCCTTGGGAGGCCGTCCCCGCTTGCGGGGTGACTCAGTGTTGGGGATGACTGAGGAACACTGTGCCTTGGGAGGCCGGCCCCGCTTCCGGGGCGACTCGGCCCTGGGGGCGACTGGGGAACACCATGGCTTGGGAGGCCAGCCCTGCTTGCGGGGTGACTCAGCACTGGAAGCGACTGGGGAACACTGTGCCTTGGGAGGCCGGCCCCGCCCACGTGGAGACTCAGCACTGGGGGCGACTGGGACACGGTGCGCCTTGGGAGGCCGGCCCCGCCTGCGCTTCTCAAGGGAAGAGTCATTCTCACAGATCTTCTTGCTCCTGGGTGAAGAGGGCTCAGGCGCCTTGGTCTCTGGCTTCCTGGCATGGGACTTGGGGGTGCCAGCTGGGGGCTGCACCTTCCCCTGGCTTGGCTGCTGCACAGACTTGTTCTTGGGGGGCCGGCCCCGTTTAGGCTTGAGGGGCACTGGGGAAAGGCTGAGGGCCATCTCTGGCTCAGAAGCTTCATCATCACTCTCCACCTCGACCCTGTGGCTGGCAGGCTGGCTTCGGTGCTGCAGCAGCTCCTCGCCGCTGGAGGACAGCACCAGCTCCGAGATGCTGCTGGCCCAGCTGCTGCCGCTGTCGTTGTCTTTCTGGTCCAACTCCCTCCTGCCACCCAAGTCGGGCAGTTTGTCCTCAAGCCCCATGTCCTGGGTCATGCTTGTCAGCTTCTCCCGGGGCTAGGCTCACAGACCTGCGGGCCAGCTGGGGGAGGGGAGAGACAAACAGCAAGTGGAGAGAGGGCAGCGACTCACCTCTATCTGCATTTCCCCCCCCAACCAAGCATTAGAGCCCCACCCCCAGGTCCCCCTCCCCTTCCCTAACCACCCCCTCCCTGCAGCCAGACAATCCATCTCCATCTCCCCCCCCATCCAACCAACCCACCCTCCCCCCAGCTCCCCCTCCTCCATCCAACCAACCCACCCTCCCCCCAGCTCCCCCTCCTCCAGCCCCCCCATCCAACCAACCCACCCTCCCCCCAGCTCCCCCTCCTCCAGCCCCCCCATCCAACCAACCCACCCTCCCCCCAGCTCCCCCTCCTCCAGCCCCCCCATCCAACCAACCCACCCTCCCCCTCCTCCAACCCCCCCCATCCAACCAACCCACCCTCCCCCTCCTCCAACCCCCCCCATCCAACCAACCAACCCACCCTCCCCCCAGCTCCCCCTCCTCCAGCCCCCCCATCCAACCAACCCACCCTCCCCATCCAACCCACCCTCCCCCTCCTCCAACCCCCCCCATCCAACCAACCAACCCACCCTCCCCCCAGCTCCCCCTCCTCCATCCAACCAACCCACCCTCCCCCCAGCTCCCCCTCCTCCAACCCCCCCATCCAACCAACCCACCCTCCCCCTCCTCCAACCCCCCCCATCCATCCAACCAACCCACCCTCCCCCCAGCTCCCCCTCCTCCATCCAACCAACCCACCCTCCCCCCAGCTCCCCGTCCTCCAGCCCCCCCCATCCAACCAACCCATCCTCCCCCTCCTCCAGCCCCCCCCATCCAACCAACCCATCCTCCCCCTCCTCCAGCCAACCAACCCCCGCCCCCCACGCCAGAGCCCCCACGCGCTCAGCACCTCGGTTTCGGGCCGCGCGGTTTGGATGGGGCCGCGCGCCGTGCCCACTTCCGGAGAGGAGCCTGACCACCCACGCGCCAAGAAGGCAGGACAATCAACGGGCACTGGCAGGGAACAAATGAGGGGCGGACCCGGGAGAATTGAGCGGCAGCCAGATTGACCAATCGAGCTCCGGGGCTCGGCCTCTGCGGGTGAGCAGCGGGGAGCGTGGCCAAACAGAAGGGGAGGGCGGGGTTTGAAGCTGAGTGACGGCTCAGATAGCCAATCAGCAATGGGAATGCTGCGCAGCGCTATGATTGACGAACCAATCAGCCAATCAGACGGGGAGGAGGAACGGTTTTCCCAAGCAGCCAACCAATCAGAAACCGAGCAGGGGGGCGGGCCAGCCAATAGGGGAAAAGAAGGCGCTCTTAAATGGATAGCTTCCTGGGTTAACGTGGGGTCAGCCAGGTGACCTCTGACCCCAGAGGCAGGGTTAGGGGCCCTCACGCCAAGGGGGTCGCGGCTGCAGCATAGTCACGTGACCTGACCGGCGCCCTGGGCTGTCACATGGCAAACACTGACCTCTCGGTGCCCCCAGGTCACGTGAGGCCCCAGCCCCGGTGACCCCTGTGACCCTCAGGCGGCCGGGGCCGGGCGCCGCGGTGGGGAGCTGCCCTGGGCCCATCCTGTCCCTGGCCAGGCCCAGAGGGGCCCATCAGGCCCCGGAGCCCCTTAGCGCACAGGGGGGAATCTCTCCCCCGGGACGAACACACACAGCCTATGGCGGGTGGGGCGGGGGGGTTAGGGTGACCAGGTGTCCGCTTTGCGACTGGAACAACCTGGCGGCTCCGGGCCGACTGGGCCATTAAAAGCCCGCTCGGGGGTGCTGTGGCTATAAGGCAGGCTAGTCCCTACCTGTCCTGGCTGGCACCGTGCTGTGTGCGCCCCGGCAGCAGCAAACGACCAGCGGGTCCGGCTCCTAGGCAGCAGGGCCACGGCAGCTCTGTGCTCTGCCCCAAGCACCGGCTCCGCGCTCCCATTGGCTGGGAGCTGGCCAATGGGGGTGGGGGAGCAATCTCTGCGGGCGTGTGGAGCCTCCTGGCCCACCGCCTAGGAGCCAGACCTGCTGGTTGTTTGCCGCTTCCGGATCATGCGCAACACCGGTGGTATCTGGGGAGGTGCCAGCATAGGCGGGGGAGGTGTGTGTGTTGGGGGGTGCCTCCCCTGCCTATGCCCTGCTCCCAGACCTCTGCTCCACAACCCCTCACCTCACCTGGGGGGCCTCGGGTCCTGGGCCCCTGTGGCGGCCCCACCCCTGCTCCCAGGCCTCTGCTCCCCGGTATCGCTTGCCCCCAAACCCAGAGCTCCAAACCCCTCATCCCTGGCCTCACCCCAGAGCCAGCACCCCCAACCCAGAGCTTTCACCCCAACTCCCTGCCTCAACCTGCAGCCCCCTCCTGCACTTCAAATCCCTTGGCCCCATCTTCCAGCCTGGAGCCCCCTCCTGCACCTCATACCCCTCATTCCCCAGCCTCACCCCAGATCTGGCACCCTCAGTAAGAACCCTCACCCCTTCCCGCACCCCAACCCCCTGCCCCAGCTCAGTGAAAGTGAGTGAGGGTGGGGGAGAGCGACCCACCCAGGGAGGTGGAATGTAGTGAGCCGGGGGGCGGGGCCTCAGGGCTAGGGTGTTTGGTTTTGTGCAACTAGAAAGATGGCAACCCTAGGGGGAGGAGTCTTATGCCAGGCTATGGGGGTGGCACCATGCCAACGCTGTGGGCACAGGAATGTGTAAAAGACAAGATGGCTCTGCAATTTCCCTGGCTCGGGCAGTCCCAGGGTGGATCATCGCCAGCACTGGGCCCCAAGTGCTTCCTGATTCAGCCCCTCCTGGAGTGGGAGCGGTGGCTCGTGACACATTTGCTTGGCCTGGGGGCTGCTCCCCAGACAGACACATGCTCAGAGGCAGAGGGACACACACACACAAAGACTCACCTGTCCTGCTGCTGCTGCCTGGGGCAGGGCCTGCCAGGCATGGAGAGAGCAAAACTCCCAAGCTAATGGAAGGAGGCAGCCATAGCTGATCAAATGGCTCCCCATGCTCCAGAAATTAGCTCCTAGCCTATTGCAAACAACCCTTCTCCTGCCACATGCCCCAGAGGCATCCCGATTTCAACAGAAATGCAGCATCAACAAGGGGGAAACTGAGCCATGAAGAGGGGAAGAGACATGTATTACGAGACAGAGGAAAGGCTAGGAATGACTCACAGGCCATCCTCTGGTCTAACCCACAGATCCCTGCCTAGCACTGTGGCTAGAACCCAGGAGGGCTGATTCCCAGTCCCCATTGCTTGAACCAGCCTGAATGTCCACCGTATCCTGGGGACCTGGCGGGGACTCGGCCAGAGGGGCAAGGTGGATGGGGGCGTTTGACGAGGCAGCCAGCCAGCTTTGAGTCAGAGTCAATGAGCTCATGCTGAGAGGCTGGGCCCAGCCCTAAAGAGGCACTGCCAAACCTGGACCGGGAACTCACAGGTGTGCAGACAAACAGGCAGAGGGAGCTGGGATCCCAGGCCAAGACCCTGGAGGTGTGTGTGTGTGCCTCCTTCCACCCCACCCCTTTCTTGTCCGCACAGCCCCCTCCCTAAGAGTCTGTTTCCCCGGCAGAGATGGAGATGACTCCCCATCAGAGCCCATCCAGACAGTCCCTCTCACCTCCGAGGCTGGGTTGTCCCCACAGTGTACTCCCTCGGGCACACCAGATTTGTAGCTGCCCTGACGCTCTGGGATAGTTGCTCCCCTTAGCCCCCTCCTCTCGGCTAGAAGTTCACCCCCTTTCTAGGGCTGTGGTGGATGATTTTCCAGCCTGGGCTGTTAGGTGTGGCCTGAGAGTCGATGTCAGGACCCAGCTGGGTTTTTAGAGGCACTGAGGAAATGTTATCAAGGGAATTCAGAAGCTGGGGGCTGGTGTTTGCTCTGTGCTTGTAGCCGCCTTTAAAAATGGGAGAGAGGAGGTGGGTGGAGTAATCTGTTTCACAGGCCCCAGCTATGTTGGTGAGAGAGACAAGCCACACAGAGCTCCTCTTCCACTCCAGGGAAGAGTCTGGTCCGTGAATGGTTCTCCCGGTTGGGGTTGCCAGCTTTCTAATCAAAGAAAATGGAACACCCTTGCCCTGTCCCGCCCCTTCTGCGAAGCCCCGCCCCTTCTCCAAGGTGCCCTCCCCGCTCACTCCATGCCCCCCTCCATCCGTCACTTGCTGTCCCCCACCCTCGCTCACTTGCTCATTTTAACTGGGCTGGGTAGCAGGTTGGGGTGAAGACGGGGATGAGGGGTTTGGGGTGCAGGAGGGGGCTGCTGGCTGGGGTGTGTGGCCGAGGTGTTCGGGGTGTGGGAGAGGGCTCCGGGCTGGGGCAGGGGGGTTGGGGTGTGGGAGGGGGTATGGGCTCCGGGCATGGGCTTGGGGGTGAGGGCTCTGGGGTGGGGCCAGAAATGAGGGAGGGGGCTCTGGGCTGTGGCAGGGGATTGTTGGGGGGGCTCTGGGCTGGGGGTGCGAGCTCTGGGGTGGGGCTGGCGATGAGGAGTTTAGGGTGCAGGAGGGGGTTTGGGGTGTGGGCTCTGGGTGGCTCTGGCTGGTGCAGTTCGAGGGGGCTCTGGGAGGCTAACTGAGCCCAATGGCTTTAGTTAACATTTCCCGGAGATGGAGGAAGTAAGTACGTACAGCTCCCAGGAAACAGTGGTATGTCACTCCGGCTCCTAGGCGGAGGGGCGACCGGGGGGCACCACATGCTGCCCCTGCCTGCAGGTGCAGCCCTGAGTGCTGGCTCCGCAGCTCCCATTGGCCACAGCTGTGGCTCCCTGGATTCACGCCCACCGTGGATTCCCAGCTAATGGGAGCTGTGGAGCCGGTGCTTTGGGTTGGGGCAGCGTGCGGAGCCCCCCTGGCTGCCCCTCCACCTAGGAGCCGGACACGCTGGCCGCTTCTTGGGAACCGTGTGGAGCCGGGCAGGGAGCCTGCCATGGCCCCGCTGCAGCTAGCTGGACTTTTAATGGCCTGGTCAGATGTGTGTCAGGTTGCCAGAAAACCGGACACCTGGCAACCCTAGTCACAGCTAAACAGGAGGAGGAGCAGATAGTTTAGCATAAGCAGTTAACGCCTGTGCTAAGGGCCCATTCAAGGTGAAGTGGCCCGTTAGTGGGAGGGTGTTTGAAATGAGCCCAGAGAGAAAAAGAGAAATTAGACCTGGGGAGGGGAATTGATTGTGAACCAGAGACTTGGGGGGACTGGCTGGCTCAGTGGGGGGGATGAGACGTGGGGCCCTTCCCCTCTTGGGGGGCACTGGGGGATGGGGCATTGCTGGCTGAGGCAGCTGCTGCCCCTGGAAACTCAGGAATGTGCTGGGCCCTGGCATTTGGTGCCACCCTCTCTCCCCTGGGAAGCTGGGGAATCCCCTGCAGGAAAACCGGGAGGGGGCCATGCACAGACAGCCCAAAATGGGGGCCCTGCAAAGAACGAGGGTGCCCAGCCCTGGGGCGCCTCCCAAAAGGAGAGTGGAGCCCCAGGGGGATGCTTCATCACTCTTTGCTCAGCACCCCCTCCTGGAGTTGCGGGGGACCCTGGCACCCTGATTCCTCTGCCCAAGGGAAGAGCTGGAAGCACACCGGGACTGCAGCAGCCGAAGCGGGGCAGGGCAGGGCCGTGTGACTGTTCATGTCTCCGTCCTGGAGGTCCCACCCTGGGGGAGCCCTCGGTGCCCCATGGGGGAAGAGATGGCACTCAGCGTGCAGAACGGCTGTGCTGGGAAACCCACAGGGGATGAGGCAGAGACTGTGGTGATGAACCAGGCACTGACCTCACGACATCAGCCACCCGCCCAGACCCTGTGCCATCCTGGTACTGGAGGCTGGAATATAGCAAGGGAACAGGGCTGTGTCTTGGTGGCAGAGGTTCCTGAGAGCTGGGATATGGTGGGGGGATAGGGCTGTGTCTTGATGCCAGGGGTTCCTGAAGTTGGGTATAGTGGGGAGTGTGGGGCTGTGTCTCGGTGCAAGAAGTTCCTGGGGGCTGGGATATAATGGGGGGGGGGGGCGCACAGGGACCAGTTCTTGTCCCTACACTATGTAACATTTTTATGAGTAGCCTGGCCCAAAACATAAACGCTTCACTGATAAAGTTTGCAGATGACACAAAGATTGGGGGGGAGCAGTAAATATAGAAGATGAGAAGTCACTGAATCAGAGCAATCTGGATTGCCTGGTAAATGGGTTGCAAGCAAATATTGTGTGTTTGAATATGGTTGAGACCTAGAAACCCAGAATGGTAGAAAGGCCATGCTGAGAATGTGAACCAGGCAGAGCGTGCAGCGGCTGGGTGTAGAGCAGGGTGTGGGGTGGGCTGGGAGAAGACAGTTACCTTTTTCTGTAACTGGTGTTCTTCGAGATGTGTTGCTCGTGTCTATTCCACAGTAGGGCGTGCGTGCTCGCCACGTGCACCGGTGCTGGAAGTTTTCCCCCTAGCAGTTCCCGTAGGGGGAGTACCACTGCGCCCCCTGGAGTGGCACCTCCATGGGCGGTACAGGGGGAGCTGTGCGCTCCCCCTGCCCTCGGTTCTTTCTTGCCGGACAACTCCGACAGAGGGGAAGGAGGGCGGGATGTGGAATAGACCATGAGCAACACATCTCGAAGAACACCAGTTATGGAAAAAGGTAACTGTCTTTTCTTCTTCGAGTGATTGCTCATGTGTATTCCACAATAGGAGATTCCAAGCTATATCTTTTGGAGGTGGGTAGGAGTTCACAGATTCCCGGGACGGAGTACAGCCCTACCAAACCCGGCATTCGTCCCTGGTTTGAGAGACAATCGCATAGTGCGAGGTGAACGTGTGAACAGAGGACCAGGCAGCGGCCCTACAGTGTCCTGAATTGGGACGTGGGCCACGAAGGCAGCTGACAAGGCCTGTGCCCGCGTCGAGTGTGCCTTCACATCGGTGGCGGGGGAACTCCTGCCAGATCGTAACAGGTGCGGATGCACAAGGTGATCCAGCGAGAGAGGCGCTGGGTGGAGATCAACTGCCCCTTCATGTGCTCAGCTGAAGCAATAAACATTTGCGAAGATCTGAATGGCTTAGTCCGTTCCAGAAAGCCAGTGCCCTACGTACATCGAGCATGTGGAGGAGGCGTTCTTCATTGGACGCGGGAGGCTTGGGGCAGAGGACAGGCAGGAAGATGTCTTGGCCCATGTGAAAGACGGAGACCACCTTAGGGAGGAACGCGGGCTGTGGGCGGAGCTGGACCTTATCCTTATGAAAAACCGTGTACGGGGGTCCAGAGCCCAGAGCTCCGATACCTGCCTGGCCAATGTGATGGCAACCAAGAAGGCCACCTTCCATGAAAGATGAGACCAGGAGCACATGGCCAGAGGTTCGAAGGGGGGTCCCATGATACGGGACAACACCAAGTTCAGATCCCACTGTGGGACAGGGGGCCTAGCATATGGGAAAAGACGGTTCAATCCCTTGAGGAACCAGCTGGTCAAAGTATGGGAGAACACCACACGACCCTGCACCAGCGGATGGAAGGCCAATATGGCCGCCCAGTGCACCCTGACCGAGGAGGGGGCCAGGCCCTGGGTTCTAAGGTGGAGGAGGTAATCCGGGATAAGCTGAATTGGGGTGGCCGTTGGGGAAACACCGTGCTCGACAGCCCATCTGGAGAACCTGGACCACTTTGCCAAGTAGGCTCGGCGTGTGGACAGCTGCCAACTCTCCTCGGACCCTTCCGAACATGCCCGCTCCTCCCCGCCTAGCCATTGAGCAGCCACGCCGTGAGGTGGAGAGCCTCTAAGTTGGGGTGAAGGAGACGGCCTCAGTTCTGGGAGAGCAAGTCCGGGCGGAGAGGCAACGGCCGTGGCGGGGCTGCCACTAGGCTCATGAGGGTCCCATACCAATGCTGCCAGGGCCAAGCTGGGGTGATTAAAATGACCCGTGCCTTGTCTAACTTCACCTTCTCTAGGGCCTTGCTGATGAGGGGGAAGGGGGGGAAGGCATAGAGAAGCTGGCCTGACCACGGCAGGAGGAAGGCATCTGAGATAGCACCCTGTCCCAAACCCTCCCTGGAGCAGAACCGGGGGCAACGCCTGTTCTGCCTTGTTGCGAACAGGTCCACCTGGGGAATTCCCCGTGCTCGGAAGGTCTGGTGAGCCACCTCTGAGTGGAGAGACCACTCATGCTGGGAGGAGAAATTCCTGCTCAAATGATCGGCCCGTGTGTTGCGGGCTCCCGGCAGGTGGAAGGCCCTCAGGGAGATGCCATGGGCTGTACAGAAGTCCCACAGCCTGAGGGCTTCTTTGCAGAGGGCCGAGGACCAGGTCCCGCCTTGCCTGTTGATGTAAACATCAAGGCCGTATTGTCCGTGAGGACCCTGATTATCTTGCCCTGTAAGTGTGAGCGGAAGGCCACACACGCCAGGCGTACCGCCCTGAGCTCCCTGACGTTTATGTGGAGGGACAACTCCATGGTCGACCACAGCCCTTGGGTCTGAACTGTCCCCCCCAACCCAGGTCCGACACATCTGACACTAGCTCCAGTGACGGGGCCAAGTCCCGGAAGGGAACCCCTTGGAGCATGTTGCTCAGGGAGGACCACCACTGTAGCGAGGCAGTCACCGGGCCTGGGAGAACTGTGAGGCCAACCAAAGTTGGAGAGGCCTCATCTGGAGTCTGGTGTGGCGTACTACATACGTGCACACCGACATGTGACCCAGGAGCTGTAGGCACGCCCTGGCCGTTGTCATGGGGAATTTCAAGACCGAGGCGATTAGCCCTGTCAGGGTCTCGAACCTGCCCAGCAGGAGGGAGGCTGTGGCCTTCGAGGCATCCAGGAGCGCCCCGATTAACTCTATGTGCTGGACTGGAACTAATGTTGACTTGGCCTTGTTTACCAACACACCCAGGGTGGCACAAGCGGACAAAAGGAGCGCCACGTGGTCCCGCACCTGCAACCAGGAGCTGCCCTTGACCAGCCAGTCGTCCAGGTAGGGGAAGATCTGGACCCCCCGGCACCTGAGGTAGGCCACCACCACTGACATATACTTTGTGAACACCCTGGGGGCAGTGGATAGGCCAAACGGGAGGACCGTGAGCTGCTAGTGGTTCTGCCCCACTTGGAACCGGAGGAAGCACCTGTGCCCCTCGAATATATGAATATGGAAATACGTGTCCTGCAGGTCCAGGGCCGTGTACCAATCCCCAGGGTCTAGGGAGGGTATGATAGAGGACAGGGAGACCTTGTGGAACTTGAGCTTGACCATGAACTGGTTCAGGTCCCACAGATCCAGGATAGGCCTGAGATGCCCTTTCGCCTCGGGGATAAGGAAATAATGGAGGTAAAACCCCTTGCCCTTGAACTCCCTGGGCACCATTTCCACAGCTCCCAGACTGAGGAGCCGGCCCACCTCCTGCTCTAACAGATCCACATGTGATGGGTCCCCCAGACCAGCGAGGGATGGGGGTGTGGTTGGGCAGGGGCGAGACAAACTGCAGCATGTAACCCCGAGAGATGGTGTTGAGGACCCATTTGTCTGAGGTTAGTCGCGACCATTCTGAGAGGAAAGCACACATGCGATTGCGGAAGGGAAGCTTTATTGAAGGGGGAGTCCCCTCGGGAGTTGCCCAGGTACACCCCGGTGCCCCATCAAAAATGCCTTTTTCCCGCCTGCTTGCCCTTAGGGGGGCCAGGCTGCAGGGCAGGACGCGACTGCCTTTGAGGGCGCCCCTTCCGGTCCTGAGACCTGTTATAGGCGGGCTCATATCTAGGCTGAGAAGCCTGGGCAGGGGCCTGCTGCGGCTTGAACTTGGCTTTGGCCGGCGGTACGTAAAGGCCCAGGGTCTGCAAGGTTGTGTGGGAATCCTTCATGCCACGCAGCCTGGCGTCCATTTGTTCTGCGAACAGAGCCTTCCCATCAAACGGGAGATCCTGCATAATTGGCTGGGACTCCGTGGATACCCTGGACAGCAGGAGCCATGATGCCCTCCGCATGGATACTGCTGAGGCCATGGATAGAGCAGCCATGTCCACCGCATCCGACGCCGCCTGTAAGGCAGCGTTGGCAGCAACCGCACCCTCCTCCAGCAGCACCTTGAAGTCTTTCTTGTCTCGCTCTGGGAGGGAGACCTCAAATTTTGGCAGTGAGCCCCACAAGTTAAATTCGTATCTGCTCAGGGGAGCTTGGTGGTTAGTCACCCACAGCTGGAAGCTTGAAGATGAATACAGCTTCCTACCGACAGAGTCCAGTCTCCTCGAATCTTTATTTTTGGGCATGGGAGCTGGTTGGCCCTGTCTCTCTCTGTGGTTGACAAATTTGACCACCAGGGAGTTGGGCGCCGGGTGGGTATAAAGGTATTCATGCCCTTTGGCAGGTACAAAATATTTGCGCTGTGCCTTCTTTGAAATGGGGGTCGGGGAAGCTGGCGTTTGCCACAAGGTGTTTGAAATGTTTGCCAGCCCCTTGTGGAGGGGCAAAGCCACCCTGCCCGGCACCGGGGAGGACAGGACATTAAAAAGGGAGTCCGAGGGCCCCTCCATCTTCTCTGCTTGGAGGTTAATACTCGATGCTACCCTTTTCAGGAGCTCCTGGTGTGCTCTGAAGTCCTCCTGCAGGGCCGCGGGTGGCGGGGCCGCAACTGTGTCATCCGGAACAGGGGAGGAGGCCGGCATGGAGCTCTGAGTGTCTGCCAGCACTGGAGGGTCCACCCCTTCGTCGGACTCCAGGCGGGGCGCCAAGGACGTATGTCCCACCGATTTAGCTCCCAGGGGCCTAGAGAGTGAGGCCAACAGTGCCTCTGAAGCTCCGGTTACCGAGCGAGCCCCCACCTGGGGCGGCGTCGGAGGCCACAGTGCCCACTGGTGCCACTGCCCTTGCTGCAGCACGAACGGCACCGGCTGGTCGGCTTGACTAGGCTGACCCAAGGAGGGGTGGCTGCGAGCGGAGGTTGGGCTGACCAGTGACCTGGCGCTGTCACCGGAGAGGGAGGAATGGCGGTGCCTGGAGCGACGGCGTCCACGGGACCGCGACCCCGACACAGAGGAGTGGTACCGCTCATAGCTGCTGCTCCGCGATCTGCTCCAATGAGTGGACCTTCGATGGCACAGTGCTGGCAATCTATGCCTCGAGCCGCAGGGACGGTGTCTCGGCGGGGAGCGAGAGCAGGAGCCTAACCAGGAGCGGCGACGGTGCCCATGCTGTGACCGACTGCGGTAGCCCCGACCAGTCGGTGACGGTCTGCGACGCCTTTCTCGGTCACGTCGGTAATCGCTCCGTGGTGTGGAACGGTGCCGGGAGCCCTGTTCGGAAGGCAGCCAACCAGACAGTCTAGCGGATGTTGATGGCGATGCATGAGGACTGCGTCCCGAACGATCGCTGGGCGGCTAGCGGGGTCGGGGGCGGTCTCCTGACCAAGACCTGTGCCAAGCTGGGGGTGATTGCGGGGAGCCCAGCGGCGGTTTGCCTCTAGAGCGGGGGCCCCAACACCCCCGGTACCAGCATGGTCATGACGTCTCGAGCCGCTTGCAAGGCCTCCAGCGTCCAAGGCATCCAGACATCCGGACAGGCCTGACCTGACACGGCCGGGCTACTCCGCTCAACATGAGTCAGAGGCCTAGGGTCCGGAGGGGAACAAGGGCTGCCCGACATGGGTCTAGCCTCTGCCCCTACTTTCTCTCGATGCCACTGCGACGGTTGGCCTTTCCTCGGCTTCTTCTGTCCCGTAGCTGGGGAGCAGTGCCAGCTAGTGGAAGGCACCGAAGGGTCGCCGTGCACCGAAGGCACAGGGCCTGGAGCTGAATCGGCATGCCGGAGCCAGGGTCAGCGTTGACTCCATGAGAATGGCCCGGAGTCTAATGTCTCTTTCCCTTTTTGTTCGGAGTTTAAAAGATCTACAAATCTTACAGCGGTCGCCAATGTGAGTCTCGCCCAAACAACATAGGCAATCCGCGGGCGGGTCACTTCTTGGCATAGAACGCCTGCAAGTGTCGCACGACTTGAAGCCCGGGCCCTGGGGCAGGCCCCAGCCCGGGTACTTGAACTGAACTGACTGAAAGAACTGACTAGCACTAAGCGAACCAAAAAGTTCTGGGGACGAGCTACAGCTAAGCTGGAGCAGAATAGTTCCCATGCACCTTCACTGGCGGCAGGAAGGAACTGAGGGTGAGGGGAGCGCGCAGCTCCCCTTATACTGCGCCATGAAGGCGCCACTCCAGGCGGTGCAGCGGTGCTCCCCCTACGGGTACTGCTAGGGGAAAAACTTCTGGCACCGGTGCACGTGACGAGCACATGCACCCTACTGTGGAATACACATAAGCAATCACTCGAAGAAGAATGGGATGTAGAGCAGGGCGAACGGGGGAGGCTGGAGGCAGCGTGTGTGGGGCACAGGGCAGACGAGGGAGGGTGGACAGGGACTAGGGTGGGCAGGGCATGTGGATTGCTCAGACGCACCAGGCTCTACGAGATACGGGAATAGGGAGAGGTGTGTATGTATGAAGACTCTCAGGGGCACGAGGAGCCGCCATGTGCCAGGCTGTTACTCTGCCAGCTGTACCATGTAAGGGCAGAGGGAGGGTGGCGTGGAGTCACAGGATCTGTGCTCTGTCCCGGCCATTCATGTGCCAGACGCCCAGGGCTCCTGCTGTACCCCCAGGGCAGGTCCCAGGCCCATCCTGCCGGGGTCTGTGAGCTCCAGTACCCCATCTCTCAGGAGTGAAGCCAGTGGAGTATTCGCAGTGATGCTGCACCTTTTCAAACAAGGCAGTAGCTGTTAAGTCTCCTAGAAGCCAGCATGAGAAAGTCCTTAGGGCGGCCTGGACAAGCCAGGCTTCAGAGTCCCCACTGGAAGGAGCCATGGCCCCGACGCTGCCCTGCTCTGCTGAGATCCATCCTGGCTCCCTCCCATGGCACCTTTTTCCCCGCTGCGGGTCATTTCCTCCCATGGAATAATGGCTCTTCCTTTGCCAGCACAGGGTCTGCCCTTCAAGGGGTGTAGAATGCAGCCAGTCTGGGCTCAACTCAAACCGTAGCCCTGATCTCCCCTGGCCCAGGGAGAACTCTTCCCCCCGCCCCCTCCCCTCCAAGAGGTGGCCATACAAAGCGGGAAGAGGCCCTGAGTCAGCCAGATGGGTCATAAAAATGGCCTGTGATGGGATATTAGATGGGGTGGGATCTGAGTTACCCAGGAAAGAATTTTCTGTAGCATCTGGCTGGTGAATCTTGCCCATATGCTCAGGGTTTAGCTGATCGCCATATTTGGGGTCGGGAAGGAATTTTCCTCCAGGGCAGATTGGAAGAGGCCCTGGAAGTTTTTCGCCTTCCTCTGTGGCACGGGTCACTTGCTGGAGGATTCTCTGCTCCTTGAAGTCTTTAAACCACGATTTGAGGACTTCAGTAGCTCAGACATAGGTGAGGTTTTCGGAGGAGTGGGTGGGTGAGATTCTGTGGCCTGTGTTGTGCAATAGGTCAGACTAGATGATCATAATGGTCCCTTCTGACCTAAATATCTATGAATCTAAAAATAGCACAAAAAATTCCCACCCTCCTCAGCTGCTGTCATGCCCCCAGCAGTGCCATCAAAGGCCCAGGGAGGTGTCCGGTACCTGACTATGGTATCTTACTGGTACAGGGATGTATCAAGGGCACAGAAGGATGCCAACCATGGGGCTGAGCCATACAGGGGCACAGGGAGGTGTGACACCTATTGGAACCACGTGCGGTATCTTTGGGGAGCGGGGTAGTTTCACATTTAAAGCCTGAAAACCTCCCAAAAGCCACTACAGTGAGCTAGGCCGGACAGTTTGAGGCACACAATGTTTACAGCCCTTTGTAGCAATACAGCTGATGAGTCTGTGTGTGTCCCTGGCTCGCTGGTCCGTCCCTTCTCCCCCGCCCCCATAGGGTGGCCTCAATGTTTGCGAAGACTGTGGCCCACCAGCCTCCAAGACAGGCCATTCCTGGGATGGCAAGGAAACCTTTCAATACTTTTGTTTTTTAAAAATATGTTTTCACGGTGATGCTTTTGCCCTAAGAACAAATGCAGTGGAGGGTCTTGGGTTGGAAGTGCCGTCGTGGGTCAAGGTAGATTCCCCATCCCTGGGAGTCCTCAGAGACAGAGTGGATGGGCCTCTCTCCAAGAGACTGACGGGAATGGGGCTGGTTAGAGACAGAAGGGACATGATGAAAGCCTTTAAAATATTGATGGGCTGAGAGTAGGGAGGGTTTGTTTCCCCTGACTTACAACACAGAATAAGGGGACAACGAATTACAGTAAGAGGAGAAGTTCAAAACCAAGCAAAGGAAATCCTTTTCCATACACTGATATTAGCCTGCAGAACTCACCGCCACATGATAAGGGCAACACCAAGGCTTTGAGGCCTGCTAAAGTGATTGGTCATGTCTATGGATAACGCGAACAGCCAGAGTTAGCGCAGCTCATGCTAATACTGGTGGGGATATTACTTCTCCTCTGGTTGAGCCTGAACTGATCTTTAATTCTTTGATCTCAGGGTGCAAACCTAAAGCAGGGTCAGATTATCCTACATCTGCTATTGGGAGGTTCTCACACCTTCCTCTTAAGTGGCTAGTACTGGGCGCTGCCAGATGGGATACTGGGCTAGATGGCCACTGGCTCCGAGCCAGTCCGGCCGTCCCTACGTCCCTTCTTAAAGAGATGCTCTAGCTTGGCCACGAGATACAGGCTTCAACCCTGGAATCGTGGCCTGGGATGCTGCAGACGGGGCTGTTTTACGGATTCCAAGTCCAGAAGGAGCCCCACAGAGCATCTGCTCTGAGCCGCTGTAGAGCACACCCCGTTCCCCATGTTGAGCCCAATGGCTTTAGTTAGCCCAAAGCATTTCCGTTCTCTTCTGAGCCACAGAGAACCGGGGGAGGGGAGACACTGACGTGCCACCAGTGCCCAAGCCCCTTGAAATGGCACGACCCCCGTGTGTGAGCATGTTCAGACCTTCCACTGCAGCATGGCAATCATAGCCGCGAGGGAAGGCTGAGAGAGTGGACGGGAGACAGGAGGGTGCAGGAGGCACAAACCACACTGCAGAGGCCGGGGCTGTGCTGTCGGTTTTTCTTTTTTTTAAACACTTTATTCATAGCATTATTCTGAAGAAAGATTACATCGGACCTCTGTACACGTTCTGAACATGCTTCAGTAGGAAAGACAGCTCCATGGGAACACCCCCCCCCCAGTCCCTACACCCCCTGCTTCCCAACCACACGCTCCCCCCCACAACCCCAGAGAACGGCTGCCGCCCCCAGTCCTGCCGTGGAGGGGGGAATGGTGTGCTCCCCTATACAAAATAACCTTTGCATAGATTATGTTCAAAAGAACCTATTTTACAACAAGGGCTGTACATACAGAGAAAGGTGGGGGGCTTGTGTGTCGGGGGGGGGGGTGTCCAACCAATCAGAGCCCCAAGAGTCCTTGGAGCTGTGAGTCTGAAATGTACATAATTAAAAAGAGGACAATTTCTCCTGTGTGTGTTGGGGGGCCGCTGCACCCCGCGTTCCAGTCTGTCCCCAGCGGCCAGATTTGGCTGCCCCAGCCTGACAACCTGGCTCCAGCATGGAAGAGCAGGAAGGAAATCGAGAAGAACCCCAGGCGGGAGTGGGAGGCCACGAATTTGGTCGCGTCAGTTAAAAACCAACCCAAGCTAGTTAAAAAGAACGGGTGAGTTTTTAGAAAGCGGGGGGGAGCTCCCTCCATTGGGGGGGCAGGAGGGGGGAATCTGAACCAGCCCTGGATTGGGCAAGAGGATAGAAATAAAAAAGGTTGTGAAACGCCTGGGCCAATCCAGCCAGGGCCTTGGGCTAATCCCATGCCTGGAACCAGGAGGAGCCGCGTACACCACCCGCCTTGGTTGGCACCCTGCCTGCTCTAAGATGGCAAGGAGCAGAGCCCTGTTCCCTCACAGGACGTGTCTGCCCCAGGGCCGGAGCAGCAGGGTCACCCCAGGCTGCTGAGACTTGCAGCTGGGTTAGCTTGTGCCCAGAGCCAAGCGAACCGGACAGCCGTGCCACCAGCCCCTCCCGCGTTCAAGTAGTGGTTTAACAGTCCAGACGGGGATGGCAGAGAGGTGGGAAGCCCAGAGCGGCTGTACTGCTGCCCGAGAAGGGCGGGATGGGGGTGGGTGGGGAGGCGAGCTCCGATCTATCCCAAGGGGAAGTGACTCTGGCATCTCCCAGGCTGTGGTCACGTTTTGGGCTTGCGGCCTCTGATACTTAGTGAGGAGGTAACCATGGCGGCAGGAGCAGCGGTGGCCGAGGGGGTGGGGGCTCCAGCCACCCCCCCCGGCGTGGTGCCGGTGGCTGAGCGGGTGTTGCCGGCTGGGGTGGCAGCGGCGCTTCGCAGGATGCGGTCGGCCGAACTGCCTCGGGGGCACGGCCGCCTCCTGCTGCCGGTGGCTCGGCCTGCATGGCGGCGGCGGCGCTTGGGCCGCCGCTCGCCCTCCTCGCCGCTCAACTCTGCTGATGACTCCGACTCGCCGCCCCCGTCGTCCTCCGATGAGCCGGCAGCCCCGGGGGACTTGCCGCCCTCTGACAAGCACCCCCGCTTGCGCCTCTGGTGCTCCTGCTCCAGCGGTGGCACCAAGCTGCCAGGGCGCTGGCGGGTGGAGCGGGCTGGGGTCTGCTCGGAGGTGCTGCTCTCCCCTGACGAGGTGCCGTCCGGCTCCGGCTTAGGGGCAGCGCTCTGGGATGGGAGCAGGGCCGAGCACTCGCTGCCCGACTCCAGCTTCTCTTCCTGCCGGAGACGGGCCAGCCGGGTGAGGGGCCGGGCCTCCTCGCCATCTGACGAGCTCTCGCTGGGGGCCTGGCCAGGCTCTTCCTTCCTCCTCCACCTCCTCTTGCGGCCAGGTGGGGGCGGCTCCTTCTCGGCAGAGGTGTCGCGGTCCGAAGTTGAGCCAGGGCGGGGGGCTGCTGTCTCCACACGGGGGGAAGCTGGGTTCTTGGGGGGCCGGCCCCGCTTGCGCTTGGGGGGTGACTCAGTGCTGGGAGTGGCAGGGGCCCAGTGTGCCTTGGGGGGCCGGCCCCGCCGGCGCTTCTCCAGGGGGGAGTCATTCTCACTGCTCTCTGTCTTGCTCCTGGGTGAGACTGGCTCAGGGGCCTTGGGCTCCAGCTTCTGGGCACGTGGCTTCAGGGTGCCGGGCGGTGGCCGTGCCTCCCCCTTGCATGGCTGCTTCAGGGTCTTGGGTGAGGATGGCTCGGGAGTCTTGATCTCTGGCTTCCTGATGCGGGGCACATTGGTGCTGGGTGGTGGCTGTGCTTCCCCCTGGCTTGGCTGCTCTGGAGACTTGTTCTTGGGGGGCCGGCCCCGTTTACGCTTGAGGGGCGGCGGGGGCAGGCTGGGGGGCAGCTCCAGCCCAGATCCCTCATCTCCCCTCTCCTTGGCAGCCCGGCTCTCCAGCTCAATCCTGCGGCGGGCGGGCAGGTCACGGAGCAGCGGCAGCTCCTTGCTGGAGGGGGACAACTCCAGCTCGGAGATGCTGTGGGCCGAACTGCTGCTGGGGCTCACCACGGTGCCGCCGGTGGTGTCCAGCTTGTGGATGCGGTTGCGCCGGCGTCGGATCAGCTCTTTCTCCTCCACCACAGTAACCAGGCGGCCTGGCAGCTTGCGCAAGACCTTGGCAGCTGGGCCGTCCTGGCCCTGGTGGTTCTGCCGGATCTCTACGTCAGCGCTGGTGCGTCGGCGCGGTGTTTTGGCCGGCGATGGGCTGTCCGAGGAGGAGGTCGTCCCTGGCTGCATCTCCCCCATCCCCAGCGAGGCGGTGTTGGCTGCACGCACTCTGTCTGGGTGCTTGAGCTTGTCTTCCCGGTCCTCCAGCCCCCTCTTGGACACCACCTTCAGGCTGCTGCTGCCACCAGTGGCCATCTCCAGTGGCTCCGTGGCACCCTGCGCCAGCTCCCTGGGCTGGGGCTCGGCCACGCTATTGGAGAGAGGGGAAGGCCGCTCTAGCCCGTTGTGCTCCTTGCTGGGGGGTGGCGTTTTCAGTCGAGGCAGGGAGTTGGCAGCCTCCACGGGCTGGTTCAGGTAGCCCGTGAGAGGCCAGGCTGGCTGGGGCTCCGCCTCTCCTGGCACTTTGTCCTCTGTGGTGGAGAAAGGCTCAGCAGCGGGCGGTTCGACCCCTGTCCTAGCAGCGTTGTGGGCACGCGTCTCTGGTGGGAGCTCTGCTGCGGGCCCATCGGGTGCCTGGCTCTCCGGCACCTCCAGGGTACCTCTGACTGGCTCTCCCCTCTTCACGTCCACACTGTCCAGTTCCACTGGGCATCGGGACAGCTCTCCGGCTACCTCAGCTTTGCCCAAAGATCCCTTGGCTTCTTCAGGTGGCTCCTCCCCAGAGGCTGGCGTCTCCGGGCTTGGCACCGGCTTGTCGGGGGCTGGGATCTCCAGGTTGCAGGGGGTTGGTAGGGGAAATTTCTCTGAGGCAGACGATGGCTCCGCGCTCCCCATCTTCGCCCCCGTCGTGAGCTCCATGGATCCCAGCACCTTTTCCCAAGTGGGTGGAGGTTCCACCCTCAACACATGCTCAGCAGGGGGCTTCTTCGAGGCTAGCTCCCCTGTGGGTGCTGTGCTGTCATGCCCTAGCAGGGCCGGTGCCCCCAAGATCTCAGCAGCTAGGAGCATTGGCTGGGGGGTCTCCTCTCTGGCAGGTGCTGCCTCAGGTCTTGGCTGGAGGAGCTTCGCACCAGCTCCTGGTGCCTCAGGTCTCAGGTCCTGCTCCCCAGCAGGAGGTGCCTCTGGTCTGAGTGGGGCTGGTCGAGGCACCCTGTCCCCAGGAGCTGGAGCATCTGTTCTCGGGGGGGCGCTCCGCAACACCCGCTCCAGGGCAGCCAAGGGCTCTGCTCGCTGCGGGGCGCCTCGTAGCACCCTGTCCCCGGGGACTGGGGTGTCTGTTCTCTGAGGGATGGCTCGGAGCACCCGCTCTATGGTGGCTGAGGGCTCGGCTCTTTGGGGGGTGCCTCGCAGCACCTTGTCTCCGGTGGCAGGGGGTTCAGGTCTCTGTGGGGAGGTCCGGAGCACCCTCTCCCCGATGAAGGGGGCCTCTGTTCTGTGAGGGATGGGCCGGAGCACCCTCTCGCCAGCCCCTGGAACCTTGGTCCCCGACTCCTCCCTCTTGGCCGCGGCCTTGCGGGTCGGAACTGGCATCTCCTCCCGCACCAGGTCCCTGCGGATGGCTGCGCCACGTGTGTGCTGTGCCACCAGGGACAGGTGGTCTTCTGCCTCCTCGGCCTCCAGCCTGGCATGGTGGCCCCGCAGGTGGCGCAGGCTGGGGAGCCGGGCCTGGGGCGACTCTGTGTCCACTCCATCTGCCTCGCGCAGGGAGAGGCGAGTGCCCCGCAGTCGCTCACTCATGCGTGTGCCAGTGCGCTCTGGGCCTGCACGGCTGGGCACCTTGGCCTTCTTGCTCTTTTTGATGTAGCCTTCCTCGCTGAGCCGACCCTCCTCCTCGTCATCGGGCAGCTTGAACACCACCTCATCCTTGGCCTGGTCTATGTCCTTCCGGGCGGCCTCCACCTGCTCCTGTAAAGGAGAGAGACAGTGGTCATCTGCCAGGCAACCACAGAGCATCTGGTCTGGGCCAGGGGGACAAGGAGGGGGTGGGATACTTGGCCAGATGGGCCCATTGGCTTGATCCAGGGCAGGATATTGGGCTAAATGGGCCCATGGGTCTGAGCTGGGGCAGCAGGGAGGGGGCAGAGTACAGGACTTGAGGGTCCTATGGGTCTCATCCAGGGCGGGATATGAGAGGGATGTTTGTGCCTCGATGGTCCCATGGCCGTGATCTTGGACAGGATACAGGGGGCTAGATAATCCTGTGGGTGTGATCTCGGGTGGCAAGAGGGATGGGACACTGGGCTAGATGGGCCCCTGGGTGTGATCTGGGGCAGCAGGGGGGGGACCAGATACAGGGCTAGATGGGCCCCTGGGTGTGATCTGGGGCAGTAGGGGGACAGGATACCAGGCTAGATGGCCCCTGGGTGTGATCTGGGGCGATGAGGGGGATGAGATACTGGGCTAGATGGCCCCTGGGTGTGATCTGGGGCGAGGGGACTGGATATCAGGCTAGATGGGCCCCTGAGTGTGATCTGGGGCGATGAGGGGGATGAGATACTGGGCTAGATGGCCCCTGGGTGTGATCTGGGGCGAGGGGACTGGATACCAGGCTAGATGGGCCCCTGGGGGTGATCTGGGGCGGCATGGGGGACAGGATACCAGATGGGTTTACACAGTGCTTCAGTGCCCTGTGGCCCCATCCCGCACCCAGCTGGTGCCTGTTTGTCATCTCCATGAAAGGTCATAAGCCCAGGGGAGTGGGGCTCACAACAGCCTGAGAGATGGTTGCTGTGCGGCCACACCACTGAAGCTGCGTTGCATGGGGGGAGCCACGCGCTTGAGGTTTGGAGGTGCTGCCGAAGCCAAGGCTGTGGACAAAGCTACTCTGGCCAGCCAGGATGAGATCCCCCACCTGGCCCCAAGCGATGAAGGGATTAAAGGGGTTGCATTCACCTCTGCCTGCTTCAGCTCCTCTCGGCTGATGTCCTCCAGAGAGGCCTCCAGGAAGTTCATGGCATAGCGTTCAATGGGGGTGAGCTGCGAGGGCAGGAGATGATGAACAGGAGTTACCAGAGGGATTTGGGAAGTCAGGACTCCTGGGTTCTAGCCCCAGCTCTGGGAGGGGAGTGGGGTCTACTGGAGTAGAGCAGCAGCGGGCTGGGAGTCAGGTCTTTTGGGTCCTATTGCACATAAAAGAGCCCTGAAACGGTGGGCCCACAGGATTGGCTACACCCAGGGCGCAGGGAGATTCTGAACCTACCACTGAGAGCAGGGCTCATTCCCTCCAGCAGGTGGCAGCAAGGACACAGCCACCCACCCCCTTCCCACGGTACAATGCTCCCCCAATTGAGATACACTAGGGTTCGCTGTGCTGCAGGGTAGGAGCAAGGGGAGCAACATGATGCAGGGTGGATCTCTTTCTAGCCAATCTGCCCCTGCCCCTGCCCCGCACCTGCTCCATGAGCGAGGCGATCTCCTGCTCCGCCTTGGACATCTCCTCCTCCTCCTCCTTGCTGGGCCGTTCGTCTGCGTCCAGGGGGATGTTCTCGTTGAACTCGGCCAGCTCTGCCACCTGCTCGGCCTTGGCCTGTGTGGCCGCTCGGATGTCCTCAGGGTCCTCGGCCTTGCACAGCGCCTGCCGGCCAGACACACTTCTCTCAGTGGGTGAGGAGGCGGAGCTGAGGGAAACCCAACCCTCCTCATGACTGGGTGGGGCTTACCTGCTCCAGGATCTGGGTCTGCTTGTTGGCCATGGGATCCTCCTCGTCCTCCTGTGCCATGGTGAGGACCTCCCCTTCCTTCTTGGCCGGCTCGTCCAAGGGCATTTCGAAGAGTTCCCGGATGGTTTGCTGAGGGGCAGACACACCCAGGTTAGGCATAGATACCCCCGGGTTATACTGAGCAGTGACCTGCTTGAGTGAGGGGCTTTGTAAGAGCAAGAGCAATGTACTCAGCCAGATTTCTGGGATTGGATCAAGGAGATCGGGCTTGGTCAGGACTCCTGGGTTCTCTCCCCAGCTCAAATTCAATGTTGATAAATGCAAAGTAATGTACGTTGCAAAACATAATCCCAACTACGCATATAAAATTATGGGGTCTAAATTGGCTGTTACCAGTCAAGAAAAATCTTGGAGTCATTGTGGATAATTCTCTGAAAACATCCACTCAGTATGCAGCGGCAGTCAAAAAAGCAAATAGAACGTTGGGAATCATTAAGAAAGAAATAGATAATAAGACAGAAAATATCATATTGCCTCTATATAAATCCTTGGTACGCCCACATCTTGAATACTGTGTGCGGATGTGGTCGCCCCATCTCAAAAAAGATATACTGGAATTGGAAAAGGTCAATAAAAATGATTAGGGCTGCTGTATGTGGAGAGGTTAATAAGACTGGAACTTTTCAGCTTGAAAAGAGACGACTAAGGGGGGATATGACAGAGATCTATAAAACCATGACTGGTGTGGAGGAAGTAAATAAGGAAGTGTTATTTACTCCTCATAACACAAGAACTAGGGGTCACCAAATGAAATTAACAGGCAGCAGGTTTAAAACAAACAAAAGGAAGTATTTCTTCACACAACGCACAGTCAACCTGTGGAACTCCTTGCCAGACGATGTTGTGAAGGCCAAGACTATAACAGGGTTCAAAAAAGAACTAGGTAAGTTCATGGAGGACAGGTCCATCAATGGCTATTAGCCAAGATGGACAGGGATGGTGTCCCTAGCCTGTGTTTGCAAGAAGCTGGGAATGGGCGACAGGGGATGGATCACTTGATGATTACCTGTTCTATTCATTCCCTCTGGGGAACCTGGCATTGGCCACGGTTGGAAGATGGGATACTGGGCTAGCCTTTAGTCTGACCTAGTATGGCCATTCTTATGTTCTGTTCTGGAAGGGAAGTGGAGTCTCTTGGGTTAGAGCAGGGGGTGCTGGGAGTCAGGACTCCTGGGTTCTCTCCCCAGCTCTGGGATGGGAGTTGGGTCTGGTAGGTTGGGGGTGCTGGGAATCACTAATCCTGGGTCCCAGTAGGGAGTTTCAGCTTTCAGCCCATGACTTAGCTGGTCAGCAAGGGATGCAATGCAGCAGGGAGTGTGACTGCTGCAGCAGGGCCAGGTACCTGTTTGAAGTAAGCTGTGGTGAAGTTCCCACCCTCAATGGCCATGTCTCCCAGCATCCTCTTCTGATTGGCCTTCTTCAGGATGTTCTCCTCCACTGTCCGTTCGCTGATCAGCCTGCAGGGGGAAGCAGAGAGGCAACTTACCCTCTGGGGCAGGGTCAGCCACACAGAGTGGGAGGGGAGGGGACATGCACTGCACAGGCTCCCTCTGCTGGACAGGAGGAGTCAGAGCAGGTGACACAGCGCATGGCTGACCTGTAGATGTGAACATCACGGGTCTGGCCGATGCGGTGGCAGCGGTCCTGGGCCTGGGCGTCCATGGTGGGGTTCCAGTCGCTGTCGTAGAACACCACAGTGTCAGCACCCGTCAGGTTCACCCCCACGCCTCCGCTGCGTGTCGACAGGATGAAGCAGAAGATGCGCTTGTCAGCGTTGAAACGCTCCATCAGCGCCTGTCAAGGGGGAAGCCACAGTGAGGGGTAGCAGACAGGATATGGGGCTGGTGGGGTCTAGAGTTTACAGCTGCGGGGCTGGGAATCAGGACTCCTGGGGTCTGTCCCCAGCTCTGGGAGAGGAGTGAGGTGGATGCATAGCAGAGGAGGCCTGCGGGCTCAGAGGAGTCGCTAGCCTGGCTGCTGAGGGAACCCCCACGACACGTGGGTGCAAGAACAAGGCGGCAGCCGGCGATACCTGTCTCTGCTCCACGCGGGTGCTGCCGTCCAGGCGCAGGTAGATGTGCCCATGGTAGTTGAGGAACTGCTCCAGCACGTCCAGCATGCGGGTCATCTGGGTGAAGATGAGGACCCGGTGCGCTCCGGCCTTCAGCTGTCGCAGCAACAGGTCCAGGGTCTGGAGCTTCCCTGCAGGAAGGAACAGGGATGGTGACCAGGCGAGCCAGGCAGGAGTAAGGACCACGAAGAGCCTGGCTTCTCCCTCAGCCCCTGCCCGAGCAGAGCGTCTCTGCCCAGCCTCCCTGCTTCCCACCCCTCCCCTGGATCGGCCAGGGGCCCAGCTAGCCATGACCCCCACTGCCCGGCCCACCCACATACCGCAGTCGTACTGGATGAGGCGCAGGTCGGGGAACTGGGTGCGCATATTGCAGACGATGCGATGCAGGCCGCTGGCATGGGGCGAGATCTCCCGCCGCAGCGTCTCCTTGAAGATGGCCTGGTGGAGCAGGAGTGACGGGGGCGGGTGAGAGGTGTGAATGGTGATGGCAGGCGCCTCCACGGGAGGCATAGCAAAGATGAACCTGCAGATACAACGGGCATGGCTGAGGGTGCGAACAGCCAGGGCACAACAGCAGGCCAGGGGGACGGAGGACGCGCCTCCACGGTTGTCAGCTCTGGGAGGGGAGTGGGTTACAGTTGGGTGGAGAAGGGGCCTGGGAGTCAGGGCTGCTGGGTTCCAGCCCCAGGCCTGGAATGGGGCAGGTTGGGCCTGGGAGCCAGGACTCCTAAGTTCGAACCCCAGCTCCCCAAGGCAGCTGCATAGATCCCCGTTCCTCATTGAGGGGCCCAGCCACACCGCCGGGAGGCGTTACCTCTCAATGATGTCTGCCAACTGCTCAACCCTCTGCTGGGGGGTCAGGATGGCCTGGGCAACGGCTGTGGCCCGCTGCCAATACATCTCTAGGTGCTGGGGGTCCCGATGCACCTGCGCCACGTAGCAGTGGCTGTAGCTGGCCCCCCTCCAGCCATCCAGCTCTGGTGCCACTTCCTGCCCCACCTCCTCCTGCTCCCGAGGGGGGCTGGGTGGGAAGAGGGTGCAGAGGCGCAGCACCTCGGTGCCATAGATGGGGGCCAGGTTGCAGTGCTGCTCGTTGAGGCGGAAAAGCCGGTCCAGGCGCTCCTCCTTCTGCTTCTTCCGCTTCTCTTCAAGTGATTCCTGCCACCGGGACCACACAGGTGGACAGACATCAGTGTTGGCGATGGGACGCCCCCCCCCGCGAGCTGCCTTACCTCTGAGATCCCAGCCCCACCCCCCAAGATCCTCTCCCCTCCATCCGGGCCAGTCCGGGCTAGCACAGCTCCCACCTCTTCCGAGATCCTCTCCCCATCCCAGCTGGTCCAGATCCTTCTTCTCCCCCTCTCCTGGTCCAGTCCTATCCCTGCCCCACTGCACTGAGATCCTCCTCCCCATGGACTATCCCAGCCCCTCCCTGCCCTATCTGCCCCCTCTTCTTTCCCCCAAGCCCAGTCCCCCCGCACATTCACTCACCAGATAGAAGGGTGACCGGGGTGGGGGAGGGGGCTGCCGCCTGTGCCGTGGGGCCCGTGGCGACGGGGGAGGCGGGGTGGGCGTGGTGGAGCGTAGCATTAGTGTCTCGGGTTCCTCCTTGGGCACTGGGCTGGGTGCGGCTGCGGGCCGCGGAGCCAGTGCGGGGCAGACAGCAGCAGCGATGGTGGTGGCAGGGGGGATGGGGAGAGGGGCCGCCGTGGCAGGAGAAGGTGGAGCCGGTGCTGGAGCTGCAGAGAAAGGCCAAGCGGGGTTAGTGAGAGTCCTAGGGCACAACGCCCCGTCTAGGAAGGCAAAGATGACCCGCTTACCCGACTGCTCCATGCTGGGCACTTGTGTCTGCACCACTCGGATCATGGGTCGCACCAGGGCCTGCAGTGGGGTGGGTGCCCGCACCGGAACCAGTGGCTGAGTGGGCAACCGCACGGGCGGCATGGGTGCCACGGGGAGCTGGGCTCGCTGTGCCATCAGGGCAGCCGGCAGGCTCGGCAGGGTGGTGGCTGTGGCCGGGCGTGGAGGCTGCTGTAGGGCTGGGGCAGGCACCAGGCCGTCCCGCGGGGCCTGCCGCACTACGATCTTCACCACACCAGAGCTGTTCACCATGGAGGAGGGCACTGGGGAGGAGGAAAGCAGGGTTAGAGCCTGGCAGACATCTTCCCCCTCACAGCACACAGCTTGACCCCCACACAAACCACGGGACCCCACTCCCTTCCCAGAGCTGGGACAAAACCTAATTCCCAGCCCCTTCTGCCCTAACCCACTAGCTCCGCCCCGCTCCCAGAACTGGGGATAGAACCCAGGAGTCCGGCCTGCCGCTCGCCCTGATCTGCCCCCTGGCCACTGACACTCACCTTGTGTGGCAGCTATGGGGACGCTGATGGCTGCTGAAGTGGTGGCTGCCGTGGTGGCAGAGGCTGGGGCGGGCAGGATGGTGGTGGGCTGGGGGCCTGACATGGCCTGCACCCCGCCCTGCGCCTGTCCGCCCTGCTGGGTCATGGCCTGGATGAGAGCCACCTGGGCGGGCTGGCTGATGATGTGGTGCTGCCCCCCGGCAGAGACCAGGTGAACTACATTCCCTACAGGGGAGAAAGCATGAACAGCTGGGCTTCCCCACCAGAGCACGCCCACCCCATCCCCGTCCCCTGTGCGCCCCCCTGCAGCGACCCGGCCGGGCTGGCACTGGGGCCTTACAGCAGGGTCAGGCTTGGAGTTTTGCTCTCTCCCTCGGGTCAACAGGCGCCTCATGGGCAGAGACGGCTGGAGCTTAGAGGGATCCCACCCTGGCCGTCTGCCCCGCCATGCCCCAACACTCCCTTATGGTGCCCCTCCGCTGCCTGCCCACCACTGGCCCTCGGTTCCCACTCCCCACCCCACCGGCATTCCTCTGTGCACCGCTGCCCACCCCACCTCACCAGCGCCGCTCTGCTCGCCCCAGGGCTCCCCACCCCACTGGTGCCTGTTGGTTCCCTGCTCTTCCCCACTGTGCCCCTTGGCTGTTCTCCAGGACCCCACTCCCCCAGATCCGTTCTTACTCCACCCACTGGGACCCCCTGGCTCTTCCATCTCCTCCCCCAAGTGCTGCAGTCTCTCATGCCCCCTCCCTCCACCCTGCCTCGTCCGGTCTAAGAACGAGTGTTCAGCAGCCCCCAGCAGAGCTCTGGCTGAGTGGAGGGGAAGAGGAGAGAAAGCAGATAAGCCAGCCAAGCAGCCAGGGCACAGGGGGCTGAGGGAGAGACAGTGAGAACAGCAATGGTGGAAGCAGGGGAGCGAGGATTTGGGGCAGGGAGAGGGCTCTTAGTGGGAGGATCACACAGTGTGCAGGGACTGATGAGATGCAGCCACCTCTGGGGTAGGGCGTTGGGGCTGGTTACACAGAGATCCCTCACCAGAATGGAAGGAGGAGAGGGGAAGCAGAGGTGCCTGGGGCCACTTGAAGGGAGGGGTTTACCTACTTTGCAGCTGTCGGGGCTGGGCCATGGTGACCTGCCGCACCTGGGTGCCCGTCAGGGTCAGCTTGTTCCCTTGGATCTGGAAGGTGAGGGGCTTGCTGCCTGGGGCGCTCTGCAGGGGCCGGTTGGCCAGCGAGGCCAGCTGTGCGATACTCACCACCTCGCCCGCTGCAGAGAGGGGACGGGGTCAGTTCCCAGGAGGGGAGGGGGCAGACACCTGCTGCCTTCCCCCCCACTCCCTGCAGCGCCCCTTGTACTCACAGGGCAGCCGGGCCTGCATGTCCGGGGAGAGCAGCAGCCTCTGCTGCACAGCGCTGGTGGCCGGGAAGTTGTAGCCAGGCAGGGTGCTAGTGGTGGAATGGACTGTCACTGGCTTCATCATGCTCCCCACGGCGCCCGGGTTCAGTGGGTTGGTGGCTAGCCGCACGGCGGGGGCTGGCACCAGGCCGGGCTTGAGGGTGGAGGCAGCAGCAGCAGCGGTGGCAGGGGCCGGCAGCACAGGGGGCTGGGGGGCATTCGGGACCAGCTGGGCCGCAGGCATCAGTGTAGGCAGGACTGTGAGAGGAAAGAGGGGCTGGTTAGAGGGGAGGAGTCAGCCAGCCTAGCCACGCCCCCATGGAAGGGACAGGGGGATACCAGCCCAGCTCCTTCACCCTGGGAAAGATGGGGCAGGGCCCAAGGAGCTGTTACCTGGCCTGGCCCTGCCCTCCAAAAAGGAGAGGGGAGGGAAATCCAGGCCACACCCCCCCAGGAGGGCAGAGGAAAGGGCCCTGCTGCAGGGGATCCCAGTGGGGACCCAGCCCCGCCCCACCCCTCCCATTGGGCAGGGCCCTTACCCTGCGGGGCGGACACCGGGGCCTGGAGCACGGCGGCAGCGGCGTTGTTCTGGCTCAGCGTAGGCACTAGCGTTGGGCCCTGCGGCCTGGCAGCGGGAGGCACCGGCACCGGGGATGGTGGGAGGGGCAGGGGCAGCGAGATGGGTACGGCCATGGGGTGAGGGAGCAGGGGAGGCTGAACGGGCCCCGGGAGAACTGGGCCCATGGGGTGCATGGGGGCCAGGGCCTCTGGCAACACAGGAGCCATAGGTCTCTGCAAGGGGGCCACAGGGCGAGGGCTGTTCACCAGCACCACAGTCCGGTTCTCTGGCTTTGGCACTGGCTGCAGCATCCTGCAGGGAGGGGGAACAGATGGGGTTAAAGTGCGGGGACAAGGGAACTCGCCACTCCCTGCCGACCCCCCCACAAATCCAGGACTCCCCTCCAACCCCCTGCTCTGCGCTATGGCAGCCCCCTCCCCCAAAACCCCTGGCATTGGCTATGGAAGCCTCCTCCACTGCCCCCAAGATTCCTCTGTCCTGGGCAATGGTAGCCCCTCCCCCCACTGAGATCCCCATCCCCCCCAGCCCATGGCCATGGCAGCCCCCTTCCCTCCGGCTGAGATCCCCATGGGGGGCTGCGGTACCTGTTCACTTTCATCTTGACAGGCTTGGGCCTGGGCGGGGGGTCCGGGGACTCAGCGATCTCCTCGATCAGCTTCCTTGTCACCTTCCACTTAGGCAGGAAGGTGTCGGCCTCGTAGCGGGACACGCGCCCCTCCAGGTTGATGAGGTCGAAAATGCCCATGTCCACATGCTGCAAAGGGGCCAGGCCCAGTTAGGAGAGGACCAGCCCTCCCATGGCTCCTAGTACTTCCCCCCGGAGCAACACCAACACAAGGGCAGGCAGGAAGGTGAAAGGGCCTGTGTCCCATTCCTGCCTCCCCCTGAGCAAGCCAGGGCTCCCTAGAGAAAGGCCCCATCTCTTCCCGCCCCCCTCCCTGAGCCAGCCAAGCCCCTGTCCTGGGGCTGGACTGGAACTGAAGTCCCCTAGAGCCCTGTGTCCCACCCCCCACCCCCCTTGAAGGGCTGGGGCACCTGCCTTAAAGGGGTCCCGGTTGAGGGCGCACAGGACGAGGGAGGCGGTGCTGAAGCAGATGCCCTGGGTGATGAAGGGCGAGTGGATGGGCCGGGGGTCGAAGAGGTTGGGGTGATTGCAGACCTTCCGCAGCTGCATCAGGATGTTGATGACGCTCATGAAATGCCCTGTGGCCAGAGTCTCCTTGGTGCTGAGAGGCAAGCAAGAGCAGAGTCAGCTCGAGCTCCTTGCTGCCACCACATGCTGCATTTCTGGACTGGCGGGTGGGTAAGAACCACCCAGCAATGCCACCCTGGGATCGACCACCCAGCGCTGAGATGCGGCCGCTTCCGGGGTGCAGCACAGCAGCAGCCGGGTAACCACACCGTGCCACTGCACAGGGACCCCTCAGGCAATACTGAAATGCAGCTACCTCTGGGGCAGGGAGCAGTGACTGATTAACACAGCAGTGCAACAGAGCAGCAAAGGTGGATTCTGTACCCAACTGACACTATGGGCAGGAGTTAGAGAGGCAGAACGCAATGACCCGAGTTGGGATCTGGCCCCAGTCCTTCCCAGAGCTGGGGACAGAACCCAGGCGTGCTGGCTCCCAGTCCCCACTGCTCTAACCCATTAGACACCCCACGCACCCAAGAGCCAGGATAAACCCAAGCGTCCTGTGCCCTCTGCACTCACGTGGCCTGGGCCATGAAGTCATCATAGAGATAGCGTTGGCGCTTGGACAGCCGGCACTTGATGACGTGCTCATATTTCTTTGGCATTTGCTTCTCCACATCCACCTTAACCCTTCGCAGGAGGAAGGGCCGCAGCACCTGCCAGGGGTGGGGCAGAGCCATCAGTCTGAAAGCCAGCCCCGCCCCCAACCATCACAGCTGTCCTGATCACCAGCGGGAATGCCCAGCCCAGCCCAGCCCAACAGGGAAAGTCTGCCCTCACACCCTGGCCAACACTGGGCAGCCCCCCCACCCTAGGGGTCATGAGGCTTGCAGAACTCTGACCCCTCCCAGAGGCACCACTTATGAGGATCCTGCTTGGGGACGATGCCCGGCCCCCACCGATTGCCCCAACTGTACTATTTAAACCAGGAGGAAGCACAGAAAGTTGTCTGGGCAACCTACTGACTTCCTGACTGGTTCCCAATTCTGGCCCCCTGGCCTGGCCTCTGACCACTAGGCCTGTCACCCCTGCTCCGAGCACTAGATCAAACTGCCTATGTCCCGGTCCTGACCCATCCCCTCTCCCAACCCCAATCCCTCGCAGACCCCACCCCAGGCCTGATTCCTAGCAGCCCTTGCTCCCCACCCCCAGCAGCTCCTTCTCCCCTTCCACTGCAGCCACAGCAGTTCCCACCCGCACCTTGTGCAGCCGCTTGACCAGGCTCTCGTTGTACTCCTGGCTACCCTCGATCATGCCTGTCAGTGGATTGGAGAACCACTCCTTGAACTCGCGGTGCGACTGGAAGACATGGGGCATCAGGAAGTGCATGAGGGACCAGAGCTCCATCAGGCTGTTCTGCAGGGGGGTGCCTGTCAGCAGCAGCCGCCTCTGACTGGAGGAGACACGGGGAAAGGAAAGGCAAAGCAATGAGCGTGCTGGGCCACGCGAGGCCAGGGCCCTCCCCACCTCAGGGGGGTACCCCACCCACCTGTTGAAGTTGAGCAGCGACTGCCAGCGCTGGGATTTGAAGTTCTTGATGTTCTGGGCCTCATCCAGAATCAGGTACTTCCAGTTCTTGCGCCGGAATGCCTGGTGGTCCTGCAGCACCAGCTTGTAAGAGGTGATGCAGATGTGGAAGGCATTGGGCTTGGTCCAGCCCTACAGAAGGGAGCTGGGTTACATTGGGAGGGGCTGCGAGCAGCCAGAGAAGATGGACCACCCAGATCCCCTTCCCATCTCCAAACCAGGTGGTTCTACAGCCCAGGACCAGACTGGAGCTGGTGCCCTCAAAGGGGAAAGGCCCCGGGTCCATTCCCCGCCCCCATGAGCCAGCCAGTATCCTGTGCAACCCTACAGAAGTCTGCCTGCTCATAAAGCAGGAGTGTGCTAATGATACAGACCTGGGAGACACTGTCAATACAGAAGATTGGAATATTATACAGGAAAATCTGACCTTGAAGACTACAGTGACAGAAATGGGATGAAATTCAGCAGGACAAAGTACAAGGTCCTGCATCTCGAGTCTAATAATAAGAATTTCTGTTACAAGCTCATCAGCTGGAAGCAAGAGAGGAGAGAGACATGGCTGTGGGGGTCTATCACAGGATGACTATGAGGCACCAACGTGATGCAGCAGTGACAAAGGTAAATGTGATCTTAGGATGCCTCAGGAGAGGCATTTCCAGTAGAGTCAGGGAGAAGTATTAATGCCATTGTCCAAGGTACTGGGAATACTGTACAGAGTTCTGGGCCCCCGGTTCCAGAAAAGTGAATTCCATCGGGAACAGGTGCAGAGAACAGCTATGAGGATGACCAGGCAAACAGAGGGCTGATCCTACCAGAGGAGACTGGAAGAGCGTGGCTTATTTAGTCTAGTCAAACAAAGACTGAGGGGAATCTGACTGAGTTCTATAAATACACCAGGGAGTGGGGGGTGGGGGCGTGTGTAAATACCAGGGAGGGAGAAGAGCTACTGAAGCTAAAGGACAAAGTTGGCACAAGAACAAATGGATATAAATTGGCCATGAACAAATTCAGGCTGGAAATGAGAAGGCAGCTTCTAACTATCAGTAGGGTGAGGTTCTGGAACAGACCCCCAGTAGGAGTTCTAGGAGCAAAAATCTCCATTAGTTTTAAGAGAAAGCTGGAAAAACGTATGCATGCGATTGTATGACGGGGTTGCTTGTGCTGGCAGGGGGCAGATTTATTTCTTATGTTCCTAAAGCTCATGCTTCAGGGCTTTAGCCAGGTCCAGGAAGGGATTTCCTCCATATATTCTGTTTTTCTGAGGCTTTTATCATCTCCTTCCTCTGAAGCATCAGGGATGGCCACCCTGGAAATGGGACATTGGGAGGGCGGGCCAGGGCACTTGGGTGGCACCGAGCAGTCTCTCTCTCAAGTGCTTGGCTGGCTGGTTCTTGCTCACAAGGGCTGGGTCTCAATGATTGCTGTATGTGGGGTTGGGAAGGAATTTGTCCCCAAGGTCAGACTGGCAGGAACCCTGGGTTGGAGGAGACGACTTCCCCTTCCACTGCAGTGTGTGGGCATCTGGGGATCTTGCATCTAATTATTTCCCTGCTGGTGTCGATGCACCGGTCCCGCCTACTCTGCCTGTGGCACACAACAGGCTAGTCAATACATTGGCCACATTTCGCTGGCTGGATTAGTGTGCGGGTGCTGGGTGGTGTTGGTGGCCTGTGCTCTATATGGAAGTCAGACTAGATCTAGTGGTCCCTTCTGGCTTATACTCTATGACTCTCGTCCCCAATGCCCGGGAGAGCAGACAATCCTCAGCCACCATAAGGAGGCAGTCCTGTATCCCAGTTGGGGGGTGCATTTGGGGTAATGACGGAGCCCCGGTTCCTCACCTGCCGCTTGAGCTTGCGCTCCTTCTGTGCCCCATAGTAGGTGAGGATCTTGAAACTGGGGCACCAGCGCTTGATCTCCATCTCCCAGTTCAGCATCACGCTGGTGGGCACGATGATCAGGTGGGGACCCCAGCTACCTGTGGGACCAACACAGAGCAGGGCTGCTTTCGAGCTGCAGACTCAGGGATCTTGGCGCGCCAAGGTGGGCAAAGCCTGAGCAGCAGCATGGCAATCTCTTCCACATACCCTCCTCACCAATGAGCCTCCCCGAGCCCCCGAGGAAGGGAGCTCCATCTCCATAGTCTGTCAGCCCTGGGCTTCTCTGCAGATTCCACCAATGGGGCAGGTGGCTATTGCAATCCAGGCATCTGGGCCCATCTAGCCTGTCCCCACCTGGGGCAGGATTGTCCCCGTCAGAGATGGAGCCGCCCCATGCAGCCCCATCCCACCCCCTCACCCTTCTCGCAGGCCAAATGAGCCAGCAGGGAGATGGTCTGGATGGTCTTGCCCAGCCCCATCTCGTCCGCCAGGATCCCGTTGAGCTTCTTTTCGTACATGGTGACCAGCCAGTCCAGGCCGATGTGCTGATACTCCCGCAGGGTCCCCCGCAGCAGGTAAGGGATGGGCGTCTTCACCTGCACAAAGGGGGAGTGAGTTAGTCTGGCTGCCTTCCCTCCACCAACCCCCTCCCCACTGCGGTCCCGCTTACCTGGGTAGTAGCCAGAGTGTAGCCCTTGGGCTGCAGGCTCTCGGCAGTGGCTGCAATGTCTGTGATCTCCTTCTTGGGCCCCAGGGTGGGGGCTGCGTCGTTACGCCCCTCTCCCCGATCCTCGTCCCTTTTCAACAGGTACTCCACGCCAAAGTCTTCCTCCCGGCTCACCGCCGTCACTTCCTCAGCAGGGGTATCCTCCTCCTCTTCTTCCTGGCTCTCCTCCTCTTCCTCACTCTCCTCCTCTGCGGTGGAGTCTGGGGCAAGATCCAGCTAGCATCAGCCCTGCCTTAAGACACCCACCCACTCCTCGGACCGCGCCGCCTCATCCCTCTATACCTGACTGGCTGCTGCTGTCCTCGTCCTCTGACTCCTCCTCGTACTCCGAGGTGCTGGGCTCCGAGGCATCCGAGGAGCTATCAGACTCATCCATCTCAAAGTCTGAGGCGTAGGCGCCGGCATATCTCTGCAGCAGCTCCTCCATGGGCAGCTCCCCTGCCAGACAGCGACAGGGTCAGGGGCGCATGGGAACACGCAGAGGGTGGGATGGGGCAGGGGTCATGTCATGTTCCACCCCCCTCTGTGACTAGATGTCTCTCCAAATCTGTAACTCAGCCAGCACAGGAAGGACCTGGCTGAGGGTTGCAATGGAGAGGTTTCTCTGAGCACCAGCTACCAAATCCCAGCCTACGGGGCCAGGCAGGGACCTGTTTAAGTGCTCCCTGAACATTGATCACATGACTTGGGGGACAGTTTTGCCAGGAGCCCTGGGGATGGTGGGACAGAGAAACTGACCCTGTGTCCCTGAGAGAGATCCAGGCCACGCTGAACATCAGTGCTACATGGCTGGAATCAGTCCAGTCCCACAAGGCCTTATTCTTCAGGGTTTAGCAACAAGGCAGCACGGAGGAGAAGGTGCAGAAACTGGTTTCAGAATGAGGCTCCACCAACAAATCTGCCAAGGATGGATCAGGGGCTTCCCAAGCTGTTGGATTTGGCCCCGCTGCTGGGGTTAATACCCTGTCTTGAGAAGATCTTTACACCCTGAGGGCTCCATCCCCTCGCAAGCTTGGGTGCGGTCAGAGGATTAAAATCTCTCTGACCCATGCAGTTAAAGCATAGGGGAGAATCCTGGAGCTACGAGGACAGTTAGGCCTGTCCCAGACATACTCTCCTCCCACCCCCTCCATACCTTCCTGGGCCAAGTCATCCAGTTCCTTCCTGTGATCCATGTCCCCTTCCAGCTTCTCTTCAGCATCGATCGTCTCCTCTTCATCCTCAGCTGAGGAGAAAATGGGCTGTGTTTTTACCACGTGGATGGGAGAAAGCCCTGTTAATCTGTCACCCCCATCAGCCACCAGTGGCAGTCAGGTCCCTCCCATCCACCCAGAGCCTAGCTGCTCCAGCAGGTCCCTTGCCATGCTCACCTTCCTCCTCGTTGGCCGTGAACTCCTCATCCTCCTTGTCAGGCTTCCACGGCCTTTTGTTCCTCTGCATGACGGACTTTGCTTTCTCCTGCTGGAGGCATGAAGTAGAGGGCTGGGAGGAGAGGCTGGGGCCAGGCCCTCCTACCTCAAAAGGAGAGCCCTGGCCCCCCCAGGCACTCCTACCGTGGCCTAGCTGGGGGACACAGATCATGCAGCTTAAGGCAGTGGTTTTCAAACTGTGGATTGCGACCCAGTACTGGCTTATGGAATGTAAGGCACTGGGTCGCGGCAGCTCTGGTCAGCACCGCCGACTGGGCCATTAAAAGCCCCGTTGGCAGTGCTGCCCATCTAAGGCAGGCTAGTCCCTACCTGTTCTGACACCGTGCCCCGGAAGCGGCCAGCAGCAGGTCCGGCTCAGGGGTGGGGGGGAAGCCATAGGGCTCTGAACTCTGCCCCTAGCTCCGGCTCCACACTCCCATTGGCCAGGAATCGGCCAATGGGAGCGGTGGGGGAAGGAGGAGGGGGGCAGTGCCTGCAGGCAAGAGCTGTGTGGAGCCACTTGTGTACCTCCTCCTAGGAGTCGGACCTAGTGTTGGCTGCTTCTGGGGCGCAGCGCGGTTCCAGGACAGGCAGGAAGCCTGCCTTAGCACTCCCGCTGCGCTGCTGACCAGGAGTCGCCCGAGGTAAGCCCATGCCTCAACTCCCTGCCCCAGGCCTGAGCCCCCCCCCCCCCCAACCCAGAACCCCTTCCTGCACCCCAAACCCCTCATTCCCGGCTCCACCCCAGAGCCTGCACCCCCAGCCCAGAGCCCTGACCCCCTCCTGCACCCCAACCCCCGCCCTGAGCCCCCTCCCACACCTCACACCCCTCATCTCCAGCCCCAGCCCAGAGCCCCCTCCCACACCCCAAACCCCTCATTCCTGGCTCCACCCCAGAGCCTGCACCCCCAACCCAGAGCCCTGACCCCCTCCTGCACCCCAACCCCCTGCTCCAGACCAGAGCCCCCTCCCACACCCAAACCCCTCATCCCCAGCCCCACCCCAGAGCCCTCACCCTCCCACACCCCAACAACCTGCCTCAGCCCTGAGCCCATGCAAACCTGGAGCCCCCTCCCACACCCCAAACCCCTCACCCCCAGCCCCACCCCAGAGCCCTCATCCCCCCACACCCCAATCCCCTGCCCTAGCCCAGAGCCCCCTCCCACACCCCAAACCCCTCACCCCCAGCCCCACCCCAGAGCCCTCATCCCCCCACACCCCAATCCCCTGCCCTAGCCCAGAGCTCCCTCCCACACCCCAAACTGCTCATCCCCATCTCCATTGGGTCGCGGTCATCAACAATTTTCTTCAACTGGGTCGCCTGAAAAAGATTTGAAAACCACTGGCTTAAGGGATCCGAGTGCAGCTGGCTCTCCAGGTCAGTAGACTAAGAAGGGAGGTGCTTGCTCCGAGCAAAGCGTTGCTTCAGTCAGGGGTGTCCCGTCTAGCGCCCCGAGACTGTCGCTGATTACCAATCCCCTTAGCCTCCCTAGCAGGTCTGACCCACCCCTCAGTCATCTTTACCATCTTGGATTGTTTCTCTACCTCCTCCTCACTCTCCCGCGCAGTCTCCTCCTCCTCGTTGTTGGAGCTGGAGATGGAGGGGGCAGCGCTGCAGGAATTCTCCAGGATCTGGGCGGGCAGGGACTGCAGCAGTTCCTCCAGGGGCAGCTCACTCTCCTGCTTCAGCAGCTCTATCTCACGCCGGTGCGTCTCCGAGTCATTCCCTTCCTGCTGCTCCTCCACCTCAATCGTCTCCTCGTCGTCTGACTCCTCATGGGGCTGGAAGTCCCCATCTGCAGGAGGAGGAAGCAGGGTGTGAACCATACACCTGGGGCACTGACAGGGCAAGTGGGGAACCCTGGGACTAAGGAACCCTGGGAGAGAGATCTGGGGCCTTTCCTCTGTAGGGGGCGCCGGCTGATCTGGCCTTGGAGGGGGAAGGGACTGGAGGGCTCAAGGAATGGGACATGGAATCTTTCTTCTTTAAAGGGTGCCAGCTTCAATCCAGCCCCATGGCAGGAGAGACTGGCCAACTCAGGGTAAACGGACACAAGACCTTTAACCTCTAGGGGAGGACTGGCTGGCTCAAGGTGAGCAGGGAATGGGACGTGGGGTGTTTGGGTTCCCTACCTTCTTCGTCGGTGAGGTGTGGAGGTGACGGGGGACTGGATGTGGTGGAGCCGGCGTGGGAGGAGCTGATGTGGGAGGAGGAGCCAGTCTTGCTGGCTATGGGGAAGGTCTCGTTGAGGCTCTGAGTCAGCAGATCTGAGTACTTCTCTGTCTGGCCCACGATGAAGTCCAGCTGCAGGTCCAGGGCCTTCTTCCTCTTCTCCTCCAGGCGAGACTGCTGCTTGAACTGCACCACCTGCCAGTGGAGGGCCAGGGGGGTGGGCAGGGACATCCAAGTGAAAGAGAAGGGTAAGCGGGAGGTCTCAAAAAGCAGCATATTGTTAGCCTGTCATCCTCGCTTCTGAAGAACCTTCCTGCTGAGGGGCAAAAGGAAATCTCCCCCCTGACTGTATTCTACTGCTCGATACAAGACGCTGTGTTAGTGAAACCCACCCTAGAGTAGAAGAGAGGCAGGGACCTCGGGCTAGAGAGTCATGATACCCAAGCTGAAATGACAGAGAGCAGGGGATGCTGGGACAGAGAAGCCCAACAGCCTGAGCTAGAGCAGCGAAGAGGCACGGATACCAGGCTAGAGGCCTGTATGTTGTGTGACAATTCTTATATGAGAAAGGCCAGGCCCAAAGCCAGCCTGAGCACTCCTCCAGAGCTGCACACCCTACCCACCTTCTCCACGTTGCTCCAGAACTGCTTGACCTCTTTGGCGATGGAGGAGGCGATGCGCCTCAGCTTGGCCTGCTCCTCACGCTTGGCTCGCTCCTCCTTCTGCTTCTGCTCCTCATGGTGCCGAATCACCATCCGCACCACCTGGGGGAGGGGAGGAGGAGGATGAGATGCATGCATGGCTGGGGGGAAGAAGGGGGCTATACCAACCCAGGGCAGACTGTATTGGGGGTGGGGGAGATCTCTCTAGCTGGAGCAACAGCCCAGGGACATGCTGCCAACCAACAGCTGGGTCACCAGCCACAGTTTGAGAAGGGTCAGGGAGGTTTCCGTTCAGCACCTAGGACAGACAGAGCAAGCCTAGATGGAACACAGGAACATGGACAGACAGGTGTCGCCTGGATGGATTTCAGAGCCCTTGGAAATACCACCTCTTAAGCCCTAAGGTGTGCTCTCAGGGCAGAACCCTTAGTAAATCCCCTGCAAAATGTGCCCAGCAGTCACAGAAAGCTGCTGAGGGCAGGACTTGAATTCATAGAACACAGGAGCCATCCAGCTACCCTGATACGAAGTGACCTGCAAACTCTCTGCCTTGCAACAGAGATCCTGTCCTGCTACACATGTACCTTTCTACCACCCTCTTTGGCACGGCATGGTGAACAAAAATCTAAGTGTTTTTTAAAACCAGATTTCAACATTTAAATTAGCTACAGGTTTATATTTTAAAATAAACCTATTTAAGTTAAATTTGAAATGACAACCCATGTTAAGACCTCAATTTACTATAATCTATTGAGTCTACAAAATAATTACAATTAAATACAAAAATTAGCAGTTCATATTTGTTCCCAAGTTTTAAAGAAAGACTAAGCACTGAACTGGTGGAAGTCACAGGCAAAGCACCTGGAACCAGAGTTTGTCGTAGTGGTAAACCAGCTTTTGACATAAGTAGCCTCTTCTGCACCTGCAGAATAATTTGCTTCATTTCAGTTTATCCAACTAATTCAGTTCAATGAACAGATAATTCAGTTACAAAATGAGCTGGGTGTTGAAAAAGCAGAAAAGCTTGTTTTCTTCTTCCAATTCTATGAATAAAAACTAGGCGTGAGAGGGCATGATCACTAGTTCTAAAATTCTGAAGGACATGGTGACCAAAACCACAGTTCAATGCACTAAGTACTTCTTTTGTTTAATAAATCAGTTTTTAACGTAAAACATATTTTGATAAACTGTCCGATAAACTTTTCTTATTTATCTAGCACGTTTAAGATAGTTTTATTTAACTATTTAAAAAAACATTCAAAAATGCTGTTTTTGTGCATTTTAGTTGAATCTCCACCCAAATTGAGTTTGGCACAAATTACATGTAAAAAACAAATCATCTAGTAAATAAGAAATGCATCATTTCATTGTTTTCTAAACTAACAAAAATGTAAAAATTAAGAATCAGAGTAAATGTAAGTTAAACTATATACTTGCTTAAATGAAGGTGTAAGTAGCGTAACCTGCTGGTTAACTAAAAGAAGCACCAAATTTAGTGTAAAGGTTATATTTAGTTGTAAATCAATATATTGTAATAGTTACCAACCAATGAGAATCAACCTTTCTTTAGGAAAGTAACTAAAAAGTATAAATGCAAAACGAGAGTAAAATAAATGATTTAAATCAAGGCTACCTTCTTGCATTTAAATCGTGATTAAAATTAGTCATTTAAATAGCTTCAATTTAAATCAATCCACCCTGCATTGTGGCTTGACCTGTGCTAGAATTCCCAAATTTGACCCTCAATGACTCTTGTGCTATCAATTTCCCAGAGGGTCAGTGGGTATGAAATGCTGGCTGAGATCAATCCTGAATGGGGGAGGATCACAGCAATAGGTTTCAGCCCCAGATGCGTGTAAGAGAGAGTTAGAAGACCCAGAACTTTTTGATGTCATGTGATACTTTCACAGGTCTATCTCAAATGCCCCCAAGTTTGAACCATTTACCCTGCCCTACAGCTCCTCGAGGCACAGCAATTTCCAAGACAATCCAAACCCACCTTTGGGTTTTAGGGGACTTAATAAACGAGTCAGAGCTGTTTCAGGGAGGGGCAGAACTCACCTTCCTGGCCACACCCCTCTTCCAGCGTCGCTCCTGGGCAAAGTCTGCCGAAAGCCACTGCATCTCCTCACAGAGGTAATCCCAGTGCACCTTGGGACGAACTGGCTCCGGCACCTTGGAGAGCCTCTTCAGGGACCAGAAGCCCTCCTTCTTCATCTCCGCGATGCGGTTCTCAATCTCCGCCTCCTGGAACATAGCACCAAGTCAGCAGGGATCCCAGCCCCCACCCATCACGGGAGATTGGAAGGCAGGACCGAGGCCCATCTGACCCTAAACAAAAGGAGATGACCCACAGTGACACAGGGGTAAGGGACCTAGAGGGGCTCAGAGTCACATTACCCCTCCTCCCCAGCCAGGGCATTATCTCCCCGCCTTGACCTGACGGTCTCCTTGAGGGCATCTGGGTCACATCCCCTACTTCCTCCCACCCCCCACCCTGGCATGGGCTCCTCGAGGGCGTCTGGGTCATGGCCCTGGGAGCATGGAGGGCTCCAGCCCAGGGGACCCTTCAGACACAGTCAGCTCCTCACGTGCTTGGCCTGCTCAGCGATCTCAGCATGCGTCTTGTCCCACATGCTGGCCGGGTCCGAGGCATAAACTCCTGGGGACGCCAGAGCTTTGCTTTGCAGCCTGGGCACATCAAAGCCCAGGTGACTGTCCAGGGAGGAATCGTGAGTGAGGTGTGGCGGCGAGACGCTGCCACTGGAGGCAGGTGACCCCGAAGAGGCCGGTGACACAGGATTGCTCCCCGTCATTTTGTCTGGTGCAATCTGGGGGCGAAACAGGATGAGATGACTGGGACAGCCACTGCCACAGCTACATATGGAACCAGTGAACTCAGCAGCCCTTTCAGCCTAAGGACGGTAAAGTGCTTTTCCCCTTGTGTATGAACAAGAAAGCCTTGCCTGGTGCCGGGATGAAGCAGTCTCTGGAGTGGGGAGTGGGGCTGTTTATACAGGGATCCCGCACCCAGGTGCAGCCAGCTCTTGGTTGAGGCATGGCCTCTAATTATCAGCTGCATATAACAGTTTTGGATGGGAAGTGACAGAGAATCCCATATCCACCTGAAACTGCAGACGGAATTAAGGAAGCAGAATGGAATTACATTTAAGATTTGGACAAGACAGTAAGATTAATACTCCAGGTCTTGAAAAAAAGGGCCAGGACAGCATTAATAGAAACGGGGGTTGACTTATTTTAAGTCTCTTAATGCAGCAGTACTCAGATCTCAGTGGTTCAGGAACCAAATTAGTGATCAACATTACCCAAAAGAGCCGCAGTAGTGTGAATGCATTGTTTCGTTCACTACAGTAATATATAGATATATATATAAAAAAATAATTAATTCTCACAGCAAAACGAGTGACCGAGTATTATTATTTTATCAACTTCAACTGATTAATAGTATAGTAATAACATCCTGATTGGTTAATAACTTAGACTGGTTAATAATTCAATCACACGATGTTTTAATATCATGTGTTGCAAAGAGCCGCAGGAGACACTTTAAAGAGCTACATGCGGCTCCTAAGCCTCAGTCCGAGTATCACTGTCTTAATGAAAGACCCACATCAGCAAAGGCCAGGTCTACACTGCAGGGTTCGGGCAACACAGGCTGCCTTGTGTTGACCTAGCTGTGGAAGAGTCTTCACTTAAATTTGGCTCCTGCTGATGCAAGTGCCTCTCTACACTGATTTAGTGACCACCTCCCCGAGTGGCGCAGAGTCACAGTTTATATAATTAGATCGACGCAACGTCAGTGTTGTTCACGCTGACTCTTACTGGTTTTCAGGAGCTGTCCCACACTGACAATACCATCAATACGAGTGCTCCTGGTGAGAACAGGCACCGACAACGCAAGGAGCCAAGTGTGCACACACACAAGCGATATAACTGCAGTGGCTGTACGCTGACATAAGTTAGGTCGACATCATTTTGTAGAGTAGACATAGCAGTAGCGACTGCCAGCACGGCATTGGGGCCAGCACTGACTGCAAGGGAAGAGCACCCCCTACTGAGCTTCCACCCTGCTCCATACAGCACAGCGCCCACTGACTTTAAAGCGAGAGCGCTCCCTACCCTGAAACACAGCTCCCCCAAGTGCTGGGGTCAGCACCGACTGAGGGGAGGGAGCCTGCTAGTGAGCCCCCACACTGCTCCTTGCAGCACAGCTTCCCCAAGTACCACACTGGGGTCAGCACTGACTGCGAGAGGAGAGCGCCCCTTTCTGAACCCCCAGCAGCATTCACGTTTCTCCAGCTCTCCCACGCAGGCAGCAATGCAGTGTGTTCCTGGTCAGCTCCAAGGCCAGGCTGGGAGCCCCTACCTCACTGCGCAGTGCATGGTGCTGTTGGGGAGGATGGCTCTGCATTTTACTGCTCCCTTGCTCTTCGCCTCGCGCCCCGATAGCTTTGCTCGTGGCCGAAGTGCTGTCGTCCTGCTCCAGTGCATGCTGGGAACCGGCCTCATTCTGGTCAAGCAACCGCTGGGACGAACTGTCCAGCTCCTGGGTCCCCTGGCAGCCCAGCCTGCGCTCGGGGCTGCCTGTCTCTGAATCACCTGGCAAGAGATGGGGAAGTAGCCATCAACTGTGTATTCACGCTGCCAGCTGAAGGGACTCCTCTGCTACCGAAAGCTGCCCATACTCAGAAGGCAACACCCATCTCCTCTGGGGAGACTCACCTTGCAGAAACAGAACTAGATGAGAGTATGTCTAGTGGTTACAGCAAGGGCTGGGAGTCAGGACTCCTGGGTTCTAGCCCTGGCTCTGTGAGAGGAGTGGGGTCTAGTGGGTTAGAGCAGGATGGAACAGAGCTAGGATTCCTTGGCTCTCTGCTGTGCTGTAGACGTTCATCTTCAATGAAAAAAAATAAGTTTATAATGGGGAAAAACTCCCTCCCTGACTACACTGCCTTTTGCTGCCAGTTCTACCTGTCAATCAACTACCAAGAACTGGGAGCTAAGCTCAGGACACACGACACTTTAATTTCAATTGTTGTTCATATTTTAACAGCTGCTGAAGTTGGGATAAGCATGAACTTGGCCTGACCTAAGTTAATCGGCACTGATTTACATTACACCAATCGACATGTGCTGTGGCAACTCTACAATACAGACACAGTCTACTGCCTTAAGTTGAAAGAGTTGAGCGGGAAGTTTCCAAGTTCAGCATCGCTAGTATAAGTCCACTTTTAATGCGTCCAGGACTGAGGCTTGCAGCTGAAATCAATTTATTTAGCAAGAATGCTCATATACGATCTTATTTATATTATTATCACAGTAGCATCTAGATGCATGAGTCACAAACCAGGACCCCACTGCACTAAGTGCCATACGACAACAGAACAAGAAGACAGGCCCATGGTGTTCAAGATGTTTTTGTTTCATGCTAGGAGGAAACCTTAAGTCAACAACAATATTTTTAAATAGTTGGAAACGCAACACCTTCTTTGTCAGGATTCCCCCAAGAATGACCGCTTCCCAGTTTGACACAGGGAATCCATAACCAACCTCTGCCCATCTGATCCCTCAGCCCTTTTCATCAGTGATCTGTATTTTTCCATCACTTTTGAATTTGGGATCTCAAAAGGGTTTCTTACAGCCTGCTGCTGAAATGCACCTGCCTATGGGGTGAAACGTGACACAGCTCTGGAGAACATCCAAAGCTTCCTGCTTCAAAGGCAATGCTACACTGCTGGCTTCCCCCAAGAGGGGGGAAAAGCCCTGAGCCACCAGAGAGCATATCCCAGCCATACCTGTGTGAGCTGAGAACTCCTCCTCCTCGTCAGACTCCACTTCCACGGTTTCTCTTTCCCGGGGAAGACCGCTCCTGCAGCAAGATGGGACAGGATGGGGGCATGGCTCCAGACTTCCCTCTCCCTTCACACTTTTCTAATCCCAGCCCTTTCCTTGGAAGGGTACTCCACAGGGATACAGACCCGATCCCCCCCCCCCCCCCCCAATTCCTCCCACTTTTCCCTGTGCCCTCGGTCCAACATGGCTCGCACAGAACAGTCCTTGGGTCTAGCTAAACCTGTCTCTCTGGGCCTGAAATGCAGTTGGCAGACTATGGACCTAGCTGCAGGACGTAACGGAGAATTTTCTCTGAGCACCAGCTACCAAATCCCTGCCTATGGGGAAAGGCAGAGACCTGTTGAGGGTGCTGGGGAGAGGCAGGGACGGGGACACCCTGTCTGTCCTAGTGCGAAGCCTGGGAGACGGCTGGCCACCAACAGCAATGCCTAGATGTCGTCAAGGCAGGTATAACCCATCTCCACTTAGCTTGCTAGCTTGGCTTGTCTGCAAGGGAGTTAGGAGCCCAGACCCTTGCATTCTCTCCTCTAATCCTGGGCACTTCCCTGTCTGCCACCTTGCTCCATTCTGTTACTGTATCGTATCCCTTATCCCATATTAGCCCTTCTCAGCCCTTCACCACTTTCTAATCTCCCACCCTCTGATCTGCTGATGCCCTGATGTCCCTATTACATCCAATCTTGGCCCACCCTGTGACCCCTTCCTGACCCATCCCTTGTCACTCAATCCCATTGTCATTACCTGCTAAACCCTGCCCCCCCACCCCACTGACTTCATCATGCTCACCACATTACTGCATCCCCACATTGCAACCTGTGTGTCCTCCCCATCACTACCCTGACCCCCATAAGCCCCAATCCTATTACACCTTCCTGTTTCCTGATCCCATGTGCCTAGCTGTTCCTTGTTACCTATGCCCTGTCCCATCCCTGCCAATCCCACAGCCCCACTTCCCCACCCAATCAGGCCAGTTACCCTGTGTCCCCCCACCACCAGTTCAGTCATCCCCTGATCCTAATGTGCCCACCCCGGCCTCCGGTGTCCTGTTTTTGCTAACTCAGTTGCCTCCTGACCCCACTTTGCGATGCCGTGCCCTGGAACCCCCGATCATGTCCCGACAATCCAGGGAGCCCGTGCCCAACCACCTCCAACCCTGTCACCCCCTGACCCCGTACTGCCAACCTCCTCGCCCTGTATCCCTCCATTGCCAACCCCCACCCCACCGATTCTGTCACCCCACGTCGCTCGCCTGCCAACCCATGACCCTGTCCTGCCAGCGCCTGCACACCATGCCTTGGCACCACCAACTCTGCCAAGGCCTGACCCTGTCCCACTAACTCCCTCACGCTGCGCCCTTCCAATGCCAAACCTGCCATCCCGAGCCCCACTGCCTCCGTCACTCCCAATACACGACCCTGTCCCTCCAGCCCCATCCCCCCATATCCTGCCATCCCTGCCACCCCAGGTCCCCATCTCACTGCCTCTTCCAACACCAGCACCTCTGCACTTTGTCCCGACAACTCAGCCACTCTGTTTCCCACCACCTTCAACCCACTAAGTCCCCGGTCCCAGCCTGTGAGCCATGTCACCCCTTTTCCCACCATCCCAGACGCTTCTACCACCTCCTTACCCAGTCCCACTTTTGCCTCCAGTGCCCTTGATTCCTGAACCCATCCTGCCAAGCCTGTCACATCAGGGTTTTGTCCCACTATCCCAGGTCCTGCCACTGTTACACCCTGGTCCTGTCCTGCCAACCCTATCATATTCCTGTAATCTGTGTCCTTCAAGCCTGATACCCTGGGTACTGTCACTAAGTCCACTAACCAATCACCCCGTCCTGTCACTGCATATCCCTCTACCTCCAACCCCAGTACCTTCTGACCCCATCCAGCCAACCCCAGTACTGTGGATCTCTGTATCATTAAACCTGCCAAACCCATCATCCTATACCCCCCCAATCCCATTACCTCACAACTCTGTCTTGCCAAGCCTGACACCCCAATGTCCACCATCTCCCTCTTCCCAAGACCCCGTGCTGCCGACTCCGTTTTGTCAACCACCTCTGTCCTGCCTGGAGACTGTCCTGCCTCTGCTGTCACTACCAATCTTGGCACACTGTCCCCCAGCAACCCCTGACCCAAACTGACAAACTCCCATTCCCCCTGATCCAGCCCTGGTGCCCCTGGCCCCACAAACTCCATGACTGCCTGTTGTGCCAACACCGATGTCCCCTGCCCCACTAAACCCATGGCTGCCTGCTGGGCCAACTCCTGATCCAGTCCCATCAACCCTGATGCTCCCTGCCCCACTGACCCCGCAATCACCTGTTACACAAGCTCTGATGCCCCCCGACCCCGCTCAGACACCCTCAGATCTGCAGCCCACTGAGACATACCCACTAGCTGTGCTGCTCCTGACTCCATAGCCACTGACCCACTTCAACCCAACCCCACTTGCCCTTTGACTTCTAACCCCTGCCCTCCCTCAGCCCCTATCCCTATTCCCCCTTGATCCCATCAGCCCCAGCCCAGCCCTCTCTTGCCCCTTGATCCCCAGTGCCTAACTAGGCAATCGCTTAGCCCAGAGTTGTGAGTTCAATCTTTGAGGGGGCCATTTAGGGATCTGGGGCAAAAATTGGGGATTGGCCCTGCTCTGAGCAGGGGGCTGGACTAGGTGACCTCCCAAGGTCCCTTCCCACCCTGAGATTCTAGGATTCTATGAACCCACCACCCTTTGACCCCCACCCCAACCCACCACGCCTTGCCCTCTGACCCTTTAACCTCTGATCCCTACAGCCCACGCCAACACCCTTTTGACCCTTGACCCCTGCACACCCCAACCCACCACCCTTTTGCCCTTTGACCCCATCCCCGTTGCCCCGGACGCCCCAGAGCGAGGCTCCCCCCGCCAGGGAAGGCGGCGGTTAGTGCCGCGCGGGGAGGGGGAGCGTTGGCGGCGCACGCGCTCCCTCCTCCCTCGCGCCCCCTCCCTCCCCAAGCGCGTCTCGCGCCCCTATGGGTAGGGGCGGGGGGGGGAGCGCGGAGCCCCGGCCGGGCCGCCATCTTACCTGGGTGGGAGGGGGGAGGAGGGAGGGAGGCGCCTCCTGCTCCGCCTCCTCCTGCCGCCGCCTCAGCCCCAGCGCCGCCGCCGGGCAAGATCCGCCGCCATCCGCAGCCCCCCGGCCGCAGCCACCCCGCCCCTCCCCGCGCTCGGGCCCCGCCGGCCCCGATCAGCCCCGCGCTGGCCCCTCCCACCCGAATGCCGACCCCGAACCAGGCCCCGCCGAGCCGAGCCGAGCCGCCGCGGCAAAATGGCGGACGCCACCACCTCCACCACCAGGGCCGCCCCCCCCGCGCCCGCTTCGCCGCCCGGCAACTCTCGCGAGAGGTGAAAGGGAGACACAGTCCGAGGCGCGAGGGATGACGGGAAGTGGAGTTCGAGCGGGGCAACGGGGACAGAACGGGACCAATGCGGCCGCGAAGTCTCGCGAGAGGAGGAAGCCGGGGAGCGCGGGAAGTGAAGTCTCGACTCCCGGCGAGGAAAGAAAGAGCTCTGAGCTCACGGGATTGTGGGAAATGGAGTCCAGCCCGAAGATAGGGCGCAGGGGATGACGGGAAAAGTAGTTCCATGGAGGGGCGGCAGAGGCGGGCGTTTGGAAATATTATTCCATAGAGCCCGGACAGAAGGGGAGGCGGAGAAACGTAGTTCCGTGGGAGCGGGCGGTGACACAAGAAGATGCTGAGAAATGCAGTTCTCCAGCCGAGTGCCGAGGAGGCTGCTGGGAAATGTAGTTCCATGGAAGGATGTCAAGGATTTTCCCCACCAATTTTTGAGGGGGTATTTCCCTTGAGCTCTTCAGGGAGAACACTGGAGCCGAACCAGGGTGGATTGTCACTATCTACTGTCTGGGGAAACTTAACAGAACCTTGTGATAATTTTTCTCTGCAAAATTTTCTGCCATGCCCCTTTTGCTGGTGCTCGTGTGTGGATGTGATCAGCGTCTTCACCTAGATGGAGCCATGGATGGGCTTTATGGAGAGAGAGCGCGAGTGGCCGGGCCTGTGCTATCGCTTGCTAAACTCTTGGGGCCACGAATTAGCCCCCATCAGATGATCTAGCTGGAATCCCCCAGGGCTGGTAACCTCCCCCAATGCTTCCTGCATCCAGCCCCACACCTCCCTGGCTGATCTAGAGCAGAGTTGAGAAAAAGACATCTTGTCTTTATTTAAACACTCCACCTGAGGAAGAATCCACCCTGTTTCTGCATAAACAATCCCAGTAGCTAATGAGTAAGGGGAGTGTAGGTCTGAGTGTATGGAGACAGATACATGGGGTGTGTGGGAGGATGGACAGAGGGGTCCATATGGGGATGAATGGATGGAAAGATGTGCATATGGAGGGACGGATATAGATGAGCGTGTATGGGAAGGGATGGATACAGACAGCCAGTATATGGGGATGGATGGACTGGATGTATTCAGAAGGACAGATTAGGTGGGTGTGGATGGAGCAGTGTGGATGTGGATAAGGATAGATGGGGGATGTGGAAGAGGAGGGATATGTGCAGGGAGGAAGGGGCATGCATGGGCATAGGTGGAGAGAGAAGGATGTATGTAGACAGAAAAGTAGCTTTTCAAATCCCATTTCAAGGTAATAGGATGCTATCAAATCATACATTGCAAACAAATCCATTCCCTCTGCTGTCTCACTATTGCCCCCTGGGGACAGCAGTCAGATGCACTTGAACCATCCAGCAACTTTTCCACGAACATCCTGCTTCCCTCTGAATTAACAGAGCAGGATCCATTAGGGCTCATCTTCCCCCTAGTCCTTGAGATCTGGGTTCTTTTTTGTTCCCATTTGAACAGGCTTCGTTCGGTATGAATAACACCCCCTTCACTCCCTTATTGCTCTTGGCTCTATCTGCTGGGGGAAATGGGTCAGCATATCACTGCACAACAGGAGGCATCCCTACCCCTAGCCTCAGGTTCTGTTGGGTCACAATGTCCCCCGCACTACGCATGATAATTATCCATTCTCGGGAGTGCTGTAGCACCGCGATAGTGCAGGCCAATTCTAAACTCTTGGGGCCAGGAATAAGCTCCTGGGCTGTAGAGCGCCCCATCCTGACTGCAATAGATAATTGTTAGTAATCCTCTGTAACATGGAGCATTTTTTCCATTTGCTGAACCCTTAAGGCTCCCAGTGCCCCATGTTCTAATCAATAGATGCTATTCCCCTCCTACAGCTGGGGATAGAACCCAAGAGTCTTAGCTCCCAGCCCTCCCACCAACCCTATTTCATTCCTTCTGTATACAGAACCTCACTTAAAAATGATTGGCTCTGGGTTGGAGCATCATGCCCAACATGGAGGAAGCTCAGGGTCAGGGCTGTGTCAGCAGCTGGTAGTTGGGAGAGGAGCCCCTCATTTTAGAAATACCCAGACCTCTCTGCTGTCACCATTTCCCCAGCAATAAAGCACCTCCTACTGGCCTGGTCAGTGCTGCAGGCTTCCACAGCTGCTCCTGTACTCTGCTTGCTGTAGCAGGCTCTTGGGGAGAGAGAAAGAGCACCCACGTGCCAAGCGCCCCTGCAATGCACCGGCACGGCCCTGCCAAAATGCAACTGCCACGGGAGTGAAGCACAGAGAAAATCTAGGGGCAGGTGCCAGTGGATCTTACCTGCAAAGGATGGGGCAGGGAATCAGGGGGCTTCGGTCCCCTTGTAGTTTTGTACTAGTGGAACAGGAGGGATGGGGAGCATGGTCTTGGGTGGAGAATGCTCCGGAAGCCTCCCAGAGCTGGGGGAGGGAGAGTCTTTCCAGCTGTAAAGGAACGCTGGCATACCAGCAATCATGCAGACCCCTCTCCGACGCAGATCAGGGCTGCTGTTGCATCCGGGGCAGTGTGGACCCCTCCCTAACTGGGACTGGGGCTGCAATCTACCAGGGGCCGCGCGGCCCTTTCCCCACATAGGTTTGAGGCCATGTCACACCAGGGGCTGCACGGACCCCTCCCTGCACAAGACTGGGGCTGCACGGATCTATCCCTGCACGGGATTGGGGCCGCATCACACCAGGGGCCGCACGGATCTGTCACACACAGGATCATGGCCGTGTCATGCTGGGGGCTACATGGACCTCACCCTGCACGGGATTGGGGTTGCCAGCACCCCAGGCTCTGCCCAGATCCCTCCCCAAATGGATCAGGGCTCCCATTGTGGAGGGTGCTGCCCAGACTGCAACTGAGACTGGGGCCCCCATTGTGCTGGGTGTCGCAGAGAGAGAGAATATGAGTCCCCGCCCCAAGAAGCTCACAATCTAAATCGACAAAGGGAAGAACAATTCTCCCTGTTTTACAGATACGGCCCAGAGAGATTTAAGGACGTGCCCAGGGTCACCCACAGCCTGCAATGGAGCCAGAAATGGAACCCAGGTGTCCTGGGTTGGGGCCTGAACCCCAGGATCAGCCCGCATATGGCCTCCCTCATTTTATTGCATCAAGGCACCAGCTGCCCACTCCTCCCCAGAGACTCCCAGCCCTGGGCCTGAATATTTAATCACTGGCATGTTCAGATCCTGCTGCCATGGATTATAACTCGGATCCCTGACCCGTCCCCAGGTAGAAGAAATCACAAAGAGTAATCCATCCAGAAGCACCAATCTGGGGTTTAATTAAACAGGGGGGGAGAGGAAGGGGAGGAACCGGCAGTGTCCAATGCAAGGGGCGGGGGTCTCCACTACCCTTCCCCTGCAGCCGTGTTATCCCTTTCCGATCAGGTCCAGTTGGGAGAGGGAGGGGAGCGTCACAACGTCAATACAGAAATAGAAAAAAGCGCGGTACATTAAAAATGAGGGGAGAGAAGAGGGGCGGGGGGGATCCTTTAAAATCACCACCTCAAACCTGGTATAAATGTACAAAACCCAGCTCACCTGAGGGTAGCAGGGACCTATTTACACTAGGCTGGGGGGCCCAGCTCCACTCCTGCCCCCTCCCCCCAGTCCACAGGGGAGCAAAGCAAGACACCCCCCCAAAATCCCCACTTACGGGGAGATTTGGGGGACCTGAAGCCCGACTCCTGCCCTGAAACCCCATGAGCTTGGGGAAATCGCCCTTTAACCCACACCTCTAACCCCCACCCGCCCTGGGATGATCCCAACAACCCAGATCTAAACCCCACCAGTCCAGTAGAGAACACCCCGACAGCTGGTCTTCCTCCCCCAAGCCCTCTCCATGGGACAACGTGGGGCACGCAATGCCAACCCTCCCTCGCCTGGACCCAGCCAGGCCAGGGGGAGATGGGGAGGCACAGCCACACCCTGAACTCCACTGTCCTGCCTCCCATCCCTTCTGACCGTATGTAGCAGCCAGGAGGGGGGCAGTTTCCTCAGCGCTCTCGCCCTTGATCCTGGCCAGTCCAAGGGATGGGGGCAGGGATCCTGCACCTGATGCCACGTTGGGGGGAGTGGATACCAGTGCTGATGCTAGGTGGGAGGGATGCTGACTGGCCTGGCATGGGGAGGACATGCTGCCCCTGATGCTGGGGTGGGCAGGGGAGAATTCTGCCCCTAATGGCAGGGTGGGGGGGATCCTAGCCAGCCCCATGTGGGGAGGTTATGCCATCTCTGATGCCAGGGCCTGGGACCTACAGGCATCATTATCTGGAGTCCCGGTCCTTGTAGGCGGTGGTGAGCTCACGGAGGTCCGGGGCACGGCGGGGGGAGCTGGGCCGGGCGCCGGGCACGGCAGGGATGAGGGGCGGAGGGGCGCCAAGCAACCCCTCTGGGGGTGGGGCCTTGGCCAGCAGCGTGGCATGCCGGGGGTAGGCCAGCAGCCCCGGGGGGTGCGGGCCCAGCCCATAGAGCCGTGCGCGCTCGTAGTCCTCGGGCAGCTCGCGCTCTAGATAGCGGGGCAGGGCGTAGGGCTCCCGCCAGGCCTCCAGGGCAGCATAGGGGGCACCAGGGGCTGGCCCAGCCACCAGATACGGGGAGCCCTGCGGCCGCTCGAAGACAGCCAGCGCCCCCAGCGGGTGGGAGACATGCAGAGCCCCGGGAAAGGGCCCGCCCGCCCGTAGTGCCCCCTCTAGGACACCCAGCTCCGGCTCCTCCTTCACCTTCACCTCCTTCTTGAGGGCAGGGTCAGGGTAGGGTGAGCGTGAAGCCCGGCCCCCCACTGGGCTGCCGTAACGCTGCTCCCGGCCTGGCTCACTGTGTGCTCGCATGGGGCCGTCTTCCAGCCCCAGGGATGCAGGGTGCTTAGTGGGGAGGGGCACTGGCGAAGCACGAGGGGGCGGCCTGGAGAAAAGGGTGTCCCTGGAACAGAGCTGGGGGTTAGTGCCACGAACTGGGCTGAGGCCAACACAATCTCCAACTCGTCCCCCTCCTCCTCAGTCCCTGATCCCCCCACATTCCTCAGCCATCCCATCCCCCTCCTCAATCCCTAGCCGTTCCATCTCCTTCCTCCCCCACACCAGCCCCGATCCCCTCCCAATCTCCGGCCAGCCCGTCCCCCCCTTCCCCAGAATCAGTCCCCGCTCCTGCACCTGGACCTCATTGACCGATCCCACCCTGACCCCCCCAACAATCCTCAGCCAGCCCTGCAACCCTCATCCCCGGCCCTCTTACATTGACCCCTACCCACCCAGCTGGCCTGCCCCCACCTCATACCTGTCCTTCTCGTCCTTTATGGCAGGCACCTCCCGCTTGTCCGGCTCCTTCTCGTGCTGGGCCGGTCCACGCTCAGCTGCATCACCAGCACCCCCTTTGGGCCAGGCGGGGGCAGTGGGGAAGGAGGGGGGCGTGCGGTGCAGCCGGTTCCATGGGTCGTGGGGGCTGCCATAGGCCTGAGCCCCAGGGCTGTCCTTCTGCCCAAACATGGAGCTGGAGTCTGGGATGGGAACACAGAGACCAGAACATGAGTCTGGGAAGGACCTAACTCCGCCGCTCCCAAAGTGGGCTCCATCCCCAGGGCTCTCCCTGCGTAGGCTCCACCTCTGCCAAGGGAGGCCCCACCCCCATGTCCCTTCCCTATCCAGGCCCTGCCTTATTCCATGGGGGATTAGCTTACAGAGGTTCTGAGAATAGGTCCCGCCCCTCAGGTGCGGGCTCCGCCCCTCTTCCCCCCAGAAATACCTGGGGCTCGCCTGCCCGCTTCAGCACGGGCCCTGCCCCAGGATTGTTCCTGGGCAATTACTGTCCCTCTTGGACACAGTGCCGCCCCGAACCCTTCCCCAGGGCTCACTGAGGCCCCACCTCCTCTCACATGGGGGTCTCACTCCCGAGAGCTCACCCGGCTCCACAACTTTTCCCTCACCGGCTCCGCCCCCAGCCTCTCACCACGCAGGTCCTGCTCCCTCCCAGGTGGGCTTCGGCCCTGAGGGGTCGCCCCACATGGGGCACAGAACAGTCCTCCCTCCTTCCCAGCACTGGAGTCCGCCCTCATGCTTGTGGCCCCGCCCCCTCTACTCACTGAAGGCGGGGTTCCCCAGGCCCCCGAAGGCCCCGTTGGAGAGCGCCCCCAGCGCGGCGAAGCTGGTGGGGCGGCTGAAAGGATCTGAAAAGCAAGGAGGAGGAAAGGGAGGGGTGAATGGGCGCAGCAATGCCCCTTGGGGCCCTCATGCCCCACCCCTGGCGTGGGCAGCACAGCCCACGTGCCTCATGTGCAGCCCCTGACTCCATGCCTAGTCCTGGTGCCCTGTACCCCGCCCCCAGCTCTTACCAAGGTGTGTGCTGGGGCCCAGGAAAGAGCTGTGTGGCGCGCTGGGGGGCCCAAAGGAGGCACCAGAGCTTGGATGGACAGCCCCTGTGGAGGACAGAAAGAGCATTAGATTGGTTGAGAGGAGTTCATCCCTACTGGGCCCACAGCCCTTGTCTAGATCATCTCCTTCCCTCCCTCCCGCCCCCAGCCTGAGCCCCAACCCCCCCCAGCCCCTGGGTTGCCTGTCTCTTCCCTCCCACAATTGGCTCCAATGCCCCCACGTCCCCCACCAGCCCAGTATCCCCTCCCCCAGATATGCCCAGTTTTCCCAATAACCTGGGTACCCAGGGCTGGGAGGGGGGCAGTGGCTGCAGGATCTTGGGGCCTGGAAGGCGCTGACCTGCGGGGGTAAAGAGCGTGGCGGGGCGCGTGAGCTCCTGGCCATGAGCCAGACTTCCAAAGGTCCCTGTGCCAGGAAGGCAGGTGATCAGGTCGTTCCGGAAATCCAGCTTGTGGGGATCACCCTGCATCAGCTGGGGAGAGGGGAGAAAGGAGGTCAGCAAAGGGGGGGACCTAACTGCATCTCACAGGGCCCATCTAGCCCACCCCCACCCAGGCAGAGTCGCCCCCAAGGTTACTCCCCAGGGCTCCATATGGCATCAGTCCCCGGGCTCACGTTCCTTGGTGCTAGGGAACGGGCCATCCTGGAGTTCTGGGAACCATGGGCCAGAGCTGACAGTCTGGGAGCACGTGTAATTCTGGGGAAAGTTAATGGCAGAAAGGTGAGGGAGGGGTCATCGGATTTGTTAAAAAAAAAAAAAAATCTACAGAATCCTCATTTCACGGGTGTCACCCTCTGCGATGGGCTCACAGTCCCCCCAGCTCTCGGTCCTCTGGTTGGTGGAAGTTTTGATAATACGTCAGCAGCAATGGGTCGAGTGGGGTATCATTCAAAAGCCCTTTCTCCCCGCACACAACGGGTCAGACCTAGAACAATTATTTAGTCTTGGGTTATTGAAAAATATTGATAAACCCAAGGGGTTTTTTAATTCTACTTTAACCCAGGGATGTGAAACATGCAGCCCCCCACAAGTGAAACTGGGGCCCTCGCCTGACAATGCCGTGGTAGCAGTTAATGCTCAGACCAGAAGACCGGATTCGTTTTTCTAAGGTTACGAGAGAGGGAAGGAGAGCTTCCCATTGATTTGGCGTCATCAGCAAAAGAGAAGCAGTTCAGTGGTGTCGATCATCGTTGTTATCAGCCTGGATTATTACACGAAAAGAGGTGTAATGGGGCGCTGGTTAAGACATCCAGTCACAAGTCACTGGGCTCCATCCACAAACTGCCAGCATTAGGCAAGTCTGGAGCAGCACCTGCAGGGGCGCTGATCATGGTGCTGCAGGTGCTGGCTGGTAGGAAAGGCAGGGGGGCAGGCTATGTGGCTGGGTCCCGGCGATCTCCGTGCAGCTGCTGGAGGTAGAAGACCGGCTGTACCAAGTGCCTGGAGGGCAAGGGGTTCCACATGGGGAGGGGGTGCAGAAGGGGAGTGCAAGGCTTAGGGGAGAAGGGGCACAGGAATCCACTTTGGCCTTCCAGAGGCGACATGTCGGGGGGCATGCGGGGTTACGTGGACCCCCAGATTTCTTGGGACACCTCGGGGTGGGATGCCCTGCAGCAAAGAGACAGTGCTGCCCTTGGCATCTGCACTCTCCAGGTGTCCCTGCAGCCCAGGGAGGAAGGAAGCAGCAGGACAGCTTGCTGAGGTGGTCACATGCCCCCCACCCCTTGCCAAAAAAACCCCTTTCAACTGTAGTTCCCCACTACCCACAGTTATATGTCGCCTGCCCTCTCCCCTGCCCACTTCTACAAAGGTTCTGGTGCCCTTGACGGAGTAAACCTGGACCATTGCAGACAGGGGTTTGTCCAACCCGTTTTGAAACCTCCAGTGGCAGGGATTCCACAACCTCCCTCAGAAGTCCAGTCCAGAGCTTCACGACCCTTAGCGTTAGAAAGTTTTTCCTAATATCTAACCTACATCACCCTGGCTGCAGTTTAAGCCCATTGCTTCTTGTTCTAGCTCCAGTGGACACGGAGAACAACTGATCAAGCCCCTACCCTACTCGAAGATGGTTAGCAAGTCTTCTCTCAGTTGACTTTTTGCTCAAGAATAACATGACCAGTTTTTTTAACCTTTCTTCCTAGGTCAGGTGTTTTAAAACTTTTTAATCATTTTTGTTGTTCTCCTCTGGACTCTCTCCAATTTGTCCACATCTTTCCTAAAGCGCAGCACTCGGAACTAGACACAGTGCTCCAGCTAAGGCCTCACCAGGGCAGAGTAGTGGGGGATAATTACCTTCCTTGTCTTAGATATGACACTCCTGTTAATACACCCCAGAACAATATTAGCCTTCTCCACAGCTACATCACCTTCTTGACTCATTCAATTTGTAACACACTCTAACCCCCAGATCCTTTTCAGCAGTGCAGCCACCCAGTTATTCCCCACATTGGGCCTTTGATTTTTCCTTCCTAAGTGAAGTACCTTGCACTCATCTTTATTAAATTTCATCTTGTTGAATTCAGACAAATTCTCTAATTTGTCAATGTTGTTTTGAATTCTAATCCTGTCCTCCAAAGGGCTTGCAACCCCTCCCAGTTTGGTGACATCTGGAAAATGTATAAGCATAGTCTCCACTCCATTATCCAAGTCATTAATGAAAATATTGAATAGTATCAGACCCAAGAATGACTCCTGTGGGACACCGCTAAATACACCCTCCCAGTTTGCCAGCAAACCACTGATAACTACTCTTTGACTACAATCTTTCCACCTCATGATAATTTCATCTAGACCACATTACCCTAGTTTGTGTATGAGAATGTCCGGTGGACAATATTAAAAGCCTTACTAAAAATCATGATAGGTCACATCTTGAAGGAAATTAGTTTGGTTTGGCATTATTTGTTTTTGCGAACAGGGAGTTTTGAGAGGGAGTTCTCCAGGGGAAGGAGGAGCAAATATGGGACCCTTGGGGTAAGTGGCTGTCTGTAGTGTGGGTTTGTGTTTGGGGGTTACTTGCTGTGTGCTGAGCTTGTGTTTGTTTGTTTGAAGGACCATGTGCTGTGGCCGGCAGCTGGAAGCTGTGAGCTTCTAAACAAGGTTTGAAATCTAGAAGTCTCTGTTCATCGGCTGAGCCTCAGTCAGAGGGCGGGGCTATCAAGAACGCCAGGGCTTGAGAAAGCCACTAGGGTGCTTTGCGACCAGGGAGTTTCGAGAGGGAGTTTGGAAACGGGAGGAGGTATACTTGACATTCTTTAAAACCTTTAAACTAAACTATAATCAAAACTTCTTGATTTAAACAAAAGCCCTGTCATTATCCTAGGTAGCTGTAGGAGAGAATGCAGGCACTATGTGTGAAAGAAAATGTAGAATTAAATGAAATAAAAATCTTAAATGAATCCACATGTTCCATAAAATCTCTATGGATAATAATTCCATGGTCTAATAAGAATATAAAACAGTAGGCATCTATTATCGACCACCTGACCAGGACACTGATAGTGATGATGAAATGCTAAGGGAGATTAGCGAGGCTACCAAATAAAAACCTCAATAATAGTGCGGGATTTCAATTATCCCCATATGGACTGAGTACATGTCATCTCAGGACGAAATGCAGAGACAAAATTTCTCGATACTTTAAATGACTGCTTCTTGGAGCAGCTGATACAGGAACCCACAAGGGGAGAGGCAACTCTTGATCTAATCCTGAGTGGAGTGCATGATCTGGTCCAAGAGGTAACTATAACAGGACCACTTGGAAACAGTGACCATAATATAACAACATTTAACATTCCTGTGGTGGGAAGAACACCTCCACAGCCCAACACTGTGGCATTTAATTTCAGAAAGGGGAACTATACAAAAATGAGGGGGTTAGTTAAACAGAAATTAAAAGATACAGTGACTAGAGTGAAATCCCTGCAAGCTGCATGGACACTTTTCAAAGACACCATAATAGAGGCCCAATTTAAATGTATACCCCAAATTAAAAAACACACAGTCAAAGAACTAAAAAAGAGCCACCATGGCTTAACAACCATGTCAAAGAAGCAGTGAGATAAAAAGGCATCTTTTAAAAAGTGGAAGTCAAATCCTAGTGGGGTAAATAGAAAGGAGCATAAACACTGCCAAATTAAATGTAAAAATGTAATTAGAAAAGCCAAAAAGGAGTCTGAAGAACAGCTAGCCAAAAACTCAAAAGGTAATACAAAAATATTTTAAGTACATCAGAAGCAGGAAGCCTGCTAAATAACCAGTGGGGCCCCTGGACGATCGAGATACAAAAGGAGCACTTAAAAGAACATAAAGGCATCGCAGAGAAACTAAATGAATTCTTTGCTTCAGTCTTCACGGCTGAGTATGTTAGGGAGATTCTCAAACCTGAGCCGTTGTTTGTAGGTGTCAAATCTGAGGAATTGTCACAGATTGGAGTGTCACTAGAGGAGGTTTTGGAATTAATTGATAAACTGAACAGGAACAAGTCAGCAGGACCAGATGGCATTCACCCAAGAGTTCTGAAAGAACTCAAACGTGAAATTGCGGCACGATTAACCATAGTTTGTAACCTGTCCTTTAAATCAGCTTCTGTACCCAATGACTGGAAGATAGCTAATGTAATGCCAATATTTAAGAAGGGCTCTAGAGGTGATCCTGAGAATTACAGACTGGTAAGTCTAACGTCAGTACCAGGCAAATTAGTTGAAACAATAGTAAAGAATAAAATTATCACACACGTTGAAGAACATAAATTGTTGGGAAAAAAAGTCAACATGGTTTCTGTAAAGGGAGATCATGTCTTACTAATCTATTCGAGTTCTTTGAAGGGATCAACAAACATGTGGATAAGGCGGATCCAGTGGACATAGTGTACTTAGATTTCCAGAAAGCCTTTGACAAGGTCCCTCACCAAAGGCTCTTATGGAAATTAAGTTGTCATGGGATAAGAGGGAAGCTCCTTTCATGGACTGAGAACTGGTTAAAAAACAGGGAACAAAGGGTAGGAATAAATGGTAAATTTTCAGAATGGGGAGGGGTAACTAGTGGTGTTCCCCAAGGGTCAGTCCTAGGACCAATCCTATTCAACTTATTCATAAATGATCTGGAGAAAGGGGTAAAACAGTGAGGTGGCAAAGTTTGCAGATGATACTAAACTGCTCAAGATAGTTAAGACCAAAGCAGACTGTGAAGAACTTCAAAAAGATCTCACAAAACTAAGTCATTGGGCAACAAAATGGCAAATGAAATTTAAAGTGGATAAATGTAAAGTAATGCATATTGGAAAAAATAACCCCAACTTTACATACAATATAATGGGGGCTAATTTAGCTACAACTAATCAGGAAAAAGATCTTGGAGTCGTCGTGGATAGTTCTCTGAAAACATCCACACAGTGTGCACAAGCAGTCAAAAAAGCAAATGGGATGTTAGGAATAATTAAAAAAAGGGATAGAGAGTAAGATGGAGAATATTTTATTGCCCTTATATAAATCCATGGGATGCCCACATCTTGAATACTGCGTACAGATGTGATCCCCTCACCTCAAAAAAGATATACTGGCATTAGAAAAGGTTCAGAAAAGGGCAACTAAAATGATTAGGGGTTTGGAACGGGTCCCATATGAGGAGAGATAAAAGAGGCTAGGACTTTTCAGCTTGGAAAAGAGGAGACTAAGGGAGGATATGATAGAGGTATCTAAAATCATGAGTGGTGTGGAGAAAGTGAATAAGGAAAAGTTATTTACTTGTTCCCTTCTATAAGAACTAGGGGCCACCAAATGAAATTAATGGGTAGCAGGTTTAAAACAAATAAAAGGAAGTTCTTCATGCAGCACACTGTCAACCTGTGGAACTCCTTGCCTGAAGAAGCTGTGAAGGCTAGGACTATAATAGGGTTTAAAAGAGAACTGGATAAATTCATGGAGGTTAAGTCCATTAATGGCTATTAGCCAGGATGGGTACGGAATGGTGTCCCTAGCCTCTGTTTGTCAGAGGGTGAAGATGGATGGCAGGAGAGAGATCACTTGATCATTACCTGTTAGGTTCACTCCCTCTGGGGCACCTGGCATTGGCCACTGTCGGTAGACGGGATACTGGGCTGCATGGACCTTTGGTCTGACGCAGTACGGCCATTCTTATGTTCTTATGGGGTGCTGGGGTCTGGAGGTTCTGTGGTTCTTCTGGGAGATCACCCTTCCTCCAGGAATTCTCAGAGATAATTGCTAATGGTCTAAGATTGCTTCAGCTAGTTCCTTAAGTACCCTACAATGACTTTCATCAGGCCCTGCCTACTTGAATACATCTAAAGTATCGAAATATTCTGCAACGGTTGCCTAGATCCTTGCTGAAATAAGAGATGTATTTAGGGAGGAATTTAGAAAAGGAATTTGGGTTGTTAAAAGGTCGTCAGTTCCCTTCTGTGCACTTGATTCAGACAAAAAACTAGAAAAAGAAAACAGAGCACTGAAAGGCACTGGGGGGGATTGGTGGGCATAACAGCATCCAAATGTTCTTTTCTGGGTTTTCCTCACAAAGACAGAACTCCATCCAATTTCGGACGAAACATTAAGCATGGCTGGGATGATCTCCCCAGAAGTAGCCAAGCACCATCTGGATTCGTTAGGTGTTGTTAAATGCCAAGAAGGGGTAACTGTAAAGCTACATGATGAGCTTACTTGCACTGACAATCCATTTACATATAACAGACTGGAGCTCAGGAATAACAGCCTTCAGGGATGATATAGCTAAAGGTTTCGGTCAAATGAATACTGTGGGCCACGACGTGCATAAAGACTTCAAAATCCAAACACTTATCCAAGACCGTGTCAATCTATAGGCTCCAATCAAGAACAGTAGGCTAAAGCTGTGCTCAAACGCAAGAAGGAAGTCAGCGTGAAAGGCTAACCAGACAGGTCACTGTCTGCTCATGTCCTGGCTGCGTCCAGATCGCAGCTTGATGTTGATCTACATGAGACTTTGGGAACGTACAAGTTCTTCGTGGTACCACAATCTACATTTGAACGTGATAGAACAATGCATATGTACCAGACAAGAAGCAAACTAAAGCACATCTCATCTGGGCTTCCTCAGCCAGCACCTACTGACAACATGACTGGTGCCTTACGCCAGCAGAGGTCATTCAGCATAGCAATCAGAGACGGTATGGCTGAGGTACAAGGTCCTGACAAACCAGAGCCTGGTAACACCTGCCAAGATTTGGCTGAACATTTCATTATGAAGCTACAGAGAAAATACTGGACCTATGATAAACTCCAGCTCATGTTTGACACGTACACGGGGGAATCAATTAACAATATTACCAGAAAGGAGATACTGCCCCAGTCTGATACAAAATAATTGACTCCACAAACATCTCCACTTTCACAATGAAGAAGCTACAGTCTCGTACTTGCATGAAGGATGAGTTAACGGTGTACACTGCAGGGACAACGCTCCAACACGCAAAGAACTGATGGAAGAATATCATGGTTGTATGGTGTAATGAACCTGCTGCCTTGCACTGTTCAGTGGAGTTTCTTCATAGTTCCCATGAGGTGGCTGAGGCTAAAATTATCTTGCATGCCATCAAAGCCACAGAGAAAGAGGTGCTACTAAACTCCAGAGAGTTTTGCACAAGACACAGATGTTCCAGGTTCTGCTTTTGTGCCTGCTTCTTCTGGGGAACAGAATCGCTGTATATCCCTCAGAGAGGTGTTCCTATAACTCGGACCATTAAATGCTACCCACTGGCACGTTTCCATGCCCTTTCAAGATGGGACACTACTGGAAGGTTGACTGGGAAGACCAAATTATCTTACTGGAAGGCATTTAATTCACCTCTCTCCTTGTCCAAAGGTGCTCGAAACAGCTGTGACAGTCACCAATGAGGTTTTTAAACTAAGGGCTGGAGAAAAGCCAACAGGTGCAGAGGAGCACATGGTTTGGACAGAGACATCCCATGGGGAGGATCTATTAACTGGAATTCTCTATATTCTAGTAAAGAGTAGAGAATAGAAGTTGATAAAGTACAGGTAGGAACGCAAGAGAAACAGTCAAATGAAAAGTTTCAGAGTAGCAGCCGTGTTATTCTGTATCCGCAAAAAGAAAAGGAGTACTTGTGGCACCTTAGAGACTAACAAATTTATCTGAGCATAAGCTTTCGCGAGCTCATGAAAGCTTATGCTCAAATACATTTGTTAGTCTTTAAGGTGCCACAAGTACTCCTTTTCTTTTAAGTCAAATGAAAAGGAGTCCCGTTCAAGTACATCACATGAAGGCAGACAACTAAAAAGTGACACATTTTATAAGTACTTGTATATAAATGGTAGACGTCTAAATACTAACATGGGTGAATTTGAGTGCCTGGTATTAAATAAGGATATTGATATTATAGGCATCACAGAAACTTGGTGGAACAATGACAATGAATGGGACAAAAGTAATTCCAGTGTGCAAAATATATCGGAATGACAGAATAGGTCATGCTGGTAGAGGAGTGGCACTATATGTGAAAGAAAGCACAGAGTCAAATATAGTAAACATCTTAAATGAAATAAACTTTACTATAGAATCTCTATGGATAGAAATTCCATGCTGAGTAATAAAAGTATAGCAGTAGGGATAAACTCAGGGCCATCCCTAGCAATTCTGGGGCCCTTGGGGGACGGGGGGGAACCACCCCCCAGCACTCACCAGAGGCATGGCTGGGGCCGGGTCACTGCACTTCCTGCCGCCGGTGAGTGCAGGCCCTGCCCTGCTGCGGAGCTCAGGGGAATGGGGGCGGAGCTGGGGCAGAGCAGGGGCTGGAGCAGCACGCAGCTGCGCAGGGCACCAGGAAATTTGGTGCCCCAAATTTCCTGGTGCCCTACGCAGCTGCATACTTTGCGTATGGGTAAGGACGGCCCTGGATATATTACCGACCACTGGACCAGAATGGTGACTGTAAAATGCTCGGGGAGATTAAAAAAGCTATTAAAATAGAAAAAACCCTCAATAATATGGGGGATTTTAACTATCCCTATATTGACTGGGTACATTCACCTCAGGATGGGATGAAGAAATAACCCTTCTAGACACCATTAATGACTGCTTCTTGGAGCATGTAGTCCTGGAACCCACAAGGGGAGAGACAATTCTTGATTTAGTCCTATGCGGAACACAGGATCTGGTCCAAGAAGCGACTATAACTGAACCACTCAGTAACAGTGACCATAACGTAATTAAATTTGACATCCAGGGGTGGGGTGGGGAAGGAAGGAAGAAGAGGAATACCAAAGAAACCACCACAGTAATATTTCGATTCAGAAAGGGGAACTACACAAAAATGAGGAAGCTAGTTAAACTGAAATTAAAAAGAACAGTCACAAGAATAAAATGCCTGCAAGCTGCAGGGAAACTTTTTAAAACACAATAGAGGCTCAAATTAAATGTATACTCTAAATTAAAAAGAATAGTAAGAGGGCCCAAAAAATGCCACCGTGGTTAAACAGAGTAAAAGAAGTAGTTAGAAGCAAAAAGGCATACTTTAAAAGTTGGAGGTCAAATGAGGAAAATAAAAAGGAACATAAACTCTGGTAAATAAAGTGTAAAAATATAATTAGGCAGGCCAAAAAAGAATTTGAAGAGCAACTAGCAAAAGACACAGAAACTAACAGCCAAATATTTTTTAAGTATATCAGAAGCAGGAAGCCTGCTAAAAATGAGGCCACTGGAGGATCAAGGTGCTAAAGGAGCACACAAGGAAGACACGGACATTGAGGAGAAGCTAAATTAACTCTTTGCATTGGTTTTCATTGCAGAAGATATGAGGGAGATCCACACACTTGAGCCATTCTTTTTAGGTGACAAATCTTAAGAACTATCCCAGATTAAGACATCAATAGAGGAGGTTTGGGAACAAACTGATAAGTTACACAGTAATAAGTCACCAGGACCAGATGGTATCATCCAAGAGTTCTGAAGGAACTCAAATATGAAATTGCAGAACTACTAACTGTAGTTTGTAACCTATCATTTAAATCAGTTTCTGTACCAGATGACTGGAGGATAGCTAATGTGACGCCAATTTTTAAAAAAGGCTCCCGAGCCAATGCTGGCAATTACAGGCTGGTAAGCTTAACTTCAATACTGGGCAAATAGTTTGAAACTACAGTAGAGAACAGAATTATCAATCACATAGATGAACATGATTTGTTGGGGAAGAGTCAACACGGCTTTTGTAAAGGGAAATCATGCCTCACCAAACTACTAAAATTCTTTGAGGGGGTCAACAAGCATGTGAACAAGGGTGATCCAGTGGATATAGTGTACTTAGACTTTTAGAAAACATTTGACAAGGCCCCTCACCAAAGGTTCTTAAGCAAACTAAGCTGTCACGGGATAAGAGGGAGGGTCCTCTCATGGACTAGTAACTGGTTAAAAGACAGGAAACAAAGGGTAGTAATAAATGGTCAGTTTTCAGAATGGAGGGAGGTAAATAGTGGGGTCCCCCAGGGGTCTGTACTGGGACCAGTGCCGTTCAACATAGTCAGAAATGATCTGGAAAAAAGGGTAAACAGTGAGGTGCCAAAATTTGCAGATGATTCAAAATTACTCAAGATAGTTACATCCAAAGCAGACTCCGAAGCAATACAAAGGAATCTCACAAAACTTGGTTGACTGGGCGACAAAATGACAGTTGAAATTCAATGTTGATAAATGCAAATGCACATTAGAAATCATAATCCCAACTATACATATAAAATGATAGGGTCTAAACTAGCTATTACCATTCAAGAAAGGGATCTTGGAGTCATTGTGGATAGTTCTCTGAAAACATCCTCTCAATGTGCAGTGGCAGTCAAAAAAGCGAACAGAACGTTAAGAACCATTAGGAAAGGGATCGATAACACACTAAATACCATAATGCCGCTATATACATCCATGGTATGTCCACACCTTGAATACTGCATGCAGTTCTGGTCACCCCATCTCAAAAAAGACACATTAGAATTGGAAAAGGTACAGAGAAATGCAACAAAAATGATTAGGGGTATAGAACAGCTTCCATATGAGGAGAGATAAAAGACTGGGACTATTTAACTTGGAAAAGAGACAACCAAGGGAGGATATGAGAGAAAGTGAATAAGGAAGTGTTTTTTCCCCCTGCACACAACACAGGAACCAGGGGTCACCCAATGAAATTAATAGGCAGCAGGTTTAACACAAACAAAAGGAAGTACTTCACACAACGCAGTCAACTTGCGGAGCTCATTGCCAGGGGATGTTGTGAAGGCAAAAACTATAAATGGATTAAAAAAATAATTTAATTAGATAAGTTCATGGAGGATAGGTCCAGCGATGACTATTAGCCATGATAGTCAAGGATACAACCCCACGCTCCGAGTGTCCCTAAGCCTCTAACTGCCAGATGCTGTGACTGGAGAACAAGGGATGGATCATGTGATGATGAGCTGTTCTGTTCATTCTCTTTGAAGCACCTGGCATTGCCCACTGTCGGAAGACAGGCTACTGGGCTAGGTGAACCATTGGTCTGACCCAGTGTGGCCATTCTTACATCATAAGTGCACTGGAGGTGTTCACATGCTGAGTTTACCACTTGAAGATCAACATTATGACACTTGCAGAGTTACAGTGTGGATGTTTGCCAAGAAGCAGACCAACAGACATAAATTGCCACCGACAAGGGGTGCATTTATACCTGCTACCAGAAGTGCAAATCATCAAGCACGGAATGGCTCAAAGATGATCATGTGCATCCAAAACTACCCTCCTCCTCTCAGGCACAGATGGAGTGACCACACCAGTTGTGTGTAAAATACCGCGTGCTCCTGAATCCATCCTTAGCTAATAAAACGCTCACATGCACAGCCCAGATACTCATCACCCTGCAAATGTCTGGCCAGCAGCCTGCCTGTACAGAGATGTGAGAGTGCGGCACGAACAAGGATCAGTGCGACCATGTGCCTAGACTGAGAGGACCCCGATGATGACTTTGATGAAAACATGTTTTCAGTCCTACATGTCAAGGCTAACTTCCCTAGAATTAACAAAGAACCATGTCTTTTTTATGTAACCAATACATCCCAGGTAAAAGTACAGTTAAATAAAATCTGTTACCTTTATTGATCAAACTTGTAATCTCATTTAAAAAAAAAAAAAGATATCAGGTTAGTTTGACCGGATCCATTTAAATGCTCTAGGTTTGTTACGTTTGGTACTGTTGTGTTAGAGGGAGAAAGGGCTTTTGAGTGATACCCAACTGGACTCATTTCTGATGACACAGTATTAACAAAATTCCCACCAACTGGAAGCTCTAGATCTGGAGGCGGGGGCAAAGAGTGCCCCCTGCCATGCTGCAGAGGGTGAAACCACTGAATTGATAATTCTGGAGATAGTTAAGACTCAGCTGACACCTCTCTTGCCTTTCTATGGCTAAGGTGCCCCCAGAATGAGTTTTTACTACATTATGCTCCCAGACTATGAGTGCAGGATCCCAGCTGTGCTCTCGCCCAGCACTGGTACTGCAGGGGGCGCTACTGGTCAGGATCTGCTGTCCCCTGCAGTGCCCACTGGGGCCTAGAAAGGGCACCACCACGACTCTACCTTCATCCTCTCCTGGTGCCGCAGGATCATGTAGGCCACGCGGACGTGCATGGAGCACCATTTGCCAGGCTTCTACAAGAAAGATGGGAAAGCATCAGCTCCTGGGACACACCAGGGCAGTGCCCCCGCCTGGGCTATTCCCCCTTTGTGACCCATTCCCCACAGCGCCCCCTGCTGGGCACAAGATGGGCTATCCCCCTGCCCGTTCCTCCCAGCGCCCCCTGCTGGGCACACACTGGCCTATTCCCCCCATGACCCATTTCTCACAGCACCCCCTGCTGCAACAAGTGAAGTTACAGGATTGGTACACGTGGTTACTTACCCTCAGGGAGGGTCTGAAAGGGTCCGTGAGCTACAAAAAGATAGAGAGCAGGCAGTTAGACAGGGATCCGTGCCCACACCCCCACGCCACGCAACCAGCCCACTGCCCCGCTCACCTGACCCCCTTTCTGGGATAAAGAGGGGGCGACAGCTCCCAGCCGCGATGGCAGCTCTGGGTTAGTGCTCTGGGGAGAGAGCAGGGCGTCAGGAGGCTACAAACAAACAAATCCCCCTACCACAGCCAGAGCCAAGATAGAGTCCTCCCTCCCATCCCTCCCGCACAATCACCTAGACTCCCAGCGTCCCCCCGCACCCCCCCACTCTAATCCATGAGATCCCACTAGCCTGCCAGAGCAGGGATACAACCCACGAGTTCTGGCTCCCAGCCGCTAACCCCTCCTTCCCCCCAGCTTTAACCCTCTAGGCCCCACTCCCCTCCCAGAGCTGGGAATGGACAACGTCTACTTCCCTGCTCACCTTAGGCTGAAAAGCCCCCTGCAGGGAGCCAAAGGAAACAGCAGGGGGCAGGACAGGTGGGATCCCAGACACGGTGGGAGGGAACGTGGCATAGAACTAGGAGGAGAGAGAGGGCATGGAGAGCTCACTGAGTGGAAACGGAAGCACCATCACTGCAGGGGTCTCCTAGTCCCTGGGGAATAAGCGCACCCTGGGACCTCGGACCTCAACCCCCGGGAACACCCAGCACTACAACATGGCCCAGCCTCCCCCACCCACACTATATCCCAGCACCTGGGAACCCCCAGCACTGAGACACGTCCCCATCCTCCCGGTTATATCCCAATTCCCAGGAACCCCCAGCCCCAAGACGCAGCCCTGTCCCCCACCGCTATGCCCCAGCACCGAGACATGGTCTTGTCCTCTGGCTATCTCCCAGCTGCCGAGACACCCTGGCACCGAGACACAGCCCATATCCTAGCCCCTGGGAAGCATCGAGACACAGCCCTGTTCCCCACCATTACAGCCAGCCCCCGGGAAGAAACGGTTGCTCACCCTGGACAGTAACTGTGGTTCTTTGAGATGTGTCCCCCTCCGGGTGCTGCACTCTAGGTGTGCTTGCACCCCCTTGCCTTTGATTGGAGATTTCTCATAGCAGTGCCCCGGGCCGTTGTCATATAGCACTGCATGGGCAAACCGCCCTCAGCTCTGTCTCTACCATGAAGCTCCATAGCAGAGAACTCTGAAGGGAAGGGGGGCGGGGAGTGGAACACATCTCGAAGAACCACAGTTCCTGCACAGGGTGAGTAACCGTCTCTTCTTCTCTGAGTAGTGTCCCTGTGGGTGCACCACTCCAAGTGACTACCAAGCAATTCCCTCTAAGGATGGGGCAGGCTTCAGAGTCGAGTCCAGTACGGAAGGAAGTACAGCTGAGCCAAACACAGCATCAGAAGCAGAGTTGTGAGTTATTGACAAGCGTTCTGTGAACGTGCATATAGAAACCCAAGTAGCAGCCTTACATATTTCAATCACGGGCACTTTTTTGAGAAATATAGTAGAGGTGAAAATGGACCTCGTAGAGGGAGTTCATATGTCCGGAGGTGCCTGAATATTACAAAATTTGTACAAAGAATTAATGCAGTCAGATATCCACTTGGCAAGTCTTTGATTACAGACTCCAGGCCCTTTTGATCTATCTGCGAGTGAGACACACAATTTGGGGGTCTTTCTGAAGGGGTTAGTCCTTTCCAGATAGGAGGCCAGGGCTCTCCCAAGGTCAAGAGTGTGCAGCAATGCTTCTTGTTTATCTAGGTGAGGTTTAGGGTGGAAAATCAGCAGGTGAATGGGTTGGTTAATATGGAACTCAGAGGAAACTTGCGGTAAAAATTCGAGGTGGTGTCATAATGTGACCTCATCCTTAAAAAATTCGGTGAAAAAGGGCCTTTGTGGCATGTCCCCCAAGCAGCTGTGCCGATGGGATGGCTACCTGGAATGTTGTTTTCATTGATAAATGGAGCAGGTAGCTCAGTTTAAACTGTGATCTTGAAAGGCATTTAAGAACCAGATTGAGGGCCGAAATCGGATTAGGACACTTGACTGACCGATTCCGATTTCTGAGCCCCCTGAGGAACCTCTGGGGAACCCCCTGGGCAAGAACAGAATAGCCTTCTATTGGAGAATGGAAAGCTGGGGTGGCTCTAATGGAACTCAGCAATAGTCCCAAAATTTTTAGCATTAGGATACAGTCCAGTATATCTGGCAGTGATGAGGTCGGTGGAATATGTCGGAGGTCACACCAACAGACAAATCTTGCCCATTTTGGAGAGTATGTGTAGGAAATAAACTGTTTTCTGCTGTGTAACAGTATTCCTTAGCCTGCTGAGAGGAGGTAAGTCTCTAATCTCATGAGCCAACAGTGCTTTAAAATGAAGCTCTCCAAGATTGGGGTTAAGGATCTTCCAGCCCTTCCTGGGAGAGCAGGTGAGGAGCAATGTGGAGAGTGATCAGTGAGCAAACAATCCGCTGTATCAGGTAAAGAAATGATGTTTGTCTGGGCCTGATTAAAACTATTCGGATGACTCTGGCTCTGTCCCTTTTTATTTTGAGCAGAACTTTGGCTATCAGAGGAGTCAGTGGGAATACATGCAGTCGATCCGATGACCAATGAAGGCATCTCACAGGAATCAGTGACCCATTCTGCCTCTGGAGCAAAACTAGACACATCTCTTGTTTATCACTGTGGTGGATTGGAAATCTCGATCTGCCAATCGAGCGTCCTTTTCCAGTTTGGGACCTATCTGGGAGGTGCCCCATTACCAGAATATGTAGTGTAATATGCTGGAATCTATTTCTCACTCGTGGTCTTGGAAGAAGTGCCTACTGAGAGTATCCATGGTCACATTCTGCAACCCTGGAAGACAGGGTGCTGTGAAGACTCTCCGATTGCATAATCACCAACTCCAGAGCTTGACAGCCTCAGTGCAGAGGGAGGGGGGATCTTGCTTCTCCTTGCCGGTTAATATAAAACATGCATATGTTGTCCGTCACGACCTTTATGTACTTGCCCCTGATTAGTGGTAGAAACCGGAGAAAGGCGTATCTGACCACTCTGAGCTCCAGGAGGCTGATGCATAGCATGGTCTCTTGTGACGTCCATTTGCCTAGGGCCATGTGAGCATCCAGATGCTCTCCCCACCCTAGCATGGAGGCATCGGTCATTATGATGACCATTGGGAAAAGACGTACAAATGGGACTCCTGCACACGCACTGTGATGGTCTTTCCGACAACTGATGGACTGTTTTATGCAAGTGGGTATGGAAAGAAGCATATTTAAACTGTGTCTGTTTGGTGACTAAACACTCCTGAGCCACCCCTGAAGGCAGTACATTCAGAGTCTTGCGTGATCTACTAGCTGCCATGTGCCCCAACAATTGAAGACAGTTCTTGACCGAAGTTTGGGTGCTGAGCTGGATCATATTGGCGGTGTTGGAAAGGGCCACACACCAGCGCAGGAGGTATGCTCTTGCTGTTACTGAGTCAAGATGCACTCCTATGAATGCCAAATTGTGCACAGGGGATAAAGGGGATTTTTGAATGTTCAGTTGTAGGCCCAAGTTGAGGCTTTGGAAGTGGCCCATGAAGTCAGCTCCAGGGAGTGACCCTTCAGCAGCCAATCATCCAGGTAAGGGAACCCTAGAATACATTTCCTGCGGAGCTGTGCTGCTATTACGGACATGACTTTCGAAAAGACCCTTGGGGCAGAGGACAGGCTGAAAGGGAGCACCTGGTACTGACAGTGGTCCCAGCTGACAGTAAAATGTCTATTGTGAGATGGGTGGATCGCAATGTGGAAATGCACATCCTGAAGGTCGAGGGCTGAGAATCAATCCCCTGGATCTAGTGATGGAATTAACACTGCACGTGTCACCATTTTGAAAGTTTGTGCCTTCACCTAAGTGTTGAGTAGCCTCAAATCTAGGATGGGTCTCCCAAGGCCATTCTTTTTTGGTACTAGGAAGTACCTGGACTAAAACCCCTTTCCTCTGTGCTTCATGGGAACTGGTTCTATAGCACCCGAGTGTAGGAGAGAGGCTATTTCCTGACAAAGGAAGCTCCTGTGAGAGGGGTCGCTGAAAAGGGATGGAGAAGGGGGGTTGGTCAGATGTGGAGGGGATGGTGTACCCTGTGGAGAAGATCTCCAAAACCCATCTAACTGTAGGGATCGACTCCCAAACTTGCCTGAAGAAGTAAAGGTGGTTGCCAAAGGGAGGAAAGCAGTGGAATTGGTGGAGCTGGTAAGGAGGAGGGTGGTAATTCAGAATCTCAACCAGCCCATCAGAATTGTCGCGGGGAGGTAGAATGGTGGAAGGCAGAAGACTGAGAGTTGGATGGCTTCCCTCTCTGGAATTTGGGTGTCTTCTGATATGGTTCTCACAGCCTCAGAGATCAGGAATTGAGCTGGACGGGATATCTGAGCTGTACCGGATTTGGTAAACCATCTCTTCTAGGCAGGCGTATAGATTCCAAGAGAACACAAAGTAGCCCTAGAGTCCTTTAATGTGCTCAGAGATTCATCTGTCCCATCTGCAAACAGTTTACACGAATCAAAAGGAAGGTCTTCCACTGTATTCGGCTCCTCTTTCGGAAATCCAGAGCTGGAGCCAGGAAGCCCTTCTCAGAACTACCACTGCAGAGATCGAATGGGCAGCAATATCAACAGCGTTGAGGGAGGCTTGTCGTGATGTTCTGGCAAGCAGCTGGCCCTCTGCAATAATTGCCTGGAATTGCTCTCTATGCTCCCCAGGTATGCGGTCAACAAGAGAGTTCAGTTTGGTGTAATTTACATGATTATTAGGCCCTACCAAATTCAAGGTAAATTTTGGTCAATTTCACGGTCATAGGATTTTAAAAATCATTAATTACATGATTTCAGCTATTTCAATCTGAAATTTCACAGTGCTGTAATTGTAGGGATCCTGACCCAAAAAGGAGTTGTGTGGTGGTCGCAAGGTTATTGTAAGGGGGGTTGCGGTCCTGCTGCCCTTACTTTTGTGCAGTTGCTGGCGGCGGCGCTGTGTTCAGAACTGGGCAGCTGGAGAGCGACAGCTGTTGGCCAGGAGCCCAGCTCTGAAGGCAGAGCCGCCGCCAGCAGCAGCCCAGAAGTAAAGGTGGCACGTAAATAATATTTCCGGGCTGCTGCTGCTGGCGGGGCGCTGCCTTCAGAACTGGGCACCTGGCCAACAGCCACCGCTCTCTGGCCACCCAGCACTGAAAGCAGCACAGAAGGGTGGCAATACCCCAATCTCCCTAAAATAACCTTGCAAACCCCCTGCAACTTCCTTTTGGGTCAGGACCCCCAATTTGAGAAACGCTGGTCTCCTCCGTGAAATCTGTATAGCATACGGTAAAAGCACACGAGACCAGACTTCACGGTCCGCAATGTGTTTTTCATGGCCGAGAATTTGGTAAACCCCTAGTGATTATGTTTCACCATTAATGCCTGATAGTTGGTTATTTTAATTTGTAAGGAGGCAGACGAATAAGATTTTCTACCAACTAGTTGTTAGGATATAGATATTCAGGCCTATCTGTAAAAGCCTACACTTTAAGAATTTAGGTATATGTTTATCATTTACCTAGTTATAGAAGTATAAAAGAAAGAATTGGTGTAAGAGCCTTCTCTCACTGTGACAGTCTGGGGCCCTGTTCTTAAGCTAAGGCCTTTGGCTAAGCAGTGGGAGCAGCCATAAGCTGAGAAACGTATGGTCACATCCTCACATTCCATACTAGTCATATTGAAATAAGGCAATCTGGGGCTGTTAGAAAGGTGAGCCGATCTATCAGTTCCAGAGAAAGAAAAGAACCTAGAAGATGTAAAAGGAAATTTAGTTTGATAGTTTTCTGTTTGGTAAGAACTCACTTAGACACAGCTGGGAAACCCTTATGTCTTTATAGATGTAGTTGTGAAATCCTCACTTCTGTATTGTTTTGTCATTATAGTTCCCACTTTGCTATTTATTTGCATGGTCTCTGTCTGGTTTTGTAATTGCTTCTGTCTGCTGTATAATTAATTTTGCTGGGTGTAAACTAATTGAAATGGTGGGATATAATTGTTTAGCTAATCATGTTACAATACGTTAGGATTGGTTAGCTAAATTTCACTAAAATGGTTGGTTATAAGTATAGCTGAGAATATTACTATATAAATTGGAGGCAAACAGGAAGTAAGTTCAAATTCGAAAATAAGGAAAAAGGAACTTGGATTTAAGCTTGCTGGAAGGTCACCCCAACATCGAATTGTTTGCACCTTCAGACTTCGGATATTGTTGCTCTGTTCATGCGAGAAGGACCAGGGAAGTGAGAGGGTGAATGAAGAAGCCCCCTAACATGGGTCTAAATGTTTAGGAGTTTCTTCTTATAAAGTTTCTTCTTGAGGATCAGGTCTCCTAGAGAGGGAAGGCGATGAAGGTTGACTATCTTTGTGATTGGTGGTGCTCGAAGCCCTGGAAAATTGTTAATGATAGGCCCAAGGGTCCCAGTATGGCCAAGGAGGTGTTGCATAAGGCATAGGAGGGGGTGGTTGCAATCTTGTGCCATGAGTGGTCATAGACTCATAAGAGACTTCTGGAGAGGGGCCACTATAGGGGTGAGGAGGAGAGCCCTGGATCAGTATTTGGGAAACTGAGGCAAGGTCTTCATCAGAATCCTCTTCCTCAAACTCACTATGGAATGCTCACTATGGTGGCGTGCCTGGAGAAATCTGAGGGGAAACGGTAATTACCAGGTGAACTGGCCATCTCGATGCACTCGGTATGGAAAATACTTTGGAGACAGGCAGTGGAGAATTGGGTGCCTCATATACAGCGAGGTCCCAGGGAAGATTAAACTCCTGTGGTACCGACCGTGCTGTCAGTACCGAGTCCATAGTCTGCACTGAGCTGATGGTACTATGAGTCTCAGCTGCACTGAGGGAAACGTGGTCAGAGCCCAAGCGGGCTTCTTTGGTACCAAGGACGCAGAGGAAGAGCTTTTCTTGCTGCTTTGGTCTGCTAACAGTACCAATGATCTCGATGGGCCCGAGGCTTTGCCATCTTTTGGTCTAGTGGTGCCCTCGGAACCTGAGGAACCAGCAGCCTCATGGGTACCAGACTGGAGAACAGACAGTGCTGAAGTAGCTGAAGATACTATGACCTTGGCTTTTTTGAGACGGATTCTACCTCGTGAACTCAGGGCACGACCTTTGGAAGGCTTATGAGAGGAGTCTTGTGTCTTCCTCTACAATACCCTCAATGAAAGCAGTTGAGAGATAGTGGAGGTAGCATATTTTCCTGGAGACTGGTGTACAGGAGGAGTCCCTTGGCCTGGGTCAGAAGCAGGGGGTAGTGAGCTTTCCATCATGAGGAGCCGAAGTTTGATCTCCCCAATTTTTCTGGCTCTAGATTTCAGTGCCAGACAGAATTTACACTTCTGGGCAATGTGCGATTCCCTGAGGCAACAAATGCACTGAGGAATGCCCGTAACAACAGACAACGTTTGACACTGGGAGAACTGGGCATAACCTTCCAGTGAACAGGAACTACCTTATCTACTAACTAATATCTATCCAAATGTAACACATTAAAAAAAATAATTATTTTTCATAACTAGGAAGCTAAAACTAATTACACTAATGTTAAGCACTACAAACTAACTACTACAATAACAGAGCAGGATCCAGCTGAGGTAATCTCAACGGGAACCGCTGTCAGAGCTCTGTCTCTGGCCGAGAAGGAACTGAAGGCGGCTCGCCCGTGCAGTGCTATATAACAACAGCACGGAGCAGGAGGCTGACAAGCATGCATGTGCGAGTGGACCTGACACTTCTATGAGAAATCTCCGACCAAAGGCATAGGGGGCACAAGCGCACCTACAGTGCAGCATCCATAGGGACACCGCTCGAAGAACCTCTCCTGGTATTGAGACATGCCCCCCCCCCCCAAACACACAATACCCCAGCCCCCAGGAGCCCCGGCACCTAGAAACAGCCCTGCCCCCCCATACCCCAGCCCCCAGGAGCCCCGACATCTAGACAAAGCCCTGCCCCCCCATACCCCAGCCCCCAGGAGCCCCGACATCTAGACAAAGCCCTGCCCCCCACAATATCCCAGCCCTTGGGAACCCCTGGAACAGGATAGTGGCTGCCAAGGCCGCACTCACGTTATGCCTCAGAAGCCCATCAATCTTGCCTGGGTATTTCTCAAACTGGAAAAGAAAAAAAGTGGGGTATAAGGGGAACCCAACACACCAGTGCTCTCTAGAGGCCCATGTCCTTTCCCCGCTCCCCCTGAGGCAGTGTCTCCTGCCCTGGGGTCAGACTGGAGCAGATGCCCCTGAAGGGTCACTCACCATGGCGGGGGCGGGCCCGGGCACCATGCCCGGTGGGAAGGGGGTGAAGTGCTGGTGCGTATGCTGGTGGGTATGCTGGTGCTGGTGGTTGTGCTGGTGGAACTGGAAGGCCAGCGGGCGGATGGCGGCTGCCCCCATGTCGGCCCCGCCCTGCGCTGTCAGGAACCGTGAGCTCAGGCCCTGCCGGATCAGCTCTTGTTCTGAGCAGGGAGAGGAGAAAGCAGGGGGTGCAGTTATCTGGGGGAGATGGGACCCCCTTGTAGCCTCTCCTGCTCAGACCCCCAGAGAGACGAGAGCACCCCCCACCAGCCTCATCCTGAGAAGTGAAACCCCTTCCACCACCACCACCAGCCGCCACCTCCCCACCCTCCCAGAGAGACGGGATCCCCCTGCTGGCCCCTCTCCCCTGGAGATATGGGAACCATCTTCTGCCTGCTCCACCCCTCTCCACTCTGCCAGCCCCTTCCCAGAAGAGATGGGACTCGCCCCACCAGCCCCTCCCTTCCCCCTCACCAGCCTCGCCATACACCCCCCACTCCCTCGTGCCTTCCTCCCAACTCACCGGATAAGGCTGCGGCTGCGGCCGGGTGCCCAGCGACCTGGAGCAGAGGGGGGGGTGGGGGCAGGCCCGGAGAAGGGGGAAAGAGGGGTGGGTGATGGTGGGTGGGGGGCCGCAGGGTGGAAGGGAAGGCGTGGGGGGGCAGGGCCAGCGAGGGGGTGGAGGGGCGGGGAGGAAGCTGCGAGGAGGAGGAGCACGGGGGCAGCAGGGGCTTGGCGTGTGCGCTGCTCCGGCTGCACCTGCAAAAGACAGAGAAAGAGAGAAAGTCAGCCCAGGGGAAAGAACGAGCAAGACCGAACAGGAGAAGAGTAGTTTGGGGGGGGGGGGGGGAAGATGGGAGATGAGGGGGTAAGGAACATGGAACGGAACGCGAGATAAGACGGGGGGGGGGAGGGGGGATAGCACGCCTGAGAGAGAGCAAGAAAAGAATGAGGGAAAAAGGTGACAGAATGAAGGGGGAAAGAACAAGGCAGGAACGCACTCCCTAGCTCACTCACCCGGCGATGCTGAGGTCCAGCCCTGCTCCATAGGGCCCCGGCGGCGTGGGGCTGGCGAAGGGCGCTCCCTTCCCATGCACAGTGGGCTGGGGCAGGCTGTGGGGTGCTGGGCCCCCCTGTGGCGCCGACAGCTGACCCCGGGGCTGGGGCGTGGTGCGGGCAGCAGCCGGGTTGGGTGTCCGGGAGGGTGGCGGGGCTGGAGGAGTAGGAGCCCGGGCTGGGGCCACAGGGAGGGCTGGGGCTGCCTGAGAAAGGGGGTCCTTGGGCAGGAAAGGCACTAGCAGGGGGTCCCCGTCAGCCTCGTGGCTCCGCTCCTGGCTCCGCTCCAGCCCTGAGACCTTGGGGATCACAGAGAGTTTGGCTGCACAGCTCCCGTTCACTGCACCAACTGGGCCCGAGGCTGGGGAGAGAGACAGCACCCAGTGAGAGACCACCCAGCACCAGGGGGCACTCCCCTGGCTGCCAGTGCTGCCCCTGATGCCCCAATGCAGTGCTGGGGGTGGGGTGGGTGGGTGCTGCCATGCAAGGAGCGGGGTGGGGGGCTCAGTAGGAGGCATTCTCCCCAGCAGTCAGTGCTGCCCTATGCCCCAGTGCAGTGCTAGGGGGCTGTGACAGACTGTACCCCATGTTCCCACTTTTCAAAAAACTATGATAAATTGTGTACAAATGTATGCCTTGTGAGGTGGTAATAGAAAACTCATAATCTGCTGAACATTATCGTTCCAGTAAAATATGTGTGGCAACAATGTATGTGAAGTTATAAGATTATACTGTATTACATTGCTGTAACGTGTTCCAAGTTTATAAAAGCAGGCCCAAACCAGTTCTTCAGAGACAAAAGATACATGGACATCCCGGCCAGGTATCAGCACAACCAATGAACCATCATGGACTACCACCGAGATAAGCAGCCATTCTTTGGCAGGAAGAAGGGTGTGAGCGAAAACTTTACATATTGGCAAAGCCACAGTTGGGGGTTTCTGTGTAAACTGACTGCCTGTCGCCTGACCCCCAGCTAGAGATGATCCTCAAAGAGGGGGAAAGGGTACGAGAAACAGTGGCCTCCAAATCACCTCTCTCCCCCCATCTCTACTCACAGCAGCAGTGAAGTTGGAAAGACAAAGGAAGCATCACTGAACTGGGGGGAGATCCTGGCTGAAGCAATCCAGCCAGACTGCTGTAAGCTTATTGCAAGAAAAACATTTTTGCTTTAAGTTCACTTAGCTTGTTAAGGTAGCTTGTTAAGCTAGGTACTTCCTTGTAAAAGTATTTTTTCACACAACGCACAGTCAACCTGTGGAACTCTTTACCAGCAGATGTTGTGATGGCCAAGACTATAACAGGGTTTAAAAAAGAACTAGATATATTCATGGAGGATAGGTTCATCAATGGCTATTAGCCAGGATGGGCAGGGATGGTGTTCCTAGCCTCTGTTTGCCAGAAGCTGGGAATGTGTGACAAGGAATGGCTCATTTGATGATTACCTGTTCTGTTCATTCCCTCTGGGGCACCTGGCATTGGCCACTGTCAGTAGACAGGATACTGGGCTAGCTGGATCTTTGGTCTGACCCAGTGTGGCCGTTCTTATGTTAGGTATTAGTTTGCCTTTTTGCCCTTTTATTTTCATTGTAACCATTTTTGAGTTTGATGCCTCATTACTTGTAATCATTTAAAAATCTTTCTTTCTGGAGATAAGAAACTTGTTTTATTGTTTTATCTAAGCCAGCGTGTTTGGATTGAAGCGTTTGGGAACCTCCACTTGAGATAACAGAGTTTGTGCATATAATTTTCCATTGATGAAATGACTGTCTTTCTGCCTCGTATTGCCCAGCTGGGAGCCATGCAGTACAAGACGTACATTTCTGGGCGATAAGGCTGGGACTGGGAATTTGCTGGTGTTGCCCTGTATGTAATTCATGGGTGGCTGGCCAGAGCCCTCACGTCATTTAGCTGGGAGTGATTTTGCAGGTATGGGGCTATGAGTGAGTAGGAGCAGGAGTGGCTGTTCTCACAGCAAAGCAGCGCAAAAGGCAGCGCAGTCTAAAAAATTAAGGGGACACAGCTGTTCAACAGTCCAGATTGTACCCAGGGTAATGTAACAGGGGGCGCTGGGCTCGATAAGGGCTGCTCTTTTTCTTTAGCACCCACCTTTGTTGGTTGAGACAGTGAACGATTGATCCAGGTCATCATTGGAGGCCTGATAGGAAGAGAAATAAACTCACATTATCCCTGGCTGTGGGGAGCCCCCTGATGCCAAATACACGCCAGGAGCTCCCCACCATCCTTGATTCTCTGAGCTCCCCATGGAGGGCTCCCCTCCCGAATGTGCCTGCCCAGGGGAGGGGGGATTCAGGGATGTGGGGGCAGGAAGGGTGGGCTGGTGGAGTTCAGGGGGTGGGGATGGGAGGAGGGGGCAGGAGGAGGGGTGGGGTTCAGGGCCTCTCACCTGCTCCCCTGGGTCACTCTCCATGTCGCACTGCAAGGGAGAAAGACAAAGGTGGGATGAGCGGAGGGCGAGCTGCCTGAGCCTGCCCCTAGGGGGTGCCGTGGGCCAGACAAAGGGGGGAGAGGCGGAGCGCGAGGGAGCCACTTACTATGTATCCTGTTTCCAAGTAGGAGCGGAGGGAGGCCTGTGGAAATGAAGGGGTATGATTGGCAGCACCGCCCCCTGCTGAGCAGGGTTGGGATGCCCCTGCCATGTGTCATGAGAATTTCCTGTAACCCACCCCCCCCCGGCCTCCATCCCAAAGTCCTCATCCAGCCCCCACCCTCCCTTGCATCCCCCATGCCCCGTCCCCCTGCCCAGCCCCCCCACCCTCTCTTGCAGCCCCATGTCATACAGCCCCTCAGTTCTCCCTGCCCAAACCCACAAACCCCTCTCCACTGACCTCTTTCCTCCTCCTCTTGCTGCGTCTCCTCAGCGCCCGCTCCCCCGCATGCCGCCCACACCCCTTCTCTGAGCTCTCATCATGGCCCTCCTCCTCTTCTGAGCCACTCCCCTCGTCCCGCTTCCGCTTCCCCGAGTGCTTCAGCCGATGCTCCAGCCGCTCGGGGGTCCTCAATGTTGTGTCCTTCTGTGGGGAGGGGGAGATGGTGAAACAGCTCCTTGAGGACAGATGACACCTGCCCAGCCATCTCTAAGGAGTTCCCTCACAGAGTGCTGAGATGCAGCCACCTCTGGGGTGGAGTGTGGGGGGCTGCTTATACTGGGATCCCCTGCCCAACGCTGAGATATGGCCACCTCTTGGGCAGGGCACAGGGACGGTTTACGTAGGGATCTCTTGCCTGGCGCTGAGAAGCAGACACCTGGGGGGCGTGACATGGCAGACTATAACTGCCCTAGTGGAGTTCAACCTTTACTCTGGAGTACACGCCTTGATTCGTAATCAGTCCAGTCTGACAAGAGGAGCAAGCATGAGTCACTGCAGAACAGGAACACATGGAGCTCAGAGAGCTCCCCACCCTGCATTCCTGAAACCTGGATTCCCTGCTTCACATCTTAACCGGAAGGTGTCTTAGGGTATGTCTACACTGCTCGTGTTACCTGTGGCCACACTTTTTATCTGGCAGTGATAAAAAATAACCACCCCGAACAAGGTGTCTATACAGGCACTGTTCAGCGCTAAAACTTTTGTTGCTAGGAGGGGTGTTTTTTTCACACCCCTGAACGTTTTAGCGCTGAAAGTGGCAATGTAGACACAGCCTTAGGTGCGGCCTGACACAGCACCTCTTCCCAAAGGAGAGCAACCTTCCTGGACACAGCACCCAGCATCCCAGACAAAAGTCATGGCCCCGTCCCCCTGCTATATCCCAGCCCTCAGGAACCCTTGCCACTGAGAGATAGCCCTCTCTCTCCCACTATATCCAGTGCTAGGAACCCGCGGTTCCAATGTACAGGTGTGTTCTCTCCCCGCCCCCCCATGCTATGTAACATCCCCTGGCACTGCAACACTGCCCCTCCATCATGCTGTCCTGCCGCCGCCCCCCCCCCCCCACTATATCCCATCCCCCGGGAACCCCCATCCCCAAAACACACCCCTGTCTCCCCAACTATATCTCAGCCCTCAGGAACCTCTGGCACCTAACTACGTCCCTCACTATATTCCAGCCCCCAGGAACCCACAGCACCGAGACATGACCCCACCTCCACTGCTATATGCCAAGTACTCTAGAAACGTAACCACATAAATCCACTCTCTCTGGGCTGGGCTGCCTACAATTGTCTGTTTTGGGTGTGGGGTATGTGTGTCACACACCACTGTGCTTCGCTTGGAATGGGCTCTGCTATGTGTGTCCTGTGCCCTATAGCGCCTGTGGCTGAGGATGATTCTCAGCCCCTCACCTCCAGTGCCTCCAGACTGATGAAACTAGCAATGGCGAAACCGTCAATCAGATCCTCTTCCTCCTCCTCCTCCTCCTCATGGCTACAGGAGGAGCCTGATGGTCTTGTCCTCCGGCGCAAAGGCCGGCGCCGGGGCTTACCGGGTGCCACAGGGGCTGGCGGGGCGGGACCTTCGCTCTCTGAGTCTGAGGAGGAGGAGAGGACGCCCCGGTGGGCGGGCTCCCCCGGGCGTCCCCCCCGACGTTGGCTCCGGCGGCTCTCGCGGTCCCGCCGCGAGCAGCGCCGCAACCTCCGGGCCCTGCCACCTCCCCCGCTCCAGCAGGGGGCAGGAGCGGCCGCTGCTTCCATGCTGCCCCTGGCCAAGCCTCTTCCTGCGACGCCCTTCACCCCTCTCCGGCCTGCTGCATGGCAGCTGTTCAGAACTGGGTCCTCGCTCTCTCCTCTGGGCGCTGACCGGTGGAGAACTGGAGGCGGGAGGTGCTCCCCCAGGAAGCAGAGGCAGTGTGTCTTCGTCCTCTCCTTTAAGGTGGATTTTGACACGCGCTGGCAATCGTCCCCTTTGAAATCCGATTTAGGGCCCCCCAACACGAACTCCCTGCGGCAGCTGCTTTGGGGGGCCTTGCCTTCAGAACGCCACAGCGGCTGCTCTGTGCGTCTTCCCCTTTAAGGCAGGCCTTTCGAAGAACAGAGGTTTAATGCCCCTTGACATAAACTCCAAGCCTGGGGGGGCGGGCCGAGGTGCACCTCCCCTTTAATTCAGATTAAATTGCTGCCGAAACAAACCATGCTACCACCCTCTTTCCAGGGGCCTCCCCTTCACCAGCGGGGCCTCCCCTTTAAGGATAGGGGAGGAAAGGGCTGAGGCGGCTTCTCGCAGAGGCCTCCCCTTTAATCAGGCCTCACATCCCCCCCCCCCTTGCGGGGTTGGGGGCCCCTCCTCAGAATAGGTTTAAATCCCTCCCCGCACCAAGTGCAGCGTGGGGGAGGGTGGCTTCTGGGGTGCGTGGGCTGACCACCCCCACCGCAGTCAGCCGCTTGCGCAGCCGGCCTGGGGCCACTTCCCCTTGGAGAGTCCCGATTTAAATGCCTCCAGCAACCCAACACGCCGGGGGGGAGGGGGGGACTTCCCCTTGAAGGCTCCGGCTTCCCCTTCTGCCAGCAATGGCAATGGTTGACGTGCCGAGGAAGGCGCCTCGCCTTTAACGACCCCGGGGCAAGTCTCCGCAGCCGACGCGCCTGGCTCGGGGGGAGCCGCTTCCCCGGTCAGGATCCGGGTCGAACGGCTTCTGCCTCCCACGGGGTGGGGGTCACTGCCCCTTTAAGAAACCGGACTGAAACCGCTTCTTGGCATTCGTGTCAGGGGGCCACGTCCCTTTGGAGAACCCGGAGTTTAAATCTCACCAGCCACTTCCGTCATTAGCCAGCCAGCGTCCCCTTTAAGAACCTGGCGTCAAAGTCCTCCGACAAGAAACCACTTTCCACAATGGGGCAGGAGCGAACTCCCCTTTACCAGCTCGGGGCTTCCTTTAAATCCATTGACAGGCGCTGGGAAGAAGAAGGGGGTTGTTTTCTTCCGGTAGAAATCCCCCTTGACGCCTCACGTTGCTCTGTCCCTTTAAGAAAGCGGCCGTAGAGGGCAGGAATCCGTTGACGGCGGGGAGGGGGTCTCGCGGCCGTTGCGGGGAGCGGGGCGTCTCGCGACCCCCGCGCTGATTGGCCGCGAGGCTCGTGCCCTACGCTGTCCTCGCTGCCCCCCGCCCCCCGTTGATTGGCCGGAGCGGGGGGGATGGAATGGTTCGGTCCGAGCCGGTTTCTCCTTCCCCCACGGGAGAGGGCCCGGTTGGTCTCGCCCTCCCCCTCCACGGGCCGCGCCCCGCTCGCTACTGTCCCCCGACTCTCTCGGCTCTGTCTGTGCGCGTCGCCGTCGGATCCTCTTCTCTTCTGCGCACGGCACGCGACGCAACTCCGACCACAGCGTGCGATCCCTCCGCTACGTGCTGAAAGCACAGAGAGGCAAAAAATCCCTCCGCTAGAAGAAGTAGTCCCTACAGCCCCTCCCCAGGCCGAGACTCTCCCTCCCCCACATTGTGATGTCACAACGTCCCCAGGAGACGCAAAAGCATGTTGATGTCACCGCACAGCTTGATCACATCACATCCTACTCTGATGTCATAGCCCCACCATACTATGACATCACATGACAAGACCTGATTCTGTCCTGATGTCACCAACCACCCTTGTGATGTCACAGCCCCAGTGCCCCACCCAACCCCAGCACCATGCATGTCACATGTTGGCCTGCTCTCAGAGTCCCGCCCAATCACACCAGGTCAGCCCAAACCCAGCTCCATCCCTCCCCCACCGCAAACCACAGCAGTGGGGAGGGGGTATGACCCCACACCCAGGAGCCAGGTATGGAGGCTTGCCTATGCCTTGCTGCCAGGGACACAGCTGCTCCATCCCCGCAGGCCAAGGATGGCTGTTGACAGGAGGCTTAGGCCAAGGCCCAGATGAATCCAGCTGGGTAAAAATGAGCCTGTCACCTCATAACCCGCAGTCAGCCCCCATCTCCTTCATGTAACAACACACAGCAGCTGGGTACCTAATGCAAAAGCATTTCTGATCCCAACCTCCTGGGATATCTCATCCCAATCCAGTGCCAGCACTCAAGGGACAATCACTTTGTTTGTACAGCACCAAGCACAATGAGACCGGGACTGTGACTAGGACTCCTAGGTGCTACAGTAAAGGAGTTGCCTTAACACTGGCCTCCTCCCATCTGCTTTCCCTTGCATGAAAACAGGAGTCTCTTCTGCTGCAGCTCCAACCCTCTTTGGGGCCCTGGTCCCCTAACAGATGGGGCACAGGCAGGGCAGATTCTGGCATGGCATTGGAGTGACTATGGCAGGCTCAGAGCTGCCAAATGAGCCTGAACAAGCAGTCAATTAGTGACAACAGTAGGGTTTAGGGTTAACAGCCTGGGCCAGTTAGGCCAGCAGCTCCAGGTGGATATATCATCTCCCACCCACAGGGCACTGAGGTTCAGGGTTTACCTCCCATCAGCTTCCTCCTACATCCGCTACCTCTCAGACCCCAGCTGAGGAGCTCACTGCAGCACAGCATCCCCTAATGGTGTGTAGGGATCAGCACTGACTGCAAAGGGAGAGTGCCCCCTATTGAGCTCCCCCCTGCAGCACAGTGGCCCCTAGTGCCAGGGAGAGCATGAATGAAGCAGATCAGACAACAGGATGGATGTTTTTGTTGAAAAGTTTAATAGAAATATAGATCTCAAAAAACTCCACACACATAAAACCAGCAAATATCCACTGACTGACCCAACAGGACCCAGCCCAGGAGACACCCCACACCCAGGGCTCCTGCCAGTGCCCCCAAGGCTGCAGTCACACTTCAGAGGGGAAAATGCCCTCCTCCTGATAAACACAGGGACCTGATGCCCTGGTGCCTTTTCCCACAAGCCCCCTCTCCTGCCCTATATCCCAGCCAGACTGGACAAAGGCCACTAGCCCCCCAGGCACTCCGTGGGAGGTGACCCTAAAATGGCTAATACTGCCCCCTCCCAAACAATCAGCCCCCTGGTACGTTCAGCCACCGCGGGGGGGGGGGGGGGGTTGGGGCGCTACACAGAGGCACTGGGACGATGGAAGCACCAGGAGGATTTGTGCGTAGGCAACTGAGTGCTGAGAACAGGAAGGTTCGTCACAACTGCTGGACATTCATCCCACCCCCACTCCACTCCTGGACCGGACCTGGAGCCTGTGAGGGGAGCAGTGGTGGAGGCAGCTTGGCAACTGGCTGCAGGACAGCTGCCTTGGTTCAGGCAGATCTGGGAGCAACCAAGAGCTGCCCCCAGGGGAGCAGCCAATTATGGGTGGAACTAGGGCTCAAGGGGGAGATGTCTCCTCCTGGGCAGCAAAGGATTCTGGGCAGAACTAGGACATCTCTGTCCCAGAGAGATCTCTGCTTGGACATGGGTCCAGGACCCCAGGGGAGCGGAGGATTCTGGGAGTACCCCTGAGGACATGATGGCTCTAGGAGGATCCAATAGCAGAACATTCTGGGTATAGCCCCAGGGGAGATGCTCCCTGGAAGAGCAGAGGCTTCTGGGAGGTAACTACTCTCCTTGGATACCAGAGGATTCTGGGAGCTCCCCCAGGCCAATGAGCAATACCAAGGACAGAGGGGCCATTCAGTCTCTGGTTCAATGCCCAGCATGGATCTGGACAGTGCACAGCGCCCCCTAGTCCCCATCAGCTTCAAACAGGGCGTCCAGCTCGGCTAGGCGCTGGTGCAGCAGTTCCTCCAGGTTGGGGTGTTGGGGTGGGGCCCGGCGCCCACCTGGCGCTCGCCCCGCCAGCCTCCCCCGGGGCCGGGCACGGCGCTGTTTGCGGGGCAGGCTGCTGTCCTGGAACTCCATGGTGCGCTTCAGCTTGCGCTGGCTGGTAAGCACCAGTGCCCCGTTCCGCTCCCGAGGCTCCTCGAAGATCGTCTCGAAGGTCCTACGGGGGAGGAGAGAGGGCTAGATGGGACCCAGGTGCTCGAGTCCACCAACCCACTCTGTATCCCGGCTGGAACGCCTATAGTACAAATGGAGCCCAGACACCTCGATCCTTACCTACTGTGTCCCCCACCTGGGACACCCTCAGCACAAGGGGCGGGGGGAACGGGGATCGGACTCCTGGGTCCTCCACTCAGGACCAAACACCTCCTGCTGCTTAGGGGGGCAGCAAGTTTGTGGGCTGGACACCTGGGTTCCCAGCAGCAAGAACCAACCCCGGCTGGATTTAACATCCTGCACCCCACCTCAACTCTGAAGCCAGGCTCTCCCCTTCCTGTGAGTTGGAGGAGGGGGGTGCCCCCCCTTGTAGCCACCCCCAACCCCTCACCCCCTCCAGCAGCAGCACCCTGGGCCCCCTCACCGCTTCTCGGTGGGAGTGCGGTAGTTCTTATTGGTGTAGATCTCCTCCAAACTGAACTCCTTCTTGTTCAACCTGTGATGGGGAGACCGGACTTAGCAACAACGCACGGGAATCCCTTGTCCGTGCCGAGACTCAGCAGCCTCGGGGGTGGGACGTGGAGGCTGGACAACCACCACACGACAGGAATGGAAGAGAATCCTGTGGCCAGCTGTAACTGCTGGGGAGATTCAGAGCTGGGGATAGAACCCAGGAGTCCTGAATCCCAACCACTCCCCTCCCCCAGAGCTCCCAATACCTGACTGGCCGGGGCAGGCCCATTGGCGTGAGGTTGGCTTGCTGTTTGGCTGGGGTCTTGCGGATGCGGAAGCGGGACACTTTCCCTGTGGTTTCTTCCTGGGAGCACTGCAGGGAATGGGGAGAGAAATAGGACAGGATCAGGAAAGATTCCCTGTTATGCACACAGTGAGTGGAGAGTGCCCCCTTCATCATTGTGCCCTGCTGAGCCCTGTCCCGCAGCAAAGTGCCCCCCACCAAGCCTCTGCTCCCCGCAGCACAGCGCTCCCCACTCCCCGCAGCACGGCACCCCCCACCACCGCACTCCTGGCATCACAGCGCCCCCTGCTGAGCCCCCCGCTCTCCACAGCACAGCGCCCCCAGCGGTGCACTTGGGACTCTGGGTCCAGCGCTGCCTCCCATTGCTCCACCTCACCTTGGCATCTGTGTGTGACAGCAGAATCCCACCCGTGGTGATGCCATGGCCCCTGTCCCCCTGCTCCGGGCACTGGGAGCCGTCCCTGCAAGGCAAGAAGACCATATGGACCAGGAACCTCACAGGGCCTTTTCTGGAGGACCAGGCAATGCCACGGCACTAGGAGCCCAGATGCTGGGGCAAGGCAGGATGGCAGTGGGATGGCCTAGGCCAAGGCAGGGTGGCAAGAGGGATGGGGCAGGGTTATCTGGGGCAGGGTGGGGTGGTGAGGTGGTGTTAGGGGCAGGAAGGGGATAGCAGGTGTGGCAGGCAGCAACAGGGTTACTGGGGACACGGCAGGGGGGCTCAGGGGGAAGAGTTCCCCGGGGCGAAGCAGGGGCTCAGGGGGCAGGGTTACCTGGGGCAAAGCAGGGCAGTGGCAGGCTCCTCATGGTGGGGTGGCCCCGGGCAGGAGGAATGGGCCTCGTCGCAGCGGGTCATACACACCACTGGGCTGAGCAGGTGGCGGGAGGCTGGGGAGGGGAAGGGGAAGACCTCCTTGCGCAGGCAGGGCAGGATGGGGGGCGAGGGGTGGCCCCGCAGCAACTCCCGCGACACCTCCAGGCTGCAGACCGTGTGACGGCGACGGCGCGGTGGGCAGGGGGCAGACGCTGGCAATGGGGACGGCATGGCCCAGGGGAAGTCAGGGCAGGAGTAGCTGCGACCCAGGCGGGGCTGGCTGGGGTCCTCAGGGCTCAGGCGCCACTGGCAGATGGGGGGTCTGCGGCTCACAATGCTGTCCCCATCCCCGTCATCTTTGGCCTCGCCAGGGCCCCTCCTCTCTGCTGGCTCCGAGATGGCAATTTTGACCTCGATGTTCACCCCCTGGCGTGAGCTGTGTGCCCCCTGCTGGCTCGGCCCGCTCCGACTCTGAGCTGGCTCCTCCTCGGGGCGGGGGAGCTCCGCCGGCTGCCCCCCACCTTCTCCCTCGTCCGGACAGGGAGACGGTGGGGGGCGCAGGCGCGGCTTGGCCGGGCTCAGGAAGATGTCAGCAAAGGTCTCCAGCTTGGATTTGACACTCTGGAAGAGCGGGGCGATGCCCCAGTGCCGCAAGTTGGGGACTGTGGCCCGGGGGCGCAGCAGCGAACAGATTGGGGGAGGCCAGGCGGAGGAGGAGGAAGGCAGGAGGTTGACAGATGGCTCAGCTTCTTGTGGGGCAGGATCTGCTGGGAGGAGGGCACAGGGGTCAGGAGAAGTCAAGGGAGGACCACATCCTGCGATGCACAGACAGCCCCCAACAGTGCCGAACCCACTAAACCCTGAGCAAGGTCCCAGAAAACCCCCAAAACAAACTCTTGCCTCCCCGGCCCTGTTTTCAGAACAAAGAAGAAATTTTGACTTCCCACAAAACAAGACTTGGGGAAAGCCACATTTTGAGCAAAAAGGTTTCATCCTGATAAGGATCTAAATGTTTTTGTACTGATTCAATCTCTTTAAAAACTTCTTTTTCTATAAAACAAACAAAAAAAATGGTTGCTAAACTCAAAATATCCAAAATAGAATTTTTTTTTAACTGAAATTTCATTTAAATTAATATTTCCTTCTCAAGAACATTTTCGGTTAAAAAACGTTTTAAGGAAAAGTTCAACCCCTGCTCCCCATGAAGCCCCACCCCCATGTCCAAGCTCCACCCCCAGCCCCGCCCCTGCATGAGTTGGAGCTCCGCCTACCTGGCTGTGGGCAGCGCTCCCACTGGTCTGAGGAAGAGGAAGATGCTGTCAGCTGATCAACCCTGTCAGGCAAGAGAGAGGAAGTGAAGCTCTGGGGCCAGCGCCCCCTAAAGGGCCCTGTGTCCCACCCCAGCTGGTTGGTAGGGAAGTGCACTTACGTGCTAGGAGGCAACAGCATCAGCAGATCTTCCTGCTGCAGGCTGGCATCCTGCGAATGAGAGGTAGCATCTGAGCTGGGGCACAGGATGGGGTCCAGCCCCCGTACCCAAGGCTGACAGGACAGTGACACCTGGTCAGGGCAGCTTCCTTCTTGGTTGTAAGCCCAATCCCTCCCTCCATTGACCCATCTGGGACAGCACCCACTGCTGAGATCCCCACCCACCCATCCCTGCCCCTCTGGCCTGGGTTCTGGCAGCCTCCCCCACCCCCAATCCCTCCCCCACCCTCCTCTCTGGGCTCTGGCAGTCCCCTCTAGCTTCCCAGCTGCTCACTGCTGCCATGGGGCACTCCTCCAGTGCCACAGTCAGGACGCGCTGCTGGGCCCTCTCCATGGGCGACGTCACCAGCTCCTTCCCCTGCTGGGAGATGGAGGGAGATGCCCCCGGCCCCCGGCTCTGCTGCGGTGCCCCCTGCCGCAGCAGCCATCGCTTGCCCTGCAGCCGCTCTGACTCAGACCCAGCCGTGCCCTGGGGCAGCCAGCACGATGCAGGGGCCTTATTCTCAGGCCTCTGGCAGACGGGAGACCTTTGCTCCTCAGGGGAGGGTCTGGAAGAATGAGACGGGGCCACGGACCCCAAAGCCCCGTCGCTCACTGGCACAATTTTCACCCCCCCGGATCTTCGGCCCCCCCCCAGAGACTCCCCTTCCCCCCCAGTCATCACACCACCAGCACCCCCTCCGAGATCCCACTCCCTGCACCCCTGCCATCAGCTCCACTGAGCCCCCTGGCACCTCATTCCCACCCCCACCCCCCGCAACTCTCAAAGCACCCCGCTCCCCTTTCCCAGCCTCCCACATGCTGCCATAGCTCCGCCGTCAGATCCTCCAGATCCAGCCCCTGCCCCAGAAGCCAGTGACCCCCTCCCCCGGCAGACACCCTGCTTAGTATTTGGAACGTGCCCTGACACATGATTCATCCCCGCTCACCTGTCCATGGTGGGCTCCTGCTGCCTAGGGGTCCAATCTGAACCAGGCGTAGGGCTCCCAGCTGGCAGCAAGGCTTTCCCAGGGAGGGGGTGTCCAGGGAGGGAGGGGGTGTCCAGATGAGCTGAGGAGGATGTGCCCCTTTGGGAGACCTGCTGGGCAAGAGACACCACGGGGTTAAACATGGATCCCACCCCCCCCACCCCCACTGACTCCCAGCTCCTGGCATCTCCTAACAACTCTCCTCAAGAGCCCAGCCTGGCCCCCTCCCATGTGTAATGGGGGCACAAATACCAAGCCGTCCTGCTCTGCCTCCCCCCCCCCACCACCCCCACAGCTCAGCACAGGAGTTTCTGGGCCATCTGGTGGCAAACCACAGCAGGGAGAGAAGGAGGTTACGTGGGGGAGAGGCTGGCTCGAGAAATCCATACCGGGGAGCAGCAAAGGATTCAGCAGGTTCAAGGGAGCAGGACAACAGGGCCTGGGAGGGCTCAGGGGAGGTTGGGGCGGGCCACCAGATCTCCAAGCAGGGCCCCCGCCGCAGTCCCAGACCACCCGTGCCCCCCCGCACTCACAGCCCCTCCATTGGTGGCAAGACACTCCTCCAGGGCAATGGCCAGTACCCTGTGCCGGGCTCTCTCCATGGGCGAGGCCACCAGCCACAGCTCCGCCCCCTGGCCCCACTGGGGCACCCCCTGCTGCAGCCGCTGCCGTCTGCCCTGCAGTCTCTCCGACTGGCGCCTTGCCTGAGGAGACCCGGCCCTGCCCCGGGGCAGCCAGCACAGCGGGGGAGCCTTCTCCTCAGGCCCCCGGGGGGCAGGGGAGCTCTGATTTTCAGTGGAGGGTCTGGAAGAGAGAGATGGGGTCACTCACAGGGGCCATGGACCCCCAAATCCCCCTGATTACTGGCATGATGTTTGCCCCAGGACCCAGAGACCCACAGCTCCCCCCCCCAAAAAAATCACTCACCCGGCCTAGTTGAGACCATTGCCTCTCATTGTCTCCCACCCACAGCATCCTGTCCTCCAGCATCCTCAGCCCCGAGTCTCCCCCCTCAAACACACCCAGGGGAAGAGGAAGGGCGCTGCCCCCAGTGAGTTCTGCCCAGGGTAGGATAGACAGGCCCTGACCCCAGAGGGGAGGCGGCTGGACAGAGGTGAACCCCCCCACACACCTGTACACAATGAGCCTCTGGCGTCGGATGTTCCGCTCCGAGGCAGACAGCCTGGTACAGCCCCCTGCCAGCGCCCCTCTGGCCACGGGGTGCTCCATGGCTGGCTTCAGCTGGGATGTAGGGGGCAGCCCCTGGGATCAGGGGTTCAGAGGTCGTCCCGGGACAGCCTCCTGCCTACTCATCCTCCAGCGTGGTCTCCTCTACCCAGGAAAGAGAATCCAGGGTTACAATGAGCACTGCAAGACCCCCGCCCTGACCCAGCTCCGGGGTGGAGGGCTGGCTGGCTCAGCTGGAGGGGAAATGGGACACAAGGTCTTTCCCCTCTAGGGGGCACCGGCTCTTGTGAAGAGCCCCCGAGGACTCAGCATGACACCCCTCCCCCACAACCTCCTGCATTCTAGGGTTGGCCACAGTAGCAGAGGGCTCAGCCATGGGGGATCAGACTGGGGGAGGGGGGTGTAGATGTGGTGGTGGGGGTGGGCTCTCCTCAGTGCCGGGGGGAGGGGCTGCAGAGGGGGCACATTCCCACGGTACAGAACTCAAGAGATCACAATGGACAAGCAGAGGGGAGCCGCTGGGAGAATAATTACAGGGCATTAGCGGGCAGGCAAAGCCATTGCTAGCAGTAACCAGAGAGCCCCTTGCGCAGCTCAGGTGTGACCTGACACCAGCTTGGGAGCAGAAGGGAAGCTCAGGAGGTGTGGGGGTTGGGAACGATCACCTAGAGATGGTTTCGCAGGCCACAAAGGACATGCACGGATCCTGGGCAGCGGGGACAGGCTAGAGGGGCCCTGATGGGGCATCTCTCTCTCTTTGTCCTGCCTCCCAGCACTGACCCTGCCTAACTCTGCCCCTAGGACTCCCCCACTGGACCTCCCCCGCTTCAGGTTCCTCCCTTCTCCCCCTAGATTCTCCCCACCAGCCCTCTCTATTTCCCCTCTCTCAGTCACAAAAGCTTATGCTCAAATAAATTGGTTAGTCTCTAAGGTGCCACAAGTCCTCCTTTTCTTTTTGCGAATACAGACTAACACAGCTGTTACTCTGAAATCTCCCACTCTGGTTACTCCCAAATCTCTCCCCCACTGGGTCCCTACCCCAAAATCCATCGCCTGGGCTCTAGGTCTCTCTCCTCCCCTTGGATCTCTCTCACCCGCGCCCCCCCCCCCCCCCGCCAACTACTCCCCCTTTCCCTCACCCACCTGCCTCTCCCACACTCTCTTTACTCTCAGCCCCTCCCCCAGGGCTCTCCCTATGTTCGGTCCCCTCCCACACTGCACCCCTCACTTGCCTCCACAAATTGCCCCCCCCCCGTAGGTGCTCCCTCTCACCATCTGCTCTCCCCCTGGGTCTTCCCCCCATGGCTCTCGTCGCTGGTCCCCCTAAACTGCCCTTCCACCAGGTCTTCCCCATTGGTCCCTTTCTCCCCAGCTGCACTCTAGCTTTCCCCCCTCAAATTCCTCCACCACTTCTATAATCCCAAATCCCCCAAACCACGCTTCCCCCAGGTCTCCCCCGCCATACTTCCCCTTACCCTGATCTCCCCCAATCCCGACCCCTGTTACCCTCCCTCACTGATCCCCCCCATCCTCAAAGGCCCTCATTGCTCTCTAACCCCCTGGATCTCCTTCCCCCCACTGCTCCCCCTCCAAGCTCCCCGCTTTGCCCCCCCTTCCCCTCCTCCCGGCTCCCTCCATTGACCCCCTTCCCCCACTGCTCCCCCTCCCAGCTCCCCCATTGTCCCCCCTCCCCCCATTACCCCCCTCCCGGCTCCCTCCATTGCCCCCCCTCCCCCCACTGCTCCCCCTCCCGGCTCCCTCCATTGCCCCCCCTCTCCCCACTGCTCCCCCTCCCGGCTCCCTCCATTGCCCCCCTCCCCCCACTGCTCCCTCCATTGCCCCGGCTCCCCGCATTGCCCCCCTCCCCCCACTGCTCCCCCTCCCGGCTCCCCCATTGCCCCCCTCCTCCCACTGCTCCCCCTCCCGGCTCCCTCCATTGCCCCCCCTCCCCCCACTGCTCCCCCTCCCGGCTCCCCCATTGCCCCCCCTCCCCCCACTGCTCCCCCTCCCGGCTCCCCCATTGCCCCCCTCCCCCCACTGCTCCCCCTCCCGGCTCCCTCCATTGCCCCCCCTCCCCCCACTGCTCCCCCATTGCCCCCCCTCCCCCCACTGCTCCCCCTCCCGGCTCCCTCCATTGCCCCCCTCCCCCCACTGCTCCCCCTCCCGGCTCCCCCATTGCCCCCCTCCCCCCACTGCTCCCCCTCCCGGCTCCCCCATTGCCCCCCTCCCCCCACTGCTCCCCCATTGCCCCCCTCCCCCCACTGCTCCCCCTCCCGGCTCCCTCCATTGCCCCCCCTCCCCCCACTGCTCCCCCTCCCGGCTCCCCCATTGCCCCCCTCCCTCCACTGCTCCCCCTCCCGGCTCCCCGCATTGCCCCCTCCCCGCACTGCTCCCCCTCCCGGCTCCCTCCATTGCCCCCCTCCCCCCACTGCTCCCCCTCCCGGCTCCCTCCATTGCCCCCCTCCCCCCACTGCTCCCCCTCCCGGCTCCCTCCATTGCCCCCCTCCCCCCACTGCTCCCCCTCCCGGCTCACCGGCTCTCGCTCGCTCCCGTTCGGTCTCCGGCTGCGGCTCAGCCTCCTCCCGCCCCGCCCCGTTTCTGTCGACGCTCCACAGCCCGACCCCCCGCGGCCAATGGCAGCGGGCCTTGCTCCCGTCCGCTCTCAGCCAATGGGCGCACGCCTTGCTGCCCGGGGGTCCCCGGAGCCTGAAGCCGTGGGGACCGCCATCTTGGCAAAGGGAGAGAAAGAAAGCCGTGTCACGGCTCAAGCTGAGCCGCCGCCATCTTGGGGTGGGGCAACAGTGTGTGGTGGCGGGGGGCGGGGGGCGGTCAAGGGGACATAGCGGTGCCGCCATGCGGTGCTGCCATCTTGGATTAGGGCATCGGAGGGAGTGAAGCAGTTTCAGGGCGAGGCCATCTTGGATGAGGGCCAGAAGCTGCGCATTTAAAGGGCCAGGCGACCCTGGGTGATGGGTAGGGTGACCAGATGTCCCGACTTTATAGGGACAGTCCCGATTTTGGAGTCTTTTTCTTATATAGGCTCCTATTACCCCCCACCCCCATCCCAATTTTTCACACTTGCTGTCTGGTCACCCTAGTGATGGGGGCTCCGGCCAGTCCCCATCCTGGGAGCGTGGGGCCCCCGTTCTTTGTTCCCCTTGGACCCATTTACACATCGCCAAATTAAAACACGTGCCGAACTTCCCACCCATGCAGCTCACTCTGATTCAGCCACCTGGCCTCTTCCCGCTTGACCACTTGCCTCCCCCCAGCGCGTGTCCTCTGCAGACTGTGCCAGGGGTTCCCTTATGTCTCCTTCCAACACGTTCCCATTCTGGGGCCCCGACTCGATCCCTGCAGGGCTCCCTGGAAAAACACCAGGCCAATGACAAGTCCCCTGTGCCATGTTCATTTGATGCCAAGCCAGATGGGGCCCTTGGTTTGCTCCAGCCTGGCAATGACTTTGTGTTTGTAAGGACCCCTTTTCACATAGGCACTAGTCCAGTGGTTTTCAAACTGCGGGTTGCGACCCAGCACCGGGTCGCAAAATGTAAGGCACTGGGTCACGGTGGCTCTGGTCAGCACCGCCAACCGGGCTGTTAAAAGTCCCGTGGGTGGTGCTGCCCGGCTAAGGCAGGCTAGTCCCTACCTGTTCTGATGCTGCGCTGTGCCCTGGAAGCAGCCAGCAGCAGGTCCGGCTCTGAGGCGGCATGGCCACGGTTCCCGGCCAATGGGAGCTAGGGGGTTGGGGGTGGTGCCTGCAGGCGAGAGCCGCGCAGAGCCGCTTGCGTGCCTCTGTCTAGGAGTCGGACTTGCTTCTGGCAGCTTCTGGGGCACAGTGCGGTCCACGGTGCCTGTCTTAGCTCCCCTACTGAGCTGCTGACTGGGATCCGCCCGAAGTCAGCCCATGCCCCAACCCCACACCCCTATTCCCTGCCCCAGCCCTGAGCCCCCCCCAAACCTGGAGCCCCTTCCTGCACCCCAAACCCATCATCCCCGGCCACACTCCAGAGCCTGCACCCCCAGCCCAGAGCCCTGACCCCCTCCTGCACCCCAACTCCCTGCCCCAGCCCAGAGCCCCCTCTCACATCCTGAACCCCTCATTCCTGGCCCCACCCCACAGTCCTCACCCCTGCACCCCAACCCTCTGCCCCAGCCCTGAGCCCCTCCCACACCCCAAACCCCTCATCCCCAGCTCTGTTGGGTCATGGGCATCAACAGTTTTGTTCAACTGCGTCGCCAGAAAAAAAGTTTGAAAACCACTGCACTAGTCTGACTATCACTGTGATGGGATATCTGTGCTGTTCCTAAGCCCCCACTGCCCGTGTGTAGGGGGGAATCCCTCTCCTACAGAGAGTACAGGCCATCTTCCCCCAGGCATCTCGTTACCCGAAAGGATCCCTGTGAACATTTTCCCTTTGCTTGGATCCCACATCACCCAGACTGAGAATAGGGCTGGGGTTAAAATCAGGGCACATTCTCTGTACAGAATTCTTTGGGGGAGATTTCACTAAGCGCCACCTTGCCTGTTTCCTTCCCATGAGCAGGATTCCCTGTCCCTGACCCAGCTATAATCTCCCAGATGGAGCGAAGGGAAGAGCCGAGCATCTCAGATCTCCAGGGCTCCAAGGAAAGGGAGATCCTGAGAGGATCCCACACAGATAAGGAAAGAGTGACACCATCTCAAAGACTGTCTGGGACTGAAAGGAAAAGCTGGGACCCCAGTAAGGCCACCAGGAGCCCCCCAGTTCTGTCTCATCTCGCTCAGTATCATTCCCAGCAGGTTCCTGTTCTCATGGCAGGCGTCACTCCTGGATCCCACCCCTGGCAGGAGCCCTCCCATCTCCCAGCCTTTCTCTGAGGCCTTTCCTGGGCTCTTGGGACAGACCCGGCCCTTCCTTTCCCCTCAGGGAAGGGTTTGGGGGGATTCGTTTCCTGCCCATCAAGTTTTCTGCTCAGTGACAAACCCCTTTGCTGCCCCCTCTCTCCCCAGCACAGGGAATGAGCCCTGGCTGGATTCTTTCTGCCTCCCAGCAGGTGCCAGGATGGAGGAGAATCACCAGCAGGAAGGGCCTGCAAGAGCAGAGCTGCATGGAATATCCCAGAGCCCTGAGCTAAAGATGCAAGCGAGTCAGGACAAGATGGACCCCAGGCCAGGGGAGGAAAATCTTGCTTAGAAGGAGAGAGAGAACATGAAGAGATGTTCAGAGAATAAATCTCGTGAAACACCAACACACCCACATGGGTGATCACCCTGACTGATGCCCCGACCTTGGGAAGGGCTTTGGCGGGAGTGTGATGCTGGCTCTGCACCACGTGGCTCTCACTGGGAAGAGATTCCAGGCATGTCCTGAGTGTGGGTGGTGGTCCAGGCAGCGATAATCCCCCTCCAAGCACCAAAGTGCCCATGCAGTGAGGAGACCCCATCAACATCCTGATTGCGGGAAGGGCTTTGGTGTCTGCTCCATCACTGCCAGACCCACCCCTACAAGTGTCCTGACTGTGGGAGGGGCTTCAGCTCCAGCTCCAGCCTGGCCACCCACTGGTCATCCCCGCCGGAGAGGAGCCCTACAAGGGCACCAAATAAGGGAGGAGCTTTGCTGAGAACTCCCATGCCCTGCAACACCAGCATACCCCCCTGAAGAGTGGCCCTCCTAGTGTGGCTGTGGTGACAAGGCTTCTGGTTGGCCTTGCATTTCACTCAACACTAGAGGACACAGCGGGTGCTGGAGCAGCACTACAAGTGTCCCGAGTGTGGGAAGGGCTTCAGGGAGAGTGATGGGCCAGTTGAGCATCAGTGCACCCACATCGGGGAGTGGCCATAAAGGTGTCTTTACTGCAGGAGGGGCTCCCTGCAGAGATCCAACCTCCAGGAACACAAGCGCACCCACCTCAGAGGCAGATGCCTCCTCTACCCTGACTGCAAGAGGAGCTTTGGCACCGGGACCACCCTGATCCAGCACCACCAGACCCACACAAGGGAGAGACCCTACCCATACCCCCAGTGCAGGAGGGACTTCCACCTGAGATACTCCTTCACTTTCCACTGGAGGATCCACACCAGGGAGAAACTGTCCTGATGCTCTGAGTGTGAGGAGGCCTTCAGCCTTAGCCCCCAGCTCACAAGGCACCAGAGGAACCACTGGGGAAAGGAACTGGGGGTGGGGCTGTGCCAGGCTGCAGGGATTGGAAAATCCCAGCACGGAGAATTCTACTTCAGCAGAACTCCCCTCACCACCTGCAGCTGACCAGGGACACAAGCCAAAGGCCATTGACATCAATGAAGTTGTTCAGCTGTTGATGTCAATGGAACATCCCTTACCATCTGCAGCTGACCAGGGGCATGGTGAGCCAAAGGCCATTGTTGGTCGCTGGTGTGAGCGGAGGTCTGGCCATTGACATCTGTGAAACTTCTCTCACCATCTTCTCTCACCATGCAGCTAACCAGGGGCACAAACCAAAGACTGGTAACATCAGTGGAGGCCTGGCCATTGACATCAGTGGAATTGGCTTCACCGACTGCAACTGACCAAAGGCATCTTCCAAGATTCTGAGGAAGGAGTGACCCAGACTCTGGGAGGCACCATTCCTTCCAGGGCTGGGGAATCAGGCCAGCAACCTGGTTCCATTTTAGCTTAATCCACTTCCAGAGCAAAAGGATCTAAACTGGTTTAAGCTAAACTAGATCAAGGCCCTCTTATACTGTACTAGAATGGAGCATTCGCCTGGGGAGTTATTGTGGAATAGCTATCCCCAGTCAATTTCCTCCTGTACGTGGCCATAACACAGTGCTAAGATATCATCCAGACCCCTCCTTAGGCTTCAGACCTTGAGCTCCAGTCCAGGCTGCAACTTCAAAGTGCTGTCTACACAATATTTCAAAGTACTAGCCCAAGCCCTGTTAACCTGAGTCTGTTGAACCAGGCTGGGAGGCTCACTGCGGCAGGCTTACATTGCCGTAATACAGATCACAATTAATAATAATAGTCTTCATCTTCCTTAATTTAGCAGGTGCTCCAGTGCCATTGTTTTCCCTGCACAAGAGTTTTAGAAAGCGTTGATTAGATGGAGCTAAAGTCACACCTTTCAATCCCAGACATGGCCAAAGATTAGAACCAGGGTCCGGGCATCTCTCAGATGTTGTTTGCCAAATATTGAAAATGACCATTTCTGGATCAATCTACTTCCCTCTTGTTTTGTCTGGTCCTTATCCAAACATCCCCTTTTGCCATGCAAAGTTTCCAACATGTTTCCAAAAGTGTGATGCTTCTGCATAAAAAGAACTAAATCTCTTAGACCTTGCCTTCATGGAAAAAGTTGTAAGTGGTATACTAGTAAAGGGGCACAGCCCACCCCCGTGCTTATGGGCATTATAGCTTAGGATCCTGCACCTGAATCTGAGAAACAACCACCTCTATTTCTATTATTAGCCAATATCATATACATTTTAGAAGGCTTTGTACGTATGCTAAGTTGCATAACCATGAATCAGACTCCCCAAATGCCACGCACTTATGCTAAGCTTTATTGTGGAAACTTCTTAACAGGTGAAATGTATGTCGGCTTGACAGAATCAGATTTTTATTTTTTTAATCATTTCCATGGATAATATTGATGGTGGTTTTAAAGCATTCCTCCCCTCCCCCCATTTTTATCAGTTTACAGTTGTGCAAAATTCTGTTTTAAGCATTTTTTTCTCCTTTTGTCAATTTAAATGTCCACAGTTGCAGGAAACTGGAGAGAGGGCAGACAATGGGGATGGGCAGACAATAATTATTTAACGACAGATGTTGAGATTCACAATGTTACAGCTTTATAACTAAAACACAAATTGCCAGGATCACATGTCATACTATACAAAGTAAATATCCTTGGATCGAACTTTTCTTTCTTAAGCAGTGTTTTTCTTCTTTTGCATATCTGTACATTTTGATGGTTATCCATGGAAATAGCTTTTCATCAGTTTGGGTGTGTACGGCTAAATCAACATTTACCAATAAAAATGTCATCCTTCCAAGCCTGACTGTATGTGACCTCTGTTGTCTGTGTATGCAGAACCTGTCAGAAGCAATAGCAAATATAAACAGAGTGCCAGGCATGGCTGGTTATCTTTTAGGGATAATTGGTGCAGGGGTCTTTAACTAGATACAAGCTAGAAATAATCGGAGCAGGTGGCCTTTGAACTTGAAAAATGGGTACAGAACTAGATAGGAAAAAGGGATGGAAGGTTTGTGTTGATACAGGGGAATTTGGGAAATGTTGTATCTGCTGTACACAAAAGGGTTATGAATATGGGCAGAAGTGAGCTCATGCTTTTGGGACAATTTAATGCAGTGATACTCAGACTGAGGCTCGCGACCACAAGTGGCTCTTTAATGTGTCTCCTGCGGCTTTTTGCAGCACAGGATACTAAAACACTCTGTGATTTCATTATTAATCAAGGAGGAAGCTTCTACTATGTTATTAACCAATTGTAGTTGATAAAATAATAATACTGGGTCAGTTATTTTGCGGTAAGAATTATATATACATATATACAGAGAGAGAATGAAACAATGAATTCAGACTCCTGTGGCTCTTTGGGGTAATGTTGATCGCGAATTTGGCTCCTGTTCAGGACTGAGTATCGCTGGTTTAACGGCTCTTCCCTGCAGGGGGGTAAGGTCTGAACACCTCTGTCTGTGCTGATTTCTCACTGTTTAGTGAACTGATGGAGCTGAGTTATTTGCTATCTTATCAATAAGGGAATTAAGCCACCAACACTATAAAGGTAGGGGACTAGCTGCACTGGTATAAGATATTTTTATGTTGGTGTAACTACCTCTATGCTAGCGGTTGTGCTGCTATATTGATTTTAACATCACACCGCACACTGACATAGTAATATCTTGATAAAAAGTGTGTGCAGAGCAAACCTAGTGGACAAAGCACTAGGGTGGGACTCTGGAGATCTGGGTTCTATTCCTAGGTCTGCCAGTGGGTGACCTTGAGCAAATCACTTCATTTCCCCGTGGCTGTTTCCCCATCTGTAAAATGGGGATTGTGATGGATTGTACCCCTAGGGTGCACTCTGGGAGCCATTGGAACCACTGTGCCCCCCCTAACCATTCAGCTGGGTCGGCCTCTCTCACACTGCTCTGTTGGTGACTCAGCCAGCCTCTCCAGGCCCTGTTAACACCCCACAGAACAGCAGGTGGTGCAACATGCCTACCTGAGTGCTTTACCTAAGCCACTCATGGATCAACAATGGCAGCGCCAGCCAGCTCCCCAGCTTTGCACCCCTGCTGGAGTATTCACCCAGAATTAGACCATCTTGCACTGCACAGGGATCTGTACAATCCAAGCTCATTAATATAGTTCGCTTCCCCCTCGATGTGGAAAAGATTTGCACCATGCCTTTGATAGCTGAGCTGAGATTTTCCCCACTCACTTCACTGAAAAACACACGGGTTATGATAAAATATAAAACAAGTTTATTAACTACAGAGAGATAGATTTTAAGTGATAGCAAACAGATCAAAGTAGATTACCTTGTAAATAAACAAAATCGCAAACTAAGTCTTATACAAACTAGATTGGATTTGAATCAGCAATATCTCACCCTGTCTGATGATACAAGCAGGCTTACAGATTCTTGAGGCACAAGCTGCACCTGCCTTGCAGCTTGGATTCCCCTCCCCCATTCAGAGTCCTTTGTCTTCCAGAGCTTCTTTCAGGTGTTGAGTTGTGGGGGAGTGAAGACCAAGTCATGGTGTCACTCCTCATCATTTATAGGTTCTTCCAGCTTGCCGGAAAGTCTATGCATGTGACATGGGGAGTCTGCTGCATTGGCCAAACATTCTCCATTGCCTACGTGCTCCCTCCGAGGAAACTTCCTTATACAGAGTTCCTGTGCTAGTGGATTCTTCCCTGGATGGGTGTTGATGACAGCAGTTAACACTGTCTGGCTACTCCATCGCTGTACCTGAAAGGCTAGTTGTGGGTGTTTTCAACTTCACAAAATCTTTCAGTAACACATACAATGACACGTACAATCCAACAGGATATTAATGTTTGACAGATCAAGACTTTTAGAAGGATACCTCACAAGGCATGCATTGTACAAAACATATTAAAATTATAGGACAGTGGTGAATATGGGGGTGCCAGGGTGTCACAGGGATAATGATACTGCCCTCTCTTGTAAAGTGACCTGAGATTTACAAATGAAAATAACAGCTAGGAATTATTATTACTATCATAATAAAAATCTTGGTCTTGCCAGGCCTGGAGTCTTCAAAACTCATGAAATATATCCTAAAAAAAAAATAATAAAATTGGTTTAAAAATCAGGAGAGATCTCTGTATAAACAGCCCTCATGCCCCATACCAGAGGTGGCTGCATCTCAGATTCAGGTGCAGGATCCTATAGAAATAGCTCCCACATTCCACCTCAGAGGTGGCTGCATCTCAACAATGGGTGAGGTATCCCTGTATAGACAGCCCCGCACCCCACTCCGAGGTGGCTACATCTTAGCATCAGGTGAGGGATCCTGTATAAACAGCCCTGCACCCCACCTAAGAGGCAGCTGCATCTTAGGGTTAGGTAAGGGATCCCTATATAAACAGTCCCCACACTCCACCCCAGAAACAGCTGCAGGGTGAGGGATCCATGCAAAACAATACAAACAGAAACACCAGCAAGGAGCGCTTAGAGCCTCACAAGCTTGTCCGATAATGTGGTCTCACATTATTCATAACTGGGGCCCTCCCAAATTCACGGCCATGAAAAACATGTCATGGACTGTGAAATCTGGTGTCCCCCCCTGAAATCTGTATGGTATACAGTAAAAGCACACAAAATACCAGATTTTAGGGAGGGAGACCAGTGTTTCTCAAACTGGCAGGGCCGCCACCAGCAGCACAAAAGGGTATTGGTACCGCAACCGCCTCCCACCCCCAACACACAATAACTTTGGGCCCCCCACTCCTTTTTGGGTCAGGATCCCTACAACACCATGAAATTTCAGATTTAAATATCTGAAATAATGAAATTTACTATTTTAAAAATCCTATGACTGTGAAATTGACCAAAATGGACTGTGAATTTGGTAGGGCCCTACTCATAATTTCTCCTCTTGTATCTGGATAGCACAGGTGTAAGGAAGCTCTGTTACATACTCTCGGCCCATTGAACGTCTTAACTACAGAGGGTTATTGTGTATATTCATCACCTTTCCTGGATCTCTTTTGTCACCATCTGCATGTCTCACATTGTTGTGTGGTAGTTTTGAGGAGTCTTCTGCCTATATAAGAATTGAAGCAGTGGGTCAGGACTCCTGGGCTCTAACTTCTATCGGCAGGTCTGGGGGGAAAGGAGTGGGGTCCAGTGGGTTAGTGTGGGGTCTGGGAGTCAGGACTCCCGGGTTCTACTTCTATCCCTAGCTCTCCGGGGAAGGGAGTGGGGCCTAGGGGGATAGTGTGGGGTCTGGGAGTCAGGACTCCCGGGTTCTACTTCTATCCCTAGCTCTCCGGGGAAGGGAGTGGGGTCTAGGGGGATAGTGTGGGGTCTGGGAGTCAGGACTCCCGGGTTCTACTTCTTTCCCTAGCTCTCGGGGGAAGGGAGTGGGGTCTAGGGGGATAGTGTGGGGTCTGGGAGTCAGGACTCCCGGGTTCTACTTCTTTCCCTAGCTCTCGGGGGAAGGGAGTGGGGCCTAGGGGGGTCAGGGCTCCTGGGTCCTGGTCCCAGCTAGGACAAGCGTGCGAGCTAACCACTGTAGAGAGGCGGGGGGATCGGAAGTGCCTCTAACCAGCGGTGGCTCCGCAAGGCCCGGAGAAGAACGGGTTAAACCCACCGCTCTCCTGAACCTTCCGCTTCCCAGGGAGCTGCCAGCCGCGGGGCCGGAGCAGCGCCGGGACCTTCCTGTCCAGCCCCCCCGGAGCCCGGCTCCTGGCCCCGCCGGGTGTGCGCAGGGCTGCGTGCCCGGCTCGGGGGGCAGATTTCACCGAGCAGCGCTCCCCGGCCCGGGCGCGATCCCCCGCATGGAGCCAGGGGAAGAGCCCAGGGTCCCGGATCTCCCGGGCGCCCAGGAACGGGAGACCCCCAGAGGCGCCCCCCCAGGTGAGGAATGAGCGACACCGGCTGGGAGTGAGGGGGGAAGCTGCGGTCCCAGCCAAGCCAGCGGGAGCCCCCCCCAGTTCTGTCTCCACTCGCTCAGTAGCGCCCCCAGCCGGCGCCAAGGGGTGTCCCTATTTCTGGCCCTTCTCCCCAGGGGACAAGGGCACCATCTCTTGAGAGCGTTTGGCTTCCAGGCCCCACGGGAGTCCTTGGCTTCTGGAGATCTAGCCAGCTGCAGGCTCCTTCATTTAGCCTTGGCCAGGTGATCCGGCCGCTCGCCACCCATAGGGGTTTTCCTCGGGTGCTCAGCCTGGCTGGTAACCTCCCCACTTCGCAGGGAGGATGCTGGCTAAGCCCTTGAGCGCCCTTAGTCCCCTGCTGCCTTCCCACGATCCCCATGTGCCCAGAAGGCCAGACGGCGTCTCCCACGGTGCTCTGGGAAAGAATCACACAGCAAGCTCAGCTGAGTGTAGCACAAAGCATTGTGGGATGTGCCCCCCAGAAGCCCTGGCATTGCAGCCCACCTGCAGGGGGAAAGGCAGCACCAGAGGGTGCAGTGACTTGGGGGGCTGCTCACACTGGAGCAGACATACCCCCACTCATCCCCCACATCGCTGCCTCGATAACTAGACTTGGTGGCCTTGGTCTGGATGGGGGCACTAGATAAACTGGGCCAGGGGAGTATTCGGAAAGGCTTGTGGCAGGCTGATTAGTGTCATGGACTGGAAAATCAGAGGGACCATCCATAGATCCCTAGATGGTTTGCCAAAAGTAACCCCAATGGTTGTCCAGCCTGCACTTCCTGCGTAGCCCAGGCTGCAGAGCATCACCATGGGACTCTCATAGAGGTGGGCTCCTTTCCCCTGTTTTACAGATGGGAAAACTGAGGTACAGAGAGGGAAATGGACTGCCCAAGGCCTCCCAGTAGCAGAGCCAGGAATAGAACCCAGGACTCCTAGTGTTCTATCCAGTAGCCACACTGTCTCCCTAAAGAAAGACAACCCAGTCTCCATGTAATGGAAAATCCATCACATCCCTTGGTAAGGCTGGTCCACTGACTAAATCCCCTCACTGTTAAGAATCAATATCTTATTTCCAGTTTGAATTACTCCAGCTTCAATTCCCAGCTGTTGGGTCTCGTTCTCCCTTTGTCCAGTAGATTAAAAAGCTCTCCTGTCTCAAAGATACCAGAGAGAGCTGTATCCTGGGAAGGAGTGACTCTGAAAAGGACTAGGGGAGGGGGTAATGATAGACAGCTCATCTTCACTTGGTTCCCAGACATGCTGTAGTGAAGCGAGCTAATATGATCCTTGGGTGTATGAGCTAGGGAATGAGGACGTGATATTAGCTCTGTATACAGCACTGGTGATGCCATTACTGTCCAGTTCTTGGGTCCACACTTCAAGAAGGATGTTGATAAATTAGAGAGGGGTCAAAGAAAAGCCACGAGAATGATTAAAGGATTAGACAACCTGCCTTAGAATGACAGACTCCAGGAGATCAATCTCTTGAGCTTAATAAAGGGAAGGTTAAGGGGTGATTTGAGCACAGTCTGTAACTACATATGTGGGGAACAAACTTTTAGTAGTGGGCTCTTCAGTCTAGCAGACAAAGATCTAACAGGACCCAAAGGCTAGAATTTGAAGCTAGACAAATTCATACTGGAAACAAGGTGAAAATGTTTGATGGTGAGGGCAATTTACCATTGTAACAACTGACGAAGGATTATAGTGGATTCTCTATCAGGGGCAATTTGAAAAATCAAGATTGGGTGGGGTTGTTTTTTTTAGAAGACCTGCTCTGGTTCAAACAGGAATTATCAGGGGGGATGTTCTCTGGCCTGTGTTGCACAGGAAGTCAGACTAGATGGTCCCTCCTGGCCCTAGATTCTATGATATTGTCTTCCAGTGACCGTGATCAAGTCACTTCCATTTCTTTGTTTGCTATAAGGCAGGTTATCCAGAACGGACAAATCATTCTTGTTGCTCTTCTCTGAGCCTTCTCCAATTTGTTAACACCTTTTTTGAAGTTGTGGACACCAGAACTAGACCCAGGTTTTGGACGATGTGATAAGGGAGGATTCATAGATTAGGATGAGTAGACACAACACTTAGGTTAGGTGACTTTCTCCCTTCCCCAGTCCTTCATAACCAGATTAAACTTTTCAGACATATTAATAGGTGAATGCCAAATTCCTTTGCTGGCCCCTCATCTCCCCTCTGGGAAGGATTTGAGGGGGGTTTTGCTTCCTGCCCATCGGGTTTTCTGTTTGGTGACAAACCCCTTTGCTGCCCCCTTTCTCCCTGTCACAGGGAACTGGATTTTCTCTTTCTCCCAGCAGGTGTCAGGAAGGAGGAGGAGAATCCCCAGCGGGAGCCACACAGGCCTTCGCAGAGCCCCGAGCAGGGAGAGGCCAACAGGGTGGGATGGCAGGGGGAAGAACTCCAAGGGGTGGAAAATGGATTTGGGCTTCTCAGTAGCATGTCTGTACCCCAGAGATTGACCATCTGTGGGCAATGTGGGAAGAGCTTTAGCCAGTATTCGGACCTTATTAAGCACCAGCGGATCCACACGGGGGAGAGACCTTACAGCTGCTCCCAGTGCGGGAAGAGCTTCAGCCAGAGCTCCCACCTCACCAAGCATCAGCGGATCCACACGGGTGAGAGACCCTACAAATGCCCTGACTGCGGGAAGGGCTTCAACGACAGCTCCTACCTCCTGCAGCACCGCCGCACCCACACGGGCGAGCGGCCTTATGAATGCCCGGACTGCGGGAAAAGCTTCGGAGACAAGTCAGGCCTTACCCGGCACCAGAAGGTGCATCACGGCGAAAGACCCTACAAATGCCCTGACTGCGGGAAGAGCTTCAGCGACAGCTCCTACCTCATCCAGCACCAGCGCATCCACACGGGCGAGCGGCCCTACAAATGCACCGAGTGCGGGAAGAGCTTCAGCCGGAACTCGCACCTGGTCCAGCACCAGCGGGTCCACACAGGGGAACGCCCCTACAAATGCGCTGATTGCGGGATGAGCTTCAGCCACAGCTCCACCCTGATCGGGCACCAGAGGACCCACCGTGGCGATAAGCCCTACAAATGCCCCCAGTGCAGGAAGAGCTTCCGGCACAAGTCAACCCTGGTGAAGCACCAGCGGACCCACACCGGGGAGCGGCCCTACAGCTGCCCCAAGTGTGGGAAGAGCTTCAGCTGGGGCTCGGCTTTCATCAAACACCAGCGCACACACACCGGGGAGCGGCCCTACCAATGCACCCAGTGTGGGAAGGGCTTTGGGGACAGCTCAGCCCTGATCCAGCACCAGCGCACCCACACCGGTGAGCGGCCCTACAAGTGCCTCGAGTGCGGGAAGGGCTTTGGCGACAGCTCCACCCTGGATCAGCACCAGCGCACCCATTTGGCAGAGAAACCCTACAAATGCCCAGAGTGCGGGAGGAGCTTCATCCTCAGCTCCCACCTTGTCCGGCACCAGAGGGTCCATGTGGCCTAGAGTCCCCATGCGAGGACAGTTCTATTAACTGTTCACACCTCTTTAGGAACCTTAGAAACCAGGCCTCCTGAGAGACCAGAGACCAGGCCTCTTTAGGGACCAGGCCTCCTTAGAAACCAAGGAACTTGGAGACCTGGGACCAGGCCTCCTTAGAAACCAAGGACCTTGGAGACCTGGGACCAGGCCTCCTTAGAGACCAGAGACCAGGCCTCTTTGGGGAGCAGGCCTCCTTAGAGACCAAGGGCCTTGGAGACCTGGGACCAGGCCTCTTTAGGGAGAAGGAAGCAAGCTCCTTAGGAATCACATCAGCCCAGAGACCTGACATAGTTTTTCCCCTGGGGCGAGGCACAGCCCGTCCGACTCCAGACTAGTGATGTACCACGTAGGCATTGCGATATGGGTGCAGTGTGTGTATGGGTGGAAGGGGGGGACGGGAATGACTGAGGGGCCCACAGGTGGAAATTAGTTGAAGTGGGGAAGGAAGTGAATGTGGGGGTCCCTTCTGCCCCAATCAAGATGGGGCTATTAGAAATGCTTAGAGGCCACAAGGCAGGGTTCTCAGCCTGGGATCGCTGCCCCTCAAAGGGGGTCATGGTAACCCTACCCCTTTCTTGTTGCTAAGAGGGAGGGTTCCTGGCTATATGGCAGTGGGATCCTGGTAGGGAAAAGGTGAGAATCCCCACAGTAGTGAGGTAGTGATCTCTGAAGGACATGGGGCTGTGCCTGCTCCTGGGTGGGGTGGGGGGGACCTGTTCCTTCGTTCCCCTGGAACTCCACAGCTCTGGACCTCACTCTTTGCTCCTTTCCCTCTCCCAGGGGCTGGGGAAGGGAAGTATTGGGAACCATGGGGAGGGGTACGTGAGGCTGCTGGAAACTGGAGGGGGCTGCTCTCAGAGGCCAGACAGACGTATGCTCCCAGATGGCTGGGCGGGGGGTGAGGGAGCGTCTAATCTCCTTCCTGGTGGCATCTCCAGTGCCTGGCTCCTCTCTCCACGGTGCACAGACCTGCTAGCTCAGGAGCCCAGTGGCACCTGGGGAACGTCCGTTCCTGAGCTTGGGGCAGCTGGCATCCCGCCAGCCCCACCCTTGGCTCTCGGTTCCCAGCAGGCACCTGGATCCCACCCCCCGCCTGGTTTTGATGATGATCCAGTCTGCTGTTGTGTTAGTCAACTGTATCTGTTGGAAATAAACTTCCCCACCGGGATCTGCTTCCCCCCGTCTCCGTGCTGAGGGCCCTGTCTCAGAGCTCAGCGTGGCCTTGGACATGTTGTTCTCGCCTGCAGGGAAGCTCAGAAGCTGGCTTGGGCTCCCAGTTATCACGATTTGCCGCTCTGATCCTGACGTAAACCCCAGCAGAACGCTGTCTCGTCTTGCTCAGTATCATCTTCATGGTAGGTGTGGCTCTCAGTTCCCTCCTGCCTTGCCTGACCCCTGGCAGGAGCCCTCCCCTCCCCCAGGCTTTCTCTGAGGGCTCAGAGAGTCATAGAGATGTAGGGCTGGAAGGGTCTTCGAGAGGTCATCAGGTCCAGCCCCCGGTGCAAAGGCAGGTCCAAGTAACCCTAGACCACCCCTGAAAGGTTTTTGTCCAACCTGTTCTTAAAAACCTGCAATATTGCAGCTTCCACAACCTCCCTAGGAAACCTCTGACCTATCCTACATCTCCCTTGCTGCAGATTAAGCCCATTGCTTCTGGTCCTGCCTTCAGTGGACATGGCGAACAATTGATCACTGTCCTCTTTGTAACAGCCCTGAACATATTTGAAGGCTGTTATCAGGTCCCCCTTCAGCCTTCTTTTCTCAAGACTAAACATGCCTGTTTTTTTTTAACCTTTCTTCATAGGTTCTCTAAAGCTTTTTATTATTTTTGTTCCTCTCCTCTGGACATTCCAGTTTGTCCACATCTTTCTTAAAGCTCGGTGCCCAGAATTGGGCACACTTCTCCAGCTGAGGCCTGGGTTGAGTGCCGTTGGACCAGCCCCTGAGAAATGATCACAGAAGGGATGCCTTACCCATTGCTCCCACTCAACTCTCATTTCCGACTGCCACCGAACCCTCCTGGCTTCAACCTTCATGAACCCAACGTTCCATCTGCCACAACTGCCATGGAACCTTCATGAACCCAATGTTCCATCTGCTACAACTTCCATGGAACCTTCATGAATCCAATGTTCCATCCACCATAATTGCCATGGAACCTTCATAAAGCCAATGTTCTGTCCACCTCAACCACCATGGAGCCTTTATAAACCTAATGTTCCATCTGCCTCAGCTTCCATAGAACCCTCCTGGGCTCAACAATTCATCTGCCATGGAACTTTCTGGGCACCCCTATATTCATCAACAACCTTTTCCCATCTCGTGACCTACATCCTCATTGCAGGGGCAGAGTCTGTATTGGCCCCATGTACGTCATCTTGCAAAGAAACAGCCAAGCCCTCACCTGTGTGTCTAATGCAGATGGCAGCAACCTCAAGCTGGTCACCTGCTGGCCCTATGGGATTCCCCCACCAATACTCCACCAACTGATGCATTTTCCCCTGGGAGAGTTTAGAATCCATCACCCCCTATCTGCCTCCAGAAGTCTATAAGTTCTTTAGAGCGGGGACTGTCTTTTTGTTCTGTGTTTGTACAGCACCTGGTGTAGTGAGGTCCTGCCTCTTAACTGAGGCTCCGAGGCTCTGCTGTAATACACCTAACAAATAATTCAAAGGGGTTTGGTCCATGACTGGATAACTATCTATCCAACTACTCCAGTCCTTCTTGCTTCTGAGAGCTTTTTTCCTAATGCCTGGGAAGATAAACCCACCGATGCCCCCCAACACACCCTGGGCTCTGAGCTGTTCCCATGTGAGCTCCAATTTATAGTACAAACTTCCTTTCCACTGAATGCATCCGATGAAGTGAGCTGTAGACTAACACGGCTGCTACTCTGAAACCTTTTGTAACACTTGCTCAACATGGGTCTACAGCTGCCCAAGGGTGGCCTATTGTCCTGCATCCCAGAGAGCTGCCCCACACAGGGAAGGGCTTGACACTTGCTGAAGGACCATCCAGGACACAGCAATCTGCAGCTACCAACTCTGAATGTCTGTTAACTACTGGCCCTATGGAGCATGGGGGCACAAGTAATCCAGATGTGCAGGGGAAGGAGAGGGCAAGAGGGACCCTCACCAGCCTGAAACACGGACAAACTCCCAGCTGGGGCCAGCTCAGAGCAGGGGACTGGGAGTGCTTTGTGCTTGTTTTCAAAGCTCTGTAACTCTCAAGGGCTTTAATAGTAAAGTCACTGGCGTTAGGAAACCCCTTTGCTCAGCTCGTGTTTTTTTGCTTTCTGTAAGGGTCCGTGACCGTCCCTCCCCATCAGTCTCAGAGGGAGGCCATGCCCCTGCATTAGCGAGTCTGAAAGGGGGAACTAGCATTCTCAAGGCTCTGACTCTTTGGGTAGGGCAGGGCAACAAACCGTCTATAATGACAGGGTTCAGAGTAGCAGCCGTGTCAGTCTGTATCCACAAAAAGAAAAGGAGGACTTGTGGCACCTTAGAGACGAACAAATTTATTTGAGCATAAGCTTTCGTGAGCTAGAGCTCACTTCATCGAATGCAACAGTCTGTAAGGCGCTGGCCCTCCGGGACAGGCAGAGCAGTCAGCAGTGTATGAGGCCCTCTGGCTGGGCTGAATGACAGTCTAGAGGGCTCTGGCCGTCTGGGAGGGGCAGGGCCACAGTCTAAAGGGGCTCCAGTTGTCTGGCAGGGAAGAGGAGCAAGGGATCTAGGGGCCTCTGGGCAGGGCAGAGCAATAAGCAATCTCAGGTTCTGGCCTCCTAGCTCAGGCAGATGACAGACAAATGCAGGCCTCTAGGCCTAAGGTGGGTAGGCGGCTACCCCAGGGGTGGGGTGGCTGCAGGAGGTAGGGGGACCTGGGTCCACTCTACTCCACTGGGTCCCAACCCAGGGCCCTGCCAATGGTGCAGGGCCCGCCTTTTAAACGTCCTGTCCCACCTCTCTGTTTCCGGTGGGGCGGGTGCGGCTGGCACGGCTCCGCCCACCAAGAGTGAATGGTGCCTCCTCCCTATCAGTCTCCAAGGGAGGCTATGGCCCCTCTCTACAGTTTCCCACCCCCTTGTCCATGAAAGGGTTAAACTAGAAGCCTAGAGGGCCCACAGCCAGAGTGCCCATGGCCTTGGCAACTGGGGGTGGGGGGGAGAGACTCAGAAGGCCTTTCAGGCTCTAGGACGGCTGGATGGTGGAGTCCCATGTCCCAAGGACAGGCTCAGGCAAGAGGTGTGAGCCTGGGCATGTGCCCCATAGATCCAGAGCTGGAAACAGGGACTACACCCTGCCCAGAGCCAGAGCCAGGGGACTTGAGAGCACATGGGACCCAACGACGGGGGCCCACTGGCAATAGATGGGTGTCCATACAGAGGGGGACTGGGCCGGGTTAGAATGGATCTCTGACCTGTAGAGGGAGCACAGAGTTGGACTGCTCTGACACACATGGATGGACTGATTGATTGGACAGACAGACAGATGGACCAATCGCTAGCTGAGGGAAGTGAGACGCCAACCCCAACGTGGTGGCATGAGACACAAAATTGATTCCAGATCTCCAGGGAATGTTCTCCCCATTGCAGATCAGACCCCTGGGGATTTTGGAAAAGATAAGAAAACCAGACTCGGGGGATGGGGGGGTGGGTGGAGGGACGCAGAGCCCCTAACGTCTGGTTAGCGAAGCCTGCAGCTTCAGCCAGGCCTGCCATGGTTTGGCTAGAGATGGAAGACAGGGCTGATGGCAGTCATGGCTGCCTTCCAGCCTCGCAACATTCCCCCAGGCCAGCTGGGCCCAGCAGCCCAATGGAGCGTGGCAGGTGGCCACCCCATGTGACTGAGCCCTCAGACGAGCAGGCAAGAACGAATGTACAAAATTAGAAATTGCCGTGGAGGGAGCCTCTGGTGAGAGCAACGAGCTCAGCTGATAGGAGCAATGAGCACTGGGGGCAAAGACACCAGGGACATGGGGGGCATGCAGAGACCCTGGCAGAGGGAAGGGTTTGTGGGGGAGGGGTTGCAGGGAGTCCCTGAAATGGTGGGGGGGACACACCGGGAGTTTGTGGGGTTCTAATCGGCGGCGTGGGCCCCTAGGTGCTGCTGCACTGCACATAAGGAATAATATAACTGAGGGCGTGGGGTGGGTGTGGCCGCCTGCCCTCTATGTGCTCCTGTGTTGTGCCCCATGGTGCAGTGCACAGGCATGGGAGGGGGAAAAGGGAGGGAGCCCAAATTGGGAAGGGGTAACTCTCCCCTCCCCCATCTCTGTCTTCCTCCCTTTCCCAGGCAGAGCCCGTCTCATGGCCCTGCCCAGGGATCTTCCTGCCCCAGCGCCCCAGTCGCCTGGGTCCTGCGTGTGCGCCGGAGCAAGTCTCCCTCTGCAGGCTGCAGCCCCAGGGCGGTGAGTAGGGCACCGGGCGAAGCAAGTCACAGCCTGAAGCCCAGGGAGGGAGAGACACAGCAACCGAGGCAGGAAATCGCTGCCCGGAGGAAGTGGCGGCAGGGCCAGGGGGATTGGTACTGAACTGGGACCGGAGAGACCCCCCCCCTCCCCAGCCAGCTCCAGGGCAGCCCAGGGGTCTGTGCTGTTGAGCCAGGCAGGGACCCCCAACCCAGCCCGCCGGGCCTTCAGGGCAGCCCAGGCCCCTCCTCTCCCCCGTGGGGCAGAGGTTGGGGGGTTCACTCCTGCCTGTCAGGGTTTCCCTCCCTTTGCCACCCCGCTCTCCTGGTGCAGGGAAGGGGCCTGGCTGGATTCCATCCGCCAGCGGCCACTAGGATGCAGGAGGGGAGTCCCCGGGAGCAGGGCTTCCTGCCCAAGATGCCCCAGCGGATCCATACCAGAGAGTGGCCCTACCCCTGCCCCGACTGCGGGCATCGCTTCCGGCAGAGCTCCCCCCTCACCCACCACCGGGCCACCCACACCGGAGAGTGGCCTTACCAGTGCCACGACTGTGGGTGCAGCTACACCACCAACGGCAGCCTGCGGCGGCACCGGGCCAGCCACGCCCTGGGCTACGGGGTGCAGCCGGCTCGGCCCATGGCGGCTAGAGGAGAGTGGTGCCCTGCCAGCCCTGAGGCTATCACTGGGTGCCAGGACCCTGTCATGGACTTGCACAGCAGTTCTCAATCAGGGGGCCAGGGCCCTCTGGGGGGGGCACGAGCAGGTTTCCGGGGGTCCGCCAAGCAGGGCCAGCGTTAGACTCGCTGGAGCTCAGGGCGGAAAGCTGAAACCCCACAACCCGGGGCAGAAGCCCGGAGCCCCACCACGTGTGGCTGAAGCCAAAGCCCGAGCAACTTAGCTTCACAGGGCTCCCTGTGCTGTGCGACCCTAGGCAGTTGCCCTGCTTGCTACCCCCGAACACCAGCCCTGGATTTCATATGCAGAAAAACATTTGTTGTGGCACAGACGGGCCGCGGAATTTTTATAGCCTGTTGAGGGGGGCCACAGAAAGAAAAAGTTTGAGAACCCCTGGACTAGCAGGCTCTTGGGGAGGCTGCTGCATTTGGGGAGTCCCTGGCCACAGGGCCTTCTTCTCCCCTTTCCTATAGGTCTCCCTCGTCAGACTACATTTCCCCTGTTGCATCATGGGCATAGGACTCCCAGGATGCACCTCCCCTTCTCACCTAAGACAGACCAAAGTGCATCCTGGGAGTCCCAGAGCCACTGGCATTATTAGAGTTGTTGGTTTCTCATGCTCCCCTTCTCTATAGGCTGGGCTCCCTGGTCGGACTACATCTCCCATGGTGTATCTGGAGACTGGAGACATGAGGCAATCGAACTATAAATCCCCTACGGCACTGTGGTGGCAGATCCAAATTGAAATATTTCTGTTTTCAAACATTTGGGTTTTTTTGACAAGATATGGACATTTTCCATGGAAAGCAGCAGGTGCTTTTCATCTAGTCAAAAACTCAATTTTCTGTAGTAAAACAGTTTTGACGGAAAGTTTGTCACCACCTCTTCTTGTTGGGAGTGCGTCAGACCAGCCATCCTCAGTCGGCGCTGGCATCTGATAAGCCCCCGGGGTGACACCGAACAGTTAGACTTAACCAAAACCGTAAATGGTTTGGGGGTCTGCTACCAGGGAGATGGGCTCTTTCCTGCCAACTTACCACCCCAGGTCTTGGTTAGCTCAATGTCAGAACTGGAGGTGGGCAAACGGTTTCATCTGAACCATTTTTCCCCCATGAAAAGTGCAGATTTTGCACCATGGCAACATTTTGCAAATTCACATTAGTTTCACCAAATTGTTGATTTACAAAAAATAAAATCTGAAAAATCCAAATGTAAAGTTTTGACATTTTCTAAATGGAACATTTTTTGATTTTTTTGGTTCAAAACAACTTTTGGATTCCGAATTTCCTTCAATTTCATTAAATTCCAATTCAAAAAGATTTTTTTAAAAATGCTCAAAATTGAAACAAAAAAATGTACATTGACCCAAAACTAATCCCCCTCCCCCACTTTTTGATTTGCTGAAAATGTGGTTTTCAGCTTGACCCCAAATGATTTCTTTTCTCTTGTTTTCAGAATTGCCGGTGAATCAAAAAATTCGTTATTCACCCAGCTCTAGCTGGAATGTGCCCTACCGTTCTCAGCACCACCCAGGCCAGATCCTCTGGGCATGGACGGGATCTGTGCTCTGCTCCAGCTTTTAAACAGTCTCTTGGGGGAACCTTTTTACAGTTAGGTTCCCACAGAGTCTGACACTTCCTTCAGGTTAGGCCGTGCAGCCTCGCCACCTCCGAGACAGCTCCAGAACTCCTGTTTCACATTGCAAGCTCTCCTCAGTGAATCCAACTGAAACAGACTCCTGGTTAGAGACTTGTACACTCCCCAGGGGCAACAGGGGATGGATCGCTTGATAATCACCTGTTCTGTTCATTCCCTCTGAAGCACCCAGCATTGACCACTGTCGGAAGACAGGATACTGGGCTAGATGGGCCTTTGGTCTGACCCAGTACGGCCGTTCTTAATGTACCTCAGCCAGTATTTGCAGCGACCCCAAGCGTTTTCAAGACAGAGCAGCCTGTATTAGCCAACGGGAACACAGCACTGGAAGTTGTTAGATTAGCATCTGCATACACAACACTTCTTAAAAATCTTTGGGCCCTATAAGGGCCTGGCATAAGGTCAGCAGGGCAAATTTGGGGTCATTCGGACAAGGGGTTGCTGAGCAGAATAAAGCACCGGTTGGTAACATTTCCGTTCTTATTACGCTGGGTTTTTTTTGCTACACACCTGTGGGCTCAAATTCTTGCTGTGATCACCCCGCACCGATCTCACTCGATCTGGTCTGATCTCTGCTCGCGTCTAGCACCCACTCACTCCGCCTTTGGGGGAGCAAGAGTTAAAGAAGTACGAGGGCTGTGCTGTGGCTTGCTGAAGTGGCATGCACCTGGGAAGGTTTGCTGGTGTACCCTGAGACGGGGATGAATGAGCCTATGAAGCAGCAGCCCGAATAATAGAGTTGCTCAGGAGCTTAAGGGTTGACTCCAAGCACCTCCCCTGTGTCATGAGTTCAAGTTGAGCTGTTGGCAAATTCCCCAGCCTAGATGACCGCTCTCTGGTTGTGGCAAACGAGCCCTAAACCCAGAGCTTTTTGCTTAAGAACCAATAGTTCAAAGTGCTTGGAAACCTACGTGCCTAATCAGATTGTCTTGAAAATTGCTACCCATCCTCAGTACCAGGAGGACAGAAAATGGTACTAGTTTGGGGTCATTTGGTCAAGGGTTTCCTCTGACAGAGCACCCCAATCAGCGTCTGACTTTAACAGTCAAGGTGCTCAGAAACCCACGTGCAATAGAATCATAGAGTCTAAGCCCAGAAGGGACAATTGCGGGTCACTTGGTTAAGGAGTTCCCCACATGCAGCCCCACCAGAAAGAGCAGCTTTGAACATTTGCAGATTTGTATCATGTGTTTGGCCCAGAGCTTAGGCTCCGACCCTCAGGCAAGGAATAATGGGTGAGTTGCCAATTTCAGCTGGATGCATTCCAGGAGCTTTCATCACGTGACATAATCTTTAATTAAAGATTCAGCTTTAATGCCTGAAGTCTCCAAAACAATCCTGGGGGGTTGGCAACAATGCACTACAAAAGCTTTCAGGCTAGGTCCACAAAGGGATAACTGCACTTAGGGTGACGCAATGTCCCGATTTTATAGGGACAGTCCCGATATTTGAGGCTTTGTCGTATATAGGTGCCTATTACACCCCCCCCCAACCTCCGTCCCAATTTTTCACCCTTGCTATCTGGTCACCCTAAGTGCACTTTAGGCACCTAAATCCAACATTTAGATCCTCAAAATCCCTTCTCAGCTGCTGCCTAACCCTGTGAGCACTGACAGCCTCTAGGTGCGTGAATTTCCATTGACAAAGTCTCTTTAGCACCTAAAGATTTGCCAGTGGGAAACCACACTGCCACCTAAAGTCCTTGCTCCAGGGGCCTGTCTCACACCTAAACCCCATCTAGGTGTTCCCCCACCTATTGGGCCTGAGCCAGGCTGTGATCTCAGACATCCTATACGAATCACTCCAGCGGGGCTGGAGTTACACTCGATGACGCTGGCGGTCCCTTCCAGCCCGATGGTTCTATGTTCCTCTGAACCCATCACAGGCACCGAAAAGCTAGGCCTTGCAATGCTGAGGCTAAGGCCCCTTGGTGGAGACGGCCCTTTGGACCTCTGCTGACGTCCCTTCACCCCCCTGCGAGCTGTTGTTTGCTTGCCCAAGGGATTAAGGCAACAAGTGCTGCCCCTGAAAGGCAAGGGCAAGGAGGCAAAATCTTCAGGGCGGGCCACTCTGTGCCATAGGCGTTCGCTCTCACCCTGCCTTTTGCGTAGCCTCTGGGGCTCCTTTTGGACACGCGAGGGGTATGGGCACTGGACTCCAGCACTGGGTCTGTGCCAGGCGCTGGGGACGGGCATGCTCAGTTCCGGGCGCACGCGCACACCCGCTGGGATGAATGGAGCAGTACACACCTCTCCCAGCGATTGTTGCAGGCGGTAGTCGTCTCCCTGGGGTGTTCTCATTGCCCTGAGATGAATGGGCCACTTCACACCTCTCCCTGGATGTGTGTATCTGGGGAAGGCATTTGGCATCTCCACTCCCCTGCCCCCATCTGGGCTGTGCCCCACACAGCCCCACCAGCTCCCCTCCTCTCTTACCAACGCATGGGGCAGCATGGAGGAGGGGGGAGGCAGCAGTTGAATGGTGAAGTGTGCCCACGATGCCCCTTTGCACACACAGATTCCCCTAATCCCACCCCCTCACTGCTACCAGCACTTCCTCAATAACAAACAAGGGAAATCCCCTGCCAGAAAATTAATGCAGTGTTACTGTAGCCTGCAGCTGACGGATGGGGGCTAAAATGCAAACTCTGAAAGGCAAGGAATAGCTTTCTGGGAAGCAATTTTTAATTGACCTGCCAGGGACCCAGAGGCCTGGATGCATTTTTAAAATGTCGGTATAAATAACAGAGCCCCCAGTTACAGGCCCCTCCCCAACCTGCGTGGCCTAAACCAGCCTCAACAAACAGCAAAGTTTCATGGATGGTTGAGGCCATTAGCTCATTTAATCTGACTTCCCATAGGTCACAGGCCATTACTATTCAGCCCAAAGCCTTTAGTTAGACCAAAGCATTTCAGCCCTGTTGTGAGCAACGGGCAGAGAACACGAGAAACCAGTGAGCCGCCAATGCCTGACGGTCCCTGCACTGGCAGGGAATTGATTGGGTGAGCCCATACTCAGCGAGTAGTTATCAATGGTTTGCTGTCAAACTGGCAGTGGCCATCTAGTGCCGTCCTGTAGGAGTCAGTCCTAAGTCCAGTACTAGCCAAGATTTTCATGAATGACTTGGATAATGGAGTGGAGAGTACAATTATAAAACTTTCAGACGACACCAAGCTGGGAGGGGTTGCAAGCTCTTTGGAGGACAGGAGCAGAATTCAGAATGAGCGTGACAAATTGGAGAATTGGGCGGAAATCAACAGGATGAAATTCAGTACCGAGAAGTGCAAAGTTCTTTATTTAGGAGGGAAAAATCAAAAGAACAACTACAAAATGGGGAACTGGCTAGGTGGCAATGCTGCTGAAAAGGATGTGAGGGTTACAGTGGGTCACAAATTGACTATGAGTCAACCATGGGATGCCTCTGCAAAAAAGGCTAGTATCATTCTGGGGTGTATTACCAGGAATGCTGTATGTAAGGCATGGAAGGTAAATGTCCTGCTCTCCTCAGCACTGATGAGATCTCAGCTGGAGCACTGTGTCCAGCTCTGGGCACCGCACTTCAGGAAAGATGTGGCCAAATTGGAGAGAGTCCAGAGGAGAGGAACAAAAATGATAAAAGATTCAGAGAACCTGACCTAGGAGGAAAAGTTAAAAAAAAACAAAAAAAAAAAACAGGCATGTTACTCTTGGGAAAAGAAGACAGAGGGGGGACCTGGTAACAGTCTTCAAATATGTTAAGGGCTGTGATAAGGAGGACAGGGATCAATCGTTTTTCATGTCCACCGGAAGTAGGACACGAAATAATGGGCTCATTCTGCAGCCAGGGAGATGTAGGTTAGTGATAAGGAAAAACTTCCTAATTCTCAGGGTAGTGAAGTGCGAGAACAGGTTTGCCCCGGGAAGTTGTGGAATCCCCGTCACTGGAGGTTTTCAAGAGTAGGTTACACAGACACCTGTCAGGGATGGTCTTGGTCCCGCATCAGCACAGGCGGCTAGTCTTGATGACCTCTTGAGGTCCCTTTCAGCCCTACAACTCTATAATTCTATGCCCAGATGTTCAACAGCTGGCCACCTGCACCCCTTGCTGCATGGGAAGTTGACAACCACCCCGCCCACGGCCCCAGCCAATCTGTCCTGGGGGGGAAAATTCCTTCCTGACCCCTAATCGGTCATTCCTCAGCATGCGAGCAAGACCCACCGGCCAGGCAGCTAGAAAGAAGATTCTCTGGACCACCCTAGAACATTGGTCCACCCCGCCTGGGGTCCAGATGGGGGCAGATCTGTGCTGCTTCAGGCTCATGCTGCTCTCTTCCCAAGGGACTGACTGATTCAGGATTAATCTGGGGCAAGGTATCGTGCCCATACCCTGTAACCTTCCGGCCTGAGCTCTTAGCCAATAGCCAGGGCCTTGCAAGGCTGTTCCTCTGTGGACAGCACCTCGCTGAGACAAGGCAGGTCTATTCCAGGTGTGATGGTGTTTATTTACAAAGAATGCCCACAGGACCCTGTTTCCCTATACGCCGCAGAAAAGAAACAGTCGGCAGTTTCCCCGCAGCACAATCCCCACCTTTGCCCCTCCAGTGGGCTCTGTGACCAAGAATCTCTGCCTCTGCTCCCTCTCAGGGTCATGCTCCCACCTCCTTCTCTTGACTTGCCGACTCCAACCCAGGCCGATCTCCTAGGGCTCGGTGCTTGCAACCAGCTCAGCTCTGACCCGCCATGTCTCCTGGCAGTCGCTTCCTTTCTCGGCGGCTCTCTCTACTCCCTAAGTGGCGCTAAGGAGGTCTGTCATTGTCACCTGATACCTGCCACCAGGGCCTACCAACATTGCATCCCCTGCTGGCACAATTTGTGGGTCAGCTGATTGTTCTATTGAGCCCCAGAACACAGATCTGCATCTAAGAACAGACAGACACACTCACGCTCTATTTCAAGGTGCTTGGAAAAATACACGCACACTTCAGATCATTTTGAAAACCTCATCTTCGGGACCAGGAGCGGAAGATGGAGCGGAGCTGCTTTTCACAGTCTAACAGGTATGACCCAGCTCTAGACCTGTATGACCCATCGATCCCTCCCTGTGTTCCTTCTCTCTCCTGGAACGAGCCCCCTATAACCCGTCCCTAGCTCTCTTCCCCAGTACAAGCCATCCAGCAAACAGCCAGAAAGGCCATGCCTAGAGGCAGAAAGATGCAGCCCCTTGCCCAGGAGGGTGCCCCTGGGCCGAGCCAGCTGCAGCCCTAGCCCAGGCCGTGGCTGGCCCGGTGCCGCCGCAGGCTGCCGTTGGTGGTGTAGCTGCGCCCACAGTCGTGGCACTGGTAGGGCCGCTCCCCGGTGTGGGTACGGTAGTGCAGGTAGAGCTCCGAGCTGCAGGGAAAGGCGTCCCCGCAGCGGCTGCAGCGGTAGGGCCGCTCCCCGGTGTGGGTGGCCCGGTGGTGGGTGAGGTGGGAGCTCTGCCGGAAGCGGCGCCCGCAGTCGGGGCAGGGGTAGGGCCGCTCCCCGGTGTGGATCCGCCGGTGCGTCTTGAGCAGGAAGTTGCGGGAGAATCCTTTCCCGCAGTCGGGGCAGCGGTGGGGTTTGCCGCCCGCATGGCTGCGCCGGTGATGCAGGAACCGCGTGCGGAGCCGGAAGCCCTCCCCACACTGGGGGCACCGGTAGGGGGGCTCCCCGCCTGGATCCCCGTGGGTCCTCTGGTGAGCGGTGCAGTGGGAGCGGATGGCAAAGCTCTTCCCGCAGTCGGGGCACTGGTAGGGTCTCTCCCCGGTGTGGGTGCGCTGGTGGGTGACCAGAGCCGAGCGCTGGCTGAACCCCCGTCCGCACTGGGCGCAGCCGTAGGGGCGCTCCCCGGTGTGGGTGCGCTGGTGGGCCAGGAGGGAGGCGCTGAGGGCGAAGGCCTTGCCGCAGTCGGGGCACCGGTAGGGCCTCTCGCCCGTGTGGGTGCGGCGGTGCCGGATGAGGCTGGAGCGCTGGGAGAAGCCCCGGCCGCACTGGGCGCAGCTGTAGGGCCGCTCCCCGGTGTGGACGCGCCGGTGGGTGACCAGGTACGAGTGCTGGCGGAAGCTCTTCCCGCAGTCGGGGCAGATGGTCAGAGCGTCGCCCATGGGGGCTCCCCGGGCGTGTCCCCCCCCTCACCGCCCCTGGGGGCTCCCCTCCTGCGTCCTGGCGGCTGCCGGGATCCAGCCGGGCCCCTTCCCTGCGCCCGGCAAAGGGAGGGAGACCCCCGAGGGGCAGCAGCGAACCCCCCAACCCCTGCCCCTCTCCCGCGGGGGAGAGCAGGGCCGGGGCTGCCCCGAAGGCCCGGCGGGCTGGGTGGGGGGGACCCTGCCGGGCTCAGCTGCACAGACCCCCGGAGCTGGCTGGGGGGGGGGGTCTCTCCGGTCCCAGCTGGGCCCCGATCCCCCGGCCCCGGCCCCGCGGCCGCTTCCTCCGGGCGGCGATTTCCTGCCTCGGCTGCGGCGAGTCTCTCTCGCGGCGCCGCCCCCGCGCCCCACCCGGCCGGGGCTGCAGCCGGGGCCGGGCCCTGCGCCCGGGCGGGCCGGGCCGGGAAGGTCCCGGCGTTATCACAGCCCGGCCCCATGTGCTCTGGGGCGGGGCAATGCCTCGGCTTAACCCTTCCCTTGCCGGCACGCTCCCTCCTGGCTCTGGTCGCCTCCTCCCCCCCCCCCCCCCGGGTCAGGCGGGGTTGAGTCCCCCCGCTGCAAAACACTTGGGGATCCCCGGTGCTTTGAATCCTTCCCCCCCGCCGCAGGGTGCAATGTTACAAACCGCTGCCCTCACCGGGGGGGGGGGGGGGGGGTTGTGCTACCCTGGCGCAGTTTGCTGCCCACCCCCTTCATCATCTGGTCCAGGGGTAGCAAGGTGGGCCGGGGGGGGGGGTAGGCAGGGCCCAAGTTTGCTACCTCCCCCATCTCCCGGGAGCCCTTTGTGATGGTGAGAGGTGCCGCTTCATCCCTGGGAAATCTCTGCCTTAAATGGGGACACCCATAAAGAAAAAGAGTAATCCCTAAGGTGCCCCAAGTCCTCCTTTTCTTTTTGCGGATACGGACGAACAGGGCTGCTCCTCTGACACCCCTAAAGAAAGGTATTTGTCTAATTTGCAAAAGCATGCTACAGCACTCCAGGGCCGGGCTGTTGCCTCTAAAACCAGCGAACAGAGGAAGGGGTTGCAATATTTCTGTATTCGGTCTCTTCCCTTTGTAGAAAGTTTCTATAGTAAACAAACATTTACTGTACACAGAACACTGCAACTAGCCTAACACAGGGGGAACAGTACATCCAGCTTATGAATACCTTTTAAACACAAGCTCCTAGACCAGGGGTGGCCGACCTGTGGCTCCGGAGACATAGAATATCAGGGTTGGAAGGGACCTCTGGAGGTCATCTAGTCCAACCCCCTGCTCAAAGCAGGGCCAATCCCCACCTAAATCATCCCAGCCAGGGCTTTGTCAAGCCTGACCTTAAAAACCTCTAAGGAAGGAGATTCTTCCACTTTCTAGGTAACGCATTCCAGTGCTTCACCACCCTCCTAGTGAAAAAGTTTTTCCTAATATCCAAACTAAACCTCCCCCACTGCAACTTGAGACCATTACTCCTCGTTCTGTCATCTGCTACCACTGAGAACAGTCTAGAGCCATCCTCTTTAGAACCCCCCTTCAGGTAGTTGAAAGCAGCAAATCCCCCCTCATTCTTCTCTTCTGCAGACTAAACAATCCCAGTTCCTCAGCCTCTCCTCATAAGTCATGTGCCCCAGCCCCCTAATCATTTTTGTTGCCCTTCGCTGAACTCTTTCCAATTTTTCCACATCCTTCTTGTAGTGTGGGGCCCAAAACTGGACACAGTACTCCCGATGAGGCCTCACCAATGTCAAATAGAGGGGGACGATTATGTCCCTCGATCTGCTGGCAATGCCCCTACTTATACATCCCAAAATGCCATTGGCCTTCTTGGCAACAAGGGCACACTGCTGACTCCTATCCAGCTTCTCGTCCACTGTAAGCCCTGCACTCAAGAAAGGGCTAAGTATGATGATTAGTAGTGCTATGATGGCCCTGAAAGCTGTTGTCAAAACTAAGGTCACTTCACTTCTGAACGAGAGTGTCTACACAGGGGTTTAAGGCACTTTATGTGCATCGGTTTCACACCTTTAATGTCACACGGTACTATCTTAATAAGGGAAGGGAAATTGAGGGGAGACAAACCTGTTATTTCCTCCAGTTTAAAAACGTTTTCATTGGTTTTCCATGACACCCACACAAATGGGGGGCTGCAAACATTCAGACACAAATACCTCTGACGGTGAAGGAGCAGGGCTAGCCACGCAAGCAGTACCAGACCGGTCAAGCTATGGATAATAATGGTTCATTTAACGTCTGAGGCAGCAGCATAGTCTGGAAAAGATGTGGTTTTGGAGTGTGATATGGCCAACATGCATTAGCTATCTCCCTGTGAAGACACAATGGTGACAAGGCTGTTTAGTTTCGCCAAACGGCAAACCAGGTGAGGTCAGCACTGTGCTCCGGCCCAATCAATGCAAAGGAGTATCAGGCTAATTCACTTTAAAAAATCCCGGATTTTGGCAGCACAGAACAGTAAATTTGTCAGAATGAAGAATGTCACTGGAATGTATCGTCACAAAATATGTAGCGTACATCTTAAAGGCTATGCAATTAAAATATGCAATTAGAAGCATATACAATTCAATTAAAAAATCAATATTTACAAATTGACATATCTACAATGCAACAAAGAAAGTAATAGAAAGAAGGAAGTCTGCACTTCGGTGTTTGCAGGATGGGGGATTACTTACAGAAATAAGGATCTTTAATAAGTTTTCAATTATGACAGGAGGGGAGACTCACATGTTACTGGAGGTCCAAAACAGTATTGAATGTTAAAGGCATGTACAACTGTTTTAGGTAGATGCAGTCTTTGGGAGAGGAAACAGAAAAAGTATGAAGCTAGTGCACCCTAGAAGCTCAGAAACAAAAAGACAAAATAAAAGACCCCCAAATGTATGTATTTATTTAAATGGCATGATTTTCAGGTGTAAAACCCATGATTTTTGAATGCTTGTGGTTGTCAATCTATCTCAGAGTTGTATACCTATATTCAGTAAAAATTACCATAGAAATTGGCTTCTGAAAAGGATTTCATATAAGATAGTATAGTGCCTTAAGAGCCAGATTTGTAAGTGTATTAAGGGGACTAGCAGAATTTTCAATAGCATCTAGGTATTTTCAACACTTAAAAATCTGGCCTGGGATGACTATTTGGGATTGAAGTTTGACACACAAGTGAGGTGAAAAAGGAGGACGGTGCTGGTTAGAGAGGCAAAACAACAGTAGCAGTGGGCAATCCCCGTAGGAGGATCAAAGGAAACCGAAATAGTTTTGACATGAAACCAGGAAATCAGTCAGCCTAAAAGTCACATGACCCCAAAGAATAAGCTTGGGTATTAAAAAAAAAAAAGCCCCCCGGCTCCCCAATTTAGAATTAAAATCTAATGTTGCAGGAGAAACAGGAAGTGCTATACTAGAAACACAGAAGTGTAATTGCTGAAATGACTAACAATTAGCAATAATCATTCAAAATATTAATATTAAAATATCAGTCACATAGCACAATCCAGCTGCACAGCGTTAATGCAGGTAAACAATGAAGTGCTAAGAGCAATCCAAATAACATTTTTAAAAGTAAATAGTTTCCAGGAGTGAAACTCCATTGCCAGTGGATTCCAAGGAAAGCACAGGCCAGACCAGGCAATGAAAAGAGCAGCAAAATTGTCTTATGTAGCACCAAAAGGCTCCAATCCCACGTGCTAAGCATTGTGCAGAAACAGTGAGACCATCCCTAACAGGACGAGCTTATGATCTAAATAGAGGGAGGGGAAACTGACTAGGGCAAGGTCACACAGTGGGTCAGTGGCAGAGCCAGGAATACAGTTCAGGACCCTGGAGTCCCAAGTCCACCTCCATTGGGCAGGTACACAGGGCAATCTCAGTCATGCGTTGGACAACAACCCTCCAGGCGCTACAGTAGTACGCCTAGTAACAAGTCATAGGGATGTGATCTTTGTTGCCGTGATGATGCATTTGTGCATGAATAGGAAATTGATCCTTAAGCTTACTTCTCATCACACACACACACACACACGTAGAAGAGGGGCTGGGAGCCCAGACTCTTGGATTCTAGCCCAGCTCTGGGAGGTGAGTGGGGTCTAGCGGGTTAGAGCAGGGGGGCTGGCAGTCAGTTATGAGTATGTCAGACCCCCACCAGCTCCTGATGCCCAAGGGGCAGCGGTGCTTCACCCAGCGAGATCAGAGACTGATAATTCTCCTGCAAGATGTCCCTGTAGAGCTGCCTCTGCCCTTCCGCCGTGAGCCCCCACTCCTCCCGGGAGAAACACACGGCCAATCCCTCCCCACAGCACCTGGAACCCCAAGGGACCCCGCAACACTGTCCCAGTCCCCAGCAGGAACTAAGAAGAGTGGGAAGGGACGGGTCTGGGGTCCTGTCCTGTTTTTTGTGCACGCCCCCTTTGCAAGGGCCTCTGGGAAATGGAGTCTGCCTTTGCAAGGCAGCATGAGCAGGGTTGGCTCTCTCTTTACTGATCCTTTTGCCTTGCCCACTCCATTCATATTCATCCAGGGGAGTTGTGATCCACCCCACTCTAGCCTGGAAGAGGGTGGCTCCGACCATGATCCTCCCTTGGGTCAGTCCATGGTTCCTCTTCTCTGCATCCTTCCCTGGGCTGAATTAAAGCAATCCATGGCCATAGGTACACCCCACTGGGAGCACATGTTAGGGGCTTATTCCTTCACCTGCTTACTTCCCTGATCCTTCTCGCATGACCAGAGAGCAACAATACCCGAAGGCCAAAGGTGCAAACAATTCAATGTTTATTGGGGTGAACTTCCGGCAAGCATGATTCCAGTTTCCTTCCTTAGTGTCCCCCTTCCCAGCTCTGACACCACAGAGCCTTACACCTATGTCCCTGTTCCCATTCCTGCCCTTAGCCAAACATGATTCCAATTTCCTCACCCTCAGTCCCTGTTCCCATTTCCCCTCCTCACACCCACCCACTCACTCCCTGATTGACTTCAGGCTATATAGTAGAACTTCAGTTCTGCTTAGCTATACCTTAACCAATCACTTCTGATGAAGTGAGCTGTAGCTCACGAAAGCTCATGCTCAAATAAATTGGTTAGTCTCTAAGGTGCCACAAGTACTCCTTTTCTTTTTTCAATCATTTTCCTGAAATTTAACTAACCAATCCTAACATATTGTAACATGATTATTTAACCAATTATGTCCCACCACCTTAATTAGTTTACACCCAGCAAAATTCATTATACAGCAGACAGAAACAATCACAGAACCAGACAGAGATTATACAGACAAACAATAGCAAAGTGGGAACTATAATGACAGAACAATACAGAAGTGAGGATTTCACATCCCAGCTATTGATAAGTGAGTTCTTGCCAGACAGGATGCTATCAAACTAAGTTTTCTTTTACATCTTTTAGGCACTTCCCTTTCTCTGGAGGTGATGGGCACTATCAGGACAGGATTGTATTCCTAACAGCCCAATAGCACCTTATTTCAATGTGACTAGTTTGGAATGTGAGGAGGTGACCGGTCGCTTCCCAGCTTATGGCTGCCTCTGCTGCTTAGCCAAAGGCCTTAGCCTAAGAACAGGGCCTCAGACTGTCACAGTAAGAGAAAGACCTTACACCCGCAGGCAGTGATTTTGATTCTCTCTTTTATATCTCTTTAACTAGCCAAGTGATAAGAATACACCTAAATTCTTAGCGTACAGGCCTTTACAGACAGGCCTGAATATCTGTATCTTAACAGGTTTCAGAGTAACAGCCGTGTTAGTCTGTATTCGCAAAAAGAAAAGGAGTACTTGTGGCACCTTAGAGACTAACCAATTTATTTGAGCATAAGCTTTCGTGAGCTACAGCTCACTTCATCAGATGCATCCGATGAAGTGAGCTGTAGCTCACGAAAGCTTATGCTCAAATAAATTGGTTAGTCTCTAAGGTGCCACAAGTCCTCCTTTTCTTTTTGTATCTTAACACTCCACCCCCTTTTTTTTTTTCCTTTTGGGATCCTCCTGCCCAGGTATCCCTGGAAAAGCATAGGACATATGGCGACACATTTCCTGATAGGGCCAGGCATCAAGGTGGACAGTGTCAATAGTCCATTTGTCCCACTGCCCCTTGTGTAGTATAGTGCCCTGCACCTTCTCTCGTCCGGGCATACCACACCTATTCCAATTAGTGTTCCAGACTTCCCATTATAGTGGGCCAGAGAAGGTTGTGTCCGGGTTGTCTAATACACTGCGGGGTTTGGAGGGCTTATTACTTATAGGTTATCTCCATATGCAATGTAACACAAGTACAGTTAACAATACAAAATCCACAGCAACACCGAGTCCTGACCACTGCAGTATGGTCCAACATCCGAGACACCCCCAAAACACTGCCTCTCCTCCTTTGACAGGGTCACGATCTTATGTATCCAGTTGCTGGCAGTTGCAACAAGCTGCCCCTACAGGTTTTGCTTGCTTTTGTCCATATCATAAGTCCATTGAACGTTTACAGAGAAATGTGATATTGTCCAAACCAGCCTGACCACTTGTTATGGAATCAGGCAGTATGCCCTGGTTTGATTATTCACAGCAATAAGATTCACAGATCCATTTGTGCACCAAAGTCCAGATAGCAGCGTATAGATGGGTGTAGTTTGGTTATGGGCTGGTGTAATTGTGCCCCCAGTAATATGTACATTCCCAGCAAAACAAATTATACATAGTACACCCAATTGTCCACCCCTTGCATAGACCATTGATCCTGCTCCTCCATAGTCACAGGAGAGGGGCACATCTAAACATCTTCTGTTGATTTACACTATTTTACACACCTCCATTGATTCCCAGTGAGCTCCTCCCCTTCTCATTATTCCATACGGCTCGTGGGAACCACCTGAGCTGCCATTCCATTTCCAGGTACCACGGTAGCTATTACACAGGTGCTGGCCTCCTAGTTGAGCATTTTGCATTCCCATACACATCTGCCCCCCAAGGTCAGCCTTCTGAAGCCATCCCCCACCCATATCATGAGATTTTTTGTTCATTGAAGCACAGCAATGCTAGCAACAAGACAAACAACACAGACAAACACAAAACACAGATCCATGGTATTCTGAGTTATTTTCCCCGCTGGCGCCAGCTTGTAGAGTGTCTGAAAAACAAAAGAAATAATTTCCACCCCCCTGGTGGGGACAGATTATTGCTTAATAATAATAATAATAATAATAATAATATCACTTTCTTTTACAAATTTCCTTGTTAATTGCAGGAAAAACAGAAGAATTACCTCCAGGCTGTCCTTATTTTGTTTTATAGTCAGGCTAGTGAATTACCCCACTCGCTGGTCATTTATGAAATTCATGAGGTTGTATACCTCAGTTTCCCCTCTTGTACAACAGGCCATGTTTGCAATAGTTTCTCTGCTGTACCAAGCTTTAAGTTTATTCTCAGGTAATAGCTGAGACATAGCTTCAGATTTTAGCACTGTACACATCCTGGGAAAATGCACATTCCTTCCAGTTAGTTTAACCTTCATAATATGTTAGCCATATTAATGTTACACAAGGTGTAACTGCCTCCCATGCCCACAGAGTTTTCATGCACACCCACCAAAGCAACAATCTGATCCCCCAGAGCCACCCCAAGGCTCAGTGTTCCCATCATTCCTCCCCTTTTCCTTTTACTTGTGCGCACATACAAAATTCCTTTTTGGCTAACATTTCTTGCACTGTGATTACTCTTTTACACAACTGTACCCCAATTACACTTTCATCTTGTACAACTAGACAACCAGGGGCAGCCAAGTTAAGTTCCAGTAGAAACCCCTTACATCCTTTAGTGATTTTGATTACATTACCCAATAGTCAAATAATTTTGATCAGATTCTCTCTCTGCCTGCAGCAGTCCCTTATAGACTATTTCTGTGGGAAAAGGGCCCATTTTCCCTCAGAATAACTGTAAAGGTTTCTGGGGACAGAAGCCTAGTGGTGGTAGTAGCCACTCTACCTGACCCCCTTGGATAATTTAATTACCAAGCTTCCATCCAATGTGACTGCACAGAGTTGCACAAAGTTACATTTATAGAACTGGGTTTTATCATTAAACAAAAACTTCCTTCTTGACATCTCACATAAGTATCAGAAGTACTCTTCATTAAAACTTCAGAAAAACAAAAGTGTGGAAAGGCAGGGGGAGAGGTGGAAAGAAACCAATTAAGCCTGCCAGGTCAGTTTAAAGTATAGGCTACCAGCAGCAAATTAAGTAAACTGAGGAAAAGAAGAAAAGGACATAGTTAGCTTTGATCCAAGAGTATGCTCCCTGGGTTGAAACAGTTGGGAACCCTTATCCTCAGGTTCTCATTCTGGCTCTGGGAGAAGAGTGGGGGTTGTTACCTGCTCCTGCAAACCCTGCCACTCCCCCCCCCACCCCTTCTTTCTCTCCACTCCCCCAGGAGCTAGTCCCAGCTCCAGTCTCTAAAGATTGTCTGTTAACTCTGCTTTTGACTTTAAACCCTGCTGTGCCAAATCATCTTTAACCATCCCTAACTAATTTACAACCCTTCAGCAGCCCTTGCTGAAGCAGCACCAAACTTGAAAGATTCCTGGCAGCTTCCCATAATGCTGCCCTTACTTCAAACCTCTCACAAGTTGACTGAAGAGCCTCCTTTCCCCGGAAGGCATTCAGTCCCCATGGGCAGGGACCTTCTTCCACTACCGTATACCAAGGAGGGTGGGCTCCTCAGCCACCCCCCATCCCTCTGGGTCCCCTAACACTTCCTCCATTTCCTTGTTAATCTCATCCCAGGTTGACCCCTGCACGTGGTATGGGCCCTGGTTCTTCCTTATCCATTTATCCAAAAAATCCTTTACCCTGGCTTGACAGAACTGGCAACTACTATCACGAGAGTTCGCAATACCCCCTCCAAGCAGCTGCGCAGACTGTTGGGGAGGGGGACTTACAGGCTGCCACTCACCTATCCAATACAATGCATCCGAGTCACCAGCACCAAGATGTTAGGGGGCTTATTCCTTCACCCACTTACTTCCCTGGTCCTTCTCGCATGACAAGAGAGCAACAATACCCGAAGGCCAAAGGTGCAAACAATTCAATGTTTATTGGGGTGAACTTCCAGCAAGCATGATTCCAATTTCCTTCCTTAGTATCCTCCTTCCCAGCTCTGACACCACAGAGCCTTACACCTGTGTCCCTGTTCCCATTCCTGCCCTTAGCCAAACATGATTCCAATTTCCCCATTCCCTGTTCCCATTTCCCCTCCTCACACCCACCCACTCACTCCCTGATTGACTTCAGGCTATACAGTAGAACTTCAGTTCTGCTTAGCTATACCTTAACCAATCATTTTCCTGAAATTTAACTAACCAATCCTAACATATTGTAACATGATTATGTAACCAATTATGTCCCACCACCTTAATTAGTTTACACCCAGCAAAATTCATTGTACAGCAGACAGGAACAATCACAGAACCAGACAGAGATTATACAGACAAACAATAGCAAAGTGGGAACTATAATGACAAAACAATACAGAAGTGAGGATTTCACATCCCAGCTATTGATAAGTGAGTTCTTGCCAGACAAGATGCTATCAACCTACGTTTCCTTTTACATCTTCTAGGCACTTCCCTTTCTCTGGAGGTGATAAGCATTATCAGGACAGGATTGTATTCCTAACAGCCCAATAGCACCTTCTTTCAATGGTGCTAGTTTGCAATGGGAGGATGTGATCAGTCGCTTCCCAGCTTATGGCTGCCTCTGTTGCTTAGCCAAAGGCCTTAGTTTAAGAACAGGGCCTCAGACTGTCACAGTAAGAGAAGGCCCTTACACCGGCACACAGTGATTTTGATTCTTTCTTTTATACCTCTAGAACTAGCCAAGTGATAAGAATACACCTAAATTCTTAGAGTACAGACCTTTACAGACAGGCCTGAATATCTATATCCTAACAGCACACTTCCCATTCCCCTCCCTCTGCTATGGCCCCCTCCCTTCCACGGTCTCCCCACACCACTGTTCCCTGCCTTCCATGGGGCTGTGTAATGGTCCTCACTCAAGATCTGGTTGGGGAGCATGGCTTAGTGGTCAGAGTCACAACCCCTGACTGCCATGGGCTTGAGGGACGGGGAGCCCAGGTCCTCCCACTCTACCAGGCTCTGACCCAGGGCCCTTTGGGCTACCAGTAGGCTGGCAACCAAAGCTGTCCTCCCTGGGCCTCTTCCTCCCCTCATCCCTCTGGGTCAGTTTAGTTCACAATAAACAAGAGGGGGTTACCAATGTCCAAAGGATTCGTCCCTCTCTGGGTGGGTCCTCCTTTCCGGGCAGCTATCACAGCCTTCAGGCTTCCCACTGCACTATGCAGGTTTTCTCACCTCTCGCTCTACAACCCAAAGGAGCGAATTCCCTGTCTCTTAATTCCTCCAGCAGATGGAGCATTTGCTGCAGGTGGGGCAGGGCAGAGCTGGCTGAGCCCAAAATAATCCCTTAACCTCTTGTTGCATAGCGCGGCAACCCCATCACAGGCTGGCTGGGAAGTCAGCTCCAATCCAACCCAGCAGCAAAATCTGTGTCTGGGGCCTTGGGGCTTTCCTCTCTGCCTCTGTGTCCTGTCCTGTTACCAGAGTAACAGGTTTCAGAGCTAAGATGCATAGGGCACTTCCCCCACCCCTTCAGAGAGTGTTCGGCTCAGGCTCTTTGTAGACTCAGGCAGCATTGCTGCACTGATTACAATCAGGGCAGTTCACACCCCTCTGAGCAATAGGCTCAGGCTCTCTGCAGACTCAGGCAGCATTGGTTCCATTTGGGAAAGTTCCCACCTCTGAGTGATGAGTTCAGCTCACAGCCAAGAGACATTTTGAAACGTTTCTTTGCAACCTTGAGCGTTAGAGGTTTTGTTTTTAATGAAAACGGGGATTCTAATAAAAACTTGCAACTCCAGAAGCCAGGGCCCTGAGAATGGAACTAAACCCAGCCCCAATTCATTATCCAAACCTCTAAGGCCTCCCCAATAACCACACTCACCCCCAACACAACCCTTCCTTTCAATACCTCCATAACGACAACACTGACTTCCAAACTGTCACCTGTGAAGGTTGTCTTTATTACATGCAGCCTGGTAGAACACAGAGGTTGTGATCAGTGTCTCTTGTTGGTCAAGGAGTACTGACCGTGGAGGAAGTCCCTACCTCAAAGACTTTACAGTCTGTTCAGCGGATACAGAGCTGAGATTCTCCCTGGAGCCCCAGGGCTTTGGAAACGCGATCCACATTACAATGTGTGGGGATCAGACATCGAAAGGTGCCTAGATTCATAGAGTCCAAGGCCAGAAGGGACCCTTGTGATCATCTAGTCCAGTGGTTTTTAAACTTTTTTTCTGGCCACCCAGTTGAAAAAAATTGTTGATGCCCACTGGAGCTGGGGATGAGGGGTTTGGGTGTGGGAGGGGCTCAGGGCTGGGGGTTGAGGTGCAGGGGTGAGGGCTGTGGGGTGGGCCCAGAATGAGGGGTTCAGGGTATAGTAGGGGGCTCTGGGCTGGGGCAGGGGGTTAGGGTGCAGGATGGGAGCAGGGCTCTGGGCTGGGGGTGCAGGTTCTAGGGTGGTGCCAGGGATGAGGGTTTTGGGGTGCAGGAGGAAGCTCCAGGTTTGGGGGAGGGCTCAGGCTAGGGCAGGGGATTGGGGCACAGGCTTACCTCGGATGGCTCCTGGTTAGCAGCGGAGCGGGGGTGCCAAGGCAGACTTCCTGCCTGTCCTGGCACAGCGCCGTGCCCTGGTAGCGGCCAGCAGCAGATCTGGCTCCTAGGTGGAGGCACGCAAGAAGTTCTGCGTGGCTGTCACCCGCAGGCACCGCCCCCCGCTCCCATTGGCTGAGAACCAGCCAATGGGAGTGCGGAGCTGGTGCTCGGGGCAGCGCACGGAGCCCCATGGCCCCCCGACCTAGGAGCTGGACCTGCTGCTGGCCATTTCCGGGGCACAGTGCGGTGTCGGAGCAGATAGGATCTAGCCTGCCTTAGCCGGGCAGCACCGCCGATGGGACTATTAACGGCACGGTCGGCGGTGCTGATTAGAGCCGTCACGACCCAGCGTCTGACATTCCGCGACCCAGTACTGGGTCACAACAAACAGCTTGAAAACCACTGATCTAGTCTGACCTCCTGTATAGCACAGGCCAGAGAACTCCCTCCAAATAATTCCTAGAGCAGAGCTTGTAGGAAAGCCTCCACTCCTGATTTAAAAATTGCCAGGGATGGACAATCCACCATGACCCATGGTAAATTGTTCCATTGGTTAATTACTCTGTTAAAAATGTATGCCTTATTGCCACCTTTTCTGCCTAAGGGATGGGGCGATCCAATCCCCATTAAAATTAATAAAGGGGGCATCTGAACCCCGTGGTTATCTCTGAACACCCCCCCCCGCCCCCGTGCATCAAAAAGGCAATATGAGTTTGGCTAGAAATCAAGGGATTAAATCCAAGGGGTTATTTGAAATAAGTGAGGTCCCTAAAACTGTTTAGCTCACCTTAGCTGTACCCCTGCACAGGAGGGAGCATGTACGAAGGGAGACACATGTATGGGTTTTATGGGGCGCTATAAGGGATGAACCTTGGCTAATACACACCCCAGGGCTGGGACGTGTAGGGGGAGGCATGCATGGCATTCTATGCTATATGGGTTCTCCGGTGCGTAATAAGGTGCGAGCTCCGAACAAAGCTCTTCCCACACTGGGGGCATTTGAAGGGTCTCTCCCCAGTGTGGATCTGCAGGTGGCTGGCCAGCGTGGATGCCTGAGTGAAGCATTTCCCGCAGATGGGACATTTGTATGGTTTCTCCCCTGTGTGAACCGACTGGTGCCGGATCAGCTGGGAGCTGCGGACAAAACCCCTCCCGCAGGGGCACCTGTAGGGCCGCTCCCCCGTGTGGGTGCGCTGGTGCTGCAGGAGGTGGCAGCTCTGAGCAAAGCCCTTCCCGCACTCGGGGCATTTGTAGGGCCGCTCCCCCGTGTGGGTGCGCTGGTGCCGGTTCAGGTTGCGGATCTCGCTGAAGCCCTTCCCGCACTCAGGGCATTTATAGGGTCTCTCTCCCGTGTGGGTCCGGCAGTGCAGGGTGAGCTGGGAGCGCCGCAGGAAGCCCCTCCCGCAGTCGGGGCACTGGTAGGGGCGCTCCCCCGTGTGGGTTTGCTGGTGGCAGATCAGGTGGGAGCTCAGGCCAAAACTCTTCCCGCACACACCGCAGCTGAAAGGGCGCTCCCCGGTGTGAGTCCGCTGGTGCTGGATCAGGCCCGAGCTCTCGACGAAGCCCTTCCCACAGTCAGGGCACTGGTAGGGGCGCTCCCCGGTGTGGGATCTCCGGTGTCGGAGGAGCCGGGAGCTCCAAGGAAAGCTTTTCCCACACTCGGGGCACGTATTCGCTCTCTCCCTGGCCTGGGTTCCCCGAGACACCATGTCATATTCAGCTTCGACACCAGCTCTGGATTGACTCAGTTTCCCTGCCGGGGGGGCAGAATGGCAATGGAGAGCCTCATCAGTATCCTCCGGCTTGGGGCTCTGGGAGGTCCTGGGCAGCTCCGCTCCCACAGTCCCTTCCCGCTGGGGGATCTCCTCAAAGTTCCCACTCGCCATCCCGGCACCTGCTGGGAGAGAGAGAGAGAATCCAGGTGGGGCTCGGTCCCTGCGCCGGGGTGAAGGGGGGGGCAGCAAAGGGGTTTGTCGCTGAGCGGAAAACCTGATGGGCAGGACGTGAATCCCCCAAACCCTTCCCTGAGGGCAGAGGGGGGCCGGGGCTGCCCCAACAGCCCAGCTGAGCCCCCAGGGAAAGGCTGGGGGAGGGGAGGGCTCCTGCCGGGGGGATCCGGGAGTGACACCTGCCGTGAGGACAGGGACCTGCTGGGGACGATACTGGGAGGAGACAGAACTGGGGGCTCCCGGCGGCTTTGCTGGGGTCCCAGCTGGTCCCTTCCCTCCCGGACGGTCTCCGAGCCGGTGTCGCTCATCCCTCACCTGGGTGGGCGCCTCTCGGGCTCTCCCCGTCCTCGGAGCCCGGGAGATCCTGGTAATTCTCCTGCGGCGCGTCCCGCAGCGCTGCCTCTGCCCGTCCGCCGGGAGCCCCCGCCCCGCGGGAGCCTCCTCCAGCCCCGCCGGGAGCCACCGGGGCGGGCACCCCGCGCCGCACCTGCCCCTGGGGCCAGCGTCCCCCGCACTCGGGCTGGGGCGGGAGCGACTTTCGGACGGGGCGGGGGCGGCTTTCAGCGCGGCCCACTTGGCCAAGGTCTCTGGGAAATGGAGTCTCCCTTGGCCATGCCCCGGGGGGGCTGGTTGTGTGGGGCGGGCTGGAGGTTTCCGCCCCAGCCCCGCCCCCTGTTGAATATTCATGAAGGGGCGGGGAGCCGGCGCCTTTGTTCAAGGCTGTCCCTGTTGCCGAGAGATCCGCTCTGGCTGAAGCGGGAATTCATTCCGGGCAGGGCTCGGACCCGTGTTCCAGGGGAGGTCAGACACGAGGATCCCAGCGGTGCTTTGTGGCTTGAAGAGCTACGAATCTCCCCGTGGCCTGGCAGGCGCAGGGAGGCCCGGGGGCAGGGCTGGGGCAGGAGAAGGATGAGCCGGCAGGACAGACGGTCCTCTGGAGTGAGGCTGGAGAGCCAGGGGCTGGTTAGCCCAGAGAGGGGGGGAGGGAGAGGGGACCGGAGCGAGGAGCGAGGTGGAGACAGGAGCTTAGGATCTTCTGTGCCACAAAACCCACAGGGGGCGTTCAGTGGACTTGAAAGGCAACAGATTACAGAGGAAGAACTTTAGGGCAGCAGTCCCAGCCACGAGCCAGGCCTGCCCAAGGCAGACCCAAGGCGGGAGAGGGAAAGAGGCTCAGAGAAGGGAATGGTTTCAGAGTGGCAGCCGTGTTCGTCTGTATTCGCAGAAAGAAAAGGAGGACTTTTGGCACCAGAGAGTCTAACCAATTTATTTGAGCATAAACTTTCGTAAGCTACAGCTCACTTCATCGGATGCATTCTGTGGAAAATGCAGTGAGGAGATTGATATACACACAGAACATGAAACAATGGGTGTTTTTCATGCACACTGTAAGGAGAGTGATCACTTAAGATGAGCTATTACCAGCAGGAGAGCGCGGGGGTGGGGTGGGGAGGGCTAAAGAAAACCTTTTGTAGTGATAATCAAGGTGGGCCCTTTCCAGCAGTTAAGAAGAATGTCTGAGGAACAGTGGGGAGTGGGGGTGGGGGAGGGGAGATAAACATAGGGAAATAGTTTTGCCTTGTGTAATGACTCATCCACTCCCAGTCTCTATTCAAGCCTAAAATAATTGTATCCAGTTTGCAAATTAATTCCAATTCAGCAGCCTCTCGTTGGAGTCTGTTTTTGAAGGCTTTTTGTTGTAATATTGCAACTTTTAGGACAGAGATCGAGTGACCAGAGAGATTGAAGTGTTCTCCGACTGGTTTATGAATGTTATAATTCTTGACGTCTGATTTGTGTCCATTTATTTTTTTACGTAGAGACTGTCCAGTTTGACCAATGGACATGGCAGAGGGGCATTGCTGGCACATGATGGCATATATCACATTGGTAGATGTGCAGGTGAATGAGCCTCTGATAACGTGGCTGATTGGATTAGGCCCTATGATGGTGTCCCCTGAATAGATACGTGTGCACAGTTGGCAACGGGCTTTGTTGCCAGGATAGGTTCCTGGGTTAGTGGTTCTGTGGTGTGGTGTGTGGTTGCTGGTGAGTATTTGCTTCAGGTTGGGGGGCTGGCTGTAGGCAAGGACTGGCCTGTCTCCCAAGATCTGTGAGAGTGATGGGTCGTCCTTCAGGATAGGTTGTAGATCCTTGAGGATGCGTTGGAGGGGTTTTGTTGAGGGCTGGTTGGCTTGTGGCATTCTGTTATTTTCCTTGTTGGGCCTGTCCTGTAGTAGGTGATTTCTGGGTACTCTTCTGGCTCTGTCAATGTGTTTCTTCACTTCAGCAGGTGGGTATTGTAGTTGTAAGAATGCTTGATAGAGATCTTGTATGTGTTTGTCTCTGTCTGAGGGGTTGGAGCAAATGCGGTTGTATCGTAGAGGTTGGCTGTAGACAATGGATCGTGTGGTGTGGTCAGGGTGAAAGCTGGAGGCATGTAGGTAGGAATAGCGGTCAGTAGGTTTCCGGTATAGGGTGGTGTTTATGTGACCATCGCTTATTAGCACCGTAGTGTCCAGGAAGTGGATCTCTTGTGTGGACTGGTCCAGGCTGAGGTTGATGGTGGGATGGAAATTGTTGAAATCATGGTGGAATTCCTCAAGGGCTTCTTTTCCATGGGTCCAGATGATGAAGATGTCATCAATAGAGCGCAAGTAGAGTAGGGGCATTAGGGGACGAGAGCTGAGAAACCGTTGTTCTAAGTCAGCCATAAAAATGCTATCGTGTCATGTGCCAGCAATGCCCCTCTGCCATGTACATTGGTCAAACTGGACAGTCTCTACGTAAAAGAATAAATGGACACAAATCAGATGTCAAGAATTATAACATTCAAAAACCAGTCGGAGAACACTTCAATCTCTCTGGTCACTCGATCTCTGACCTAAAAGTCGCAATATTACAACAAAAAGGCTTCAAAAACAGACTCCAACGAGAGACTGCTGAATTGGAATTAATTTGCAAACTGGATACCATTATTTTAGGCTTGAAGAGAGACTGGGAGCGGATGAGTCATTACACAAAGTAAATGTATTTCCCCATGTTTAATCCCCCCCCCCCCCCCCGTGGAACTGTTCCTCAGACATTCTTAACTGCTGGAAAGGGCCCACCTTGATTATCACTACAAAAGGTTTTCTTTAACCCCCCCGCACCCCTCCCCGCTATCCTGCTGGTAATAGCTTATCTGAAGTGATCACTCTCCTTACAGTATGCATGATAAACACCCATTTTTTCATGTTCTGTGTGTATATAAATCTCCTCACTGCATTTTCCACTGAATGCATCCAATAAAGTGAGCTGTAGCTCAGGAAAGCTTCTGCTCAAATAAATTGGTTAGTCTCTCAGGTGCCACAAGTACTCTTTTTCTTTTTAGAGAAGGGAATGACTCCTTCAAGGTCCAGGAATACCTAGTCCAATGCTAGTACCTTCTCCACCAAAAGATTGCACACGTCTGTTTCTCTAGTAGTCCCTACTCAGTGCACACACCAGGGGCTCACGCTTTCCTTCCATTCAAGTTCCGTGTGCCACCATCCCAACCCCTCTATTTCAGGGACTCCCTCCTTCTCCCTCAGGCCAGGGGCAATGGAGGGCCTCAGCAGTATCTTCCCGCTTCCGCTCCTGGTGGGAAAAGCTAAACCACATTAAATAAGAGGGGATTACCAATGTCCAAAGGATACGTCCCTCTCTGGGTGGGTCCTCCTTTCTGGGCAGCTATCACAGCCTTCAGGCTTCCCACTCTGCAGGTCTTCTCACCTCTCGCTCTACAACCCAAAGGAGCGAATTCCCTGTCTCTTAATTCCTCCAGCAGATGGAGCATTTGCTGCAGATGGGGCAGGGCAGAGCTGGCTGAGCCCAAAATAATCCCTTAAACCCTTGTTGCATAGTGCGGCAACCCCATCACAGGCTGGCTGGGAACTCAGCTCCAATCCAATCCAGCACCAAAATCTGTGTCTGGGGCCTTCCTCTCTGCCTCCGTGTCCTGTCCTGTCACCAGAGTAACAGGTTTCAGAGCTAAGATGCATAGGGTACTTCCCCCACCCCTTCAGAGAGTGTTCGGCTCAGGCTCTCTGCAGACTCAGGCAGCATTCGTTCCATTCAGGAAAGTTCCCACCTCTCAGAGCGATGAGTTCAGCTCCCAGCCAAGAGACATTTTGAAACTTTTCTTTGCAACCTTGAGGGTTAGAGATTTTGTTTTTAATGAAAATGGGGTTTCTGATAAAAACTTGCAACTCCAGAAGCCAGAGTCCGGAGAATGGAACTAAACCCAGCCCCAATTCATTATCCAAACCTCTAAGGCCTCCCCAATAACCACACTCACCCCCAACACAACCCTTCCTTTCAATACCTCCATAACGACAACACTGACTTCCAAACTGTCACCTGTGAAGGTTGTCTTTATTACATGCAGCCTGATAGAACACAGAGGTTGTGATCCATGTCCCTTGTTGGTCAAGGAATACTGACCGTGGAGGAAGTCCCTACCTCAAAGACTTTACAGTCTGTTCAGCGGATACAGAGGTGAAATTCTCCCTGGAGCCCCAGGGCTTTGGAAACGCGATCCACATTACAATGTGTGGGGATCAGACATCGAAAGGTGCCTAGATTCATAGATCCCAAGGTCAGAAGGGACCCTTGTGATCATCTAGTCCAGTGGTTTTTAAACTTTTTTTCTGGCCACCCAGTTGAAAAATATTGTTGATGCCCATGACCCACCGGAGCTGGGGATGAGGGGTTTGGGTGTGGGAGGGGCTCAGGGCTGGGGGTTGAGGTGCAGGAGTGAGGGCTGTGGGGTGGGCCAGGAATGAGGGGTTCAGGGTGTAGTAGGGGGCTCTGGGCTGGGGCAGGGGGTTAGGGTGCGGGATGGGGGCAGGGCTCTGGGCTGGGGGTGCCGGCTATGGGGTGGTGCCAGGGATGAGAGGTTTGGGGTGCAGGAGGAAGCTCCAGGTTTGGGGGAGGGCTCAGGCTAGGGCAGGGGATTGGGGCACAGGCTTACCTCGGATGGCTCCTGGTTAGCAGCGGAGCGGGGGTGCCAAGGCAGACTTCCTGCCGGTCCCGGCACAGCGCCGTGCCCTGGAAGCAGCCAGCAGCAGATCTGGCTCCTAGGTGGAGGCACGCAAGAAGCTCTGCACGGCTCTCAGCCACAGGTACCGCCCCCCGCTCCCATTGGCTGGGGAGCACGGAGCTGGTGCTCGGGGCAGCGCACGGAGCCCCATGGCCCCCCGACCTAGGAGCTGGACCTGCTGCTGGCCATTTCCGGGGCACAGTGCGGTGTCGGAGCAGATAGGATCTAGCCTGCCTTAGCCGGGCAGCACCGCCGATGGGACTATGAACAGCACGGTCGGCGGTGCTGATTAGAGCCGTCACGACCCAGCGTCTGACATTCCGCGACCCAGTACTGGGTCACAACAAACAGCTTGAAAACCACTGATCTAGTCTGACCTCCTGTATAGCACAGGCCAGAGAACTCCCTCCAAATAATTCCTAGAGCAGAGCTTGTAGGAAAGCCTCCACTCCTGATTTAAAAATTGCCAGGGATGGACAATCCACCATGACCCATGGTAAATTGTTCCATTGGTTAATTACTCTGTTAAAAATGTATGCCTTATTGCCACCTTTTGTGCCTAAGGGATGGGGCGATCCAATCCCCATTAAAATTAATAAAGGGGGTATCTGAACCCCATGGTTATCTCTGAACACTCCCCCCACCCCCGTGCATCAAAAAGGCACTATGAGTTTGGCTAGAAATCAAGGGATTAAATCCAAGGGGTTATTTGAAATAAGTGAGGTCCCTAAAACTATTTAGCTCGCCTCAGCTGTACCCCTGCACAGGAGGGAGCATGTACGAAGGGAGACACATGTATGGGTTTTATGGGGCGCTATAAGGGATGAACCTTGGCTAATACACACCCCAGGGCTGGGACGTGTAGGGGGAGGCATGCATGGCATTCTATGCTATATGGGTTCTCTGGTGCATAATAAGGTGCGAGCTCCGAACAAAGCTCTTCCCACACTGGGGGCATTTGAAGGGTCTCTCCCCAGTGTGGATCCGCAGGTGGCTGGCCAGCGTGGATGCCTGAGTGAAGCATTTTCTGCAGATGGGACATTTGTATGGTTTCTCCCCTGTGTGAACCGACTGGTGCCGGATCAGCTGGGAGCTGCGGACAAAACCCCTCCCGCAGGGGCACCTGTAGGGCCGCTCCCCCGTGTGGGTGCGCTGGTGCTGCAGGAGGTGGCAGCTCTGAGCAAAGCCCTTCCCGCACTCGGGGCATTTGTAGGGCCGCTCCCCCGTGTGGGTGCGCTGGTGCCGGTTCAGGTTGCGGATCTCGCTGAAGCCCTTCCCGCACTCAGGGCATTTATAGGGTCTCTCTCCCGTGTGGGTCCGGCAGTGCAGGGTGAGCTGGGAGCGCCGCAGGAAGCCCCTCCCGCAGTCGGGGCACTGGTAGGGGCGCTCCCCCGTGTGGGTTTGCTGGTGGCAGATCAGGTGGGAGCTCAGGCCAAAACTCTTCCCGCACACACCGCAGCTGAAAGGGCGCTCCCCGGTGTGAGTCCGCTGGTGCTGGATCAGGCCCGAGCTCTCGACGAAGCCCTTCCCACAGTCAGGGCACTGGTAGGGGCGCTCCCCGGTGTGGGATCTCCGGTGTCGGAGGAGCCGGGAGCTCCAAGGGAAGCTTTTCCCACACTCGGGGCACGTATTCGCTCTCTCCCTGGCCTGGGTTCCCCGAGACACCATGTCATATTCAGCTTCGACACCAGCTCTGGATTGACTCAGTTTCCCTGCCGGGGGGGGCAGAATGGCAATGGAGAGCCTCATCAGTATCCTCCGGCTTGGGGCTCTGGGAGGTCCTGGGCAGCTCCGCTCCCACAGTCCCTTCCCGCTGGGGGATCTCCTCAAAGTTCCCACTCGCCATCCCGGCACCTGCTGGGAGAGAGAGAGAGAATCCAGGTGGGGCTCGGTCCCTGCGCCGGGGTGAAGGGGGGGGCAGCAAAGGGGTTTGTCGCTGAGCGGAAAACCTGATGGGCAGGACGTGAATCCCCCAAACCCTTCCCTGAGGGCAGAGGGGGGCCGGGGCTGCCCCAACAGCCCAGCTGAGCCCCCAGGGAAAGGCTGGGGGAGGGGAGGGCTCCTGCCGGGGGGATCCGGGAGTGACACCTGCCCTGAGGACAGGGACCTGCTGGGGACGATACTGGGAGGAGACAGAACTGGGGGCTCCCGGCGGCTTTGCTGGGGTCCCAGCTGGTCCCTTCCCGCCCGGACGGTCTCCGAGCCGGTGTCGCTCATCCCTCACCTGGGTGGGCGCCTCTCGGGCTCTCCCCGTCCTCGGAGCCCGGGAGATCCTGGTAATTCTCCTGCGGCGCGTCCCGCAGCGCTGCCTCTGCCCGTCCGCCGGGAGCCCCCGCCCCGCGGGAGCCTCCTCCAGCCCCGCCGGGAGCCACCGGGGCGGGCACCCCGCGCCGCACCTGCCCCTGGGGCCAGCGTCCCCCGCACTCGGGCTGGGGCGGGAGCGACTTTCGGACGGGGCGGGGGCGGCTTTCAGCGCGGCCCACTTGGCCAAGGTCTCTGGGAAATGGAGTCTCCCTTGGCCATGCCCCGGGGGGGCTGGTTGTGTGGGGCGGGCTGGAGGTTTCCGCCCCAGCCCCGCCCCCTGTTGAATATTCATGAAGGGGCGGGGAGCCGGCGCCTTTGTTCAAGGCTGTCCCTGTTGCCGAGAGATCCGCTCTGGCTGAAGCGGGAATTCATTCCGGGCAGGGCTCGGACCCGTGTTCCAGGGGAGGTCAGACACGAGGATCCCAGCGGTGCTTTGTGGCTTGAAGAGCTACGAATCTCCCCGTGGCCTGGCAGGCGCAGGGAGGCCCGGGGGCAGGGCTGGGGCAGGAGAAGGATGAGCCGGCAGGACAGACGGTCCTCTGGAGTGAGGCTGGAGAGCCAGGGGCTGGTTAGCCCAGAGAGGGGGGGAGGGAGAGGGGACCGGAGCGAGGAGCGAGGTGGAGACAGGAGCTTAGGATCTTCTGTGCCACAAAACCCACAGGGGGCGTTCAGTGGACTTGAAAGGCAACAGATTACAGAGGAAGAACTTTAGGGCAGCAGTCCCAGCCACGAGCCAGGCCTGCCCAAGGCAGACCCAAGGAGGGAGAGGGAAAGAGGCTCAGAGAAGGGAATGGTTTCAGAGTGGCAGCCGTGTTCGTCTGTATTCGCAGAAAGAAAAGGAGGACTTTTGGCACCAGAGAGTCTAACCAATTTATTTGAGCATAAACTTTCGTAAGCTACAGCTCACTTCATCGGATGCATTCTGTGGAAAATGCAGTGAGGAGATTGATATACACACAGAACATGAAACAATGGGTGTTTTTCATGCACACTGTAAGGAGAGTGATCACTTAAGATGAGCTATTACCAGCAGGAGAGCGCGGGGGTGGGGTGGGGAGGGCTAAAGAAAACCTTTTGTAGTGATAATCAAGGTGGGCCCTTTCCAGCAGTTAAGAAGAATGTCTGAGGAACAGTGGGGAGTGGGGGTGGGGGAGGGGAGATAAACATAGGGAAATAGTTTTGCCTTGTGTAATGACTCATCCACTCCCAGTCTCTATTCAAGCCTAAAATAATTGTATCCAGTTTGCAAATTAATTCCAATTCAGCAGCCTCTCGTTGGAGTCTGTTTTTGAAGGCTTTTTGTTGTAATATTGCAACTTTTAGGACAGAGATCGAGTGACCAGAGAGATTGAAGTGTTCTCCGACTGGTTTATGAATGTTATAATTCTTGACATCTGATGTGTGTCCATTTATTTTTTTACGTAGAGACTGTCCAGTTTGACCAATGGACATGGCAGAGGGGCATTGCTGGCACATGATGGCATATATCACATTGGTAGATGTGCAGGTGAATGAGCCTCTGATAACGTGGCTGATTGGATTAGGCCCTATGATGGTGTCCCCTGAATAGATACGTGGGCACAGTTGGCAACGGGCTTTGTTGCCAGGATAGGTTCCTGGGTTAGTGGTTCTGTGGTGTGGTGTGTGGTTGCTGGTGAGTATTTGCTTCAGGTTGGGGGGCTGGCTGTAGGCAAGGACTGGCCTGTCTCCCAAGATCTGTGAGAGTGATGGGTCGTCCTTCAGGATAGGTTGTAGATCCTTGAGGATGCGTTGGAGGGGTTTTGTTGAGGGCTGGTTGGCTTGTGGCATTCTGTTATTTTCCTTGTTGGGCCTGTCCTGTAGTAGGTGATTTCTGGGTACTCTTCTGGCTCTGTCAATGTGTTTCTTCACTTCAGCAGGTGGGTATTGTAGTTGTAAGAATGCTTGATAGAGATCTTGTATGTGTTTGTCTCTGTCTGAGGGGTTGGAGCAAATGCGGTTGTATCGTAGAGGTTGGCTGTAGACAATGGATCGTGTGGTGTGGTCAGGGTGAAAGCTGGAGGCATGTAGGTAGGAATAGCGGTCAGTAGGTTTCCGGTATAGGGTGGTGTTTATGTGACCATCGCTTATTAGCACCGTAGTGTCCAGGAAGTGGATCTCTTGTGTGGACTGGTCCAGGCTGAGGTTGATGGTGGGATGGAAATTGTTGAAATCATGGTGGAATTCCTCAAGGGCTTCTTTTCCATGGGTCCAGATGATGAAGATGTCATCAATAGAGCGCAAGTAGAGTAGGGGCATTAGGGGACGAGAGCTGAGAAAGCGTTGTTCTAAGTCAGCCATAAAAATGGTATCGTGTCATGTGCCAGCAATGCCCCTCTGCCATGTACATTGGTCAAACTGGACAGTCTCTACGTAAAAGAATAAATGGACACAAATCAGATGTCAAGAATTATAACATTCAAAAACCAGTCGGAGAACACTTCAATCTCTCTGGTCACTCGATCTCTGACCTAAAAGTCACAATATTACAACAAAAAGGCTTCAAAAACAGACTCCAACGAGAGACTGCTGAATTGGAATTAATTTGCAAACTGGATACCATTATTTTAGGCTTGAAGAGAGACTGGGAGCGGATGAGTCATTACACAAAGTAAATGTATTTCCCCATGTTTAATCCCCCCCCCCCCGGAACTGTTCCTCAGACATTCTTAACTGCTGGAAAGGGCCCACCTTGATTATCACTACAAAAGGTTTTCTTTAACCCCCCCCCACCCCTCCCCGCTATCCTGCTGGTAATAGCTTATCTGAAGTGATCACTCTCCTTACAGTATGCATGATAAACACCCATTTTTTCATGTTCTGTGTGTATATAAATCTCCTCACTGCATTTTCCACTGAATGCATCCAATTAAAGTGAGCTGTAGCTCAGGAAAGCTTCTGCTCAAATAAATTGGTTAGTCTCTCAGGTGCCACAAGTACTCTTTTTCTTTTTAGAGAAGGGAATGACTCCTTCAAGGTCCAGGAATACCTAGTCCAATGCTAGTACCTTCTCCACCAAAAGATTGCACACGTCTGTTTCTCTAGTAGTCCCTACTCAGTGCACACACCAGGGGCTCACGCTTTCCTTCCATTCAAGTTCCCTGTGTGCCACCATCCCAACCCCTCTATTTCAGGGACTCCCTCCTTCTCCCTCAGGCCAGGGGCAATGGAGGGCCTCAGCAGTATCTTCCCGCTTCCGCTCCTGGTGGGAAAAGCTAAACCACATTAAATAAGAGGGGATTACCAATGTCCAAAGGATACGTCCCTCTCTGGGTGGGTCCTCCTTTCTGGGCAGCTATCACAGCCTTCAGGCTTCCCACTCTGCAGGTCTTCTCACCTCTCGCTCTACAACCCAAAGGAGCGAATTCCCTGTCTCTTAATTCCTCCAGCAGATGGAGCATTTGCTGCAGATGGGGCAGGGCAGAGCTGGCTGAGCCCAAAATAATCCCTTAACCCCTTGTTGCATAGTGCGGCAACCCCATCACAGGCTGGCTGGGAACTCAGCTCCAATCCAATCCAGCAGCAAAATCTGTGTCTGGGGCCTTCCTCTCTGCCTCCGTGTCCTGTCCTGTCACCAGAGTAACAGGTTTCAGAGCTAAGATGCATAGGGTACTTCCCCCACCCCTTCAGAGAGTGTTCGGCTCAGGCTCTCTGCAGACTCAGGCAGCATTCGTTCCATTCAGGAAAGTTCCCACCTCTCAGAGCGATGAGTTCAGCTCCCAGCCAAGAGACATTTTGAAACTTTTCTTTGCAACCTTGAGGGTTAGAGATTTTGTTTTTAATGAAAATGGGGTTTCTGATAAAAACTTGCAACTCCAGATGCCAGAGTCCGGAGAATGGAACTAAACCCAGCCCCAATTCATTATCCAAACCTCTAAGGCCTCCCCAATAACCACACTCACCCCCAACACAACCCTTCCTTTCAATACCTCCATAACGACAACACTGACTTCCAAACTGTCACCTGTGAAGGTTGTCTTTATTACATGCAGCCTGATAGAACACAGAGGTTGTGATCCATGTCCCTTGTTGGTCAAGGAATACTGACCGTGGAGGAAGTCCCTACCTCAAAGACTTTACAGTCTGTTCAGCGGATACAGAGGTGAAATTCTCCCTGGAGCCCCAGGGCTTTGGAAACGCGATCCACATTACAATGTGTGGGGATCAGACATCGAAAGGTGCCTAGATTCATAGATCCCAAGGTCAGAAGGGACCCTTGTGATCATCTAGTCCAGTGGTTTTTAAACTTTTTTTCTGGCCACCCAGTTGAAAAATATTGTTGATGCCCATGACCCACCGGAGCTGGGGATGAGGGGTTTGGGTGTGGGAGGGGCTCAGGGCTGGGGGTTGAGGTGCAGGAGTGAGGGCTGTGGGGTGGGCCAGGAATGAGGGGTTCAGGGTGTAGTAGGGGGCTCTGGGCTGGGGCAGGGGGTTAGGGTACGGGATGGGGGCAGGGCTCTGGGCTGGGGGTGCAGGTTCTAGGGTGGTGCCAGGGATGAGAGGTTTGGGGTGCAGGAGGAAGATCCAGGTTTGGGGGAGGGCTCAGGCTAGGGCAGGGGATTGGGGCACAGGCTTACCTCGGATGGCTCCTGGTTAGCAGTGGAGCGGGGGTGCCAAGGCAGACTTCCTGCCGGTCCCGGCACAGCGCCGTGCCCTGGAAGCGGCCAGCAGCAGATCTGGCTCCTAGGTGGAGGCACGCAAGAAGCTCTGCACGGCTCTCAGCCACAGGTACCGCCCCCCGCTCCCATTGGCTGGGGAGCACGGAGCTGGTGCTCGGGGCAGCGCACGGAGCCCTATGGCCCCCCGACCTAGGAGCTGGACCTGCTGCTGGCCATTTCCGGGGCACAGTGCGGTGTCGGAGCAGATAGGATCTAGCCTGCCTTAGCCGGGCAGCACCGCCGATGGGACTATGAACAGCACGGTCGGCGGTGCTGATTAGAGCTGTCACGACCCAGCGTCTGACATTCCGCGACCCAGTACTGGGTCACAACAAACAGCTTGAAAACCACTGATCTAGTCTGACCTCCTGTATAGCACAGGCCAGAGAACTCCCTCCAAATAATTCCTAGAGCAGAGCTTGTAGGAAAGCCTCCACTCCTGATTTAAAAATTGCCAGGGATGGACAATCCACCATGACCCATGGTAAATTGTTCCATTGGTTAATTACTCTGTTAAAAATGTATGCCTTATTGCCACCTTTTCTGCCTAAGGGATGGGGCGATCCAATCCCCATTAAAATTAATAAAGGGGGTATCTGAACCCCATGGTTATCTCTGAACACTCCCCCCACCCCCGTGCATCAAAAAGGCACTATGAGTTTGGCTAGAAATCAAGGGATTAAATCCAAGGGGTTATTTGAAATAAGTGAGGTCCCTAAAACTATTTAGCTCGCCTCAGCTGTACCCCTGCACAGGAGGGAGCATGTACGAAGGGAGACACATGTATGGGTTTTATGGGGCGCTATAAGGGATGAACCTTGGCTAATACACACCCCAGGGCTGGGACGTGTAGGGGGAGGCATGCATGGCATTCTATGCTATATGGGTTCTCTGGTGCATAATAAGGTGCGAGCTCCGAACAAAGCTCTTCCCACACTGGGGGCATTTGAAGGGTCTCTCCCCAGTGTGGATCCGCAGGTGGCTGGCCAGCGTGGATGCCTGAGTGAAGCATTTTCTGCAGATGGGACATTTGTATGGTTTCTCCCCTGTGTGAACCGACTGGTGCCGGATCAGCTGGGAGCTGCGGACAAAACCCCTCCCGCAGGGGCACCTGTAGGGCCGCTCCCCCGTGTGGGTGCGCTGGTGCTGCAGGAGGTGGCAGCTCTGAGCAAAGCCCTTCCCGCACTCGGGGCATTTGTAGGGCCGCTCCCCCGTGTGGGTGCGCTGGTGCCGGTTCAGGTTGCGGATCTCGCTGAAGCCCTTCCCGCACTCAGGGCATTTATAGGGTCTCTCTCCCGTGTGGGTCCGGCAGTGCAGGGTGAGCTGGGAGCGCCGCAGGAAGCCCCTCCCGCAGTCGGGGCACTGGTAGGGGCGCTCCCCCGTGTGGGTTTGCTGGTGGCAGATCAGGTGGGAGCTCAGGCCAAAACTCTTCCCGCACACACCGCAGCTGAAAGGGCGCTCCCCGGTGTGAGTCCGCTGGTGCTGGATCAGGCCCGAGCTCTCGACGAAGCCCTTCCCACAGTCAGGGCACTGGTAGGGGCGCTCCCCGGTGTGGGATCTCCGGTGTCGGAGGAGCCGGGAGCTCCAAGGGAAGCTTTTCCCACACTCGGGGCACGTATTCGCTCTCTCCCTGGCCTGGGTTCCCCGAGACACCATGTCATATTCAGCTTCGACACCAGCTCTGGATTGACTCAGTTTCCCTGCCGGGGGGGGCAGAATGGCAATGGAGAGCCTCATCAGTATCCTCCGGCTTGGGGCTCTGGGAGGTCCTGGGCAGCTCCGCTCCCACAGTCCCTTCCCGCTGGGGGATCTCCTCAAAGTTCCCACTCGCCATCCCGGCACCTGCTGGGAGAGAGAGAGAGAATCCAGGTGGGGCTCGGTCCCTGCGCCGGGGTGAAGGGGGGGGCAGCAAAGGGGTTTGTCGCTGAGCGGAAAACCTGATGGGCAGGACGTGAATCCCCCAAACCCTTCCCTGAGGGCAGAGGGGGGCCGGGGCTGCCCCAACAGCCCAGCTGAGCCCCCAGGGAAAGGCTGGGGGAGGGGAGGGCTCCTGCCGGGGGGATCCGGGAGTGACACCTGCCCTGAGGACAGGGACCTGCTGGGGACGATACTGGGAGGAGACAGAACTGGGGGCTCCCGGCGGCTTTGCTGGGGTCCCAGCTGGTCCCTTCCCGCCCGGACGGTCTCCGAGCCGGTGTCGCTCATCCCTCACCTGGGTGGGCGCCTCTCGGGCTCTCCCCGTCCTCGGAGCCCGGGAGATCCTGGTAATTCTCCTGCGGCGCGTCCCGCAGCGCTGCCTCTGCCCGTCCGCCGGGAGCCCCCGCCCCGCGGGAGCCTCCTCCAGCCCCGCCGGGAGCCACCGGGGCGGGCACCCCGCGCCGCACCTGCCCCTGGGGCCAGCGTCCCCCGCACTCGGGCTGGGGCGGGAGCGACTTTCGGACGGGGCGGGGGCGGGGGCGGGGGCGGCTTTCAGCGCGGCCCACTTGGCCAAGGTCTCTGGGAAATGGAGTCTCCCTTGGCCATGCCCCGGGGGGGCTGGTTGTGTGGGGCGGGCTGGAGGTTTCCGCCCCAGCCCCGCCCCCTGTTGAATATTCATGAAGGGGCGGGGAGCCGGCGCCTTTGTTCAAGGCTGTCCCTGTTGCCGAGAGATCCGCTCTGGCTGAAGCGGGAATTCATTCCGGGCAGGGCTCGGACCCGTGTTCCAGGGGAGGTCAGACACGAGGATCCCAGCGGTGCTTTGTGGCTTGAAGAGCTACGAATCTCCCCGTGGCCTGGCAGGCGCAGGGAGGCCCGGGGGCAGGGCTGGGGCAGGAGAAGGATGAGCCGGCAGGACAGACGGTCCTCTGGAGTGAGGCTGGAGAGCCAGGGGCTGGTTAGCCCAGAGAGGGGGGGAGGGAGAGGGGACCGGAGCGAGGAGCGAGGTGGAGACAGGAGCTTAGGATCTTCTGTGCCACAAAACCCACAGGGGGCGTTCAGTGGACTTGAAAGGCAACAGATTACAGAGGAAGAACTTTAGGGCAGCAGTCCCAGCCACGAGCCAGGCCTGCCCAAGGCAGACCCAAGGAGGGAGAGGGAAAGAGGCTCAGAGAAGGGAATGGTTTCAGAGTGGCAGCCGTGTTCGTCTGTATTCGCAGAAAGAAAAGGAGGACTTTTGGCACCAGAGAGTCTAACCAATTTATTTGAGCATAAACTTTCGTAAGCTACAGCTCACTTCATCGGATGCATTCTGTGGAAAATGCAGTGAGGAGATTGATATACACACAGAACATGAAACAATGGGTGTTTTTCATGCACACTGTAAGGAGAGTGATCACTTAAGATGAGCTATTACCAGCAGGAGAGCGCGGGGGTGGGGTGGGGAGGGCTAAAGAAAACCTTTTGTAGTGATAATCAAGGTGGGCCCTTTCCAGCAGTTAAGAAGAATGTCTGAGGAACAGTGGGGAGTGGGGGTGGGGGAGGGGAGATAAACATAGGGAAATAGTTTTGCCTTGTGTAATGACTCATCCACTCCCAGTCTCTATTCAAGCCTAAAATAATTGTATCCAGTTTGCAAATTAATTCCAATTCAGCAGCCTCTCGTTGGAGTCTGTTTTTGAAGGCTTTTTGTTGTAATATTGCAACTTTTAGGACAGAGATCGAGTGACCAGAGAGATTGAAGTGTTCTCCGACTGGTTTATGAATGTTATAATTCTTGACATCTGATGTGTGTCCATTTATTTTTTTACGTAGAGACTGTCCAGTTTGACCAATGGACATGGCAGAGGGGCATTGCTGGCACATGATGGCATATATCACATTGGTAGATGTGCAGGTGAATGAGCCTCTGATAACGTGGCTGATTGGATTAGGCCCTATGATGGTGTCCCCTGAATAGATACGTGGGCACAGTTGGCAACGGGCTTTGTTGCCAGGATAGGTTCCTGGGTTAGTGGTTCTGTGGTGTGGTGTGTGGTTGCTGGTGAGTATTTGCTTCAGGTTGGGGGGCTGGCTGTAGGCAAGGACTGGCCTGTCTCCCAAGATCTGTGAGAGTGATGGGTCGTCCTTCAGGATAGGTTGTAGATCCTTGAGGATGCGTTGGAGGGGTTTTGTTGAGGGCTGGTTGGCTTGTGGCATTCTGTTATTTTCCTTGTTGGGCCTGTCCTGTAGTAGGTGATTTCTGGGTACTCTTCTGGCTCTGTCAATGTGTTTCTTCACTTCAGCAGGTGGGTATTGTAGTTGTAAGAATGCTTGATAGAGATCTTGTATGTGTTTGTCTCTGTCTGAGGGGTTGGAGCAAATGCGGTTGTATCGTAGAGGTTGGCTGTAGACAATGGATCGTGTGGTGTGGTCAGGGTGAAAGCTGGAGGCATGTAGGTAGGAATAGCGGTCAGTAGGTTTCCGGTATAGGGTGGTGTTTATGTGACCATCGCTTATTAGCACCGTAGTGTCCAGGAAGTGGATCTCTTGTGTGGACTGGTCCAGGCTGAGGTTGATGGTGGGATGGAAATTGTTGAAATCATGGTGGAATTCCTCAAGGGCTTCTTTTCCATGGGTCCAGATGATGAAGATGTCATCAATAGAGCGCAAGTAGAGTAGGGGCATTAGGGGACGAGAGCTGAGAAAGCGTTGTTCTAAGTCAGCCATAAAAATGGTATCGTGTCATGTGCCAGCAATGCCCCTCTGCCATGTACATTGGTCAAACTGGACAGTCTCTACGTAAAAGAATAAATGGACACAAATCAGATGTCAAGAATTATAACATTCAAAAACCAGTCGGAGAACACTTCAATCTCTCTGGTCACTCGATCTCTGACCTAAAAGTCACAATATTACAACAAAAAGGCTTCAAAAACAGACTCCAACGAGAGACTGCTGAATTGGAATTAATTTGCAAACTGGATACCATTATTTTAGGCTTGAAGAGAGACTGGGAGCGGATGAGTCATTACACAAAGTAAATGTATTTCCCCATGTTTAATCCCCCCCCCCCCGGAACTGTTCCTCAGACATTCTTAACTGCTGGAAAGGGCCCACCTTGATTATCACTACAAAAGGTTTTCTTTAACCCCCCCCCACCCCTCCCCGCTATCCTGCTGGTAATAGCTTATCTGAAGTGATCACTCTCCTTACAGTATGCATGATAAACACCCATTTTTTCATGTTCTGTGTGTATATAAATCTCCTCACTGCATTTTCCACTGAATGCATCCAATTAAAGTGAGCTGTAGCTCAGGAAAGCTTCTGCTCAAATAAATTGGTTAGTCTCTCAGGTGCCACAAGTACTCTTTTTCTTTTTAGAGAAGGGAATGACTCCTTCAAGGTCCAGGAATACCTAGTCCAATGCTAGTACCTTCTCCACCAAAAGATTGCACACGTCTGTTTCTCTAGTAGTCCCTACTCAGTGCACACACCAGGGGCTCACGCTTTCCTTCCATTCAAGTTCCCTGTGTGCCACCATCCCAACCCCTCTATTTCAGGGACTCCCTCCTTCTCCCTCAGGCCAGGGGCAATGGAGGGCCTCAGCAGTATCTTCCCGCTTCCGCTCCTGGTGGGAAAAGCTAAACCACATTAAATAAGAGGGGATTACCAATGTCCAAAGGATACGTCCCTCTCTGGGTGGGTCCTCCTTTCTGGGCAGCTATCACAGCCTTCAGGCTTCCCACTCTGCAGGTCTTCTCACCTCTCGCTCTACAACCCAAAGGAGCGAATTCCCTGTCTCTTAATTCCTCCAGCAGATGGAGCATTTGCTGCAGATGGGGCAGGGCAGAGCTGGCTGAGCCCAAAATAATCCCTTAACCCCTTGTTGCATAGTGCGGCAACCCCATCACAGGCTGGCTGGGAACTCAGCTCCAATCCAATCCAGCAGCAAAATCTGTGTCTGGGGCCTTCCTCTCTGCCTCCGTGTCCTGTCCTGTCACCAGAGTAACAGGTTTCAGAGCTAAGATGCATAGGGTACTTCCCCCACCCCTTCAGAGAGTGTTCGGCTCAGGCTCTCTGCAGACTCAGGCAGCATTCGTTCCATTCAGGAAAGTTCCCACCTCTCAGAGCGATGAGTTCAGCTCCCAGCCAAGAGACATTTTGAAACTTTTCTTTGCAACCTTGAGGGTTAGAGATTTTGTTTTTAATGAAAATGGGGTTTCTGATAAAAACTTGCAACTCCAGATGCCAGAGTCCGGAGAATGGAACTAAACCCAGCCCCAATTCATTATCCAAACCTCTAAGGCCTCCCCAATAACCACACTCACCCCCAACACAACCCTTCCTTTCAATACCTCCATAACGACAACACTGACTTCCAAACTGTCACCTGTGAAGGTTGTCTTTATTACATGCAGCCTGATAGAACACAGAGGTTGTGATCCATGTCCCTTGTTGGTCAAGGAATACTGACCGTGGAGGAAGTCCCTACCTCAAAGACTTTACAGTCTGTTCAGCGGATACAGAGGTGAAATTCTCCCTGGAGCCCCAGGGCTTTGGAAACGCGATCCACATTACAATGTGTGGGGATCAGACATCGAAAGGTGCCTAGATTCATAGATCCCAAGGTCAGAAGGGACCCTTGTGATCATCTAGTCCAGTGGTTTTTAAACTTTTTTTCTGGCCACCCAGTTGAAAAATATTGTTGATGCCCATGACCCACCGGAGCTGGGGATGAGGGGTTTGGGTGTGGGAGGGGCTCAGGGCTGGGGGTTGAGGTGCAGGAGTGAGGGCTGTGGGGTGGGCCAGGAATGAGGGGTTCAGGGTGTAGTAGGGGGCTCTGGGCTGGGGCAGGGGGTTAGGGTACGGGATGGGGGCAGGGCTCTGGGCTGGGGGTGCAGGTTCTAGGGTGGTGCCAGGGATGAGAGGTTTGGGGTGCAGGAGGAAGATCCAGGTTTGGGGGAGGGCTCAGGCTAGGGCAGGGGATTGGGGCACAGGCTTACCTCGGATGGCTCCTGGTTAGCAGTGGAGCGGGGGTGCCAAGGCAGACTTCCTGCCGGTCCCGGCACAGCGCCGTGCCCTGGAAGCGGCCAGCAGCAGATCTGGCTCCTAGGTGGAGGCACGCAAGAAGCTCTGCACGGCTCTCAGCCACAGGTACCGCCCCCCGCTCCCATTGGCTGGGGAGCACGGAGCTGGTGCTCGGGGCAGCGCACGGAGCCCTATGGCCCCCCGACCTAGGAGCTGGACCTGCTGCTGGCCATTTCCGGGGCACAGTGCGGTGTCGGAGCAGATAGGATCTAGCCTGCCTTAGCCGGGCAGCACCGCCGATGGGACTATGAACAGCACGGTCGGCGGTGCTGATTAGAGCTGTCACGACCCAGCGTCTGACATTCCGCGACCCAGTACTGGGTCACAACAAACAGCTTGAAAACCACTGATCTAGTCTGACCTCCTGTATAGCACAGGCCAGAGAACTCCCTCCAAATAATTCCTAGAGCAGAGCTTGTAGGAAAGCCTCCACTCCTGATTTAAAAATTGCCAGGGATGGACAATCCACCATGACCCATGGTAAATTGTTCCATTGGTTAATTACTCTGTTAAAAATGTATGCCTTATTGCCACCTTTTCTGCCTAAGGGATGGGGCGATCCAATCCCCATTAAAATTAATAAAGGGGGTATCTGAACCCCATGGTTATCTCTGAACACTCCCCCCACCCCCGTGCATCAAAAAGGCACTATGAGTTTGGCTAGAAATCAAGGGATTAAATCCAAGGGGTTATTTGAAATAAGTGAGGTCCCTAAAACTATTTAGCTCGCCTCAGCTGTACCCCTGCACAGGAGGGAGCATGTACGAAGGGAGACACATGTATGGGTTTTATGGGGCGCTATAAGGGATGAACCTTGGCTAATACACACCCCAGGGCTGGGACGTGTAGGGGGAGGCATGCATGGCATTCTATGCTATATGGGTTCTCTGGTGCATAATAAGGTGCGAGCTCCGAACAAAGCTCTTCCCACACTGGGGGCATTTGAAGGGTCTCTCCCCAGTGTGGATCCGCAGGTGGCTGGCCAGCGTGGATGCCTGAGTGAAGCATTTTCTGCAGATGGGACATTTGTATGGTTTCTCCCCTGTGTGAACCGACTGGTGCCGGATCAGCTGGGAGCTGCGGACAAAACCCCTCCCGCAGGGGCACCTGTAGGGCCGCTCCCCCGTGTGGGTGCGCTGGTGCTGCAGGAGGTGGCAGCTCTGAGCAAAGCCCTTCCCGCACTCGGGGCATTTGTAGGGCCGCTCCCCCGTGTGGGTGCGCTGGTGCCGGTTCAGGTTGCGGATCTCGCTGAAGCCCTTCCCGCACTCAGGGCATTTATAGGGTCTCTCTCCCGTGTGGGTCCGGCAGTGCAGGGTGAGCTGGGAGCGCCGCAGGAAGCCTCTCCCGCAGTCGGGGCACTGGTAGGGGCGCTCCCCCGTGTGGATGTGCTGGTGGCGGATCAGGTGGGAGCTCAGGCCAAAACTCTTCCCGCACACACCGCAGCTGAAAGGGCGCTCCCCGGTGTGAGTCCGCTGGTGCTGGATCAGGCCCGAGCTCTCGACGAAGCCCTTCCCACAGTCAGGGCACTGGTAGGGGCGCTCCCCGGTGTGGGATCTCCGGTGTCGGAGGAGCCGGGAGCTCCAAGGAAAGCTTTTCCCACACTCGGGGCACGTATTCGCTCTCTCCCTGGCCTGGGTTCCCCGAGACACCATGTCATATTCAGCTTCGACACCAGCTCTGGATTGACTCAGTTTCCCTGCCGGGGGGGCAGAATGGCAATGGAGAGCCTCATCAGTATCCTCCGGCTTGGGGCTCTGGGAGGTCCTGGGCAGCTCCGCTCCCACAGTCCCTTCCCGCTGGGGGATCTCCTCAAAGTTCCCACTCGCCATCCCGGCACCTGCTGGGAGAGAGAGAGAGAATCCAGGTGGGGCTCGGTCCCTGCGCCGGGGTGAAGGGGGGGGCAGCAAAGGGGTTTGTCGCTGAGCGGAAAACCTGATGGGCAGGACGTGAATCCCCCAAACCCTTCCCTGAGGGCAGAGGGGGGCCGGGGCTGCCCCAACAGCCCAGCTGAGCCCCCAGGGAAAGGCTGGGGGAGGGGAGGGCTCCTGCCGGGGGGATCCGGGAGTGACACCTGCCGTGAGGACAGGGACCTGCTGGGGACGATACTGGGAGGAGACAGAACGGGGGGCTCCCGGCGGCTTTGCTGGGGTCCCAGCTGGTCCCTTCCCGCCCGGACGGTCTCCGAGCCGGTGTCGCTCATCCCTCACCTGGGTGGGCGCCTCTCGGGCTCTCCCCGTCCTCGGAGCCCGGGAGATCCTGGTAATTCTCCTGCGGCGCGTCCCGCAGCGCTGCCTCTGCCCGTCCGCCGGGAGCCCCCGCCCCGCGGGAGCCTCCTCCAGCCCCGCCGGGAGCCACCGGGGCGGGCACCCCGCGCCGCACCTGCCCCTGGGGCCAGCGTCCCCCGCACTCGGGCTGGGGCGGGAGCGACTTTCGGACGGGGCGGGGGCGGCTTTCAGCGCGGCCCACTTGGCCAAGGTCTCTGGGAAATGGAGTCTCCCTTGGCCATGCCCCGGGGGGGCTGGTTGTGTGGGGCGGGCTGGAGGTTTCCGCCCCAGCCCCGCCCCCTGTTGAATATTCATGAAGGGGCGGGGAGCCGGCGCCTTTGTTCAAGGCTGTCCCTGTTGCCGAGAGATCCGCTCTGGCTGAAGCGGGAATTCATTCCGGGCAGGGCTCGGACCCGTGTTCCAGGGGAGGTCAGACACGAGGATCCCAGCGGTGCTTTGTGGCTTGAAGAGCTACGAATCTCCCCGTGGCCTGGCAGGCGCAGGGAGGCCCGGGGGCAGGGCTGGGGCAGGAGAAGGATGAGCCGGCAGGACAGACGGTCCTCTGGAGTGAGGCTGGAGAGCCAGGGGCTGGTTAGCCCAGAGAGGGGGGGAGGGAGAGGGGACCGGAGCGAGGAGCGAGGTGGAGACAGGAGCTTAGGATCTTCTGTGCCACAAAACCCACAGGGGGCGTTCAGTGGACTTGAAAGGCAACAGATTACAGAGGAAGAACTTTAGGGCAGCAGTCCCAGCCACGAGCCAGGCCTGCCCAAGGCAGACCCAAGGAGGGAGAGGGAAAGAGGCTCAGAGAAGGGAATGACTCCCTCAAGGTCCAGGAATACCGAGTCCCTTGCTAGTACCTTCTCCACCAAAAGATTGCACATGTCTCTTTCTCCAGCAGGCCCTACTCAGTGCACACACCAGGGGCTCACGATTTCCTGCCATTCAAGTTCCCTGTGTGCCAGCATCCCAACCCCTCTATTTCACGGACTCCCTCCTTCTCCCTCAGGCCAGAGGCAATGGAGAGCCTCGTCAGTATCTTCCTGCTTCCGGCTCCTGGTGGGGAAAGCCAAACCACAATAAATAAGAGGGGGTTACCAATGTGCAAAGGATACGTCCCTCTCTGGGTGGGTCCTTCTTTCCGGGCAGTTATCACAGCCTTCAAGCTTCCCACTGCATTCTGCAGGTCTTCTCACCTCTCGCTCTGCAACCCAAATGAGTGAATTCCCAGTCTTTTAAGTCCTCCAGCAGATGGAGCATTTGCTGCAGGTGGGGCAGGGCAGAGCTGGCTGAGCCCAAAATAATCCCTTAACCCTTGTTGCCCAGTGTGGCAACCCCATCACAGGCTGGCTGGGAACTCAGCTCCAATCCAACCCAGCAACAAAATCTGTGTCTGGGACTTTGGGGCTTTCCTCTCTGCCTCCGTGTCCTGTCCTGTCCCCAGAGTAACAGGTTTCAGAGCTAAGATGCAGAGGGCACTTCCCCCACCCCTTCAGAGAGTGTTCGGCTCAGGCTTTACTCAGTGCACACACCAGGGGCTCACGCTTTCCTTCCATTCAAGTTCCCTGTGTGCCACCATCCCAACCGCTCTATTTCAGAGACCCCCCCTCCTTCTCCCTCAGGCCAGGGGCTCTGTGTGTCCCCCATTTCCTCCCATGCCAGCAGGTCCCACACATTTCCAGTCGTGTGTGCTGCTCCAGGACAGGCCTGGCTCTACAATGGTTGAGTTCGAATGTTATTCCCGCAGCCTCTCGCCACTTTCTGGAGGAACCCAAGTGAGAGAAAAGAATTGGTGACTGGTAACAACTGATATCTCAGCCAAACTGGAGCAGACCTTCCAGGACAAAGAAAAGGCACTTCTCCAGCCCAAGGGCTTTCCCTCTGCTTAATTTCAGAACCCTGCTACAAATGAGAGAGGTGTTAGAGCTTCTCAAAGAAAGGCTGCAAAAACATTTCATAAATCAAAACATGGACATTTTTGTTATTTTAATGTTTCCAGCCTGGTTATACCCAGAGGGACCAATCAAGTGTGGGATCCCAATGTGCTAGGCATTGTACATATTGAAGAGACAGGCCCTGTCCCAAAGAGCTTATATGTATATATTGTGACAAAGTTCCTCCTCTGCCTTGGTGGGTCCTGCACTTATTGGTGGATTTGATCGCCTCAGAGATTCACGGCAGCCCTCAGATTGGCTACTTTTGCTAGTGCCTCAAACCCGCTGTTCATTCATATTACCTCATCACTAGCCAGCATGGGGAAAGGGAGGAGATCAATCCCAGCAGCCTCTGCTCACCCACCTAGTGGGTTGGGGGATAGGCCAGGGACCTTCCCCTCTGGTGGGACCCACAGTCCATGTCACCTCCTCTTGTATCAAATAGGGAGTTGAGAAGGATGAGGGGGAACCCAGGTCCACCCTCTACTCTGGGTTCCAGCCCAGGGCCCTGTGGATTGCAGCTGTCTACAGTGTCTCCTGTAACAACTGCATGACAGCTACAACTACCTGGGCTACTTCCCCATGGCCTCCTCCCAGCTCCTTCTTTATCCTCACCACAGGACCTTCCTTCTGATGTCTGATAACGCTTGTACTCCTCCATCCTCCAGCAGTACACCTTCTCACTCTCAGCTTCTTGCACGCCTCTTGCTCCCAGCTCCTTGCATGTGCCTCACTAACTGAAGGAAGGTCCTTTTTAAAACCAGGTGCCCTGATTAGCCTGCCTGTCCTAATTGATTCTGGTAGCTTCTTAATTGGTTCCAGGTGTCCTAATTAGCCTGCCTTAATTGGTTCCAGCAACTTCCTGATTGTTCTGGAACAGCCCATTATTTTACTCAGGGTAAAGGCACCTGCTTAATCTGGGGCTAATATATCTACCTTTGATCACTCTGCTGTAGCCATCTGGCCTGATCCTGTCACAATATATATATAAATATATATAATAAAACTAGGTTTGGCAGAATTTTTAGAAATAATTTCAACAGTTAATACCAAAGTTTATTTTTTTTTAATCTCTTTACATTTTCACAGTCGCTGGAAATTAAGTCGGGAGGGTCAGATAATTATTTAATGATAGCAGATGTTGAGATTCAAAAAATTCTAGTTTTATAAACCATTAAAACCAAATTGTCAACTTCACATGTCAAAATATACAAAGTCAATATCCTGACATCATCAAATCCTACCTATTTTACTATTCATTCACTAGTGGATTTGTAATAAGTTTATTTCCAGTCACTGGATTTTGACTCCAAGAAGTTCTAAAGCAGCATTTTTCTTACTTTGCCTATCTGTAAATTTTGATTATCACTGGAAATATTTTGTCACTGGTTTGTGTGTGCACGGTGAAATTGACATTTACCAACTAAAAATCTATTCCTGACAAGGTTTTATGTAGATTCACAGATTCTAAAGCCATTGTGGTCATCTAGTCTGACCTCCTGTATCTCATAGTCCATAGAGCTTCCCCAAAATAATTCCTAGAGCAGAGCTTTCAAAAAAACATCCCATCTTGATTTAAAAATTGTCAGAGATGGAGATCCACTACAGCCCTTGGTCAGTTCTCCAATGGTTAATTACTCTGACCATTAAAAAATTATGCCTTATTTCCAGTCTGAATTTGTCTGACTTCAACTTCCAGCCACTGGATTGTGTTAGATCTTTCTCTGCTAGACTGAGGAGTTCATTATTAAACATTTTTTTCCTGTGGAGTTACTTATAGACTGTGATCAAGTCATCTCATAATCTTCTCTTTGTTCAGCGAAATAGATTGAGCTCCTTGAGTCTGCCACCATAAGGCATGCTTTCTAATCCTTTAATCATTCTTGTGGCTATTTTCTGACCTCTCTCCAATTTATCAACATTCTTCTTGAATTGTAGGTACCAGAACTGGACACAATATTCCAGCAGTGGTTGCAAAAGTGCCAAATACAAAGGTAAAATAACTTCTCTACTCCCACTTGAGAGTCCCCTGTTTATGCATCCCAGGATTGCTTTAGATCTTTTGGCTATAGCATTGCAGGGAGAGCTCGTGTTCAGCTGATTATCCACCATAACTTCCAAATCTTTTCCAGAGTCCCTGCTTCCCAGGACAGTCCCCCATCCTGTAAGTCTGGCCAACACTCTTTGTTCCCAGATGTATACATTTACATTTAGCTGTATTAAACACAGGGTGTAATACAGGATGAACAAGGCACTAGGCGGGTTGGAAATAAGAGGCTACATGGGAGCCAAGTGATCAAATAAATAACCCTCCCAAAATGTTTAATGCCAACATTCAAAATCCCCTTAACCACATCCCTGAGTAGGAGTGAAGGAACGGGTGTGGATTCTCTGATGGGCAATAAGGTTTGAGCTCCGGCTGAAGCTCTTCCCACATTCAGGGCAGTTATAGGGGCGCTCCCCCGTGTGGGTGCGCTGGTGTTTATTAAGATCAGAACTGCCAACAAAGCTTTTCCCGCAGTCGGGGCATTTATAGGGTCTCTCTCCCGTATGGGTTCTTTGGTGGGTGATAAGGTACGAGCTCCGACCAAAGCTCTTCCCACATTCAGGGCAGGTATAGGGTCGCTCCCCAGTGTGAATCCTCTGGTGCTTAATAAGAGCGGAGCTGTCGACGAAGCCACTCCCACAGTTGGGGCATTTATAAGGTCTCTCTCCCGTGTGGGTTCTCAGGTGCCTGTCGAGCCTGGAGCTTAGGCTAAACTTCTTCCCACACTCAGTGCAGACGTAGGGTTTATCCTCTGTGTGGACTATCCGGTGCCGGATGAGGTGAGAGCTCAGCGAGAAGCTTCTCCCGCAGTCGGAGCATTTATAGGGTCGCTCTCCCGTGTGGGTGACTTGGTGTCTAATAAGGTGTGAGCTCACACGGAAGCATTTTCCACACTGGGGACACTTATAGGGTCTCTCTACTTTATGGATCTCCTGGGGTGGGCTCAGAGAGCGGCTTTCTCCATGGTCAGGGCGTCTGTAGGGTCGCTCCCCTGTGTGGATTCGCTGGTGCTGCTTCAGGTTCGACTTCTGGTTGAAGCTCTTCCCACAGTCAGGGCATTTGTAAGGCCGCTCTCCAGTATGCACCATTTGATGCTGGAGCAGGCGGGAGCTCAGAGAGAAACTCTTCCCACAGTCAGTGCATTTATAGGGTCGCTCCCCTGTGTGGATCCTCTGATGCTGCATGTGATTGGACCTCTGACTAAAACTCTTCCCACAGACAGAGCATGTGTAGGGTTTTTCTCCCGTGTGGGATCTCTCATGGCGGATGAGCATAGAGCTCTGGGTGAAGCTTTTCCCGCATTCAGGGCATTTATAGGGTCTCTCTGCTGTGCAGGTTCTTTGCAAGCCAAGGAGCTTCTTAGAACATTCTTCATCAGTGGGTTCTCCCTCTGTGTCTCCCTGCTGCCGTCCTCTCCTTCCCTGGCTATAACCATTGTCTCCCTGCTCAGGGCTCTGGGGCATCCCTTGCAGGTCTGCGCCCGCAGGCTCATCTTGATGGGGATTCCACTTCTTGGTCCTGGAACCTGCTGGGAGAGAGAGAGAATCCAGCTGGGACTTGTTCCCTGCTGGGCAGAGAAGGGGCAGCAAAGGGGTTTGTCACTGAGCAGAAAACCTGATGGGCAGGAAGTGAAACCCCTGGCAGGGCAGATCCTGGCTATGCCCAGTGAATCATCGGTGTTGTTATAGGCCTGGGCATCAGTGGAAAGTATCTACTCTGCCCAGAAGCAACATTTATACCACCCTCCCACTCTCCAGCTGCCCCTTCACTGTGATGTCGTGGCTGCAGACTCAGAAATCTGGAGGGTTTATGCAAATGAGCCAATCCCCTAATTTCCATATAATTATGCAAACAAGACTATGAATATAATATCCCCTCAATAATAATAATAAGTTTAAAAAGGGATTCTCCCCATTCTCTCTAGTCTCCTCTTGAGGTTTCCCTGAGTTCACTCCCAATCTTGCTCCCCACCTATGCTGTAACCATAGAGAACACGTCTCTCTAGCCCGCCTGTAACCACAGAGATGGGCCTAGAAGAATGCACGTCTCTTTGGCCCACCTGTAACCAAAGAGTGAGGGCTTAGACTCCATATTCCCAACCCCACCCCCCAGTAAATAGCGATGAGACTCAGAGCACAAATCTCCCTGGCCTGCCAGTAACATAGAGACCCAGCGTAGAGTGTGCATCTTCCAGGCTCAACCATAATCATAGAGACTATATCTAGAGTGTGCACTTCCCTGGCTCCCCTGTATCCAAAGAGATGGGGCCTAGAATGTGCATTTCCCCATGCCTGCATGTAACCATAGAGTAGGGCCAAGCATGCACATCTCCCCAGCTCTGCTGAAACCGTAGAGATGGAGCCTAGAGTGCGCATCTCTCCAATTCCGCTCTAACCATAGAGATGGGGCCTTGAGTACACATCTCCCCAATTCCGCTCTAACCATAGAGATGGGGCCTCGAGTGCGCATCTCTCCAATTCCGCTCTAACCATAGAGATGGGGCCTCGAGTGCGCATCTCCCCAATTCCGCTCTAACCATAGAGATGGGGCCTCGAGTGCGCATCTCTCCAATTCCGCTGTAACCATAGAGATGGGGCCTCGAGTGCGCATCTCCCCAATTCCGCTCTAACCATAGAGATGGGGCCTCGAGTGCGCATCTCTCCAATTCCGCTGTAACCATAGAGATGGGGCCTCGAGTGCGCATCTCCCCAATTCCGCTCTAACCATAGAGATGGGGCCTCGAGTGCGCATCTCTCCAATTCCGCTGTAACCATAGAGATGGGGCCTTGAGTGCGCATCTCCCCAATTCCGCTCTAACCATAGAGATGGGGCCTCAAGTGCGCATCTCCCCAATTCCGCTCTAACCATAGAGATGGGGCCTCGAGTGCGCATCTCCCCAATTCCGCTCTAACCATAGAGATGGGGCCTCGAGTGCGCATCTCTCCAATTCCGCTGTAACCATAGAGATGGGGCCTCGAGTGCGCATCTCCCCAATTCCGCTCTAACCATAGAGATGGGGCCTCGAGTGCGCATCTCTCCAATTCCGCTGTAACCATAGAGATGGGGCCTTGAGTGCGCATCTCCCCAATTCCGCTCTAACCATAGAGATGGGGCCTCGAGTGCGCATCTCTCCAATTCCGCTGTAACCATAGAGATGGGGCCTCGAGTGCGCATCTCCCCAATTCCGCTCTAACCATAGAGATGGGGCCTCGAGTGCGCATCTCTCCAATTCTGCTGTAACCATAGAGATGGGGCCTCGAGTGCGCATCTCCCCAATTCCGCTGTAACCATAGAGATGGGGCCTCCAGTGCGCATCTCCCCAATTCTGCTGTAACCATAACAACGGAGCCTAGAGTGCCTGTTCCCCCATCGGGGGTGACTGGCCCCTTTAAGGGGAAATGGGCCCAGCTCCACCTGTGCCATAATTAATGGCATCCCAGCCTGAGGCTGCGGGAATAATGGGGTTGGATCTTAGTATGGTGAACACCTGGGCCTCATAATAGAAAGGCTTAAGAGAACACAGTGAGGGGCTTGATGTAGAGCAGAGGTGACGACCCATGCCATGCCATGCCATGCCATGCCATGCAAGTTCACTTCCATTCTATTCCTGTGGTGGGGCCCTAGAATGAGGGGCCAGGCTCCAGAGATGCCGTCCTGTGGCCAGCATTCCACAAGAGAAACAGGGAACTGACAAGGAGTCCTGGAGGAATGAGAGGCCCAAGCGTGGAGAGGGCTGAGAAATGCTTTGGGAGTGTTTAATTTTGTTTGTCGTTTTGAGTTCTATGGAGAAGCCCTGGGATTTGCTACTCTGTGAAAGAAGCTTGTGATTTTGCTAGGTTCTGTTTAATTTGGAAGGACTTTGGGGTGTATTAACAGGAGTGTTGTGTGTAAGACACAAGAGGTAATTGTCCCGCTCTACTCAGCACTGGGAAACACCCCAGCTGGAGAACGGTGTCGCAGTCTGGGCACCACATTTTAGGAAAGATGCTAAAGAGAGTCCAGAGAACAGCAACATAAACAATAAAAGGTTCAGAAAACCTGACCTCTGAGGAAAGGTTAAAAAACCCAGGGCATGTTCAGTCTTGAGAAAAGAAGACTGAGGGGGGGACCTGATAACAATCTAAAAATAAGCCAAGTGATCAACTGAAGGCAGGACAAGAAGCAATCAGGCTTAATCTGCAGCAAGGGAGCTTTAGGTTAGATATTAAGAAAACTTTGCAAAAAGAAAAGGAGGACTTGTGGCACCTTAGAGACTAACCAATTTATTTGAGCATAAGCTTTCGTGAGCTACAGCTCACTTCATCGGATGCATAAAGTGGAAAGTACAGTGAGGAGACTTTCCACTTTAAGCATCCGATGAAGTGAGCTGTAGCTCACGAAAGCTTACGCTCAAATAAATTTGTTCGTCTCTAAGGTGCCACAAGTCCTCCTTTTCTTTTTGCGAATACAGACTAACACGGCTGCTACTCTGAAACCTAAGAAAACTTTCTAACTCTATGGATAGTTCAGAGGCAACATGTTCCAGGGCTGGAGGTTGTGGAGTCCCCGTCATTGGAGGTTTTTAAGAACAGGCTGGACAAACCACTGCCAGGGATGGTCTAGGTTTACTTGGTCCCACCTTAGCACAGGGAGATGGACTTACATTTTTATGATTTTGCAGTGGGACCAGGGGGGAGGTGGGTGAAGGGACTGTGAAGAGGCCAGCGTGGGGTTTGACCAGTTACAGCTGGACTTGGATACCCCAGAAGGGCACTGAACTTGAAGTGTGACCTGTCTTGAAGGCTGAGTCACCCAGAAAAAAACCACAGCAAAGCCAGATCAGCCGACAAAAGGGGGTGCTGAAGCTGGACGAATCCCTGTCGTGTCCTGACCGAGAGAGGGTGCTTGGGTGGTGAGTGCACCCCCATAACACTCCCCGTAGCCACAGAGATGGGGTCTAGCAGCACCTCTCCCATCCTTCTCTGCACATGCACACCTGGCCCTTCCCCACTTGCACACGTGTGTGCACCCCCCCTCCCCATGCACACCCATCCTCTCACCCTGCCACCTGCACACACTTCCTCCGCTCCCTGGGTGGATGGAAAGGGAACCTGAGTGATGTGTGTGTGGGGGGGAGGGGGGCAGTGTTCAGGGAGATGCTGCTGCTCAGGGAGGGCAGGGGACTGCGGAGGATTTAGGGTTCTCTTGGGGGGGGGGTCTCCAGCTGTTGCTGATGGGGACGGAGAAGCAGAGTCAGCACTTGGGGATGTGGAAGGGGCAGCTGGCCCCGTGGGGGGGTGACCCCCTCTATCTATGGGGTGGTGAGGTTCCAGGGGCGGTTCCCTCAGGAATCTAACGGGGCGGGGAGGAGTCCTGGACCGAAGCCCCCCCCCGGGGCACCTCCGAGCCCCCCGAGCCCCGGGGGGGGGGGCAGCTGCTCCTCACCCAGCGAGGTCAAGGTCTTGTCATTCTCCTGCATGACGTCCCTGCAGAGCGGCCTCGGAGCCTCCCCCAGAAGCCCCCACTCCGCCCGGGAGAACCACCAGGGAGCCGCCGGCTGCTGCTGGGGCAGGAGCTAAGGGGGTGGGAAGGGGCTGGGGCTGGGAGCCTGTCCACGTTGAGTGCCCTCCCCCCTGCACGGGGCTCTGGGAAATGGAGTCTCCCTTTGCAATGCACCCTGGGCAACGGGGGCGTGCTGGAGATTATTTCAGCGCCACCTTCTTTTGCATAGTTATGATGGGGGCGGGGAGCTGTACCCTCCCCTGTGGGCGCATGGCAGGGCGAGGGAGCCCCAGAGAGCTGGCAGGGGACGGGAAGGATCAGCAGGCAGCCGAGACTGGAAAGGCAGGGCGGGGACTGCTTAGTGTAGGGCAGTGGTCTCCAACCTTTTTACACCCAAGATCACTTTTTGAAAGTAAGGGCAACCCAGGAGCTATTCCCGCCCCTTCCCCAAGGCCCCGCCCCACTCACTCCACCCCCCCCCCCCAACAGTCGCTCTCCCCCACCCTCACTCATTTTCACGGGGCTGGGGCAGGGGGTTGGGGTACAGGAGGGGGCTCTGGGCTGAGCCTGGGGCAGGGGTGTAGGAGAGGGTGAGAGGTGCAAGCTCTGGGAGGGAGTTTGGGTGCAGGAGGGGGCTCTGGGCTGGGGCAGAGTGCTGGGGTGCAGAAGAGGGTGCGGGCTGTGGGCTCTGGGAGAGAGGGTCAGGGCTGGGGCAGGAGGCTGGGTTGCAGGAGAGGGTGGGTGTGCTGGCTCTGGGAGGGGGGTCAGGGCTGGGGTTTGGGGTACAGGAGGGGGTTCAGGGTGCTGGGTCCAGGAGGGGGCTCAGGGTTGGGGTGCAGCCTCCCGCCGGGCAGCATTTACCTCTGGCGGCTCCCAGTTGGTGGTGTAGCGTGGCTGCCGCTAAGGCTGTGCTTTGGATGATTTTGTTAGCTGTTTAAAAAAAGGCAGAAAAACTGAGAGATGAGAAAGAACTGGGGGGCTCTCAGCAGCTTTTCTGGGGTCCCAGCTTCCCCCTTTGCTCCCAGATGGTCTCTGAGCCGGTGTTGCTCATTCCTCACCTGTGTGGGCGCCTCTGGGGATCTCCCTCCCCTCAGAGCCCTGGAGATCCAGGACCCTCGGCTCTTCCCCTCTCTCCATCTGGGAGATCTCAGGGATGGGGAAGGAAACTGATGAGACAGTGCTTTGTTAAATCTCCCCTGAAGGGCTCAATATCCTGACCCTGTTCTCTGATGGGGGCACATGGGTGCTGCACTGTAGGGGTGACAGTCTCTGTGCTGCTGGGTTTGGGAGCTGCAGGGCCTGATCTCCCAGAAATGTAAGGGTTTGAGGAAGAGCCCTGGGCTCCATCCCCAGCTCGGGGAGGGGAGTGGGGTCTAGTGGGTTAAAGTGGGAGGGTGGGGGCTGGGAGTCAAACCCAGGTATGTCAAAGTCCTACAGCTCCTAATCCCTGAGCAGCAGTAGCTCCTCACCCAGCGAGATGAGAGTCTGGTAGTTCTCCTGCATGACGTCCCTGTAGAGCTGCCTCTGCCCTTCGTCCAGGAGCTCCCGCTCCACCTGGGAGAAATACACGGCCACCTCTTCAAACAGCACCTAGAACCGCAAGGGACCCTACTCAGCACCAGCTGGTCCCCAGTGCCGGGGCAGGAACTAAGGGGGTGGGAATAGGCTGCGGCTAGGATTCTGTCCCACAATTAGTGCAGCCCCCATTGCAAGGGACTCCGGGAAATGGAGCTTCTCTTTGCAGTGCATGGTAGGGCAGGGTTGGCCATTGGTTCCGGGCCTGCTGGAGATTTCAGATCCAGCTCCTCTTGCATATTTATGACGGGGTGAAAAGCTGTAACTCTCTACTCCTCATGTCACAGACGCTGCCCAGGACTCCTGGGTTCCAGCCCCAACTCTGCAGTGCTTAATTTGTGCCAGGGCTGAGCCCCGGCACCTCTAGGCTTGGGCAGTTCAGAGCCCCAGCACCTCTGGGCTTGCTGCATCAGTTATGAATGTAAAAAAACCAAACAAACCAAAAACAATTGCTTGAGCCCTGGCACCTCTTTCATTACAATTTGAGCACTGCAACTCTGAGAGGGGCATGGGGTGAGTGGATTAGAGGAGGGGGTGACCAGAGAGGACAGTCCTTGGGTGACACTGGGCTCCTGAGCTCGCAGTCAGCCAGCTAATGGTGGGTGATATGGAAAAGCATTGCCTTCGACTGATTTTACAAGTACCAGGAATGGAAGAGAGAACAGAGCTAGATAGCGACCAGCATACTTGAAATATTCCACATCGTAATATCTTGGGGCCCCGGTAGAATCTGCCCGAGGAACATTCACTCATGTAGGCCCGGTACACACGTATTTTATAGATGGGGAAACTGAGGCACAGAGCAGGGAAGAGACTGGTATACAGTCATATAGTGAGACAGTGCTGGCAACAGCTATCTAGCTAAGATACATCAGTGGGGACCAGAGAAGTAGTATCTGAGTGCCTCACTATTTGTAATGTATTTATCCTCACAACACCCGCTGCGAGGCGGGGCAGAGCTATTATCCCCATACTACAGATGGGGAAACTGAGGCACCGAGCAACTAAGAGCCAGCTCCTCAAAGGTTTTTAGGTGCCTAAAGATGCAGAGAGGTGCCTAGTCTTGAATTAAGTAGGCGCCTAAATACCTTTGAGGATCTGGCTGTGATGACTTGCCAAAGGCCACATAGACAGTCTGCGGTGAAGCAGGGAATTGGAATCAGTCAGTGGGCCATCCTTCTTCTCTTAGAAAATAGAACCCAGGAGTCCTGAGGCTTACTGATGCTTCCCCCATATGATTCTCCCCACATCCTGTGTTGGTGCAGCACCTGCATAATGCGGTCCTGGCTCATGACTGGGGCTTCTAGGTGCTACCATAATACCTCAGTGACACTACGCCCCATATTCGTCATAGAGATATTGTAGTATGAATATGGCATAACTAAGATATGTTTTATGCAAGATGGGTCATGTGCAGTATCATTGGAAAGGTGATGAACTGAGTATGATTATCTTATTTGTATGCATGTATCATTTCTGTATCTGAAGTTTTGATTATTGACTATGTAACAATTACAACTGTGTTTACACTTGGAGAATGCCCACTCGACAGTAGGCAATCAGCCTGGACAGGCCATTAGGGCGAACAATAGGACTCTGAAGATGCTAATCTCCTACCTTCCTGGGATGCTGCTTTGACACTGCAGGGTCATGTGATCATGTCACCTGGTACTGGACCCCATCTTGGCCTACTAGTATTTTTCCACTAATCGGGGGTGGGGACCAAACTAGGAAACAAAGGATTCCCGCCATATATAAATCCTATTTAGGGCAGGGAAGTGAGTTAATCTTGGTTGGTTCTTCACTGAATCCCCGCCCAGGATGACTGCTGAAAACACCTAAGAGTGATTGGGGGAAGAAAGGACAGGACCCAGGCTAGAAGGTGTCTGGCCTGTGGATGGAATATCTGGCCGTTCTAAGCTGCAAGAAAGAGAAGTTTGTCTTCAAGAAACTCTGCAACCTGCTTAAAACAACATTTAGGGTGAGAAGTTACTACTTGTAGACAGTTTCTTTAGTGTTAGTTAGTTTGCGTGTTTTATTTGCTCAGTAATCTGCTTTGATCTGATAGCTATCCCTTATAATCGCTTAAAATCTATCCTTTGTAGTTAATAAACTCGTTTTGTTTTCTCTAAACCAGTTTGTGCAATTCATAACTGGGGCCAAAAAGCTTTGCATATCTTCCTCCACATTGAAGTAGGGGGCGATTTCCATGAGCTTACGCTGTACAGACTTCTGAGTGGTGCAAGACAATACAATTTTGGGTTTACAGTCCAGAGGGGATGTGCTCTTGAGTGCTGGGAAATTCCCGAGCTGAGTCGTCCCACACAGAGCTGATCTCAGTGTCTGTCTTTCTGCAGCTGAGTGTGGCCCTACCTGTGTGTGTGCTAGAGGAGGCTTGAGGGCCTGGTTTAGCAGGACAGGGTGCGGGAGCCCAAGCCGGTGGAACAGGTGGGCTCAACGGTACTGCAGTAAAATCAGATGGCACCCTGGAAGCGGGGGGCAACCCATCACAACACCTAATAAATAACATACAGTATCAAACACAGTGCAGTCCTGGTGCCTGACCTGTGCTCCTAGGTGTTACCATAATCCACCTAATAAATAATGTACAGTATCCACCATGGTGTGGTCCTGGAGCCTGACTGAGGCTCCTAGGTGTTCCAATAATATGTGCTACCTCTGATTGGTCCCTCTTCTGTATGGACCCTCTGATGTATCCTCCATACGGTCCAGTACCCGAGCACTATGCGAGCACTGTGCTTCTCCCTCCAACTCTCTCTCACACACACACTTACTTCTTCCATGTAATGAAAGACGATCCACTCAATTTATTGTGAGCTGATGGCTCATATTGATGCCACCAGTGGCGGGGGGGTGGGGGGGAGGGGAAAGTATCAGTGCTTGTTTTCACCTCTCAGCCCAGCTGAATGGGACCTGAGTCAAAGAGAGAACATAGGGCAGTAGAAAGCCAGAGGTTATGGGTTTGAGCCCCATGAATAGACCAACCAAGGGAGTATGGGTACATAATCCAGTGACCCTCAGGCTAGCTGTAACCTGTGCTAACAGGGTGCCTATGTCCCTCCCTAACAGGTAAATGATGGGCTTGTCAGTGCCTCTTAGGCAACACGTCCTTTATTGCTGACAGGAGGGAGGCATAGGTCTAGAAACAGAGTTACTAGGCTCAACCCCCGGTGGGGAGAGGTGAGACACAATGTAGTGATGTGCCCCATGGGAGCCACCAGGCCAGGATCCCAGCTGGCTGCAGTGGGAACTGGCTCCACGATCTGCTACTGCAGACCCTCAGCCTGATGGGGTGGCACATCCCTCCAAAGGCCACTGAGGTTTGATCAGTGACCCCTATCCTATAGGGCTGTGGTTTCCAAACTTTTTTTCTGGTGACCCAGTTGAAGAAAATTGTTGATGCCCATGACCTAACAGAGCTGGGGATGAGGGTTTTGGGATGTGGGAGGGGCTCAGGGCTGGGGCAGAGGGTTGGGGTGTGGGAGGGGATCAGGGCTCTGGGCAGGGGGTGCAGGCTCTAGGGTGGGGCCGGGGATGAGGGGTTTGAGGTGCAGGAGGGGGCTCTGGGTGGACGCAGGGCTGGGGCAGGGGATTGGGGTGCGGGCTTACCTCGGTCAGCTCCCGGTCAGCGGTGCAGTGGGGGTGCTAACGCAGGCTTCCTGCCTGTCTTGGTACTGCGGACCGCGCTGCGCCCCAGAAGCGGCCATCAGCAGATCTGGCTCCTAGGCGGAGGCATGCAAGTGGCTCCATGTGGCTCTCGTTCACAGGCACCACCCCCCAGCTCCCATTAGCTGGTTTCTGGCCAACGGGAGTGCGGAGCCGGTGATTGGGGCAGGGGCAGTGCGTACAGCCGCACGGTCCCCCCGCCTAGGAGCTGGACCTACTGCTGGCCACTTCTGCGGCGCAGCGTGGTGTCAGAACAGGCAGGGACTAGCCTGCCCTAGCCGGGCAGCACCACCAATGGGACTTTTAACGGCCCGCTTGGCGGTGCTGATCAGAGCCGCCGAGACCCAGAGCCTTACATTCCATGACCCAGTAGCGGGTCGCGACCCGCAGTTTGAAAACCACTGCTACAGGGCCACTCAGCCAGGGCCACAGGGAGATGGCAGACCTTTATCCTGAGGCAGTGGCATGTCCCCTCTGCATTCCACTGGCACAGGACCCCAGCCAGATCAGTGACATGTATCCCCTGGGTTCTCCAGGCCAGGACCCCAGCTGAATGCAGTGGGATGTGGCTGCATGATCCACCACTGGAAACCCTCAGCCAGATGCAGTGGTATGTCCCCCCCGTGGGTTAATGGGGCAGGACCCCAGGGAGACATGTCTCCATCAGTCACCTTTTCAGACTCTCAACTTGATGCAATAGCTGAGGCTCCCGGGACAGGACCCCAGCTGGAGACAGCAGCAGGTTCTCCCCATCCAAAGGAGCGTGAGTGTTTGCAGCAGCCTCCCTGCCCTGCATCAAGTCCTCCTGCAGCCAATGAAGGGGAAGCAGTGCTCGCTGGTGTGGGCCCCCTGGTGCCGGGCCAATGTGGAGCTCTGGGCGAAGGCCTTCCCACAGTCGGGGCACTTGTAGGGGCGCTCGCCGGTGTGGGTGCGCGAGTGTTCATAGAGGTAGGAGCTCTGGCTGAAGCCCTTCCCACACTGGCTGCACAGGAAGGGGCGCTCGCCCTTGTGGATCCGTTTGTGCTGCAGCAGGTTGGAGCCACGGCTGAAGCTCTTCCCACAGTCGGGGCAGCGGTAGGGCCGCTCGCCTGTGTGAGTGCTCTGGTGCTGGATCAGAGCCGAACTCCAGCTGAAGCTCTTGCCGCACTCCCCACACTGGTAGGGGTGCTCCACAGTGTGGATGCGTTGGTGCTCCAGCAGGTGGGAGCGCCAGCTGAAGGCCTTCCCGCAATCAGGGCATTCGTACGGGCTCTCCCCCATGTGTGCTCGCCGGTGGGTTAGGAGGTTTGTGCTCTGGCTGAATCCCTTTCCGCGGTCGGGGCAGTGGTAGGCTTGCTCCCCCCGCTGCATCCCCACTGGGACCCCGAGTGCCTACAAGCCTCTTCCCTCCTGGAGATCTCACTGCTGCCACCCTGCCCCGCTGGCATTTCCCAACTTGGCACTCCGGGATTTCAGTGAGGCTCTGCTTCCACAGGCCCTTCCTGCCGGGGATTCTCCTCACCTGCTGTCCTGGCATCTGCTGGGAGTGAGAGAACATACACAGATGCGAAGGCCAGAAGGGACCATGGTGATCACCTAGTCTGACCTCCTGTGTAACTCAGGCTGGAGCAGTTCAGTCAGTGACTCCTGCACCTGAGGTCTCTTCCAACCCTGATATTCTAGGATTCTGTACAGAGGTGATAACCCCTCCTGGCCACTGCTGGATTATCTCCCTGTTCATGGGTCCATGGATCGTCTTACCCTCCTAGCCAGAGGATTGCACCTGGAGCTCAGGCTTTCACTAGGTTTCCATCGAGGCCCCTAGGTTCTTTACAGGGTCACCGCTTCCCAGGATACAACCCCGCTCCCCATCTCCACGGGTCTCTGGTGTCTCTCACCTGTGGGGGCGCCTCTGGGGATCTCCCTTTCCTGGGAGCCCTGGAGATCCGGGACCCTCGGCTCTTCCCCTGGCTCCGTGCGGGGGATCGTGGCCGGGCCAGGGAATCCTGCTCGGGGGAAAGAAAGGGGAGAGACGGGGCTCGGTGAAACCTCCCCCCGGGGCTCGGTGCAGAGAACGCGCCCGGGCTCTACCGAACTCAACTGCACAGAAAACTCCTTCCCCCGCTGCACCGACCCCCAGCCCACCCCGCCTCCCAGAGGGCTGGCGGGTCTCTCCAGCCCCAGCTGGGGGTCAGCGCCCATCCCCCTGTCGCTGCGGCCGCTTCCTCCCGGCAGCGATCTCCTGCCTCTGCCTCTCCCCTGCCTCCGGGGTCCCCACTCAACGCCCGGCCGGGGCGAGTCCCGCCTGGGCGCTGTGGGGCGGCAGCCGGCGACTGGCCCCTGCGCGCACAGGGGCTGGGGAGCCCGGGAGGCTGGGACAGGAAGGTCCCTGCGCGATCACAGCCCCGCTCATCCTGGCTCCGCTCTAGTCCGGGGTGCATCCGATCTCTATGTTTTTAACCCAGGGAGATGCCGGATACAGTGTTAGGAAAAGGCTCCTGACATGGAGAGAGTGGGGTGGTCAGATCTCGAGCCCCTGGGGAAGACACTACAAACTAGACCAGCGTGGGGACAAATGGGGTGCCCTCTCCACAGGGGATGTGCCCAGGGAGAGGTACCAGGCAGTAGATTTCCCTCTGGGTGCTCTCTAGGGATTGGAGAAGAAACACATGGGATCAGAAGTACGGGCTCCCTTAAGGGCTCAGAGTCCTGTGTCCCAGTTAATGTGCCCTTGTCCCACCGTGCCAACCACCACCCATGAGCCCATTCTCCAGGGACAGATGGAGAACAGAACAGGTGGAGAAGCATCCCAGCAGATGTGGAAAGTTCCTCTTCATAACGGTGTTCTTGATCTCAAATTAAACCCCAGCCCCGATCAGTCTCCTCTTCTGTAGTCCTGCTGGAGACCTCCTGGGAGGCCCCAGGGATGTGGGGTGGGAGCTGGGAGTGAAGGGCTCTGACCTATCGCTACTTTCAGCTCCTGAAGTGACCTACATTCTGTGCTAGAGGGTCCCACACTTTGTTTCTTCTGTTCGCCAAGTTCTTTGCACCCACCAGGGCTTCCTCATAGATTCCAAGGCCAGAAGGGACCAGTGTGATCATCTCGTCTGACCTCCTGGATAACACAGGCCAGAGAACGGCTCCAAAAGAATTCCTAGAGCAGAGCTTTTAGAAATACATCCAATCTCGATTTAAAAATGGTCAGTGATGGAGACTCCAGCGCAACTCTTGGTAAATTGTTCCAGTGGTTAATTACGCTCAGTGTCAAAAATTTACACCTTATTTCCAGTCTGAATTTGTCTAGTTTCAACTTCCAGCCATTGGATCATGCCAGACCTTTCTCTGCTAGATTGAAGAGCCCATTATTGAATATTTGTTCTTCGTGTAGGCACTTACAGACTATGTTCAAGTCACCCCCTAATCTTCTCTTTGGACAGTTAAATAGATTGAGCTCCTTGAGTCTGTCACTATTAAGGCCAGTTTTCTAATCCTTTCATCATTCTTGTGGCTCTTCTCTGACCCCTCTCCAATTTATCAACATCCTTCTTGAATTGTGGGTTCCAGCACTGGAACCGCTGCCAAATGCAGAGATAAAATAACCTCTTTACTCCTATTCAAGATTCCTCTGTTTGTGCATCCCTCCACATCCCCCACAAGCTCCCAGTGTACCACCCTCCCAGCCCCCTCTATTTCAGGGATTACCTGAACCCTGGCCCTATCCCAGGAGCTCTGTGTCCCCCCTGGTTGCCCCCTCTTCCCCATGCCAGGGGCTCTGTTCCCCCCCCATCACTCCCATGTCAGGGGCTCTATGTGTCTCCCCCATCTCCCTCTTTTCCCCATGCCAGGAGCTCTGTGTGTCCCCCATTTACCCCCTACTGGTTGTCCAATTGATGCCCTGGAGTTAAGGGTAAGATCTCATTTTGCTCAGTCAACAGGCTTGGGTTGTGGGACGCCACTTCCACCAGGGATAAAGCAGCACAAGGAGGAGGTGACAGAATCATTTATAAATGATGCGAAAGCTTCTTACTTGGTTAGTTATTTCTATTACAACCACACTCACAGGCCCACCCCAGATCAGGGCCCCATTGTGCTGGACGCAGCACACACCCAGAGCAAGAACAGTCCCTGCCCCAAAGGACATACAAGGGAAAACAGAAAGGGCAGGAGGGTAAACTGAGGCACAGAGAGGGGAAGGGACTTGCTTAAGGACACACAGCCAGTCAGTAGCCGAGGCAGGAATACAACCCAGATCTGCTGACTTTGAGGACCATGTGGTCTCTTAGTCTTAGTTCTGCCTGCCTTGATATGTTTATGTGAATCCTTCATTTTGTGTCTCTATCACTCTCTGCCTCCCACAGCTAGGTCGACAGGGGTGAGGGATTTGTAGTTTATAGCCAGAAGGGACCATTCTGACCACCCGGCCTGACCTCCTGCATAACCCTGGCCAACGAACCTCACCGTGTGATTCCTGTAGCCAGCCCAGAACTTCTGGTGGCTCTAGAGTGGAACTTTTACAGACAGTCATCCAGTCTTGGTGTAAAGACTCCAAGTGATGGGGAATCCACCACACCCCTTGGTGAGTTGTTCCAGAGGTTAATTCCCCCCACTGCTAGAAATTCACACCTTATTTCCAGTCTGAATTTGTCTCCCTTCAGCTTCCTGCCATTGGATCTCATTTAGCCTTTGACTGCTACACTGAAGACCTTTCTGCTATCAGCATTCTCCTCCCCATGTAGGTACTGGGATCCAGTCATCGACTCATCTTCTCTTGGATAAGCTAAATAGATCAAACTTCTTTAGTGGCTCACTACAAGGAAGGTTTCCCAGACCTCACACTGTTTTTGTGGCTCTTTTCTGAACGTTTCCTAATTTGTCAACATCCCTTCTGAAGGGTGCATTCCAGAACTGGACGCAGTCTCCTACAATGCTCTCCCCAATGCCGCATACAGAGGTGTTACCCACTCTCCATTGCTACTCGATATTCCCCGGTTTATAGAACCAAGGATCACGTTACTCTCTTAGCTAGAGCATCACACTGGGAGCTGATGGTCAGCTGGTTATCCGCCAGGACCCGTAAGTCCTTTTCAGAGTCACTGTGTCCCAGGATACAGTCCTTCACCCAGTAAATGCAAAATACATTCTCATAGTTCCTGAATGTACAGCATTGCATTTGGCTGTGTTAAAACACATCTTGTTGAGACAATCCCAATTATCCAAGTGATCCCAGTCAGTCTGTATAACTGCTATGGCCCAGGTCCAGCGGGATACCAGAGAGCCATCAACCACTGCCCCCTACCTGGTGTGGACTCTCTGGTGTCTCTTCAGCTGGGAGCTCCGTAGGAAGCTCTTCCAGCACTGGGAGCATCTGTAGGGTCGCTCCCCCGTGTGGATCCGCTGGTGCCGGATCAGGAGGGAGCTCTGGTTGAAGCACTTTCCACACTCAGGGCATTTGTATGGTCGTTCCCCCGTATGGCTGATTTGGTGGCGGCTGAGGCTTGAGCTCTGGCTGAAGCTCCTCCCACATTCAGGGCATTTAAAAGGTTTCTCGTCCCAGTGGATCCTGCGATGGGTGAAGAGGTTGGAGCTAAGGTTGAAGCTCTTCCCGCAAACCAGACACTTGTAAGGCCTCTCACCCGTGTGGATCCGCTGGTGCCGGATCAGGGCCGAGCTCACCCCAAAAGCCTTCCCGCACTCCCCACACTTGTAGGGTCTCTCGTCCATGTGGATGCGCTGGTGCCGGGCCAGGTGGGAGCTGTGGCCAAAGCTCTTCCCGCAGTTGGCACAGCTGTAGGGTCGCTCCACCCAGTGGATGCGCTGGTGCTGGAGAAGGTTGGAGCTCACACCAAAGCTCTTCCCGCAGTCGGGGCATTTGTAGGGTCGCTCCCCAGTGTGGCTGATCTGGTGCTGGACAAGCTGGGAGCTGAAGTGGAAGCTCTTCCCACATTGGGCACATCTGTGGGCTCTCTCCCCCGTGTGGATCCTGCGATGGCGGCTCAGGTTCGAGCTCAGGCTGTAGCTCTTGTTGCACTCGTGGCATTTGTAGGGTTTCTCTGCTGGGGTGGAGGCCAGCGGGGCGAGATCACTAGGTCTCTGCCCCGGGGGGGCTCCCTGCTGTTGTCCTGCCCCACAGGCATCATCTCCCTGCTTGAAACAGTGGGACATCCCATGCAGCTTTGCTCCTGCCAGGCCTTCCTGCTTGGGGTTGTCCTTGTCTGTCCTGGCAGCTGCTGGGACAGAGCGTGAATCCAGCCGGGGCTCGTTCCCTGCGCCCGGGTGAGAAGGGATAACAAAGGGGTTTGTCACTGAGCAGGAAACATGAGGGTAAGAAGCACCCCACGCCCGCAAATCCTTCCCTGAGGGGAGGGGGGGGGCCGGGGCTGCCCCAGCATCCCAGCTGAGCCCTCAGAGAAAGGCTGGGGGAGGAGAGGGCTCCTGCCGGGGGGGGATCCGGGAGTGACACCTGCCATGAGGACTGGGACCTGCTGGGGACGATACTGACCAGACAGAACTGGGGGGGCTCCCGCTGGCTTGGCTGGGACCCCAGCTTCCCCCCTCACTCCCAGCCGGTGTGGCTCATTCCTCACCTGGGGGGGCGCCTCTGGGGGTCCCCCGTTCCTGGGCGCCCGGGAGATCCGGGACCCTCGGCTCTTCCCCTGGCTCCATGCGGGGGATCGCGCCCGGGCCGGGGAGCGCTGCAGCCGGGGGCTCGGGACCCAGGTGTCCAGGGCTGGGACAGGAAGGTCCCTGCGCGATCGCAGCCCCGCTCCTCCGGGCTCCGCTCTAGTCCGGGGCGCTGCCGATCTCTATGTTTTTAACCCGGTGACTCGCCGGAGGCCGGGGAAAACGGAGCGCGCCCGGGGTGGGCAGAGCTCGAGCCCCCGGGGAAGGCACCGCAGAGACTAGACCAGCGTGGGGAGCGGTGGGGTGCGCTCCCCCCACGGCACGTGCCCCGGGAGGGGTAGCAGGCGGTAGAGTTCCCTGTGGGTGCTCGCTAGAGATTGGAGAGGGAGCGGATGGAATCCGAATTATGGGCTCCCTGGGGATCGGGGGTCCCGGGTCTCAGTCAAAGTGCTCTTCTCCCACCGCGGGGTGAAGCCCAGCTGGAGCGAGCAGCTCCTCCGGCTCCTCGCGGCCTGACGCCCCCACAGGGTAACTGCAGCAGGAGGAGACAGGGGGAGGGGCCATTTCAGATGGAATGTTGGGGTCTGTCCGTTCCATGGCGGTGGGGGGGGGGGGGGGGAGTTTGGGCTCTGGAGGTTCTGTGGCAGTTGGGTGGAATGTTGGGCTCTGGAGGTTCTGTGGCAGTTGGGTGGAATGTTGGGGTCTGGATGTTCTGTGGCAGTCGGGTGGGGGGTGCTGGGGTCTGGATGTTCTGTGGCAGTCGGGTGGGGTGGGGGGAATGTTGGGATCTGGAGGTTCTGTGGCAGTTGGGTGGAATGTTGGGGTCTGGAGGTTCTGTGGCAGTTGAGTGGGGGATGCTGGGGTCTGGAGGTTCTGTGGCAGTCGGGTGGGGGGAATGTTGGGCTCTGGAGGTTCTGTGGCAGTTGGGTGGAATGTTGGGGTCTGGATGTTCTGTGGCAGTTGGGTGGAATGTTGGGGTCTGGAGGTTCTGTGGCAGTTGAGTGGGGGATGCTGGGGTCTGGAGGTTCTGTGGCAGTCGGGTGGGGGGAATGTTGGGCTCTGGAGGTTCTGTGGCAGTTGGGTGGAATGTTGGGGTCTGGATGTTCTGTGGCAGTCGGGTGGGGGGTGCTGGGGTCTGGAGGTTCTGTGGCAGTCGGGTGGGGGTGGGGGGAATGTTCGGATCTGGAGGTTCTGTGGCAGTTGGGTGGAATGTTGGGGTCTGGATGTTCTGTGGCAGTCGGGTGGGGGGTGTTGGGGTCTGGAGGTTCTTTGGCAGTGGGGGGTGGGTATAATAATTGATACAGAAGGCATCACAGAAACCTGGTGGAGTGAGGACAATCAATGGGACACAATCATTCTGGGGTACAAAATATATCGGAAGGACAGAACAGATGGGGGGGGGAGGAGTAGCACTATGTGTGAAAGAAAATGTAGAATCAAATGAAGTAAAAATCTTAAATAAATCCTCATGTTTCATAGAATCTCTATGGATAGTAATTCCATGCTCTAATAAGAATATAACAGTAGGGATCTATTATTGACCATCTGACCAGGACAGTGATAGTGACAATGAAATGCTAAGGGAGATTAGAGAGGCTATCAAAATCAAGAACTCAATAATAGTGGGGGATTTCAGTTATCCCGATATTGACTGGGTACATGTCACCTTAGGATGAAATGCAGAGACAACATTTCTTGATACTTTAAATGACTGTTTCTTGGAGCAGTTGGTACAGGAACTCACAAGGGGAGAGGCAACTCTCGATTTTGTCCTGAGTGGAGCGCAGGATCTGGTCCAAGAGGTAACTATAACAGGACCGCTTGGAAATAGTTATCATTGTATAATAACATTTAACATTCCTGTGGTGGGAAGAACACCTCAACAGCCCAACACTGTGGCATTTAATTTCAGAAAGGGGAACTATGCAAAAATGAGGAGGTTAGTTAAACAGAAATTAAAAGGTACAATGACTAGGGTGAAATCCCTGCAAGCTGCATGGACCCTTTTCAAAGACACCATAATAGAGGCCCAATTTAAACATATACCCCAAATTAAAAAACACAGTCAAAGAACTAAAAAAGAGCCACCGCGGCTTAACAACCATGTCAAAGAAGCAGTGAGAGATAAAAAGGCATCTTTTAGAAAGTGGAAGTCAAATCCTAGTGAGGTAAATAGAAAGGAGCATAAACACTGCCAAATTAAGTGTAAAAATGTAATTAGATAAGCCAAAAAGGAGTTTGAAGAACAGCTAGCCAAAAACTCAGAATGTAATAAAAAAATGTTTTTTAAGTACATCAGAAGCAGGAAGCTCACTAAATCACCAGTGGGGCCCCTGGACAATCGAGATACAAAAGGAGCACTTAAAGACAATAAAGTCATTGCGGAGAAACTAAATGAATTCTTTGCTTCAGTCTTCATGGCTGAGGATGATAGGGAGATTCCCAAACCTGAGCCGTCTTTTGTAGGCGACAAATCTGAGGAATTGTCACAGATTGAAATGTCACTTGAGGAGGTTTTGGAATTAATTGATAAACTGAACAGGAACAAGTCACCGGGACCAGATGGCATTCACCCAAGAGTTCTGAAAGAACTCAAATGCGAAATTGCAGAACTATTAACTATATAGTTTGTAACGTGTCCTTTAAATCAGCTGCTGTACCCAATGACTGGAAGATAGCTAATGTAACGCCAATATTTAAAAAGGGCTCTAGAGGTGATCCTGGCAATTGCAGACTGGTAAGGTCAGTACTGGGCAAATTAGTTGAAACAATAGTAAAGAATAAAATGGTCAAACACATAGAAGAACATAAATTGGGAAAAAGTCAACATGGTTTCTGTAAAGGGAGATCATGTCTTACTAATCTATTCGAGTTCTTTGAAGGGATCAACAAACATGTGGATAAGGCGGATCCAGTGGACATAGTGTACTTAGATTTCCAGAAAGCCTTTGACAAGGTCCCTCACCAAAGGCTCTTATGGAAATTAAGTTGTCATGGGATAAGAGGGAAGATCCTTTCATGGATTGAGAACTGGTTAAAAGACAGGGAACAAAGGGTAGGAATAAATGGTAAATTTTCAGAATGGAGAGGGGTAATTGATGGTATTCCCCAAGGGTCAGTCCTAGGACCAATCCTATTCAATTTATTCATAAATGATCTGGAGAAGGGGGTAAACAGTGAGGTGGCAAAGTTTGCAGATGATACTAAATTTTTCAAGATAGTTAAGACAAAAGCAGACTGTGAAGAACTTCAAAAAGATCTCACAAAACTAAGTGATTGGGCAACAAAATGGCAAATGAATTTTAATGTGGATAAATATAAAGTAATGCACATTGGAAAAAATAACCCCAACTATACATACAATATGATGGGAGCTAATTTAGCTACAGCTAATGAAGAAAGATCTTAGAGTCATCGTGGATAGTTCTCTGAAGACATCCACACAGTGTGCAGCGGCAGTCAAAAAAGCAAACAGGATGTTAGGAATCATTAAAAAAGGGATAGAGAATAAGATGAAGAATATTTTATTGCCCTTATGTAAATCCATGGTACGCCTACTTCTTGAATACTGAGTACAGATGTGGTCTCCCCATCTCAAAAAAGATACACTGGCATTAGAAAAGGTTCAGGGAAGGGCAACTAAAATGATTAGGGGTTTGGAATGGGTCCCATATGAGGAGAGATTAAAGAGGCTAGGACTTTTCAGCTTGGAAAAGAGGAGGCTAATGGGGGATATGATAGAGGTATATAAAATCATGAGTGAGTGGAGAAAGTAAATAAGGAAAAGTTATTTACTTGTTCCCATAATATAAGAACTAGGGGCCATCAAATGAAATTAATGGGCAGCAGGTTTAAAACAAATAAAAGGAAGTTCTTCACAAGTGCACTGTCAATCTGTGGAACTCCTTGCCTGAGGAGGTTGTGAAGGCTAGGATCATAACAGGGTTTAAAAGAGAACTGGATAAATTTGTGGAGGTTAAGTCCATTAATGGCTATTAGCCAGGATGGGTAAGGAATGGTGTCCCTAGCTTCTGTTTGTCAGAGGGTGGAGATGGATGGCAGGAGAGAGATCACTTGATCATTACCTGTTAGGTTCACTCCCTCTGGGGCACTTGGCATTGGCCACTGTCGGTAGACGGGATACTGGGCTGGATGGACCTTTGGTCTGACGCAGTAGGGCCATTCTTATGTTCTTATGGGGTGCTGGGGTCTGGAGGTTCTGTGGCAGTCGGATGGGGGAGGCTGGGATCTGGAGGTTCTGTGGCAGTTGAGGGAGGAGGATATTGGGGTCTGGAGGTTCTGTGGCAGTCGGCTGGGGGTGGGGAGAATGTTGGGGTCTGGAGGTTCTGTGGCAGTCGGGTGGGGGGTGCTGGGGTCTGGAGGTTCTGTGGCAGTTGGGTGGGAGGTGCTGGAATCTAGAGGTTCTGTGGCAGTCGGGTGGGGGATACTGGGATCTGGAGGTTCTGTGGCAGTTGGGAGAGGGGGATACTGGGATCTGGAGGTTCTGTGGCAGTTGGGTCAGGGGTGCTGGGATCTGGAGGTTCGGTGGGAGGTGCTGGGGTCTGGAGGTTCTGTGGCAGTGGGGTGGGGGATATTGGGATCTGGAGGTTCTGTGGCAGTTGGGTGGGGGGTGCTGGGGTCTGGAGGTTCTGTGGCAGTGGGGTGGGGGATATTGGGATCTGGAGGTTCTGTGGCAGTGGGGTGGGGGGTGCTGGGATCTGGAGGTTCTGTGGCAGTCGGGGGTGGGGGGGAGTGTTGGTCTCTGGAGGTTCCATGGCAGTTGGGCATGTTGTGGTTTGGTGTCTCTAGGGCAGTTGGGTGGGGGGCTGGGGCCTGAGGTGGACAGGGGGTCACAGGCGTGAGGTAAATACCTCAGTCACAAACCCTGGGGGGAGCTGAGGAGGCAGAAATGTCTCAGGGATTCATGGCCCCTGCTGTCACTGAGCCCACCATTTTGTGGGGACAGTGGTCAAGCGCACACCTGTCTGTTCCTATCTGGGCTGAGACCCAACTTTTTTCACACTAGGCCTAATGAACACAGCAAACGAGATTCACACACTAAGGTCCTGGCCTGTATCCCATTCCCTGCCCCCCTGAGCGAGCCAGTCCCCTGCCCTGGGGCTGGATCAGAGCCAGTGCCCCCTAGAGGGGAAGGTCCCATATCCCATTCCCCCTAACCCCCTCACCCTCCGAGCCACCCACTCCCCTGCTCTGAGGCTGCTCGAAGCCCCTAGAGGGGAAAGGCTGCAGTCCCATTCCCAGACCTGAGAACAGAGGGGATAGTCCCTGTCTGTATAAACCCAGGGAGGCTCCTTTTGATTCATCTCTGGGTCCCTCAATCCTGGAGAGATATAGACAGATTGCAGGGAGCCTAGGGCAAAGCAACAGACATGATCAGAGGCTGTGGGGACCAGTTTACAAGGGGAGATGAAAGGAGTCAGCTCAGCAGGGGTTGAGTGTGGGATATACAAAAGGGGGTGGTGCTGGGATCTGAGGGTTTGAATCCCAGTCTGGGGCCCTTTGCCTGCCTTGGTTCAGGAACAGTGGAAATTCCCAGCTCCCTGGTCACGACAGCTGCAAAGAAAGCTCCAAGTCCGGACGCTTCTGTTGTCAAAAGAAGTTAAGAGATGAGCTAAAAATCCCTCCTCTACCCCCAGATCATCCCCATTGAGCCCCATCCCACTTTTCATGGCCTCTTGTACAAAAATGCCACAGACTCAGTAAGGTTAAGGCCAGAGGCTGGAGAGCGGAGAGATGTGTAAACTACGTTTTTTAGCTACTTCAGTGGAAAGAGCATGGTTTAAAATGATAACACACAGTCCTTTCCTCTCAGGTGTGCCTTAAGCATCAGAGTTTATTGGAAAGAGACAAATGCAAAAACAACAACCAACCCTGCCCCAGCTCACCTGCGCCTCTGCTCCACCTCCTCCGCGAGCGCGCCGCGTGCCCGCTTTTTCCCCCTCCCTCCCACGCTTGCTGCCGTGAAACAGCTGTTTTGCGCGGCAAGCGCTGGGAGGGATGGGGGAGGAGGGGGAACGCAGCACGCTCAGGGGAGGAGGTGGGGCCAGGATGGGGATTTGGGGAGGGGTCCAATGGGGCAGGGAGGGGGCGGAGTTGGGGCGGGGACTTTGGGGGAAGGGGTTGGAATGGGGGGGGACTGCGAGCACCCACCGGTGCCATGAGAAGTTGGCATTTATGTTGGGCTAGATGGACCATTGGTCTGACCTAGTATGGGTATTCTTATGTAGAGGTGGCTGAAACTGGGAAACTGCCAGGAGCAGGGGTGCCCAAGACCCCCGGGGTGGGGTGGCCCTGAAGCCTGGGGCCAAGATTGAGTTAAGGCTGTTTCCTGTTCTGTGTGCTAACCTCTGTCAAAGAAATAGACCTCCTTGAAAAGACTGGGTGTGGCAGGGCACGCTTTAGAGTTGGGGACAACGCCAGCAAGGTGACACGCTGGCAAACCTTGAACAAGGAAGCCTTCTCCAAAGTGTCTGTGATGAACATGAGAATGTTGGTAAATACTTCTATGATTGATATGCATGCATGCCTCAGTTTCCAGCATATGAGATACTGTCAGAGGGTCCCCCTGCAATCACGTCAATTTCCCCTCCCCTAAAGTCCCTCCCCGCAGTTGGGTTGCCTCTGCTTGGTGTGGGTCCGCTGGTGCTTCATGAGGGCGGAGCTGTCTCTGAAGCCCTTCCCGCAGTCGGTGCATTTGTAGGGCCGCTCACCTGTGTGGATCCGCCGGTGCTTGTTGAGCTTGGAGCTGTCGATGAAGCGCTTTCCGCACTCGGTGCACTCGTAGGGCCGCTCGCCCCGGTGGATCCGCCGGTGCTGCATGAGCGACGAGCTCTGGTTGAAGGTCTTGCCGCACTCGGGGCAGCTGTAGGGTCTCTCTCCAGTGTGGATGCGCCGGTGCTTGATGAGGTTGGAGCTCTGGCTGAAGCTTTTCCCGCAGTGGCCACAGCTGTAGGGTTTCTCTCCGGTGTGGATGCGCCGATGCTGGATCAAGTTGGAACTGCTGCTGAAGCTCTCGCCGCACTCGGCACAGGTGTAGGGCTTTTCACCCGTGTGCGTGCGGACATGCTGGGCGAAGGATCCCAGGCTGAAGCTCTTCCCGCACTTGCTGCAGATGAAGGGCTGCTCCCCGACGTGGGTGTGGTAATGCTTCACCAGGGTGTAGTTGCGGTTGAAGCTCTTCCCACACTTGGTGCATTGGTAGGGCCGCTCGCCCGTGTGGATGCGCTGGTGCTGGAAGAGGTGGGAACTCCGGATGAAGCTCTTCCCGCACTGGCCGCACTTGTAGGGGCGCTCCCCGGTGTGGATGCGCTGGTGATCGATGAGGTTGTAGCTGAGGACAAAGCTCTTCCCGCACTCGGTGCACTTGTAGGGCTTCTGGCCCGTGTGGATGCGCTGGTGCTGGACCAGGTGGGAGCTCTGGCTGAAGCTCTTCCCACAGTCCGAGCAGCTGTAGGGACGTGCCTCAGCCTGGGCTTGGTTGTGCTCTGTCACCACCCTGATGTCCATCTCATCCGGAGATATCGCCTCCGTCTCCTGCTGCCGTCCAACCCCGCTGGCCTCTCCCTGCTCGGTGCTTCGAGACATCCCACAAGGCTCCCTTCCTGCAGGCCCTTCCTGCTCAGGATTATCCTCCTCCATCCCAGCACCTACTGGGAGAGAGGGAGAATCCAGGCAGGGCTTGTTCCCTGTGCCAGGGAGAGACAGGGCACAAAAGGGGGCAGAAAATCTAAAAAGCAGGAAATGAATCCCACGCAAACCCTTCCCCAGAGGAGAGCGGAGGGGCTGGTTCTGCCCCAATGGCCTGGCTGAGCCCCCAGAGAATGGCTGGGGGAGGGCAGGGGACAGGGACCTGCTGGAGATGACACTGAGCGAGACCAGACAGAACCCGGAGGGCTCCAGGCGGCTTTGCGGGGATCTCTTCACTCCCGTAAATTGCCAAACTAACCCAAGTTATTCGATGCCAGTTTTGCCACTTCCAGGCTCCCCCAGCTTTGTGGATCACTGACACCAGCCCTACGGGTTTGGGGTGCGGTTCTCTGGCCTGGGCTTGGCAGGATGTCAGAGTAGCCCACCAGAATGGCCCCTTCTGGCCTCCCCCATCTATATGGCTGTAGCATGGCACCCCGGGGTGCTGACTGTTAGTTCATGGAGACTCCCCAAGCCCTCGTCACTCCTTTGTCACCTGTGCAAGTGACGGCCAGGGTCTCCCTTTCCTCGGCGCCCTGGAGATCCCGGGCACAGGGCTCGCCCCGGCGCTCCGTCCCGGAGATCCCGGGGTCAGGGACCAGGAATCCTGCCTGCAGGGGAGGAAAGAGGGGGGAGTCCTGCTTTGATGAATTACCATTAAACCCTTCAAAACTTCCCCAGGCGCTGGCTGCGTTGGAGGGACTCTGCTGGGCTCAGCGGCACAGACCCCCCCGCGCTGCCCGGGGGTGTCTCTGGTCCCAGCTGCAGTTCGGGGAGCCCCGATCCCCTCCTCCCTGCAGCCCCTTCCTCCAGGCAGCGATTTCCTGCCCCCTGCTGCCCTTTCTCTCCCTCCCCTGCGTCCCCACTCGCCCCCCGGCCGAGCCATCCCCTCGGCCCTCAGCAGGGACTCACCCCTGGGCACGCAGGGGGACGGGGGAAGCCGGCCTGGGAGGGACCCAGGTGTCCGGGGGCTGGGACAGGAAGGTCCCTGCGCTATTGCAGCCCTACCTAAGCCGGCCCCGGCTCCGCTCTGGGAAGCTGGGCTTGAATTTCTCTATTATATTAACACTGAAATCTCCAGTCAGCAGGAAATGATTTTTCTTCCGCTCCTTCCATCCCTGTTTCCGCAGTGGCTCAGAGAACAGTTCAGCGACTTGCCTGAGGAGATCCGGCCATGGAACCCAGGAGTCCTGGCGCCCAGCCCCGCCCCCGCGGCAACGCACTCGGCCCCACTCTTCTCCCGCCGGGCGGGCTACAACCCGGAGCCCTGGCGCCCAGCCCCTGCTCTGCCCGCTCAGCGCCCAGAACTGCGATCAGAACCAGGAGTCCCGAGCGCGGGCCGGTGTCCTGCGGGCTCCCCAGGCGGGAGAAATGCCCCTTTCAGGTGAAGCCTGTTCAATGGGAGGCTCCCCAAGCCTGCTCTTCGCCCGTCACCTGGATAGCCCCGGGAGTGCTGCAGGCACAGGTGCCGGGTCGGTGCAGACAGGGGAGGAGATAGCAGGGGCTGCGGGTCGGGACTGGGGGGCGCCGGCAGGGCTGTGCGGGCGGGGGGAGCCCAGGGCTGGGCTAGCAGGGGCGGGATTGGGGGGCACTGGGGGGCGGCTGGGCTAGCAGGGGTTGTGGGTCGGGATTGGGGGGCACTGGCAGGGCTGTGGGGGCGGGGGGAGCCCAGGGCTGGGCTAGCAGGGGCGGGATTGGGGGGCACTGGGGGGCGGCTGGGCTAGCAGGGGCTGCGGGTCGGGACTGGGGGGCGCTGGCAGGGCTGTGGGGGCGGGGGGAGTCCAGGGCTGGGCTAGCAGGGGCGGGATTGGGGGGCGCTGGGGGGCGGCTGGGCGAGCAGGGGCTGTGGGTCGGGATTGGGGGGCGCTGGGGGGGCGGCTGGGCTAGCAGGGGCGGGATTGGGGGGCACTGGGGGGCGGCTGGGCTAGCAGGGGCGGGATTGGGGGGCACTGGGGGGCGGCTGGGCTAGCAGGGGCTGCGGGTCGGGACTGGGGGGCGCTGGCAGGGCTGTGGGGGCGGGGGGAGCCCAGGGCTGGGCTAGCAGGGGCGGGATTGGGGGGCGCTGGGGGGCGGCTGGGCTAGCAGGGGCTGTGGGTCGGGATTGGGGAGCGCTGGGGGGCGGCTGGGCTAGCAGGGGCTGTGGGTCGGGATTGGGGAGCGCTGGGGGGCGGCTGGGCTAGCAGGGGCTGCGGCTGGGGACTGGGGGGCGCCGGTGGCAGATGCACGGGTACCAGCCCCTTCATTCAGTCCCTGCCTCTGACATAAGCGGATTGGCTCCGGGTGACACACGTGGGGACGTGACGCCGGCAGACGGGACAGGCTCTCAGGCCCGATGGATCCCCCGCGCTCCCAGCTGGAGCCCGGTCCCTGCCCTGGTTCCCAGCCGGGGGGCGGAGGCCGGCGGCTCCCCCGGGGCTCCCCGGACCAGCCGCTGCCGGAGCCCCGCGGGCGGCAGGACGTGGGTACGGCGGGGCTGGGCGGCGGGGCGCGAACCGGGTCCGGCAGGGCTGAAATCGGGAGTCGCTGGAGCTGCAGAGCTGGGCTCCGTGTGTGCGGCTGGAACAGACTCGGCGAGTGTTTGTGTCTCGTGCCCCCGGGGCTGCCCGCAGGGTTCACGTGCCCCAGATCATGGGGGAGCAGCAGAGAGATGGCTCCGTGGGGCTGGGAGCTGTGCCAAGGGGGCTGGCGATCCCAGCAGCCGCCCATGTGCCCCAGGATGAGCATGACCCCAGCAGGGCCCCCTGGATGTTGTGCCAGCCACGGGTCTCCAGCAGAGCGGTTTGCTCCATAGGGGGCCATGCACACGTCCCCGTGGGGCTGTGCCCTGGCCTCTCACCTCCCTGTCCTCCCCACAGATCGGCCTGCCCTGGGCGAGGAGGGGAGCGGCCTGGCACAGGAGCTGGTGGTCGCTGCGGCTGGCTACCAGGTGAGATGCGCAGCGGGATGTGCTATCGGACAGTGAGCACTGCACCTTCCCCCTGGATCCTGCTCCACAGACTCCCCCTTTGGGCTCTCCCAGCTGTGCCCCTCGCTGCCCGCCCTCCGATCCAGCGCTGGGGGCCGTGGCTGGAGCGTCAGGTGCTGAGCGGGGTCCCTTCTGGTTCCAGGCGCCGGTGGGGTTCGAGGAGGTGGCCGTGTATTTCTCCCGGGCGGAGTGGGGCCTCCTGGACGAAGGGCAGAGGCAGCTCTACAGGGACGTCATGCAGGAGAACTACCAGACTCTCATCTCACTGGGTGAGGCGCCGTTGCCCCTCGGGGATCAGGAGCTGATGTAGTGGGGAGCCCCGGATAGCTTCGTCTCAGGGCTCTTCCCTGGCCCTGTAGATTTCTGGGGGATTGGCCCCTGCCCCCAACCCCACAGGAGAGACTGTCACCCCCACAGCCCCTCATTGGAAGGGGATTCACATGGGGTAGTTTGATCCCCTCCCCCAGGGCTCTCCAGGGCACAGGTGGCTGCATGTCCTTGCTCCAGTTCACACAGGCACTGAATCCCTGTATCCCCCTCCCAAGGCAGCTCCGTGCCCAGCAGGGGTTCTGCTCTCTCTGCCGGGCTAGGAATGGCCCAGCGACTCCCTGAGCCATTCGGGCCTCTCACTGTGTGTTGAGATCCCTGACTCCCTTATGGGGGGCACAGCCCATTTCCCCCAGGCATCACCCTGTCCCAAGGGTCCCTGTAAACATATCCTCCCCCACGCCCCCCAGCAGAGAATGGGGCCGGGGTTAAAATGAGAGCGTGTTCTTTGCACCAAGACCTCCAGGGAGACTTCACGAAGTGTCATCTTGCCTGTTTCCTTCCCCTGAGCAGGATTCCCTGTCCCGGCCGTGATCCCCAGGATGGAGCGAAGGGAAGAGCCGAGAGTCCCTGATCTCCAGGGCTCCCAGGAAAGGGAGAACCTGATGGTCATTTGCACAGGTGAGAAAGGAGTGACGCTGGCCCAGAGACCCGCCACGAACTAACGGCCAGCACCCCAGGGTGCCAGGCTAGAGCCATAGATGGGGAAGGTCAGAAGGGACTGTTCTGGTCAGCAAGCCTGACGTCGCACCCCAAACGCATAGGGCTAGTGTCAGTGGTCCACAAGCTGCGGGAGCCTTGAAGTGGCAAAATTGGCATCAAATAATTTAGGTTAGTTTGGCAATTTACAGGAGTGAGGGGATCCCAGCAAAGCCGCCTGGAGCCCTCCACAGGTCTCGCTCAATGTCATCTCCAGCAGGTCCCTGTCCTCCTGACACATGTCACTCCCGGCTCTCGCCCACCCTGCCTGACCCCTGGGAAGAACCCTGCCCTCCCCCAGCCATTCTCTGTGGGCTCATGCAAGACCATTGGGGCAGAACCAGCCCCTCCGCTCTCCTCTGGGGAAGGGTTTGCAGGGGATTCGTTTCCTGCTTTTCAGATTTTCTGCCTCCTTTTGTGCCCTGTCTCTCCCTGGCACAGGGAACAAGCCCTGCCTGGATTCTCCCTCTCTCCCAGTAGGTGCTGGGATGGAGGAGGATAATCCTGAGCAGGAAGGGCCTGCAGGAAGGGAGCCTTGTGGGATGTCTCGAAGCACCGAGCAGGGAGAGGCCAGCGGGGTTGGACGGCAGCAGGAGATGGAGGCGATATCTCCGGATGAGATGGACATCAGGGTGGTGACAGAGCACAACCAAGCCCAGGCTGAGGCACGTCCCTACAGCTGCTCGGACTGTGGGAAGAGCTTCAGCCAGAGCTCCCACCTGGTCCAGCACCAGCGCATCCACACGGGCCAGAAGCCCTACAAGTGCACCGAGTGCGGGAAGAGCTTTGTCCTCAGATATAACCTCATCGATCACCAGCGCATCCACACCGGGGAGCGCCCCTACAAGTGCGGCCAGTGCGGGAAGAGCTTCATCCGGAGTTCCCACCTCTTCCAGCACCAGCGCATCCACACGGGCGAGCGGCCCTACCAATGCACCAAGTGTGGGAAGAGCTTCAAATGCAACTACACCCTGGTGAAGCATTACCACACCCATGCTGCAGAGCAGCCTTGCTTCTGCAGCGAGTGCGGGAAGAGCTTCAGCCTGGGATCCTTCGCCAAGCACGTCCGCACGCACACGGGCGAAAAGCCCTACACCTGTGCCGAGTGCGGCGAGAGCTTCAGCAGCAGTTCCAACTTGATCCAGCATCGGCGCATCCACACCGGAGAGAAACCCTACAGCTGTGGCCACTGCGGGAAAAGTTTCAGCCAGAGCGCCAATCTCATCAAACACCGGCGCATCCACACCGGAGAGAGACCCTACAGCTGCCCCGAGTGCGGCAAGACCTTCAGCCAGAGCTCGTCGCTCATGCGGCACCGGCAGATCCACCGCAGAGACCGGCCTTACGAGTGCACCGAGTGCGGGAAGCGCTTTCGCTGCAACTCATCCCTGATGAACCACCAGCGCATCCACACCGGGGAGCGGCCCTACAAGTGCCCCGAGTGCGGGAAGGGTTTCATCAATAGGTCTAGGCTGACCAACCACCGGCGCACCCATACTGGAGAGCGGCCCTACAAATGCACCGACTGCGGGAAGGGCTTTGGAGACAGCTCCGCCCTTATGAAGCACCTGAGGATGCACACCAAGTAGACACCCAGCAGATGGAGAGGGGGGGCACTGGTGGCCCTCTAGAGAGTGAAATTGACATGTCCTGGGGAACAGGGGCCACTACAGAGGGGGACATTAATGTGCCTTCCGGGGGCGCTGGGAGGGACAAGGGCACCTTTATAGAGAGTAAATTGGCTTCCTCTCTTCCCACCCCCACTGCTCAGCAAGACATACCAATCCATCTCGGAAGCCTTGGCTCCTACCTGCAATGCATGCCAGTGCACTAGAAGCCCCCTTTTCCCCCCTCCAGTGGATCAAGGTGCTGATGGCCTCTGTGAAGATCCCAAAATGGCAGGAAGAGCGAAGGTAACTTGTTCAGCTTTGATGTGTAGATTTGTAGAGAGGAAATAAGCAAACATAGTGAGGTATAGTGATTAGGGCTGGGGGTCAGGACTCCTGGGTTTGGTCCTTAGAGAGGGGAATGGGGTCTAGGGGTGATATCAGAGGGGGCTGGGAGAATCAGGACTCCTGGGTTCCAGCCCCAGCTCTGTCACTTGACCTCTCTGGGCCTCTCTTTGTACAATGGGAATAATGATACCCATATTATTCTTTATTTGGTGACAGGTTTCAGAGTAACAGCCATGTTAGTCTGTGTTCGCAAAAAGAAAAGGAGTACTTGTGGCACCTTAGAGACTAACCAATTTATTTGAGCATAAGCTTTCGTGAGCTACAGCTCACTTCATCGGATGCATACTGTGGAAAGTGCAGAAGATCTTTTTATACACACAAAGCATGAAAAGATACCTCCCCCCACCCCACTCTCCTGCTGGTAAAGCTTATCTAAAGTGATCATTCTCCTTACAATGTGTATGATAATCAAGTTGGGCCATTTCCAGCACAAATCCAGGTCCCCCCCACAAATCTCTCTCCACACAAGTGATCCACTTCCTGGACACTACAGTGCTAATAAACGATGGTCACATAAACACCACCCTATACCGGAAACCTACTGACCGCTATTCCTACCTACATGCCTCCAGCTTTCACCCTGACCACACCACACGATCCATTGTCTATAGCCAACCTCTACGATACAACCGCATTTGCTCCAACCCCTCAGACAGAGACAAACACCTACAAGATCTCTATCAAGCATTCTTAAAACTACAGTACCCACCTGCGGAAGTGAAGAAACAGATTGATAGAGCCAGAAGAGTTCCCAGAAGTCACCTATTACAGGACAGGCCTAACAAAGAAAATAACAGAACGCCACTAGCCGTCACCTTCAGCCCCCAACTAAAACCCCTCCAACGCATTATTAAGGATCTACAACCTATCCTGAAGGATGACCCAACACTCTCACAAATCTTGGGAGACAGGCCAGTCCTTGCCTACAGCCAGCCCCCCAACCTGAAGCAAATACTCACCAGCAACCACACACCACACCACAGAACCACTAACCCAGGAACCTATCCTTGCAACAAAGCCCGTTGCCAACTGTGCCCACATATCTATTCAGGGGACACCATCACAGGGCCTAATAACATCAGCCACACTATCAGAGGCTCATTCACCTGCACATCCACCAATGTGATATATGCCATCATGTGCCAGCAATGCCCCTCTGCCATGTCCATTGGTCAAACTGGACAGTCTTTACGTAAAAGAATAAATGGACACAAATCAGATGTCAAGAATTATAACATTCATAAACCAGTCGGAGAACACTTCAATCTCTCTGGTCACACGATTACAGACATGAAAGTTGCAATATTACAACAAAAAAACTTCAAATCCAGACTCCAGCGAGAGACTGCTGAATTGGAATTCATTTGCAAATTGGATACAATTTAACTTATGCTTGAATAGAGATTGGGAGTGGCTAAGTCATTATGCAAGGTAACCTATTTCCCCTTGTTTTTTCCCACCCCACCCCCCAGACGTTCTTGTTAAACCCTGGATTTGTGCTGGAAATGGCCCACCTTGATTATCATACACATTGTAAGGAGAGTGGTCACTTTAGATAAGCTATTACCAGCAGGAGAGTGGGGTGGGGGAAGGTATTTTTTCATACTTTGTGTGTATAAAAAGATCTACACTTTCCACAGTATGCATCCGATGAAGTGAGCTGTAGCTCACGAAAGCTTATGCTCAAATAAATTGGTTAGTCTCTAAGGTGCCACAAGTACTCCTTTTCTTTATTTGATGAGTAATTCTCTAAGCAGAAGTGGCTCTCAACTGACCTGTTTTGTTTATGCTCTGAGTTGGCTGCAGAGCATAGATCTCTCGGTCTTTTCTTAGTCTGGTTTGCAGTAATTAAGATCCACAATTGATCTCTCATTTCTCTCAACCAACCAGGAGAAGAAATTTAAAGGCGTCCTGGAAAGGGAAATAAAACTGGGGATTGTGCCCCTCAATTTTGCTACTTTATGATGCACAAAGCAAAGCCTGGGGAAGGGGCAGAGGGAATCGACCTGCTTGGGGCTTGTACATTAGACATTTGGGAGTTGTATAACTTGGAAGTCTCTTGGGAAGACTGGAGAACTGGGTCTGATCAGTTAAACCTGACTGAATTTGGAGAATGGCTTTAAAACATAAGTTAAGAGTTTTCAGTAGCAATCTCAAAGGACCTCCATTGTGTGAGATATTTTGGAGGCCTAATTTTCAGGTGGAAGTGCTCAGCATTGTCTCAAAATTGGGCCCCCTTAACCATTAACAGTTGGGCACCGCCTGTCACCATGGAAAGTTTTGATATAAATTTTTAACAATGAGGATTTTTCTCCAATATGCTCCTGGGATAACTGAGTTAGATAAGTGTCAACAAAGGGAGCCTGTAAGACTCGTTGCCTGTGTTAATATTTATGTAACTCAAATGCCTGTATCAAGGCATCATGGAGTGCTCTGCTCACCACTGGAGCACCTTGTGGCCACAGCTGGGGAATACTCTGCCAGTCTGACGCCCCTTCCTGACGTGCTCACTCCGTCTCTCTCTCGGGACTCAATGGCTCCCTCTTGGTGACTTCGCCCTTTGGCCAGGTCACTGTAGTTTTCCCCTTCTGGGGGGTGGGGGGTTTGTGTATCCAAGTCTCTCTGTACCAGTCATCCCAGGCAGTCTTCCAGTTCACTGCCCATCAATGGGGCCATTTCCCCAGTGGGTGGTAGGGGAACCTAGGCCTGGCCTCTTCTCTGGGTTCCAGCCCAGGGACCCTACATCCAGTGGCTAAGACCTGCACTGTCCCCCACCTGACTTCTGTTTCTCTGGTCTGCTTCCTACATTGTCTCTGTCCAGCTTCTTTTCCATCCTCCTCCGGGTTTGCCTTTCCCTCTGGGCCAAGCTCCCTGTTCTCCCAAGCCCCAGAGTGGCTACAGACCTCGTCCCTGCAGCCCCTTTCTGCCCTCAGCTACCTGGCTTTCTACAAGCCCTTCCTATTCCTGTCCAGGTGAGCTTCATCCTTTGATTAGCCCTCTTTGCTCCCTGGTTCCCTGTACAGGTGCAGCCTTGGTGGTTAATTAATCCAACTAGCCACGTTAAGCCCTTCAGAGGTGGTGTGGGGTGAACACCCCATCAGACATGGGTTTACCAGGTCTGTGCTGCATCCTGGCCTTTAAACAGTCTCCCTTTCAGTGTGGCAGACCTCAGGGGGCCACACTGTTCCACCAGGGTAGGCCATACAGCCTTCCTGATTCCAGGATTGGGCCTTCAGGCTCCAGCACCCCTGTTTGCCACCAGGAGCTCCTACAGCGAGTCCAGCTGAGATCAGACTTCTGCGGAGACATTCTTGTCTCAGGGAGCGATGCAGCCCATTGTGTATTACCTTAACCAATCATTTTCCTGAAATTTAACTAACCAATCCTAACATATTGTAACATGACTATGTAATCAATTATATCCCACCACCTTAATTAGTTTACACCCAGCAAAATGAATTATACAGTAGACAGAAACAATCACAGAACCAGACAGAGATTATACAGACAAACAATGGGGAAATGGGGACTACAGTGATAGAACAAACACAGAAATGAGGATTTCACATCCCACTTACTGATAAGTGAGTTCTTGCCAGACAGGATGCTATCAAACTAAGTTTCCTTTTACATTTTCTAGGCATTTCCCTTTCTCTGGAGGCCATGGGCACTATCAGGACAGGATTGTATTCCTAACAGCCCAATAGCACCTTCTTTCAATGTGACTAGTTTGGAATGTGAGGATGTGACCGGTTGCTTCCCAGCTTATGGCTGCCTCTGTTGCTTAGCCAAAGGCCTAAGCCTAAGAACAGGGCCTCAGACTGTCACAGTAAGAGAAGGCCCTTACACCGGCACACAGTGATTTTGATTCTTTCTTTTATACCTCTAGAACTAGCCAAGTGATAAGAATACACCTAAATTCTTAGAGTACAGGCCTTTACAGACAGGCCTGAATATCTATATCCTAACATTCTGTTAAATTCTCGAGCATCCTCACCTGATGCTTCACAGGGAAATAAAATAAGATCACACATTCCTAGTGGTTCTAAGGTTTAAAGAATAAATCCCAGAGCTTCCCCCAGCCCTGTTGTATTTCTACAGGCAAAGCTGTCATTGGAGTTTGGTGGAGTTATGTCTGCAAGGCAGAATTCTTCATAAAAAACCCAGCAGCCCAGTGGAACTATCTATGCATAAGTAAAGGCAGAAAAGGTGATTCGTCTGGTCTTGGAGCTGTGTAGATTAAAGAAGGGATACAAGTCAGGACTTCTGGGTTTTCTTCCCACCTCTGGTAGAGGAAAAGTGTAGCGTGGATTAGAACGGGGGAGGCTGGGAGTCAGAATGCCTGGGCTGTATCCATGGCTCTTGGAGGGAAGTGGGGTCTATTGGTTGCAGCAGAGGAGGCCATGGAAATCTAGATTTCTGTGTTCTGTTCTTTGCAAAAGAATGGCACTCTGGCCCTTTGCCAAGTGCCCTCAACACCAGACACTTGCCCGGCACAGGTTGTGCACGGCAACTAGCAGCAGGCACCCAACCCTAGGCAGGGGCTAAGTCTGCGACAGGGCTGCATGGAGAATTTACACCAGAACTTTTTAGAATCCTGAGCTAGCATCAAGATGTGGCATGGAAAAGCTGTGATTGAAGAAAGGGGTGAGAGAGGGGGAAGAAGGAGAGAAAGAAAATGGCTAAGATTTTTTCTAAACTGGCTAATTATTTTGAGGGTGCTCAGTCTGAGTCTGATTTTTCAGAGGGTGATCACTCAGTGCTTTCTGGGGAATCACTTTCCTTGTAAGGGGGTCTCCCCCAATTTGAGTCCCCTAAAAACTGAGACACTGAATCACTCGCTGCGTTTGACAGTGGTGGCCACTGAATCGTCAAAGTAACTAGCTAGAATCCCTGCTGTCTCCTTAGCCAGGTCTTCCACCCACCCTCTCTTAAGTCAATTGTTTGCTCTTTTGATTCTCGTGGGGAAGTGTCTTCTAAAACCAAAGGAAACCCAGATGGTTTTAGAGAAGTGACTGCTGTTAAAATGCCCTTTTAAAGTGATTTTTTTGTGAGCCTCTTTTTTTTGTTGTGTTTTTTTCTTTTTGAGGGAGAGTGTGCATATTTGAATTTGGGAATTTTTATAAACATGGGGAGGGGGGAAGTTGAGGGATTGGCATGATTTCATTTTAGCAGGAAAGAGAGAGCTTTTTCCTGCAACTTCACAGGACGCTATAATCCAGAGATATTTCTCCTGCAGCTTCATCAGCTGTCATAGCACAGAGATCTCGTTCCACTTATTTCAATCAATGTTATTATGAGTTGAGAGAGACTTAATGAAGGAAATCTACTCATGGAAGGATTGGGGTCGTCTCACTATGTAGCTTTTAAGGGAGAGGTGTTAGATTAATTCAAATATTTTTCTGTAGGGCTGATTTTAATTCTTTATCCATTTTTTTTAACTAGTGATATTTTTCTGTTCATGTAGTGAGCTTCCTGTAGTTAGATCTAAGAAGAGAAAATAAATATTTGGATCTAAATGATGGAGAGTGTGTGTGTGTGTGTGTGTGTGTGTGTGTGTGTGTGTGTGTTTGTTTCCTTTGTGGTCTATGGAATCCAGAAAACCACGGCTGTGTGGAAATAAGAAGTCTGGGGGGGGGGTAGGGATTCTGTGCGGGTGAACTGAGCTAAGAGGGGTCACAGGAAGGGAGTTCAGAGGCCTGTGTGAAGGATTTGAATCCCAGTGCCTGGATTGCTGCAGGGTAAGAGATGGTGTGATACCGGAGAGATTCTCCAGGCTCCGTTTTGTGTCCCTAGCTTGCATTTTGAATATGCTGAGGTCATTCCACCATGAGAAGTTGCAGGTCACATGATACTTCATTGCTGAAAGTAGGCCAAAAAGTTAAAAGTTCAGCGGAAGGGGAAAAAAAATATGTCGAAAGCTCTGCAGGTCGAAAGTTCAGTGGGGAAAAAGCCCCCAGAGAAAACCACCGAACTGGCAGAAAGAGGTGCAGCATAACTCTGTGGTAAACAACTTGTGATCAGCATGTGTTGTAAAGATCTGCGAGCTGACAGGACAGTATAAAAGGCAGATAGAACGGTTGAGAGAGGAATTAGGAGACCAGCTGCTGGCAAAAGGGGGCCAGCGAGGTAGCCAGAATGGGGAAATTAATAGGAATCCTAACAAAGAACAGCAGAAATCCTGGAGAAACGTAGTGTGGAAGCGGCTGTTACAATATGAAAGCAGAGACCAAACTGACTGCAGAGCTGCTCTGAAGGTTACTAACGTATGAGGAAACTGTACCTACATCTCCCCCACCCCTCCACGCAGACAGCATAGGGAGGCTGGGCACTTCCCGTTTCCCCAGTGTCAGCATATGATCCTGCTGACTTAGTGACCCATTTAGATCAGGGTACCTGGGGAAGAACCACAATCTAAATTCCCTCTAAGCTGTGTGGCTGTGCAGCCACCTATTAAGCCCAGCGCAGGGGCTCAGGGCTGCGACGGGGAGAGAGGCTTCTCCCCGCTGGCCCCAGCATGGACCTGCTGCAGCAGGGAGAGGCACCCCTCCCCACCGGCCATAGCGCAGACCTGTCCCGGACTTGCTGCGGCTGGAGGAGAGGAGCCCCTCCCTAGGCCCGGCCCAGGCCTGCCGGATTTTCCGGGGAGAGATGCCTCTCTCCAGGCCCCGAGCTGCTGCGGCGAGAGAGGGCTGGGGGGAGTCCTCTGTCCCGACCACAGCCCTGGGGCAGCCTGCACCCCAAACCTCTCTGACCCAGCCCTGAGCCCCCTCCCGCACCTCAAATCCCTCATCCCCGACCCTACCCCAGAGATCGCGTCCCCAGGCAGAGCCCTCATCCCCCCCACATCCCAGCCCTGCGCCCCCTCCCACACTCCGAACCCCTTGGCCCCACCCCCACCACATGAATGTTATGTGAACCAATATGAAGGTGATGTGTTGCACATCACCTCCATATTGGTGCCCATAACAAAATTCGTTCCACACACGGACATAAAAAATTAGAGGGAACACTGCTCACAATGTATGTGGAGTTTAATAAGGGAGCGCTTGGACAAAATATGTTTAGTACAAGGAAACCAGATCTGCTGCATACTGGCCATGTGTAGCCAAACACAATCGCTTAGGACAATTTGAACTGTATGCTATTATAGTTTGAATGCTCTTTAGCTTGTGATAAGTTATTTGTGTGTTGTTTGCTTTTCGATTAGTACTCTGTTCCGGGTTAGTACGTACACGAATAAAAAGTGCCTGGCTGCCTGTCCTTCAAGTGTTTCCCTCACTGGAGACCCATGCCTCGGGAAGGAGAGATTAAGGGGGGTGATAGGCAGGTTATTCAAGAGGTGCCCCAAAGCCAGTTTTTCAGGGTAATAGGTGGAGCATTCTGTATCTCTCGGTCATGCCTGGGTGGTGCTCTGGTTCCTGGAAAAGATTAAAAGGAAACAAAGAAAATGATGGGGAGTCTTTAATAGAGCTCCATTTCTGTAATCCCTGGTTGCATCAGAATCAGGGCCACATTCTGATCTTGGTGACGCTGATGTAAATCCGGAGGGACCCCTGCCGTCCATGGAGTCAGGCCTGCGATTCTGATTGTTCTTATTAGCAAATAGGCTCAAGAGTTCTGGTCTCTTGTTTGTTCCTTTAAGATCTAGAGCCATGTTCAATTTTTGGATAACACACACAGGTTTTGCCGAGAACAGGGGTGGGCAAACATTTTGGCCCAAGGGCCACAACTGGGTATGGAAATTGTATGGTGGGTTATGAATGTTCACAAAATTGGGGGTTGGGGTGCAGGAGGGGGTGAGGGCTCTGGCTGGGGGTACGGGCTCTGGGGTGAGGCCAGAAATGAGGAGTTCAGGGTGCAGGAAGGGGCTCCTGGCTGGGGCAGGGGGTTGGGGTGTGGGGGGTAAGGGGAGGGGGAAGGCTCTGGCTGGAGGTGTGGGCTCTGGACTGGGGATGAGGGATTTGGGCTGTAGGAGGGTGGTCCAGGCTGGGACCAAGGGGTTAGGAGGATGGGAGGGGGATCAGGGTTGGGGCAGGGGGTTAGGGCATGGTGGGGGGTGAGGATTTCGCCTGGGGTGCGGGCTCTGGGGCGGGGCCAGAAATGAGCAGTTCAGGGTGTATGAGGGGGCTCCAGGGTGGGGTAGGGGTGTGGGAGGGGGTCAGGGGTGCAGGCTCTGGGCCGTGCTTACCTCAAGCAGCTCCTGGAAGCAAGCGGCATGTCCTCACTCTGGTTCCTATGCGGAGGTGTGGCCAGGAGACTCTACGCGCTGCCCCGTCTGCAGGCACCACCCCTGCAGCTCCCATTAGTCGCAGTTCCTGGCCAATGGGAGCTGCAGGGGTGACGCCTGGGGCGGGGCTAGCACACGGAGCCCCCTGGCTGCCCTTAAATGTAGGAGCCATAGGGGGGACATGCCGCTGCTTCCAGGAGCCTCAGCACACGCGTGGAGCGGCCTCCGATCCTTCTCCCTGGCGGGAGCAGGGCAAGCCCCAGACCCCACTCCCCAGTAAGAGCTCGAGGGTCGGATTAAACCGTCTGGAAGGCTGGATGTGGCCCACGGGCTGTAGTTTGCCCACCCCTGTTCGAGAGGGATACTATTATTTGATTGTAGCACAATAATGAATGACAAAGCACAATATGATAATAACAGTAATAATGATAATTACTCCAGCCAGGACAGGTTCAGCGTTTTAGAACTCACTACTTAAAGAATTCAATGTCAGCATGAGAGAGAAATAAAATTATGAAATGCACAGACCAGTCAAAAAACTAAAATTACAGCACTGTGAAAGAATAAAATTTATTTATAAAATTTAAAATTTAAAATAAAAGAATATATGTGCATTGCAGGAAGTACCAAGAAGTAACAACAAACAACAACAACAATATAAGTATGTGCTGGGAGGTGAGTGTGAAAGAGAGTGGGTATGAGCTGGGGGAGTGTGAGAGACCGCGCACTGCCCCTTTAAGAGAAGGCACTCACCAGTCTAAATAAAAAGCTCCTTTCGACACAGTAGCAGGTGCCAGCAGCCCTGTCCCTCTCTTGGTGAGCCCTATCCCCACCCCCGACTCCGCTCTGCAGAGATAGGGTACATGGCAGGGGGCATCAGTGGCGCCCTTCTTCCCCAGCTGCGGGGGGAAGGGAGGGGGTTCCAAGGAGCTGCGGGGCTGCAGACGCCAGCAGAGCGGCAGGGGCACCGCAGATCCAGAGGCACCCCGTTTATAATGGCGCCCCCGGCCTTCGCTCAGTTCGCCCCTGTGTAAAGCCGGCCCCGTGTGTGGTCATACTGGTGAAAGAACGGAAGCGTGCTTTAGAAGGCATAGATGAAGCTTCCAACTTCCGTCCCATTGAGTTCTGGTGAAGAGAAGGAGGCTACACACAGTGTCCATGGTGCTTGGGAGGAGCAGGGGAAGCGTGGGGTTTGGGAGGAGACCGGGCCAAACAGGAGCACTGAATTTGTGCACCCACCAGCTTTCCTGGTATTTCAAGTTCTAGACTCCAACCTGGTTGGAAGGCGGCTGTTCAGAACCATCCATAAGTCACGTTTAATTGGGCTGCGAAGTTTCACAGACACAAGGTCATGCTCCCAGAGTTCAAATAAATTGGAAAACCAGCATTGTACATTACAAGTAGAACCCTGGGCTGGCAAACAGGAGGGAACATGGCAGGTACCGTTGCTGGAGCAGGGATGCTGCAGGCCGGGGACCAAGTCATGCTCTTTGCCACACTGTTACAGCCCCTTGGGAATCAATGATGAGAATGATGGGGTCTAAATTAGCTGGTACTATTCAAGAAAGAGAAATCTTGGAGTCATGGTGGATAGTTCTCTGAAAACATCCACTCAGTGTGCAGCAGCAGTCAAAAAAGCAAACAGAATGCTGGGATAATTAAGAAAGGGATAGATAATAGGACAGAAACTATCATCTTTCCTCTATAAATCCATGGTATGCCCACATCTTGAATACTGTGTACAGATGTGGTTGCCCCATCTCAAAAAAGATATATTGGAATTGGAAAAGGTTCAGAAAAGGGCAACAAAAATGATTAGGGGTATGGAACAGCTTCCATATGAGGAGAGATTAATAAGACTGGGGCTTTTCAGCTTGCAAAAGAGACAGTTAAGGGGAGATATGATTGAGGCCTATAAAATCATGACTGGTGTAGAGAAAGTAGATAAGGAAGTGTTGTTTACTACTTCTCATAACACAAGAACTAGGGGTCACCAAATGAAATTAATAGGTAGCAGGTTTAAAATAAAAGGAAGTATTTCTTCACAGAACGCACAGTCAACCTGTGGAACTCCTTGCCAGAGGATATTGTGAAGGCCAAGACTATAACAGGGTTCAAAAAAGAACTAGATAAATTCATGGAGGATAGGTCCATCAATGGCTATTAGCCAGGATGGGCAGGGATGGTGTCCCTAGCCTCTGTTTGCCAGAAGCTGGGAATGAGCGACAAGGGATGGATCACTTGATGATTACTTGTTCTGTTCATTCCCTCTGGGGCACCTGGCACTGGCCACTGTCGGAAGACAGGATACTGGGCTAGATGGACCTTTGGTCTGACCCAGTATGGCCGTTCTTATGTTCTTACGTAATGATGTTAAACCTACTCAGGGCCATTACACCAGCACAGTATAGCCACAAAATGGTGCAGTCCGGCCTCACCCTGTCACAGTTGGGCCCTGATTTTCTTCAAATGCTTTCACTTCTTTCCACAGCTCTATTCCATAGCTTGGCTCTCTTCCTTTTAATGGTCGTTTCTGAATCAGACAGTGGATCGTTTTCAAAGCATCTGGCCTATGGAATCCTTCATGTCTCAATCCAGAATTGAGGATATTTGCCACAGAGGAGGAAAGGAAGGGGCAGGCCTTTGGGAATTCATATGAAACAAATTTCTTATTAATTCAACACCCCTCCCTTCTATCTCCTTTTCATGCAAAAATGCCCTGTGCTATGAATGTCAGGTGTGGTACCTACTAGAAAGGACATACACACACCACACCAAAGGCATCCCGATGGCTCAGTTATAGGAATGTTCTTATTGATAATGGTAACCATTTTCTACCTCTGTTTGAGCCACATCACTGGACTCTTCCTGATGGGTGACATCTTATTCCTGCAGTAGTGAATGGGACAGCTCATGTGAATCAGCATTCACCAACATAAGTAAGGTATTTGCGATGTATCTAAAGCACATATATGGCTCCAGCTACTGCAACAATTGAGTATCTCACAACCTTTTAACGTATGTGTTCTCAGAACACCTCTGTGAAATAAGGAAGTGCTATTAGCCCTATTTTACAGAAAGGCAAATGAGGGGCTAAGTGACTTGTCCAAGGTCACATAGCAAATCTGTGGCAGAGACAGGAATTTAACTCCTCTTCCAAATTCCAGGCTAGCACCGAGAGTGCCGGCCCTTCCTTCCTGTTTGGCCTTTTGCTCTCAGTATTGATCAAAGTATTCATTCACCTGCTGCAACACTAGATACGCTCTTGGGTGTAAACCTATTGATGATAATATGGTATATTGGGAATATGTAAATGCCAGCGTCTGAAGATATATCTTGAACGTCAGTTGCAACGGGCATTGTTAGCAGAGAAGTAGATTTGCGTGTGTGTCGAAGATCACTTTCTGCTCCTTAACCCTTTTGCTGCTGTTCTTTGGGAACTCTTTTCTTGCAGCCAGTGAGATTGCCACTCCAACCCAAAGAGAGCCTTGCTTTGTATCAGAGCATCTTGGCAAGACACCCAATTCCCGGCTCAGGATGGGTGGGGATATAGCGAGAGATGCCTCTTCCCAACAAGAAAGAGTTCAGTAGTGCATCAGCTTCTATGCCTTGAGCTGTAGCCCACTAGTCCATGGAAAAGCTGTCACTGAGTTCAGCGCCTTTGGATCCAGCTTTTCTACCATTGTTCAATCTGGGAAGTTATTCCAGATTTATACGTGCACTAGGCTTTGGCTCAGTGGCTCCACTTCCACACTGCTATGTCTCAGGGGACCGTTGGCCCCTTACTAAAACTCAGTGGGGGTGTCTTGGTTGGCTAGGGCCCAGCACCAAAAGGAAGGGGAGGAGTCGGTGGGAAACCAGGACCCGGAGACTGACAGTCCCCGGGGGCAATGGGGAGAGGCCAATGCTCCAGCGCAGCCTGATTGACAGGGCGGGCAGGCCAATGAGGGAGTCAGGGGATCAGGAAGGTCCCGTCCTCCGTGTGAGCTGGAGTCGCCCTGGGTCAGGCAGACAGAGTGGGGCCGAGCTAAGGAGAGAGCAGGCCCTGTGCTGGGGGCAGGGCCGGCGGGGGGCCAGAGAAGCAGCAGCCGGGCTGAGGCAAAGTGGAGCCTCTGGTTCCAGCTCACAGGGAGGACGGGGCCTTTCTGACCCCCTGTCTCCCTGATTAGCCTGGCCCCCCTGTCAAGCAGGCCCGACCTGGAGCATTGGCCTGTCCCCATTGTCCCTGGGGACTGTCAGCCTCAGGGGCCTGGTTTCCCACCGACCCTTCCCCTTCCTTTTGGTACTGGGCCCTAGCCAACCAAAACACCCGCACTGAGTTTTAGTAAGGGGCCAACAGACCCCTGACATATGGAATATGCCAATAGCTGCTGAGATAAACGTCAAATTCTGAACAGAGATAACAGGGTTATTTTTACGTATCCTCATAAGTCAGAGATCAGGATGTGTTGGGAAGACTTAAAGAGACTCATCAATTCCTAGATTTTTTTAAAGTGACTTAAACATGTTGAAAGGACCAGTATCTTTATCTGGTTGAACTTCCTTCATAACACAGGCACAAGACCCAGTAATTTGTCCATCGAGTCCATGAATTCTGTTCAAGCTACAGCATATGATTTAGGAAGACAGCGTGCCTTGATTTTAAGACATTACATGATGGAACATCCACCGCAGTAATAGGTAATTTTTTCCAATAATTAATTACCCTCACGAAGAAAAAGGTGCACCTCGTATCTTGATGGAGTTTATTTAGCTTCCAGCCACTGAATCTTATGCCTCTGTGTGCAGAAAGAAAGATCTTTACCCGATTGGAAATCTTTGTCCCACACAAGCACGTATACAGCATGTTTAAGTCACTTCTTGACCTTCCCTTGGATAAACTAACTAATAAAAATAAGATGAATCAGTAGAACTCCTTATTTTCAGGGCCAGATCCTCATTTGCTGTCATTCGTGCAGCTCCATTGACTTCAAGTGAGTTCAACGAAATTATACAACAACCTAGGGTCTGGAACTCAGTTCCTAAAACACAAGCCAATACTTGAGGTGCTAAAGAAGAATTTCTCTCAACTGTCAGCAGTTGAGCTGTGCGGAGGACAGTGATTACCAGGGGATTAGCCAAGATGGTCAGGGATGCAACCCCATGCTCTGGGTGTCCCAAAACTTATGACTGCCAGAAGCTGGGAGCGGATGACAGGGTGTGGATCACTTGATAATTGTCCTGTTCTGTTCATTCTCTCTAAAACATCTGATATTGGCCTTTGTGGAAGACAGGAAGGACGCTGGCCTAGATGGACCATTGGTCTGACCCAGTATGACCATTCTTATATTCTTAGGTGATGGGCTGGGTGATGCTTTCTGTGAAGATGGCTGATGCTGATATCTGGGCGTGGCTCTATTCTTTTTCCCCCTTCCTCTGCCTGCACAGTTCTCAGCTCTAGGATACCGCTGCTTCTGTAGGCCATGCAGGAGGCTCTCCAGCCTTTAGAATTGATTTTTCCCCTCCCCTGGGCTATATTCTGGGCAGGGGAGCAAGATAAAAACTCCACTGTGTTTGGGTGAGGACAGAAAGGGGGCGGCAGCAGCAGGATGCAGAAGGGAGCAAATTGCATGAAAAAGAGGGGAAATGTTTGACTGGGCGTCATGGGTCTGAAAGGCAGCGGGCCTACGGGTTAGGCTGTGATTCCTCAGACCTTTTCAGACAGATGCAATCTTAATTCTTTCCCCTTCTGCATATGCATTATTAGATTTCAGGTAGTTTGAAGTCAATTGAAGTTTTGGCACTTGTGTTTAATAAGATCAGGATTTAGTGCAAAATATAGACATATATGCAACTGCCATGAACATTATCGATATATTTCTAACCAATAAAGCAGAACTAAATGACAAACTAACTTTTCTGCAACACTGAAAAAAATGTCCATGTGGCTCCAAGTACAAACTATTTACTGTATAGCATAGTGCCACAGATAAGGTTGAGTTTGCTTCCACTTAATTAGAGATCCACTGTGGTGTCTGAGGTCACTGCCTTTCATGCTGACCATATTAACTCCTTGTTTCCTTGTACTCCCCTATTAATCTGCCTGTGTCCAGTTGTTGCCTCTTGACGTATTTAAACTATGTCCTCCTCCTATTTACAGCACTACACCCTGCCTAAAGAATGAATTTTCTGAGAATTTGCTAGTGCATCTGTTAATTAATTTCTGAGTTAAAATGAATTAAAAAATACGTCCTTTAAAAGTGTAACACAGTGTTAAACCATTTGTTTCTCCCCAAATAACCCAACCCAGGTCCTCCCTATTTCAGTGGAAATTACCAAAGAACTAAGTCTTGGGTGGAACTGGGGCAGTGGGTGGTTTCTGAAAATAACTTTTTGGGTCTTTTTCCCTGTTATTTTACTTAACTGAAAATGTCCCCTTCACAGGAAGATGTATTAACAAAACACTATTGATAGCGTCATAGTCTTTGAAACAGTTCACATAGTAATTTATTTCTAAATCACCGTCCATGAAAGCTCATTTTCATTAGTACTCTGCGGTATTATATTTCACATGCTCAATGTTGAACTGGATGGTGCACCCATACTCCTGACCCCTACTGGGTAGAATCAGTGTTGTGTTCACAGCATACAAATAGAGGCATTAGATGAAAGCCTAAAATACACTTTTGGAAGGTTGCAACATAACACTTTTATTTCTTTAGAATTCAGAACAATAACATACAAGAACCTTGAAACAGAGAGAGACAAAGCAGGCTGCTCCCTAAGGCTGTGTCTACACTGCACACTCCTTAGGGTGGCATGTAAATCCCCTGACCTGGCATGCTTCCTAGCACCAGTATACATAGCAGTGTAGATCATGAGGCGTTGCTTAGATGAGTAAAGACACACCTGAACCCGTAAGGTACGTACCCTGCATGGTTCTGCACATGCCCAACCAGCACCTCCTCCATCTACACTGCTATTTATAGCAATGTAGTGTCACTCTATGTCACGCCTCCTCACTGCCAGAGGCTTTCACTTCCACATCTAGCTACACACTGCAGTGTGGACAAAATCTGCTTTTCACTGCAATGTGTACCTACGCATACCCTACACATCACCAACAGTGGTGTGCAGTGTAGACATACCTTAAGTCAGAGCGGCAAAACTCACCCCACCTTGTTCTAAGTTAGCTCTCTGCAGAACGACTCAGATCATAAGTTTCCTTACAGAGCCTCCTAGGCTGCAGGCAGGGCCAGGAAAACTTGAAATTTAAAAGGATCGGTTACAACAGTAATAGTTATCAATATGCCACAATCAACACTGCACAAACATGTTATAGGCCACTATGCTGCTCATGGCTAACAGAGAGGATTAGTCCAATTTGAAGGGGTATTTTGAAACACTTCTCTGCCCATGATTGTTGTCCATGTCTGAGTGGCCACGGTGTGCAGCACAAAGACAGCCATACAAATCTGAGCTGGCCATGTTCGTTCCAATAGAATCATAGAACTGGAAGGGACCTCATGAGTCATCTAGTCCAGTCCCCTGCACTCATGGCAGGGCTAAGTATTATCTAGACCATGCTGTGAATTGCGTTTGACTCATTAGCTTTGAATCATTTGGAGTAACGAACAAAGATGGACACAGCAAAGCCAATTTGCAGATAACTCATGAAAAGAAAAAGGGTTTAAGGAATTGTCCTCTGACCATATCTTTGCCAGCTCTGGTAGAGATCTGTAAGTGTCTCCACGCATAGCTTCAGGAACTAGGGAAAGAAGAATAGCAATGAGTTATATATGACCAGGTGGGAGAATGTGAAGATGTCACAGATTTGCAGTTTGTTCTATGCTCTGGCCTTTAAATAGTCTCCTGGGAGTCAAGGTTTAGTTTGCCAGACTCTAGGGCCACCACTTTTCCCAAGGGCCTCAATTGCTCTGGGACTGGGTGGTGGAGCTCCAGCACCCTCTGTGTCCCATTGTGAGCTCCGATAGCAACTCCACCTTAGTTCACACCCCCGTGGAGATTTTACCTTCCTATGGAGTGATGCAACCCTGCAAGAGTTTACAGTGACACGGGTCAGCCTTTTCAAAGCAAGGTAGCATCTCATAGTCACCTGGAGTATTGCATGAGCAAGTCCTGAGGCTAGCAGAGGAAAACCAAGCTTAAGAGAAAGTCCAAGTGTAAAAATATAATCAGGCAGGCCATAAAAGGATTTGAAGAGCAATTAGCAAAAGACACAAAAACAGAAAGTTTTTTTTAAGTACCTCAGCAGCAGGAAGCCTGTTAAACAACCAGTGGGGCCACTGGACCATTGAGGTGCTAAAGGAGCACTCAAGGAAGATAAGGCCATTGTGAAGAATTTCAATGAATTTCTTGCATCAGGCTTTACTGCAGGACCAGATGGTATTCAACCATGAGTTCGAAAGGAACTCAGATATGAAATTAGCACAACTACTAACTGTGGTATGTAACCTATCACTGAAATGAGCCTCTGTACCAGATGACTGCAGAAAGTTAATATAACCCTGGTTTTCAAGAAATGATACAGAGATGATCCTGGCAATTACAACAGTAAACTTAATTTCATTACTAGGCAAATTGGTTGAAACTATAGTAAAGAACAGAATTATCAGATACATAGATGAACATGATTTGTTAGGGAAAAGTCAACATGGTTTTTGTAAAGGTAAATCATGCCTCACCAATCTATTAGAATTCTTGGAGGGGGTCAACAAACATGTAGACAAGGGTGATCCAATGGATATAGTGTACCTGGACTTTCAGAAAACTTTTGACGAAGTCCATCACCAAAGGCTCTTAAGCAAACTAAGTAGTCATGGGATGAGAGAGAGGGTTCTGTCATGAATCAGTAACTGGTTAAAAGACAGGAAACAAAGGGTAGGAATAAATGGTCAGCTTTCACAATGGAGAGAGGTAAACAACAGGGTTCCATAAGGAACTGTATTCAACATATTCATAAATTATCTGGAAAAAGGGGTAAACAGTGAGGTGGCAAAGCTCGCAGATGATACAAAACTACTCAAGATAGTTAAGTCCAAAGTTGACTGCAAAAGAGTTACAAAGGGATCTCACAAAACTGGGTGTTCGGGCAAGGAAATGACAGATGAAATTCAGTGTTGATAGTGCAAAGTAATGCACATTAGAAAACATAATCCTAACTATACATACAAAATGATGGGGTCTAAATAAGCTGCTACCACTCAAGAAAGAGATCTTGGACTCATTGAGGATAGTTCTCTGAAAACTGTGTGCAGTGGTGGTTCAAAAAGTGAACAATATTAGGAACCATTAGGAAAGAGATAAATAATAAGACAGAAAATATCATATTGCCTGTATATAAATACATGGTATGCTCACACCCTGAATACTTTGTGCAGTTCTGGTTACCCTATCTCCAAAAAAAAAAAAAAAAAAAAAAAAAAGATATATTAGAATTGAAAAAGTCCAGAGAAGAGCAACAAAAATATCCAGAGTTCAAGCTTTAATTTTTTTGAGAAAAAGCTGAAATTTTCTGCTAAAACTGTTAATTCATAAGAATTTGTGTGTATGTGTGTGAAAGCGCCATATGCCAGGGGAACATTTTCCAAAAGTTTTAATGGTGAATAACTTTCTTTTTCAGAGAACTGCGACTTTTCAAAATGGCCACCAGCTCTCATCATTGTCAACAGGAATGAGGCTAAAACTGCCTTGAAGCAAAGAGGTCCTCTTTCAATATGAACACCACCTGCCATTATTTCCAACAGCAGGAAAGTCAAGCTGCCCTCACAGAAGCTGGTGGCCCATGTCTCCAGCACAGAGAGTCTTATCTTTCAAAGGTCATATGCACCTTGCTGTCCTTGAGAACAATATAAGATGCAAGCTGTTTTGAAAGAGGGCAGTTTCTCTTGGTATCGTCTGAAGAACAACTTTTACTCTGGAAATATTTTGATTCAAATTGGGGGCTAGGGACAGGGCATCTTTTGGGCAGAGAGAGTCACCAGCCTTGCAACTCGCTTCTGCTTTGGTCCATAATCCTTTGGATGTGTTAACTTTCTGGAAATGCTGTCAAGCACATCTTTTTTCCCAGGCTAGATTTGGGATGATGTGTGGATGGGCTGTTGCCTCCAGCATGTCTGTGGTTGAAACTTGTAGGTTACTTTTATAGTTACAAAAGACAATTCTCTAACCTAGGATTTGTCTCTCAGATCTTCAGTTTTTATGTATGTGTTTCAAATTAGGAAGAGCACCTACAGCCTCTGATATGGGGTGGGGTGGAGGGCGGATGGAGAAATCTAATTTGAAAGTTAATGTGTAGAACTGGTTGACAAAATTTTGACTAAACTACTTTCTTTTGAAAAATGCCAGTCAGTCTAAACTGAAATGTTTCTTGGAAATATATTGGTTTGACAAACTTTTTTGTCATATGTGACTCAAAGATGTATGTTCCCACTCTGTCACCATTCCTGCTGCTTTTTGAAAAATGCCCCCTGAGGCCACATTTAATTCAGGTATCATTTTATGTGTCTGTTTTGTAAAGAGGAACTGCACATCTTGAATGACATTCATACCATCTATCTTTGAATGCCCTCCCAAGCTTTCCTTCTGCACCGACATGAGCTAGGTCTCCATATTTCTCTCGCTGAGCAGGGATCTCTGGTGAGATGCTAATGCCGATAGTGACGCTCTCTTTATTGTGTTTACAGGTGAGGGGAAACTGCTGGGGAAAGGTGCCTCTGACCAAAGAGGAGACCCTCTTAGCTCAGAGAGCGCAGACCCCAGCCCTTGAGGAAAAGGGGGCAGGGAAGGACTCAGTGCTGGAAGGGGGCAACACAGGGTAACAACCCCAAAAAGTGAGCTGGATTTTTTGCATATGTAGAGTCCTGGGGCTGGGAGACAGCTCCCCAGAGGGCCAGCCAATATGCACGGCCATTGGTGAGCAAATGTAGCCTGAATCAGAAAGTAATAAGAAGTTGCCCAGGAGAGGCAGTTTGAGCAAAAGACACATCCCAGGAGAAATGAGAGAATATCCATGCACATAGATTGTTCAGCAGGTATTTTCTTTATTTATCAAAGACTTAAAACAAAATATGCACTCAAAGTATTAAAGTGCTTGATTTACAGATCCTCAAGCTATTCCAGTTTATACCACCTCTGGATCTAGCTCCACCAGTTCTGATTACAAGAGATCTACATTTTTTGCAGGAGTACTTGTGGCACCTTAGAGACTAACAAATTTATTTGAGCATAAGCTTTCATGAGCTACAGCTCACTTCATCGGATGCATTCAGTGGAATGAAACCTATCTTTTGCAGGAGATCAGATGAGGGTACATGTGTGTCCGGATGTGTTTTGTGTTGGCTGAGTTGGCCACTGCACTTTCTTTTGCTGTTTTGTTGTGGATTGTGTTTCTGCTCATCTGTAGAGCTGTGTTTCTACTCATCTAAAGCTGGCACAGGTGTCTTTTAGGTCTTTAAAGTCTTAAGACAATGAATAACTGATGGGAGGCACAGGGCACTGCAGTGGAAGAAGCCTTAACTAGGACGAGGATATTCAGAGGAGGGTAAGGGAGTCAGGCTTAAGGATGTTCCCATGGCTGAGGTGCTAATTCTGGATTTGGTAGACCCAGATTCAGCTACTTGTTCTGCCAAAGACTTCCTGAGTTACCTTCAGAACTTGCTTTATCTCATTGTGCCTCAGTTCCCCAGTTGTGAAATGGGGATGGTCATAATTCCCGACCTCACAGGGATGTAGTGAGGCTAAATACATAGAAGGTTGTGAGGTGCGCAGTTGTCATGCTACTAAGGAGTATGTGAATGCTGTGGATCAGTACATCTAACATTCAAAAATTCCTCTGAAAAGACCAGATTAGATGATTCAAACAGCAGCTCCATGCTGGCCTGAATGCACTGGATTTTACCTAGAGTTTAAACACAAAGCAGACCTGGACTAGGGCAGAGGTTGGCTTATTAGTTAATATAAATACTTTATTTTTACAAGATCACCTCCTGTTTAATTTGCTGGTCGTCTGCAGTCCAATAGGACCTTAGTTCTCCAACACTGGATAATGTGATGTGTCTTTCCACAGTGAGTCAAATCCTACGCAAAAGGCACAGCCATTTCTTACACTGCCTCACCTGTGAAGTTGTGAAAACGTGGCTGAACGGGGTAGGGCTTTAGGTTAAAAATCCATCTTTTCCCTATAAGGGTTTGTGCGTATGCTAGCACTGATCTTCTGCCTGACTGGAACAAGGGGGCTCTCAAGTAGCTAGATATCTGGCTTCCTTTAACTGCAAACATGAAAACGGTAGGGACAAACAGGGAGGACAGGTTTTTAACTATTTGGATCAGTGCATCTATCATGTTCCATTTTTGCACCCTAGGTTGCTGCGTGAGCACATTGAGCACTGATCCTGTGGGCACAGAGCACCTAACTTCCATTGAGGTCAGCCAGGGAGGCTGGATGTGCACATTACAGGAAATAGATTGTCGAGACAGCACAATCCACTGAAAAACCGCATAGTGCTCATTGCAGCCCAGGCTCTCCCTGTGTGGCTCTTTGCCCTGCCTCTGTTGGCTAGAGCATGAGCAGAGCTTTATGAGATGGCTGCTGCTGCTGTGGCCAGCCATCTAAGCGAGTTTCCCATCGTCTCTCTTCTGGCTGTGGATGCTTGACTGCAGCAGCTCCGCGGAGGTCCCAGCCTCGCTCTTTAATGTCCATTCTCCCCTGGCTTGGATGGCGCTTCATGTACCATTGGTGGGCTAATGAAAACATCCCAGTTCTCTGTGGACACAGGCACCAGCAACCGATTCTCCAAGCCAAAGTCCCCTTCGCAATCCAGGGAAACTTGGCCTGTGTTGTCTGGAGCGCAGGGTTTGGCCCATGGTGACTGCAGACACTGCACCTGCTGCACAGCTGCGCGGTGACTCCGGCGACCCCTCTAGCCCATCAGCACTCGGCTCTCCCGCATTCTGCTGAGCGGCTGAGATCTGGGGGAACAGAAACCCTTTGTTAGAGACGGAAAATCTCCTCACAGGAACACTCTGTCAATGGCTGCCAGAGGCCTTCCCTGTGAAACCCCAAATGTGCCGCCCCTCGGATTCCCACAGGGGAGATCTCTGCTCATTCACTTGTCACCCGTGGCTGCAGTCTCTGAGAGGGGAAATGTAGAGGGGGTCCACCAGGGGGATGAGGTGGATGAGGCTTTCTTCCGGCAACTCGCAGAAGCTACTAGATCGCATGCCCTGGTTCTCATGGGTGACTTTAATCTTCCTGATATCTGCTGGGAGAGCAATACAGCGCTGCATAGACAATCCAGGAAGTTTTTGGAAAGCGTAGGGGACAATTTCCTGGTGCAAGTGCTAGAGGAGCCAACTAGGGGGGAGCTTTTCTTGACCTGCTGCTCACAAACAGGGAAGAATTAGTGGGGGAAGCAAAAGTGGACGGGAATCTGGGAGGCAGTGACCATGAGTTGGTTGAGTTCAGGATCCTGACACAGGGAAGAAAGGTAAGCAGCAGGATACGGACCCTGGACTTCAGGAAAGCAGACTTCGACTCCCTCAGGGAACGGATGGGTAGGATCCCCTGGGGGACTAATATGAAGGGGAAAGGAGTCCAGGAGAGCTGGCTGTATTTCAAGGAATCCCTGTTGAGGTTACAGGGACAAACCATCCCGATGAGTCAAAAGAATAGTAAATATGGCAGGTGACAAGCTTGGCTTAACGGTGAAATCCTAGCGGATCTTAAACATAAAAAAGAAGCTCACAAGAAGTGGAACGTTGGACATATGACCAAGGAAGAGTATAAAAATGTTGCTCGGGCATGTAGGAATGAAATCAGGAGGGCCAAATCGCACCTGGAGCTGCAGCTAGCAAGAGATGTCAAGAGTAACAAGAAGGGTTTCTTCAGGTATGTTGGCAACAAGAAGAAAGCCAAGGAAAGTGTGGGCCCCTTACTGAATGAGCGAGGCAACCTAGTGACAGAGGATTTGGAAAAAGCTAATGTGCTCAATGCTTTTTTTGCCTCTGTCTTCACTAACAAGGACAGCTCCCAGACTGCTGCACTGGGCATCACAACATGGGGAGTAGATGGCCAGCCCTCTGTGGAGAAAGAGATGGTTAGGGACTATTTAGAAAAGCTGGACGTGCACAAATCCATGGGGCTGGACGAGTTGCATCCGAGAGTGCTAAAGGTATTGGCGGCTGTGATTGCAGAGCCATTGGCCATTATCTTTGAAGACTCGTGGCGAACGGGGGAAGTCCCAGATGACTGGAAAAAGGCTAATGTAGTGCCAATCTTTAAAAAAGGGAAGAAGGAAGATCCTGGGAACTACAGGCCAGTCTGCCTCACCTCAGTCCCCGGAAAAATCATGGAGCAGGTCCTCAAGGAATCAATCCTGAAGCACTTACATGAGAGGAAAGTGATCAGGAACAGTCAGCATGGATTCACCAAGGGAAGGTCATGCTTGACTAATCTAATCGCCTTCTATGATGAGATTACTGGTTCTGTGGATGAAGGCAAAGCAGTGGATGTATTGTTTCTTGACTTTAGCAAAGCTTTTGACACGGTCTCCCACAGTATTCTTGTCAGCAAGTTAAAGAAGTACGGGCTGGATGAATGCACTATAAGGTGGGTAGAAAGTTGGTTAGATTGTCGGGCTCAATGGGTAGTGATCAATGGCTCCATGTCTAGTTGGCAGCCGGTGTCAAGTGGAGTGCCCCAGGGGTTGGTCCTGGGGCCGGTTTTGTTCAATATCTTCATAAATGATCATAAAGGAGGATGGTGTGGATTGCACTCTCAGCAAATTTGCGGATGATACTAAACTGGGAGGAGTGGTTGATACGCTGGAGGGCAGGGATAGGATACAGAGGGACCTAGACAAATTAGAGCATTGGGCCAAAAGAAATCTGATGAGGTTCAATAAGGATAAGTGCAGGGTCCTGCACTTAGGACGGAAGAACCCAATGCACAGCTACAGACTAGGGACCGAATGGCTAGGCAGCAGTTCTGCGGAAAAGGACCTAGGGGTGACAGTGGACGAGAAGCTGGATATGAGTCAGCAGTGTGCCCTTGTTGCCAAGAAGGCCAATGGCATTTTGGGATGTATAAGTAGGGGCATAGCGAGCAGATCAAGGGACGTGATCGTTCCCCTCTGTTTGACATTGGTGAGGCCTCATCTGGAGTACTGTGTCCAGTTTTGGGCCCCACACTACAAGAAGGATGTGGATAAATTGGAGAGAGTCCAGCGAAGGGCAACAAAAATGATTAGGGGTCTGGAACACATGAGTTATGAGGAGAGGCTGAGGGAACTGGGATTGTTTAGTCTGCAGAAGAGAAGAATGAGAGGGGATTTGATAGCTGCTTTCAACTACCTGAGGTGGTTCCAGAGAGGATGGTTCTAGACTATTCTCACTGGTAGAAGAGGACAGGATAAGGAGTAATGGTCTCAAGTTGCAGTGGGGGAGGTTTAGGTTGGATATTAGGAAAAACTTCTTCACTAGGAGGGTGGTGAAACACTGGAATGCATTACCTAGGGATGTGGTAGAATCTCCTTCCTTAGAAGTTTTTAAGGTCAGGCTTGACAAAGCCCTGGCTGGGATGATTTAATTGGGGATTGGTCCTGCTTTGAGCAGAGGGTTGGACTAGATGACCTCCTGAGGTCCCTTCCAACCCTGATATTCTATGATTCTATGATTCTTGCAGACGGTCTCTTCTATAGCTCCCTTAATGGGAGGAGGTTTGGCCTTGTGATGTGAGGCATGAGTCTCAGAATCAAGGCTCCTGGGTTCTGCGGCTCTGGAAGGGGGCGTGGTCTAGTGGGTGGAGCAGGACTGGTTGACACTGAGTGAGAGGGGCTTGTGCTGAAGGGCCCTGGTTCAATCCCCAGCAATTCCTGTGATGTCTACATGTGGCCATGATTTTACTTACCTATCAGTGTAGGTTGTTTAGCCTATTCCTGGACACGTGGAACATCTGCTGCTGGCCATCTCTGAGATGTAGGACTTTCATCCACACAAGGACATGGCACATCAAGATCAATCCAGCAGCTCCCATCCGGTCTTCACCTCCACAATGGATGGCGAGACTTAGCCTGACCAGAGAAAGGCAGGGTGGTGTTCTTCAGGGGAATCTGCTGGAGCTCCCGTATCCCCTGCTTCACCTCACACCCCTGTTCGCGAAGGGTTTTCCAAAGATACTGCTAATCTCGGATACACAAAGCAGCTCAGATGAGGTCAGTGTGGGTGGATTTACTGGGCAGACTGGTTCTAAAAGAACAGTTTTCTCCCCTGCTCTAGGGAGATTCCCAAAGGAAAAGTATCTGATGGCGGGGGTGAGGGCAATGCAAGCCCCCAGCCCCTTGAATGGCAGGAAATCAGGACTCGGGGAGTTAAGGGGTGTCTCTGTCCTGCTGCAGGGAGCAGGTCTGGAAAGCAGAAAGGGCACTAGTGGCGTTGTAGGAAAGACAGTGACTTCTTCCTGTGAAGGTGGCTGAAGCTTCTTGCAGGCAACTGAGTCCAGGATCTTTATACCTTGTTTGGGGATCCTTTTCCTAGGAATAAAATATGGACACCACACAGAGAATGACATCTGTATCCCAGGTCTGGGATCCAGGGGATAAGGGATGCTCCAAGCCAGACTAGGTACCAGGAACTTGATCTTTATCCCCAAGAGCCACAATTACCCAGATGAGGTTTTCTTCCCCATTTGCTTTCAGGTTATTTACTCACAGTATTCATTTGTTTGCTTTGCTGTGTTTCCACTCTCTGCATCAGTTCATTGGTTTAAGTAACATTCTTTTAGTTTTTTGCTTCTGTTTCCTCTCATTACAGTGTAGCACCTGCTTAGCACTTTAAAAAAATCAATTAAATACAAAATCCTGATCCTACATTGAAGAGGAAAGTTTCTGAGAATTTGGCTGCAGAACTTTAGTGTCTGCATATTTCATTCACTATTATTTATTCCTGTGCTGGTCTGATGCAATTTGCACACCCAAGAATGCCCGTATGAAGCATGGGGTGCCCTTAGAATACCTGTTAAAAAGAAGAAGAGAGTAGATTAAAAGGGGGAAAAATCCACCAGTGCATGAGCACTTTTTTGTAACATTGAAGCACCAGTCCCGGGAGCAATACAGGTTAAAAATCCCCATAGTTCTTTCCCACTAGACAGACATCCAAAAAGAAAAAGGCCTTCAGCCAATTATTTTCTTACACTCTGAATGGGTGAAATTCAGCCCGGGGCAGACAGCCAGGGCAAGGTCTGTGCATCACAGCGAGTTTAAGTGGCACTTCACTGCCCAGGTGCTGTGAGACATCAGTGGCATAGTTTTCATCCTGGATTGGAACAGCCAACTGGAATCCTGTGCGGTACAGAGCAGAGAGAGGTTTGAGTCACAACGTTCACCTCAGAGGCTGAGCTTCTGCAGACTTTTGGTACGTTCCCATCTGAGGAGGATGATTTTGGCTGCCCTACTTCAGAGCTTTCAGTCACCTCAACCGGTGATTCTCTGGTACTATTGATCTAAAGTAGTTGAACTTTTCAGGCCTTGCCCCCATCTCCGACACCCCTTGTACCTCACCATTGTCCTCTAACAGCCCCTGTCCCTTCTCTTGAGCCCAGCCAAGTCCAAATACAGAGCCTAGCTCACGCTCCTCCTCTCTTAGACCCTCTCCTTACACAATCCTCCCCTACCTTTGACAAACTGATCACTGTGCCCTTCCCCAGCTCCTGGAGGAATCATGGCTCCTCAGGGCAACCTGGGAATGGGTGATTCCTACCTCTGTGTGGGGTGAGTGGTTTTCCATCTAAGCATCCCTGAGAGCCAGTACTTCTCGATTTCACAGGATGAGGTCATGGGTCCCCAAGCCGGGCCAGCTGCAGGCTGCATTGCTGTAGGTGAGGTGGACAGATCCCAGAGGCTGGAAGACAGAGGGGGGGAGGAATCCGCTGCTCATTTCCCATTCAGAGCCCCCTTTGAAGACGGGCCAAGAGGGGGGGAGAGAACGAAGGGCAGAAAGTGAAGTTGCCCCTGTGGAAAGGGCACTCCTGTAGAACCCAGTCCAGTTCCCAGCTCTCCCCCACATTTCCAGACATGACCTTGGAGAGGTCACTTCCTCACCTTCAATCCCTGTCTGTAAAATGGGGGTACAAGTCCCCCCAACAAGGAGGAGAGGGGAGGACAGTCCCATTGTCTGTGAGGGGCTCAGATATTCTGGGCACAGATTGTGTCAGAGTGAGGGAAGGGACCCAGAGTTTGCTCCCCTACTGAAAAGACTAGCCCCTCTTGAAATCAGCAATCCACATATTATCTGAAGTCCTTCCTAGTGTCTTCAAGAGGCTCCCTTCTTTCTTCTTGAATGTGGTGGATTCGTTGAACCAGGTTGATGGCCAGGAAGTATGGAGAGGCCATTGGTTGTGTGGCATGGAATCGGGGGGGAATCTATAGTAATCAAAATAAAGGTGTCATCGGCATTTTGGGTTTGGGAATTCAGAGCTAATCTGTCCTCTCAGCCCAAGGTATGAAGTGCGCCATCTTGGTCAGGTGATCTATGAGAGTCAGTTCCACCCTGTGGCCATTTGATTCAGGGAGTTCAACAGTGAAATTCCTGGCAATGGCTGCCCATGGCTGGGACAAAGTCTCCAGAGGCCTGAAATGCCAAGAAGTTTGGTGCGTGGTGCATTGGTGCAAGGGCAGAAGTCACGTGAGTCTGAATTTCAGCCCACTTCTGGCACCACCAAACTAAGTGGGCCCTGATGGTCATAGTAGATGCGTCTACTTCCACGATGAATGCTGCGTGTGAGAACAGGGGCAGTCGTGCAGGCAGTTCTGAGCTGTGTGAGGGCTTGTTGGGCCTTGGGCGACCACACGAACATGGCCGTCTTGAGGAGGAGAGCTCTCCTGGGGGTTACCGGCTCTGAGAACCCTGGGCTGAAGCCATGGTAAAACTTGTGAAGCTGAGGAAGCACTGCTCTTCTTGAGGACTTCAAACTTCCTCCCAGTTGTGAATGGCTTCCCCCTTCTTTGGATCAATCGTGACACCTTCCGGGGAGAGGCTGTACCCCAAAAACTCTGTGGAGAGTTGGCTGGAGGTTCACTTTTCCAATTCTGTGTAGAGAGCATGCTGCCCAAACCTCTCCAGGTTCGGGTGTGGTTCACGTGCTGCTCTGGGTTCTCCAAAAAGAGAAGTCTGTCACCTGAAGAGATGACACTGTATGGATCCACAATGGCCCCAAATACATAACTGAGGAAGTGTTGCAAGGACAGAGGACCGCTAGTGAGCCCAAATAGCATACCAGACAGTTAAAATGTCCAGAGCGTGTTTTGAAATCTGACTTCCATTTGTCCCCTGCCCAAATGAGTGTTAGATTATAAATCCTTGCAGATCTAGTTTGATGGAAACTTTTGCAGATTTCCTGTGAGCCAGCAATTGTGGGATTCACAGCTGGGGGTTATGGTTCCAAACTAGCACTTTGTTCAGGGGCCGATTGTCTAACCAGAAGCGTAGTAGAGTCCCACATTTCTTCTTCCCAAAAAGGGCCTGAGCACCCGTGGGAAAAGCTTGGTAGCTAAGAAAGCCTTTGGACTGGTTTTCATGCCTGTACACAGGGAGAGCCACAAATTCTTGTTCTGACAATGTGTAAATACAGCCGAAGGCAACTTTCAACCAAGGTTGGAGGTCAAGAGGGCAGTCATAGCCCCGGTGCAGCGGCAACGAATCCACATTTCTTTCAAAGGTATCCATGTAACCCTGGCTTTTATCAGGAATGCCGGGTGTCCGAGTCAAGAACAGTGGAGTAGGTCCAGGGGCGGAGGCTGGTTAAAGGAACCCCGACATTTTCAGTCATTTCCATTGCACAGCTCCAGAAGGGGCATCCCCGGGCCAGGCTCATGTAGTGAGGCCCTGGTTCACACCTTGTTGTGTGATGTGTCCTTTGTTGCATACGGGCCACTTACTTGAGGAGAGCCCGGTTTTCTGTAAAAAGTTGCAATCACCCTTATTGGCTCAGTGCTGTGGGCTCTATGGCCCCTCCCCCCATCACAAGCAGTGATGACATGAGAGGGGCTCCAAGTTGGGCCACCCCTCCCAGACTGCAATGGCAATTAGGGAGATGAGTGTGAATCATCACCTAAGCTGGGGTCGGTCTCAGAGGAGGGGGCTTCTTTCTGTAGGGTCCCATTGCCCAGCAAGTGGGGGGCCCCCAAAGCCCCGGGGACTTGTTTCTCTTGGGGTCCCTCTGCCCCTCTGCAGTTGGTCTAAAAGGAGAGGCCTTAGTTGTAAAGGCGTCCCAATGGCCAGCTGTAGCTAGTCTCCAAGGGGCTTGCTTCTATGGTGTCCCATTGTCCAGCTGGGTTTCTTACCCCTCTTCTGCAGCAGGAGGCTGTACAGCCAATAAACCCCGCCCCTGGCTTGCCAGCTGATGTCGGCTGGGTCCGATATGTAGAGACCCAGCTGCAGCACAAAGTCGCCCGCCTTGGGGAAGTCAGAGGAGCTCTGGTGGAAGGAGGAGGAGAGGGGAATCCATCAACAGTCTCCCTTCAGCTCTCCAGCTCCCCTGGGCCAGAGCTCTGCTCCCATCCATCTGTAGGAGGCGCTGGGGGAGCTTGGAGGAAAGGAACCAGGGCAAGGGCCCTGGATGAGCTCTCGCTGCCGAGCTGCTCCAGAATAAAGAGGGCCCTGAAGCCAGGCACGGCAGTGCCAGCCAGTGGCCTATGGAACGCGGCTGTCCCTTACGGACGCAGGGGGAACCATGTAGCCAGGGGATGAGGAACTTGACTCAAGCATAATTGAGGCTCAGTTCTGACTCTGCCTTCCCACGGGGGCCCTCTCTATTTACAACCCTGCAGCGGCTCGTCCCACAGCCTTTCAGAGCCAGCCCTGCCTATGTAGATGTTGGGGTCAAAGGTCACTTACGGCAAATCCGGGGAGGGTGGTGGCGAATCAGAGCAGGGCAGCGCTGCTCCGTATGGCCCTAGCTCTCTCCTGGGTCATTTTGGAGTGGAGCCAGAAATGCTGCAGGAGAAGGAGGCAGGGGAGAGTCAGCACGCAGGCGTATATGCTCTACAAACGAGCCTCTCCCCCTCCCCAAGGGGCTGAGACCATGTGCTCAGGGGGTCATAGCTGACCGCTGCTTGCAGGGTTTGAAAAGGGGGTTCATGACACTGCCCACATCTTGCTGGGCACAAGCTGTCATCGTCTCTCCAGGCTGGGACAAGGTTCGGCCTTGGGGCTGGTCTACTTGCTCTGAACCCCTGATCCATGAACAGCACATCAGGATCAAGGCACATGCCCTGGACCCCCAGACCCGAGCTGCAGAGGCCTTGGTAGGATGGATGGAGCGGCCGTGAGGACAATCCCTCCAGGAACTGCCGTGTCCCTAGGACAGAAGAGCTGATTCCCTGAGGCTCCTCCTGTATCTCAGGGTCTCCCTCGAAAGGAGCCAGTAACTTTTCTCATGTCCTACATCTCACAGGGGTTTCAGTCTCTGGTGCTCACTGTTAGTGTTTAATGCAACCATGCAGAGCTCTGGCTGACAGTCCCAGTTCCTTCCCTCTGCACTGACGGCTCTGGGAACGTGCGGCCGGCAGGGTCCAAGCAGGGAGGACACAATGGAAACATGGCTCTTCTAGTCTCTCCTTTGCAGCCCTCCCACAGGGTTCAGGGGAAATTTCGCCCCAGACCCTCCCATTCTGCTCACCTCCAAGAGGTGCTGCAGCTTGTCCATGGTGGGGGTCTCTGTCAGCAGGCCCCTGAACATGGTGTCCAGGCTCTGCGAATAGGTCTTGTGCAGAGCCTGCAAAAAGAGGGAGCACCCTCAACCATGGGATCTGGGGCTACCCCAGAGAGGGGACAATCGGGGTGGGGTTTCTCCGGGGAGCCCTGGCAAGAGCCAAAAGGCACCTCCTGGCCTCTCCCATTCACCTCACTGCAGGGACACTGAGCAAGAGTTCATGGCCGGATGCCTGCTGGCTCCTCAATCCTTGCCCTTAGCTGTTCTCTGTGCAGAGCCTGGTACCCAGCAGAGTATGGAGCAGCCAAACCGCAATGGGTGGGAGGTAGGATCCCCGGGTGGGAGAGTCCGGGCAGCAGAGCAGAGAGTGAGGAGAAGAGGGAAGTCTGGGATCAGCCACAAGGGCTAACGCAATCCCCTCTGGAGGGAAGGGGCCCTCCCTGACAGTTTGTGTCCGCCCCCCTCCCCCGCGCCTCCTGGGCCTGTTCCCAGCTCTGCTCACCCCTCCCCTATTCTCAGCAGCTCCATCAAACCGAGGGAGCAGGGACCAGAGGCCGCTCTTGCTCCTGGGACAGAGAAGTAGGATCAGGACCTACCGGAAGTGGGTGGTGCCCTGTCCCGTGCCCGTAGTGAAGACGCCTGGAGAACAGCCCGCAGGAGGCAGGATTCCAGCTCCAGGGCAAGTGGTGGCTTCAGTTTGCTGGCGGGAGAGAGGAGCCCGTGTTACACTTTGCAGGACGAGAGGGGTGCTGGCACTGCCATGGACACGACCCCCCTCCCCTGCAGTGATCCCCTCCCTACGGCCACTCGAACGTTACTGGAGTGAAATCACCCCCCAGCCAGGAAAGAGGGGACGTTCCCGCCTCCTCTGCTGGGGGATGCGAACAGCCAGAGCTTGGGGTAACGCAGGCCGGGGAGGATTTGTGACTCCCAGCTCTGGCCCGATCAGCACCAGGGTTAGGGCAGCTGGATGGGAGGGTCCTGGTACCTGAGGCTGCAAACCGCGGCCATGGAGCTGGAGACGATGGAGGTTGGCTCGGACTCCACGGGGAGATTTTCAATCACCTCCTGAGAGACCCCAAGGAGACAAAACCGCACGTGAGATTCAGGCCCCGCAGACCCACAGGCGCTTCCCAGGGAGGAGGCCAAAGTGCTCTGTAGAAACAGCCAGTGTCACCCCCACCCCAACCAGCTGGGCCCCCCATTCCTCCCATCCATCAAACTTACTCCTTCCAGGGGCGGAAGCTGGTTAAAGGAACCCCGATATTTTCAGTCATTTCCAGTGCACAGCTCCAGTAGGGGTATCCCCAGGCCAGGCTGATGTAGTGAGGCCCTGGTTCACACCTTGTTGTGTGATGCGTCCCTTGTTGCATACGGGCCACTTACTTGTGGAGAGCCTGCTTTTCTGCCAGAAGTTGTATCACTTGATGTCACATGCTACATCTGAGAATTAGGCCCAGTGTTTGGAGCGCAGGGAAGTGCAGGATTGTGTCTAGGCTGAGAGTGGTGCTAGAATCAAGGTCCAGGGATGCACCAGGGTCAAAAGCGAGGTCAGAGTCCATCGACAAAGCAGAATCAGAGCCAGAGTCCAAGTCCATGCCAGAGGTGGTAGCCGGGTAGGCAGGGACCAAAGATCAGCCAAATCGATGTCATTGTCAAGCCAGAGTGCGGATACAGGCCGAAGGTCAAAGCTGGGTAGTCAACATCGGAGGGCTTGGGGAAGATCAGGAGGAGGAGGCAATGCTGGAGTGGGTCGGTGGAGGGCCTAGAGCGAGGCTAGAGAAGGGCAAGGAGAATACGGCATCAGGGTGGGTAGCCAACATCTGGAGCCAATAAGGGTCATGGCAAAGTCATAACCCCAGAGTCAAGCCAGAGTCAATAGCGAGGAACTGGAGGGCAGGGCAGGGCCGGGTGGTGCATGCAGGCGGGAACCAGGATGATTTATTGGTACTCCTAGGCACTGCCCACCTGGAGCCCTAGAGACCCCTCATCGAGGGACTCCCATCCTAGGAATAAAAGAAGGAGAGCAGGATGACAAAGAGGTCACTGACGGTGGGCTCCAAGCCAAGGGGAGCTCCCACCCAGGCTATGTGCCAGGACCCCATCACCCTCCTGTTCATTTCACACTCACAGACCCCCTAGCAGGAGGGGAGAATAAAGGGCAGAAAGCGAAGGTGCCACTGGGGGAAAGGCCTGGGACCCCGTCCAGTTCCCAGATCTACCCCCAGGATTGTGTGACCAGGATCACAGCTCTTCCTCTGTGTCTCAGTCCCCACCTGCCAGATGGGGAGGATCCTTCCCTGCCCCAGGGTGCTAGCAGGGAGTTTCATTCCTGGCTGGGAAGGGTTCAGATACCAGGTGGTCAGACATTCACTGCGTCGGGGTGACACGGGCCATGGGGAGGTCTAAGCAGTGATGACATGAGAGGGGCTCCAAGTCGGGCCACCCTTCCCAGACTGCAATGGCTACTGACGATAAACCCTGGCTCTGCGGATGCTCTCATTTCTTGCCAGACCCTGATGCTTCTGAAACTGGCCTCTGGGCATGGGGGCAGGGACCGTATCTGGCCTGGCCCCAGTTCCAGGGGTCGGGGTGGGGCAGGGTGGTGAGAGCGAGGTGCTCGGCCTGGGTTTCTCTCAGTGCTGTGGGCTCTATGGACTCTCCCCCAGCCCGTCTCCCCCAGGCCCAGCGAGAAAGAGCAGTACCTGCGGCAGGGAGTGGGAGCTTCTGGGCATGGGAAGGGGGGGCCCTTCAAGGCTGTCCCACGGAGCACAGCCCCTGCAGCGCTTTGGGCACCTGGCGCAAGCACCGGATGTAGATCGTCGCTGTCACGTCCTCCTGCTGCAAGGGAACAAGGATCAGTCAGAGACTCGGACACCCATGGCAACGAAGGGCATGAACGGCACTGGGAGCCAGCAAAATTTCCACCCCAACCCTCCCCACGTCCGAGGGACGGATTCCCCCACCCGTCCACCAAGATGAAATCTTGTCTCCTCTCTAGTGACCTCCAACCCCACTCCCACCATTGTGAAATGAACTCCTGCCCCCTTCCTCTCAATCCCCCCGTGAGAGCTGTTCTACCTCCCCACCCAGCCAGGGATTCAGCTCCGCTCCCCAGAATCCCTCAGCCACCCTCGCCCCCTTCAGATGAGGGGTTGGGAGCCTTTGGGCAGAAGTGCCGTGGGGTGAGAAGAAGTGGACACCTTTCCCCAAGGGACCCTCCCCGTCCTTAAGGTGACGCCATGGACAGTAGCTCTGGGGAATGAGGCACTTGAGCAGCCTCTGCTGACTGATTCCTCCAGTTCTCCCAGAGCAGGTGGTGGCTGGGATAACATGATACCAGAGCACTAGGAGCCGTCCTGAGCCCCGGAGGGGGATGAAAGGCTCACAGAGGTGGCTAGGGAAGTTGGCAGTCCCTAGCATGAGCATGGCAGCGTGTCATGTTGATGTGACGCCTATTAGGAAATAGCCTTTCTGGAGAGCTGGGTCTCCTCTGCTTTGAGCTTCTCAAGGGACAAGCTGGCACCTACCAATGGCACCTCCTTGGGTTCATCGTCCCCTTGCTCCCTGGTCAGCGAATGGGTTGGGAGTGACTTTCTATGGCCCGGAGGTGAAAGGACCTGGGGATCCCTCCCCAGTTGATCCTTCTTCGGTTACCTCGTCCCCTATCAGCTGGCTGGCTTCTCCCAGGATGGAATATGTGAGCACCAGCCCAGCCTGGCTGACATGGATCAGGGGGTCGTGTATGGCCAGAAGCGCCGCCTGGAGGAAAATTCTTTGGCATCCAGTGAAGATGTGTCCAAAGACCTAAAACAAAGAGGACCAGAGCCCCTGGCAATTGCCCAGAACCAGGCTCCAAATCCCTCTAGCATCTCACCAGGGGGATACGAGTCCTGGGGCAGCCAACCTTTGGAGTCCCATGGACCAAGGAACCCCCTTCAGTTAGAGATTGCAGGCACTGAGGTCTCGAATCGCTCTTTCTGGAGCCGGATTCCCCGCAGGTGCCATGACAGGCTGGGAACGTGTCTGCGCGCTCTGGAACCCAGCTCACAAAGACAACAAAGGTCCCCTACTGCTCCCAGCAGCGCTATCTCCTGCAGCTCACCCGCTGGAGGTTAGGGGCCTTTTAGATCTGCTTCCGTTCCCGCTCCTCACCCCACTGACAATCCCACGAGCCTCACATACAGTGCAGTGACTCCGCCCAGGAACGGAGCTCGGTGTCCCTCACCCAATGCCCAGGGTAGCGGCAGGTTCTGCTCCTGGACTCACCACGGTACTGGGCAAACCCCACACCCTGCCTGTGCTTCCAGGGGGGTGCAGGGAATCCAATGAGGATCTGGTCTGGCACTAGCTGGTGTGAGCTTCCCAACTCACTGACACCAGGGTGTCACTCGGGGGGACAGTGAGCGGAGCCGGATCCCTGGAGATACACTTCTCCATTAACGCAACCTCCAAGGGGATCCCTTTTATGCCACAGAGCCATGGATCCATGCAACACACACAAGCCGGGGCCATTAGCAAGCTCCAAGCCAGGATCCTCAGCCTCTCACAGCCGAACGCTGTCAGCTGGAAATAAGTAGCAGGCTCTAGCCCTGTATCCATGACACTCACTGCAGGGGGAGACAGCTCCACACCTGAGCTGCTGCCATGCACTGGTAGAGAGTCCTTACCTCCCCCACCCTGGCCATGTTCCTGTAGCCCAGGCACTCAGTGTCCTGGAGCCCGTCCCGACACCACAGCTCGCTCGCCTCTCTGATGTTCAGCCCTGGGGGTAGAAAGACACAGCCATTGGGGAGGTTTGGTCTCCGGTTTCCGTGCCTGTTTCCTTCGGTTCCCTTTGCTGGGTGAACACTGGCCGGGATCCTTGTGGCACCCATGGCCCAGTGGACTCGCAGGTTCCCCACCAGGCGGTTTAGTACCTGAAGCGGAATTTGTCTCATTCATCACAGTAATCATGTGACCCTTACGGTCATTGTGCTCTGGGAGTGGGCGCCTGTTAATGGTGGCGTCTAATACTGAGAAATCCCCCCGCCCCCTCCACTGAAGTCAGGATCTGACCCTAGCTACCCAGCTGGTGACATCGTACAAGTTTTGCAAAAAGAAAAGGAGTACTTGGGGCACCTTAGAGACGAACAAATTTATTTACATTATTTATTTGCTCCAGCTCACTTCATTGGATGCATTCAAGTTTTGTGTCCATCCCCTGTGGTTCCTGCCCCTGCCCTCATGATGGGCTCTTTCCCTCCATGTGTCTCAATAGCTCCATTCCTGACCCCTCACCAGTTGGCAGCCCCGTGGGTGGGCTGATTACCCTGGGGTGGGGAACAGAGCTGGGCTCTGAGATAAAGCAGCCAATTTCCTGGGCACTTTATTTCTCTTCCCCTCTCCCTGAATTGGGGAGATGAGTGTGAATCATCACCTAAGCTGGGGTCGGTCTCAGAGGAGGGGGCTTCTTTCTGTAGGGTCCCATTGCCCAGCAAGTGGGGGGCCCCCAAAGCCCCGGGGACTTGTTTCTCTTGGGGTCCCTCTGCCCCTCTGCAGTTGGTCTAAAAGGAGAGGCCTTAATTGTAAAGGCGTCCCAATGGCCAGCTGTAGCTAGTCTCCAAGGGGCTTGCTTCTATGGTGTCCCATTGTCCAGCTGGGTTTCTTACCCCTCTTCTGCAGCAGGAGGCTGTACAGCCAATAAACCCCACCCCTGGCTTGCCCGCTGATGTCGTCGGCTGGGTCCGATATGTAAACCGAGGGAGCAGGGACCAGTGGCTGCTCTTGCTCCTGGGACAGAGAAGTAGGATCAGGACCTACCGGAAGTGGGTCGTGTCCTGCCCCGTGCCCATGGTGAAGACGCCTGGAGAACAGCCCGCAGGAGGCAGGATTCCAGCTCCAGGGCAAGCGGCGGCTTCAGTTTGCTGGCGGGAGAGAGGAGCCCGTGTTACACCTTGCAGGACGAGAGGGGTGCTGGAACTGCCATGGACACGACCCCCCTCCCCTGCAGTGATCCCCTCCCTACGGCCACTCGAACATTACTGGAGTGAAATCACCCCCCAGCCAGGAAAGAGGGGACGTTCCCACCTCCTCTGCTGGGGGATGCGAACAGCCAGAGCTTGGGGTAATGCAGGCTGGGGAGGATCTGTGACTCCCAGCTCTGGGCCCGATCAGCACCAGGGTTAGGGCAGCTGGAAGGGAGGGTCCTGGTACCTGAGGCTGCAAACCGCGGCCATGGAGCTGAAGACGATGGAGGCTGGCTCGGACTCCACGGGGAGATTTTCAGTCAGCTCCTGGGAGACCCCAAGGAGACAAATCCGCATGTGAGATTCAGGCCCTGCAGACCCACAGGCGCTTCTCAGGGAGGAGGCCAAAGTGCTCTGCAGAAACAGCCAGTGTCACCCCCACCCCAACCAGCTGGGCCCCCATTCCTCCCATCCATCAAACTTCCTCCTTCCTTCCCCCTTTCCCACCCAATTCCTCCCTCCCCTCAGCCTCAGCTGCCCCTCTGGCCTCACAATTCCCCCACTGCCAGCTCCCCATCAGTGTCAAAATTTCCCCCTTCCCTGTTCCCCAGCCCACAGCCCCAGGAAGCCCTGTCCTCTGCTCCCCCCTCCGGCCCCACTAACTCGTCCTGCCATGTCTGGCTCCCTCGCCCCAGGGGCCGGGCACGAGGTCCCACTCACCGCAGTGTTCTCCACCAGGGCCCCTTTGGAGAAGTGCAGCTCCAGAGTGTATCACCCCTGCTTCTGTGTGGAGAAGCACAGACTCGAGACAGCATGGAGGAAACGGAGCTGTTTGGCCCTGTCCTGCACCCACTAGGAGTGGGGTGGGGGAAGAGAGAGAGAGAGAGCCTGTTAGGTAGGGACCTCCCTGTCCCACCCAAACCAGCTCCAGGGCTCAGGATTTCCATGGGGTTGGACAGGGAAAGCCCCCCATCTTCCCGAAACCACAGTGTCGCCCTGCACAGACAGGGGTTGTAACTGGGACTGTGTCACCAGGGAGCGGACACCTTGGTCTGTGTGGGACAAACACCTCCACTTTGGGGTACAGGATAACAGAGGAGAAGTGCCCCCCATTGGGGTGATGGATTCTCTGGGACAAGACCCCCTTGCATGGGTGGGGATGGAACAAGGGGCAGGACAGACTCGGGGGCAGCGCAGCTGGGGGAGTTTTGTACCTCAGCTCTGCCCCGGAGGTGCTGCTGGATGACCCTGATGGTGGCTTGTTCAGGGGACACATCCTCCTCCTCCATCTCCTCCAGCTGGGCACTGGGGGTCTCTGCACCAGGGAGGGAAGGAGAAAGGATCATTTATGCTGCTGCTGGGGGGATGCAGTGGAGAGAAAAGGCTCCATGTTCCTCCTCCTCTGCAAGGAGCCCGATGGCAGAGAGGGCCCCACCCTGCCCCTCCCAGAGACACCCTCAGCCCCATCAGCCACAGGGACCCGTGGCAGTCAGCCCCCACCCCCATCATCAGCTCCCCGACTCCGCCCAGCATCCCCTGCCGCAGGGTGTCAGTGGGGCTCCCGTGGCTCAGTCCTGGTGCCTTGGCGAGCCCCCCACTGCCTCCGTCCTCCTCCCGTTCCCCTGGGTCTCCCCTCACCTGCACAGAGGGAGCCTTCAGCCTCAGGGCTGTCAGACCCCACGGAGGGGCTGCTGGCCCTTTGGGAGTAGGCAGAGCAGCTGGTGTTGGTGCCAGAGTTGCCCAGCTCCTGCTCTGGGCCAGCTGGGGGCTGCTCAATGGCCAGGCTGGTGGGTGGCTCCTGCTGGGTCCTGGGGCACGGCTCCTGGCTCCTCTGTTTCCTGCGAAGGAAGCCCCAGAGCCGTCTTGCCTGGCTCCCGCCTGCTCCTGGGTCCCTCCAGCATAGCATCACCCTAGGCCACCTCCGTTTGGGCCCGAAGAGGACTCACGGCCTGTTATGGGAGCTGGTGTCTTCCTCCTCCTCCAGAAAGCCAGGGAGCTCCTCCTCCTCATCTGGCCACTGGCCTCTTCCCCGCCCGCGGGGACAGAGGGGCTGCTCTCCTCCTGGGCAAGCCGGCCACTTCTTCCCACTGGCTCTGGAGCCACCTGCCCAGCCTTCCTCCTCAGCATCCGCTTCAGCCGCTGCATCCTGGGACTGAGTGGGGAGCAGCCATGAGTCTGGGCTCAAGGCAGCTGCTCATTAACAGGCCGGCCTGATCCCGTGCCCATGTCCCCTCCGCTGAGGCAATTCCTCCTCATCGCACACCCCACCCCAGGGCATGGGGGCTGCCGTCCACACCCACTGGCAGCAGCTCACAGCACAGGCTGCTCCCAATGCTCCCCCTCACCACTGGGGCCCTGTGACACCGGGGGAGTCTCGTCCTTTCAGAGCAGTGGGGCTCTCCGTTAGTTTGGACAAGCAGCTCCCTCTACCCCTCCAGGCCCCGCTCCCTCCCAGGCCAGGGAAAGAGCAGCACCTGGATAGTCTCCAGCAAAAGTTCACTAGGGGCGAATCCGAGGAGGCAGGAGTTGCCCTGAGTTCCCACTGATTTCACTGATTGGGGGTGGGGGTGTTCAGCTCCTGGCAGGTTCTGCCCTCTCCAAAGACTCTTGACGTAGGGAACCATCTCCGACAAGGGAAGGGCTGGGAGCCCTGTTGCTGGGCCATTCCCCCCACACTGGGGATGGCTCTGGAGAACTCCACTCACTTGCTCTAGATGGGATGGAGCTGGGTGGCAGATGCTCACTGATGGTCCGTAATTTGCCCTCCTCCTCGATCTCCCACACCCAGGTGGGCTGGAAAGGGTGCTGCACAATGCCCTGCCAGCAGGGCAGGGGGTAGAAGCCAGGAGATGGAAAGTGGCTGTGAAAACAAGACGATGTTTTATTGCCAGGGGATGGATGGATCAGCCCCACTGATGGAAACAGAGGCCTGGGCAGGAGAAGCCACTGCCTCAGGGACACACTGGGAGTCAGGGATAGAGCCGGGGATGGAGCCCAGGAGTCCTTTGTCCAGGCTTCCGCACTAACCACTAGAGGAACACTCCCTTCCAGCGCTGGGACGTGCCAGCGGGCCATGATTCCCAGTCTCCCTGGCTCTGAGTGTGACCTGTTGTAGTGACTGAAGCAGGGGTTGGGAATCAGGACTCCTGGCTTTCATTGGTGGTTTTCCTCTATTCCCAGTCTCCCTGGCTCTGAGTGTGACCTATGGAGGGGACGGAATCATAGAATCATAGAATCATAGAATATCAGGGTTGGAAGGGACCCCTGAAGGTCATCTAGTCCAACCCCCTGCTCAAAGCAGGACCAACCCCAACTAAATAATCCCAACCAGGGCTTTGTCAAGCCGGGCCTTAAAAACTTCTAAGGAAGGAGATTCTACCACCTCCCTAGGTAACGCATTCCAGTGTTTCACCACCCTCTTAGTGAAAAAGTTTTTCCTAATATCCAATCTAAACCTCCCCCACTGCAACTTGAGACCATTACTCCTCGTTCTGTCATCTGCTACTATTGAGAACAGTCTAGAGCCATCCTCTTTGGAACCCCCTTTCAGGTAGTTGAAAGCAGCTATCAAATCCCCCCTCATTCTTCTCTTCTGCAGGCTAAACAATCCCAGCTCCCTCAGCCTCTCCTCATAAGTCATGTGTTCTAGACCCCTAATCATTTTTGTTGCCCTTCGCTGGACTCTCTCCAATTTATCCACATCCTTCTTGTAGTGTGGGGCCCAAAACTGGACACAGTACTCCAGATGAGGCCTCACCAATGTCGAATAGAGGGGAACGATCACGTCCCTCGATCTGCTCGCTATGCCCCTACTTATACATCCCAAAATGCCATTGGCCTTCTTGGCAACAAGGGCACACTGCTGACTCATATCCAGCTTCTCGTCCACTGTCACCCCTAGGTCCTTTTCCGCAGAACTGCTGCCTAGCCATTCAGTCCCTAGTCTGTAGCGGTGCATTGGATTCTTCCATCCTAAGTGCAGGACCCTGCACTTATCCTTATTGAACCTCATCAGATTTCTTTTGGCCCAATCCTCCAATTTGTCTAGGTCCTTCTGTATCCTATCCCTCCCCTCCAGCATATCTACCACTCCTCCCAGTTTAGTATCATCCGCAAATTTGCTGAGAGTGCAATCCACACCATCCTCCAGATCATTTATGAAGATATTGAACAAAACCGGCCCCAGGACCGACCCTTGGGGCACTCCACTTGATACCGGCTGCCAACTAGACATGGAGCCGTTGATCACTACCTGTTGAGCCCGACAATCTAGCCAGGAATCTTCATCCTTAGAGATTTGTAAGGCCTATCTTGACCAAAAAAAAATCATCTATTTAAAATTAAATTTGAAATTGACAACCTTTGTTAAGGGTGAAATTTATGACAATCTCAAAAATAACATTAAGTGGAACATGTTTACTGCCGAGTTTTTAGACAGTCACACCACTGACGTGATATCTAAGGCCCTGGAAGCAAAGTTAGCTGAAATGCTAACCCAGCTTTGGACAGCAGTAGCTTCCTTGAAAGGTGCAGAAAATATTTTCTTCATTTCAGTTTATTCAAATAGTTCAGTTAAAAAACAAAACAAAACCCAAAAACTGTTTTTAAATTTACATTTTAAAAATCCAGTTTAAATTTTAAAAAAATCCCTTTGGGGGGTTTTTGGTTTTGAAACAGCCATTGATAGGTTTTCACCTTGATTTTAGACCTACTTCAATCGAGAGAATCATAAACTGCTCATATTCTATTAAAGGAGAGATGGCAGCTAAATTCATCATACCAGTAATTTGTTGTGCCTTTTTGCTCAATCTTAAACAAACAAGTGTCTGAAACTCTAGTTAGTCTCTTTTATGAAGGCCGAGCTCAGAGGTGGTGGGAGGGGCAGGAATGCTGTCTCCCTCCCTGAACCAGTATTAATTGCACAGGATATTGCCACAAAACCTACATTTTATTGACAAATCATCTCAGCCATTCCTCTTCTGCGCTTCCTGTTTTATAAGTTTCAAATCTACAAAACCTTCCCCTTGACAGTCACTGCCCAGGGGTTGCTGCAGGCAGAGGAACCTGAGCAGTAACACTGTGACATCAGAGGTAACTCAGCCACCTGTCGCTCACTGACTCCACAAACGCTGAGCGTAGACCCTGACCCTGCGGCCTGCCTTGGGCATCGCTCCCACTGAAACCTGCAGGCTCATTTGCTGACTTATGCAAATCGCCCGTGGAGAGTCAGCACTGACTGGCTGAATTAACTCCCAAGTCACAACGCCCTTCAGCTTCCAGCACCAATGTAAGGGGCACAGTGTGGAAATCAAGCTTTTCTGGCGGTGTTATTTTCCAACTGTCACCAAAATGAACAAGGTTCTTCCCACTGATGCCTAGAAATTCCCTTAAATTTTGGAATGAATTGGATGTAGCCTTCCAAAATTATGGCCTTCCAGACAGACAAAGAAATGCCGTTGAATTGAGCCTTAGGCCTCACTGCACTCAGCTAAGAGTGCCTGAGTCTCCTCCCTATTAACTCAGCAATAGCCCCCCACTTGGCTGATCAGTGTGGAGACTCTCAGGCCTGGAGGCCGAGCATTCTCTACAGAGGGGCAAAAGCCAGCACTAGTCACCACAGGAGAGCACAATGGTGGAGATCACTATCAACGCAGAGTGCCAGCCCCACCTCTTTGTGAGGGTCTCCTACAATGACAGCTGGAGCACAGCCCCACCCTCCCCAGGAAGAAGAGCAGCAGAAAGAAATGGAAGAGGAGCAAAGCCAAGAAGACACGACTTGATGAGACAAGAGGGAAGGAGGAAGAGAGAAGCAAAAAGGGACAAATTCCAAACGCCCCCAGCGAGTCTCAGATTCATAAATACGAAGCCCAGATGGAACCTCTCTGCTCTGACTTTCTGTTTCATAGCAGCCATAGAACGTCCCTCAAAATAATTCCCACAGAAATTAGAGCAGATTTTTTTTAGAAAAACACCTAATCTTGATTTAAAAAAGGCCATTTGTGGAGGATCCAGCACAACCCTTGGTGAATTGCTCCAAATCCTGAGGTTAAAAATGCTTGCCTTATTTCTATTGTGAATTGGTCTAGCTTCAACTTCCAGCCACTGTCTGCTTATAACCATTATCTGCTAAAGTGAAGAGCCCATTAGTACATATTTGTTCCCTTAGGCTCATCCTTAACCTTGTCTTTGATTGAGCTCCTGTAGTCTGTCAGCACAAGGCATGTGTTCTAATCCTTTCATCGTTCATGTGGCTCTTCTGAGGACCCTCTCCAATTGATCAGTATCTGTCTCAAATTGTGGACACCAGAAATGGACACAATATTCCAGGAGTGGCTGCACCAGTGCCCAGTACAGAGAGATATGGAACCTCTCTGCTTCTACCTGAGAAGCTGCTAGGATAGAGTCCCCCATCTTGTACAGAGAGCCTGTATTTTTTCTTACCTTCTACACAGATGATGATTTCTTTCAACAAAATCCACACAGAAATGCAAAAACTCCCAAAGAATCTCCTCCACCCCAATCCTCTCCTTGTCCTCACCGAGAGACCGGGAGATGGAGGCTTGCTGCAGCAAGGCTACAGGGGTCTCTGAGGTTCCCCCTGCCCCGTATCCCTGTCCTGCCGGGCTGTTGTCAAGGGAGCTCTGTGAGGTCACAGCCGCCTCATCGCTTTTGCCCAATAGGCTGAGTTCCTGCCAAAGGCCTGTGTGAAGTCACTGACACACTCTCCTTTCCCTTGCAGGCCTGATGTCTGCCCCTGGCCAGCCCGGCTGGATGTTTGAGCTGCACCCTGGATCACCCCACTTGCTCATTATTGATTCTGGGGAGCAAGCAGGCCACCCAATAAAACAGCAGAGCCTGCTCCTCACCCCACCCTGAGTTTTCCATACAGACATAGATTGTGAAACAATTCAATCTCCTAATCCGGCCTCTATTTCAGCGGCTATGAAATGTCACACACTTACCACCATATTAAGCCCAATTGCTTGAAATTCACTAAAAGGCACCTTCCAGAATGGTAACCAGTTGTGATGTGAGGATACCAGGAAACAGAGAATCCACCTCTTCCCTGGGTAATTTATTCCAGTCGTTAGTCTCCCTCACTGTCAAAAATGTGTGCCTTACTTCTCATTTGAATTTCTCTGGCTTCAACTGACAGCCCTTGGTTCTTGTGCCTTTCTTGGCTAGATCGAATTAGCCCTGCCCCGTGAAAACCGATCTCCCTGTCGTGGTGGGAGCTCCCAGCCAGGAGCACCCCAGCAGGGGCCTCCTAGCTGTTTGTCTGCCGGGTTGGGGACATCAGATGTACCAGAGGCATGCAGGTGTGACTGCACTGCATCAACCCGGCATTGGGCTCAGGGGTTTGGCTTTGACAACTTGTGCTCCAGCCACGTCTCTGGGTGCCCGGGCTCAGGGCTTCTAACCCCTGTGGCTGCAGCCAGGGCTGGGGTGATGAGCTCAGAACTTTCATGCCCCTCCCCACTGCTGTCTGCACTCTGGGTGCCTGGGCTTAGGGCTTCTGCCCAGCATCTGCAGCAGGGGCTCGGGGCTTCCCTTGCAGTTCCTTTTGGGGCTCAGGGGTCCATTTTTCTGGATGCCCCCAAATTGGTCCTTGCGTTAATTTGCCAGGGGATTAGTAGGTAGGAGCCCCCAGCTGAGGTGCTCTCAGCAGCAGGGACCCACCTGCACATCTTCAAACCTCCTCTAACTTCAGAAAGATTGTTGGCTGCTGCCCTCAGAGCCCAGGTCTAAAGGCAACACAGAAGTGAGCTGGCAATGCTGTGACCCCCCTACAACAACCTCTGAACTCCCCCACGATCCCATTTTGGTCGGAACCCCCACCAAACGAAATGTCATTGAGACGGATGTGTTCCCAAGGGATGTGTCATTTTAAAGGAATCAACATTTCCCAGCTGAAAAAAATGTTCTGCTGGAAAACGTTCAATGGTTTTCAGAGGGGTGGCCGCGTTCGTCTGTATCAGCAAAATGACGGGGAGCCCTTGGAGCACCTTAGAGACTAACACATTGATTTGGGCATAAGCTTCCGTGGGCCAGAACCCACTTCATCAGATGCATGGAGTGGCAAATACAGTAGCAGGTATAAAGACACAGCACAGGAAAGGATGGGCGTGGCCTTACCAAGTGGGAGGTCAGTCTAACGAGACAATTCAGTTAGGAGTAGGATACCAAGGGAGGAAAAAATCACTTTTCTTGTGGTAATGAGGGTGGCCCATTTCAAACAGTTGACAAGAAGCTGTGAGTAACAGTAGGGGGAAATTAGACAGGAGGAAGTTAGGACTTTTGGCTTCAGAATTTTATTTTGTTTTTTTATGAGATTGTGTCTTTTATGTTTTGTGGCACACAAGCAGAGAAGTTAGAGAAAACATAAAATATTCTTGCTGGAAGTTTGCAATGTCTCGCTAATTTGTTTCTTAAGACCAGAACAATAACAAATAAGAACCCAAAAATCGGAGAGAATGTAAGCTACTGCCTGTAACAGAGAGGCACAATTCACTGGGTACCTGCTGACTGACTGCTGCTAAGCCCCCACTGAGCTACCTAGCATGCAAGTAGGTCCAGGAACCGTGCCCCAAATTTAAAGTCACAGTATTCAATCTTAACACAACCACAAATACACCAGAGCCTCCAAATTTTCTGTTTTACAAGGTCTCTCCTTGTTTTGGAACACTGGTTTCGAAACATGCCATGGGGAATTTGAATCAAATTTCAGCTACTAATTAGCATGTGTTTGGAACAATCACTCGTGCATTCGATGTTATGTTGTTGGTTTCTTTAGGAAATTTGGGGAAACGGGAGCACTGGGAAAGCCTATTTCCCCCCCCCCCACAGTGCACATTTGCTACCCACTGGTGCTGCCCGAGCAGTAGCATTGTGACATCAGAGATTACTCACCACTCAGCACTCCTTCCCTCCAGCTCCTTGTCATACCTGGGGAGAATGACTAGCCCCCTGGCTGCCATGGCAACAGCTACCTTTGACAACTGATTGCCCCCTTCTTACCAGAACATCCTCACAGAAAGGAAGTTTGTAATGAAACAGGACCAGATTGAGAGAAGCTGGTAGCCTCCTGCTGGGCTCATTTGGGTTTGTACTGTGGTACGGTACAGTGTTTCTTTTCAAAGAGCAACTGTTTGCTACTTTCCTTAGTAAGGGCTAGGTGAAAATAAGATGGAAAATTCCTGCTCTTTTTCTTGGATATTGTTTATCTGCTTCTTACACATTGAGGTTTAGAGCTTAGAACTTTCACTGAAACTGAAGTTGCATAAAATGTGTTTTGTTTTAATACAGTTTAATTTAATTACTTTCACTACTGTGTTCAACACAGCATTGAGTGGTGAAAAGGGACCTGCACAAAGATAAGAATAGCAATAAAATATATACTGAAAACAACAGATGATTAAGAGCTTCCTTGTTTAAACGGCACATATACAATAGATTTTCTTTCTATTCAAAAAAAGTAAGGAAATTAACAAACCAAAAACCCTTCATTTAAAGTTTCTTAAGTTAGCTTTCATCAATATATTAAACCATGAAATAATTAGGAAATACAAAGTCAAGGTTTTAAAATGGATTAAAAGGTTACAAAGTTTTGCATTCTCAGGTTCGCAAATGTCCAAATAAGTGTTGCTCTGGCACCCTTAATTCAGTCCTTTTGTGCATTTGCATGATGATGCAGACTTTAATTACATGATCCCATGTTATTTTTTTTCCACAGGACCCCTGCTTTACTCAATGCACAGGATTTTCTGCTCTGGGGCTGTGTATTGAAGGAGTCTGTTGTCTGTAGGATCCCTGCCTCCTTTATTGCAGAGTTAATGTTGCCTGAGCAATGCTCATTCTGGTATTTCCTAACTTGAGAGTGCTTGACTTTGCAGTCTTTTAGTCCTTTGTGCATTTCCTAATTTTTATGGCTTACTTTACTGAGGAGACCAATCTTTATGACAAAGGTTTATTTTTTGTTTGTGATGTAATAATAAACATTATTTATCTGTTCAGTGTCAATAGTGCGTGCTTTACCCGACAGAAAAAGTAAAGACACTCCCTAATACAAAGACCTTATGATCTAAGGAAGACGGACACATACAAAGAAAGCAGGATATGTAAGAACTAGGAATTTCTTTCTTTCTTTCAGTTGATGAATAGTCATTTATTAATTATTAATTAATTTACTATTATTAATTATTATTATTATTAAAGAAAGGGTGGTGCGTTGGGGAACTTGCGTGGTGAGGATGTTCCATGTAGAGGGAGCAATTTGAAAATACCCAAAAAACGGAATGGGAGAAAGAAACACACATGTCATTAGTGCTAGCTGTACTGGTGAAGCAGAGAGGGTGGGAGGTGATGTGGAAAAGGACTAGATTTTTGATGATGGCCTGTCCCTGTAAATAGCTCTGTAATGGGGTGGCTTGGCATTTTAAGGACTGGAGGCCTGAGCTCAGCCAACCCTAGCGGCTAAGAAGGCCCACCCGAACAGGGATCAGCTGATTCTCTTACTGATCAGCGGGGAGCAGAAGAGGAAGTGGCTGAGGGAGTTGCAGGAGCTGCAGAGAAAGGAAGGAGCAGCAAGGACGGCTAGAGACAGAGAGTTTGGCAATAACCTTGGAGGAAAGACCCCGAGAGCAGAGACTAAGGCCAGCAGCAAAATTGCCTTATGCTGTTCTTCTCCTTTTGGTTCGTTGTCTCTTGGAAAAGAAATAAAACCCGGCTGGAAGGGCCGGTGAGACTGATCTGTTGTGAGTGCAGCCGTGGAGCCCGGAGGAGGGAGAGATGGACAGCAGGGTGCTGCAGAACCACTCAGGCCACCAGGGGGTGCTTGGGAGGAGGTCATGAGCAGGGCAGGAGTGGGTTTGGAAAGAGACTGCTCTACAGGCGGGCCAAACGGGAACCCTGAATTTGTGCACGCACCAGCTTTCCTGGTATTTCAAGTTCTAGACTCCAACCTGATTGGAAGGTGGCTGTTCAGAACCATCCATAAGTCACGTTTAATTGGGCTGCGAAGATTCACAGGCACAAGGTCATGTTCGCAGAGTTCAAATACACTGGAAAACCAGCATCGTACATTGCAAGTGGCACCCTGGGCCGGCAAACAAGACGGAACATGACAGGTACCGTTGCTGGACCAGGCTTGCTGCATGCCAGGGACCAAGTCATGCTCTCCGCCGCACTTTTACAGCCCCTTGGGAATCAGTGATGAGAATGATGTTAAACCTACTCAGGGCCATTACACCAGCAAAGTATAATCACAAAATAATGCAGTCTGGCCAGACCCTGTCCTTCCCCTGGATTGCTCCAACCTGCCTCCTATAGCAGGCCCTGGGTGGGGGAGGCAGGGGATGGGTTCTACATCAGCCACAGAGCCCATATCCCCGCAGTGGCAAAAACCTTTGCAAAACCTTTAATGCATCTGCATGTGATTATCCCCTGTCCCCCAGAGAAATACGGTGTATTTTAATGAGTCTGCCCGTGCTTGTCTTGATGATCAGAACTCAACAGTGCTACAGGGATCCTCTCCCAAAATGATGCTATGCCAAACATAAACATACTTCCATCCTGTACTTCGAAATCAAGAAAGACAACATCTCTCGGAAGGTAGGAGTGAACACTATTTCCATTACAATAGAACTGAAATCTCCCTTTGTGAGTTACATCAGGAAATAGCTCTTTTCGGGCCACCTTGCCCAAGGCAGGAATTTGCAGAAGTCAACTAGTCATTTGTATCTGAAATGCAGCCATGTCTGTTTCAGGATAAAATTATACTCTTCAAGGGGCAAGGCTCTCTGGTGAGGACACCAGAAGATGTGGGAACAGAAAGGAGTTTGTTCTGAGTCTTTCACATGACGTCTCTCTCAGAGCAGGGTGGGAGGAAGCGATAAATATTTGTACAGTGCGGCCGAGTGGGTCCATCTCTCCCCTTCCTAACTGCAACACAAGGTTCCTGCATGCCTAGCTCGGAGGTTGGGGCGGGAGGCTGTAAGTGCTGCATCTGCACCATGGCCTTTGTTCTGTGGCTCGGAGGCCTTGAGTCTGCCTGGCTGGATGGCTGCTTGGCTTCTCTCTGGTTACAGCTTCCAAAGCCCTGTGACCTATGAGGGATGGTAGGGCACCACCCATAGCTCAAGTCTGTGGACACAAAAGGCTTGAGGGATCTATGCTTTAGGCTATAACACTATGGTTAGAGTCCTCCCAGCTGGGTCTCTATGGAAAGAGTCCTCTAGCTCAGGGGCTCTCAACCTTGGGCCGCGGCTTGTTCAGGGTAAGTCCCTGGCGGGCCGCGAGACGCTTTGTTAACCTGAGTGTCTGCAGGTTCGGACGATCGCAGCTCCCATTGGCTGGGAACGGCGAACCGCGGCCTGAACAAGCCGCGAACCAAGGTTGAGAACCCCTGCTCTAGCTCATGACACACTAGAAAGAATGGATGTAGGTGTAAACATCATTTCTTTTTCTCACGGCACAATTCATCTGAGGGCAATTATTCTGCAGCCAAAACAAAGATCTAGGATGGGAATCTTAATTGCTTAGTTTGAGGAAGTTTGAGAGTAGGAGCGATGTTTGGAGCTTTCAGGTGACTTGCCTTGAAAGACAGATACAAGCCATATATATACAAGCCCTTTTTCCCCTCCCCTTCCTTCAATGTGGATCCTCTGGAGTCTTTCTGTAAGTTGGTCCCTTTTTTCCAGCAAGTAGGGTTCACGGACTAGAGACAGCCAGAGAATGAAAATTCTTTTTTGTGACAATCTTCAAGGTTTCAAAATTTGTCTCCATTCCACAGTGGAACGAAAATAAAACCTTCCAAAAGGCTTCACAAAATTGAATTGTGTTAAAATGTCCGTTGGATGATCAAAAAGGTCAGATTTTCAATTGTCTTTTCTCTCTTTCTCCTTCTCTCTCTGGAGTTGACCAGAAAGTGCACCCGACACCTCAGAAAACTTCTGGCCGAAAACTCCACCAAAATCAACCCATCAACATTTTTGTGTCAATGACACCGCATTCTCTGGCTAACAAAAGATAATTGCGTGAAAAACGTTCTGACTAGATCTAGTATGGCCCAAACTGGGATAAATACTGAGATAAATGTTCTATTTTCTGCAGGGGGAAATATTTAGGGCCAGATTCTTAGCTGGTGTTCTCCCGGGTGCGGTGCCGATTTACACCAGCTGTATCACTGGCCTGAAGTATCTTCACTTTATATTTGATTTTAGTTTGGAAGAAGGAATGTGAAAAGTAATTCTTGCCAATGTGATCTGAAGAGTTTGAAGTAGGTAGTGCTACATGTTAGGACAACACATATTATTTTAAATGTAAAATTAGTGAAATGGGAGAAATATTTTTGCAGACTAATTTATTCATGGCACTGCAAGTGCTCTGGGCCCCAAATGATCAAAAATTAATGTGTTTATGTCCGACCTACATAATCTTCCACCTGTAATATTAAGCCTCTGAAAATGATGACTGCTGTCTCGTTGTTGCCTTGTCCTCCCCATTTCTGTGGCTGTATCCACCTGCTATCTCTTGGTTTTCTTGGTAAGCATTTTGTCATTTTGCTCTGTGTTTGTACAGCGCCTGGCACAATTGAGTCCTGACCCATGACTAGGCATGTTGGTGCTAGCACAATACAAAAAATAAGTAATAATAATAGTGGCCTACACTGTGGCACATTTATAAAATTTGAGTGATATTTTACTGTGATCCTGGTGCTAATTTTAAGCATTTGGATGATCCCATTAATTTAGAACTACCTGTCTGGTTAAAGTAAGGCACATGCTTAAGTATCTTCCTCATCTGGGGTCTTTCAGAATAACTTCATTGATCCTAAAATGACTTTTCCATACAGTACTATCGATGTGAATAAAAGGAATACAGAGGGACCTTATGTAAGTAAACGAGCTCATGAGCCCTTTTACGGCCACTTTCTTCTGGATACGGTGAGATCTGTGTGATGTTTGGATGAAACAGAGGGAGTATGAGAGACACGTCACCACATTTATTTATCCATTTAGCCTCACCTCAGTGAGGGTGCTGCTTTCTCTACCCAGATTGCCAGTGCCTGGGAGGCTGTTGGGTGATCCAGTGACTTAGGGACTGCTGACGAAGCTGGCCTGGGTTTGACAGTAAGTTCCAATCTCTCTCTCTCTCCCATGGGTCTGCAGCAGTTGAGGGACACCTGGGTTGTTTACAGGTGCTGTGGGTTAGAGATAAGTGATGGCCTGTTGGGAGCAGGGAACTTAAAAAGACAGACACCAGTTTTAATCTTTATATTGTTGCTTTAATAAAAGCCAGGACGCTATTGTGCACATTGTGCAGCTGATGCCGAAATTCGGAAGGTTTTGGAATCGTGGCCAACACCTAGAGGGCAGTAACCAGCTGACTGGAGCTGGCCGCCAGCCCGTAGCACTAGGCCAACAAACATCAGTTATTATAGGGTTAGGTGATATCCTGTGCCCACTGCCTATCATGGTTGCCTGTGCTCCCCTGATCTGTCTTTCTGTAAACATCTGTTGTCTTTTGTCTTGTAAATACATGGTAAGCTCTTTAGGACGGAGACCATCCTTTTGTTCTGTGTTTGTACAGCACCTAGCACCACCAGGTCCTGGTCAGCAACTGGGGCCCCCTGGTGCGAAAGCAATAGAAATAATACATAATATTTATTATCCCAGCAGCTAAGAATCAAGCTAAGGCAATGGCTGGAAACAATGACACAAGGGTGACTAGGTTGGTTTTCATCGGACTAACAAATCCTCCAGTGCTCATCGTCCATGCTTTTTGTAGTGTTTTTACTAATCTATTTTTTCACCCTGCTGGGGAATTTAGGGATGATCTTGGTAATTCAGATCAACTCCCATCTCCACAAACTCATGTGCTTCTTCCTCAGCAACCTGTCGTTCCTAGACACCTGCTATTTCTCCACCATTGCTCCCAATATCCTGGTCAATTTCGTAGTGGAGAGCAAAGCCATTTCTTAGAGCAGGTTCATTACGCAATATGGCTTCTTTGCTGTAGTTGCCACCACTGAGATCTTCCTCATAGCTGCCATGGCGGACGATCGTTATATGGTCATCTGAAACCCACTGCTCTACATGGTCAGCATGACCAAGAAGGTCTGCCTGATGCTGGTCACTGGGTCCTACTTCTGGGGCTTTGTGAATGCTTTGATACACACAAGTGGTTTGTTGAGATTATCCTTTTGTGACTCCAATGTCATCAATCACTTTTTCTGTGACCTCACCCCTCTCCTGAAACTCTCCTGCAGCAGCATTCATAGGAATTTGATGCTGGTTTTTGTCTTTGGTAGTTTGTTTGAAATGAGCACTTTTCTGATCATCGTTTCATACATTATCATCATCATAGCCGTGCTGAGGATCCGCTCTGCTGAGGGCAGGCGCAAGGCCTTCTCCACCTGCGCCTCCCATCTGACAGCTGTTGCCAAATTCCACGGGACGATTCTCTTCATGTATTTCCAATCGAGTGCCAGCTACTCGCTGGATACAGATAAAATGGCATGGCAGGGACCTCCGCGGAGCTGCTGCAATCGAGCATCCACAGCCAGAAGAGAGACAATGGGAAACGTGCTGAGATGGCTGTCCACAGCAGCAGCAGCCGTCTCATAAAGCTCTGCTCATGCTCTAGCCAACAGGTTTTGAATTACAGTGTAGACATACCCAGAGATTGCATCCAAAAGCATCCCCTGGTTGTTCTCTACTATTAGAGATAGTAAGTGGAATATTTACTCCTACCTTGCAACGCTCTGGGGAACAGAGTTAGTGATCAGAACAAGATGCACTGTGGAAATTTAGAAAATTCAGAGCCCGTGTCTAAAGGCATGACATCAATGGGGATGAAAACAGATACACCAAGTTAGGCATCTGCTTAAATGCTGTGCTGAACAAGGATTTCCTGATGAATCAGCGTTTTAGTAATATGACTGACATCTAGGATCTTACAGCATTCAATGTACCTAGGGCATTGAATAGGGACAGCCAACAAATATTGTGACAGGGTCAGGCCAGATGGCTACAGGAAAGTGATAGAAGGCAGATATATTAGCCCCAGGTTAAGTAGGTCCCTTTTCCCTGGGTGAGGTAACAGGGAAGGTTCCAGAACAATCAGGAACCTTCTGGAGATAATTAAGACAGACAGGCTGATTAGAACACCTGCAGCCAATCAAGAAGCTGCTAGAATCAATTAAGGCAGGCTAATCAGGGCACCTGGGTTTAAAAAGGAGCTCATTTCAGTTTGTGGTGCGCATGTAAGGAGCTGGGAGCAAGGGGCACTAGGAGCTGAGAGTGAGAACGCGGACTGTTGGAGGACTGAGGTGTACAAGCATTATCAGACACCAGGAGGAAGGTCCTATGGTGAGGATAAAGAAGGTGTTGGGAGGAGGCCATGGGGAAGTAGCCCAGGGAGTTGTTGCTGTCACACAGCTGTTCCAGGAGGCACTCTAGACAGCTGCATTCCACAGGGAACCCGGAGTAGAGGGTGGGCCCGTGTTCCCCCCAAACCTCCCAACTCCTGGTCAGACACAGGAGGAGTTGACCTGCTGGACTGTGGGTTCACGAAAGCGGCCAAACCGAGGGCTGCCGTGAAGCTCCAAGACGAGCAAATCCGCCAATAAGTGCAAGACCCACCAAGGTAGAGGAGGAACTTTGTCACAATATATAACTCAGGTGATACTTTTCACGTCTTTGGGCAAATGCCCTGGCTTCCCATCCCATAGCAATGGTGGGATTCCAATCTCCTACCACCCTTCCCCGTTAGTTACTCTGAATTACACTATGATAGGAATTCACGGAGTAAACGTTTTCCTCTCTGTCATTTTCATTACTGTATATTTCACATCCTTGTTCCTTAGGCTTTAGATCAGGGGGTTCATGTCTACATGTGGCCATGATTTTACTTACCCATTAGTGTAGGTTGTTTAGCCTGTTCCTGGACACATGTGGTAGATCTGCTGCTGGCCATCTCTGAGATGTAGGTCCTTCATCCACACAAGGACATGGCACATCAAGGTCAATCCAGCAGCTCCCATCCGGTCTTCACCTCCAGAATGGACAGTGAGCCCTAGCCTGACTAGAGAAAGGCAGGGTGGTGTTTTTCAGGGGAATCTGCTGGAGCTCACGTCTCCCCTGCTCCACCTCACACCCCCTAAGGGTTTTCCAAAAATACCACTAATCTCGGATAAACAAAGCAGCTCAGATGAGGTCAATGTCGGTGGATTTACGGAGCAGAGAAGAGAAGAAGAGATTTCTGCCCTGCTCTAGGGAGATTCCCACAGGAAAAGTATCTGATGGGGGTGGGGGTGTGGGCAATGGAAACCCCCAACCCCTTGAATGGCAGGAAATCAGGACTCGAGGAGTTAAGGGGTGTCTCTGTTCTGCTGCAGGGAGCAGGCCTGGAGAGCAGAAAGGGCAGTAGTGGCATTGTAGGAAAGACAGTGACTTCTACCTGTGAAGGTGGCTGAAGCTTCTTGCAGACATTAGAGTCGAAGATCCTCACACCTCCTTTGGGGATCCTTTTCCCTAGGAATAAAATAAGAACACCACACAGAGAATGACAGCTGTATCCCAGGTCTGGGATCCAGGGATAAGGGATGCTCTCAGCCAGGCTAGGTACCAGGAACCTGATCATTGCCCATTGTGATGGGCAATCACAATTACCCAGATGTGCCAATCCAAGGAGGCAGGAGTCGCCCTCAGTTCCCACTGATTTGGGGTGGGGGTGTTCAGCACGTGGCAGGTTCTGCTCTCCCGAAAGACTCTCAACATGGGGAACAATCTCCGACAAGGGAAGGGCTGGGAGCCCTGTTGCTGGGCCATTCCCCCCACACTGGGGATGGCTCTGGAGAACTCCACTCACTTGCTCTACATGGGATGGAGCTGGGTGGCAGATGCTCACTGATGGTCCGTAATTTGCCCTCCTCCTCGATCTCCCACACCCAGGTGGGCTGGAAAGGGTGCTGCCCAATGCCCTGCCAGCAGGGCAGGGGATAGAAGCCAGGAGATCGAAAGGGGCTGTGAAAACAAGATGATGTTTTATTGCAAGGGGATGGATGAACCCAGGCTAGCAGCCGGGGGTTCAGAACACTGACCTACGGCCAGCAGCACACCTCCATCTCCAGGTCTCCTTGTACCTCACACACATTCCTGAAGCGTGATGACCCATGGGCTGTAGGGGAGTGTCCCCAGCCCCACTGATGGAGACAGAGGCCTGGGCAGGAGAAGCCACTGCCTCAGGGTCGCACTGGGAGTCAGAGATAGAGCCGGGGATGGAGCCCAGGAGTCCTTTGTCCAGGCTCCCGCACTAACCACTAGAGGAACACTCCCTTCCAGCGCTGGGACGTGCCAGCGGGCCTCGATTCCCAGTCTCCCTGGCTCTGAGTGTGACCTGTTGTAGTGACTGAGGCAGGAGTTGGGAGTCAGGACTCCTGGCTTTCATTGGTGGTTTTCCTCTATTCCCAGTCTCTCTGGCTCTGAGTGTGACCAATGGAGGTGGTGGAATCTTCATCCTTAGAGATTTGTAAAGCCCAGCTTGAATTAAATTTGAAATTGACAACCTTTATTTAGGGCGAAATCTATGACAATCTCTTAAATAATTTAAATAGAAGAGAAAAAATAACATGAAGGGGAACATATCCACTCCCAACTTTTAAAGACAGTCACACCACTGACATGATAGTTAAGGCCCTGGAAGCAAAGTTAGCTGAAATGCTAACCCAGCTTTGGACAGCAGTAGCTTCCTCTTTTATGGAGGCCCGGCTCTGAGGTGGTGGGAGGGGCAGGAATGCTGTCTCCCTCCCTGAACCAGTATTAATTGCACAGGATATTGCCACAAAACCTACATTTTATTGACAAATCATCTCAGCCATTCCTCTTCTGCGCTTCCTGTTTTATAAGTTTCAAATCTACAAAACCTTCCCCTTGACAGTCACTGCCCAGGGGTTGCTGCAGGCAGAGGAACCTGAGCAGTAACACTGTGACATCAGAGGTAACTCAGCCACCTGTCGCTCACTGACTCCACAAACGCTGAGCGTAGACCCTGACCCTGCGGCCTGCCTTGGGCATCGCTCCCACTGAAACCTGCAGGCTCATTTGCTGACTTATGCAAATCGCCCGTGGAGAGTCAGCACTGACTGGCTGAATTAACTCCCAAGTCACAACGCCCTTCAGCTTCCAGCACCAATGTAAGTGGCACAGTGTGGAAATCAGACTTTTCTGGCGGTGTTGTTTTCCAATTGTCACCAAAATCAACAATGTTCTTCCCACTGATGCCTAGAAATTCCCTGAAATATTGGAATGAATTGGATGTAGCCTTCCAAAATTATGGCCTTCCAGACAGACAAAGAAATGCTGTTGAATTGAGCCTTGGGCCTCACTGCACTCAGCCAAGAGTGCCTGAGTCTCCTCCCTATTAACTCATCAATAGCCCCCCTCTTGGCAGATCAGTGTGGAGACTCTCAGGCCTGGAGGCCGAGCATTCTCAACTAGTCACCACAGGAGATCACTATAGTGGAGATCACCATCAGCGCACAATTCCAGTCCCACCTCTTTGTGAGGGTCTCCTACAATGACAGCTGGAGCACAGCCCCACCCTCCCCAGGAAGAAGAGCAGCAGAGAAAAGAGAAGAAGAGACAAGAGGGAAGGAGGAAGAGAGAAGCAAAAAGGGACAAATTCCAACGCCCCCAGCGAATCTCAGATTCATAAATTCCAAGCCCAGAAGGAACCACTCTGCTCTGACTTTCTGTTTCACATCGGCCATAGAACGTCCCTCAAAATAATTTCCATAGGAATTAGAGCAGATTTTTTTTAGAAAAACACCTAATCTTGATTTTAAAAAAGGCCAGTTGAGAGGATTCAGCACATCCCTCGGTGAATTGCTCCAAACGCTGAGGTTAAAAATGCTCTTCTTATTTCCAATGTGAATTGGTCTAGCTTCAGCTTCCAGCCACTATCTGCTCATAACCTTTATCTGCTGAAGTGAAGAGCCCATTAGTAAATATTTGTTCTCTTAGGCTCATCCTTAACCTTGTCTTTGATTGAGCTCCTGTAGTCTGTCAGCACAAGGCATGTGTTCTAATCCTTTCATCGTTCATGTGGCTCTTCTGTGGACCCTCTCCAACTGATCAGCATCTGTCTCAAATTGTGGACACCAGAAATGGACACAATATTCCAGGAGTGGCTGCACCAGTGCCCAGTACCGAGAGATATAGAACCTCTCTCCTTCTACCTGAGAAGCTGCTAGGATAGAGTCCCCCATCTTGTACAGAGAGCCTGTATTTTTTCTTACCTTCTACACAGATGATGATTTCTTTCAACAAAATCCACACAGAAATGCAAAAACTCCCAAAGAATCTCCTCCACCCCAATCCGCTCCTGGTCCTCACCGAGAGACTGCGAGATGGAGGCTTGCTGCAGCAAGGCTACAGGGGTCTCTGAGGTTCCCCCTGCCCCGCATCCCTGTCCTGCCGGGCTGTTGTCAAGGGAGCTCTGTGAGGTCACAGCCGCCTCATCGCTTTTGCCCAATAGGCTGAGTTCCTGCCAAAGGCCTGTGTGAAGTCACTGCCACGCTCACCTTTCCCTTGAAGTCCTGATGTCTGCCCCTGGCCAGCCCGGCTGGATGTTTGAGCTGTACCCCGGATCACCTCACTTGCTCATTATTGATTCTGGGGAGCAAGCAGGCCACCCAGTAAAACACAGAGCCTGTTCCTCACCCCACCCTGTGAAACACAGGGTGCCCAGGCACAGGGCCCCCCAGTCAGAGGGGGCCCCAGGGCTGGGCAGCTGCGGGGGCAGAAGTTTGATCCTGCCAGCTCCTGGGGTTCCTGCTGCAGGCTCCGCCCCAAACCAGCAACTAAGCTCCCCTCCCCGCCTCCTCCCCCAAACATGCCGCGTTCCCGCCCCTTCCTCTCCCGCTCCCTCCCAGTGCTTCCCCTGCTGCCGAACAGCTGTTTGCCGGCGTTCAGGTCGCTCCGGGAGGGAGGGGGAGGAGCAGGGCCGCAGGGCGCTGGGAACGGAGGCGGAGAAGAGGCGGAGGCGGGGCCTTGGGGAAGGGGGTGGAATCGGGGCAGGGCAGAGGAAAGGTAGGGCCCCCGTACTCCCCCTACACATACCCCACCCAGCCCCCTGCCATGAGCCACTCAGGGCAGGGGGCTGGGAGCACCCCCACAACCTCAGCCCACACCCGCAGCCCCCTGCCCTGACTCTGCACCCCCTCACGAATCCCCAACCCCCTGCCCTCTCTGACTGCTGCAGCCCCCCACATACCCAGGCCCCCCACCCCATGCCCTGAATCCTGCACCCCCCTACATCCCCACCCCTAACCTGAGCACCAAATGGGGACTCCAGCACTCCCTCACACACTCCCAGCCCTGACTCCTGCAGCCCCCTCATACATCCCCTGCCTCCTGCCCACCCTGACTCCTGCCGCCCCCCCCCACATCCCCACCTGCACCCCTCGCACCAAACGGGAGCTGCCCCAGGTCAGCACTCCACACCCCAACCTCCTTCCCCAACCCTGAGCCCCCCTCCCGCACCCTAACTCCTGGTTAGACCCTGCACCCCAACCCTCAGCCTGCACCTGCAGCCTAACTCCCTCCCAGACCCTGCACCCCCAGCCCTGAGCCTCCTCCTGCACCCTAAGTCCTGGCCAGACCCTGCACCCCAAAGTTTTTTTACATTTTCTTTTCATAAAGTGCTTTTATCAAAAGTGCTTTACAGTAGTTAGCTAACGGTAGAAACAATATTTGGAAAGGTCATTAAGTGTTCCGCCGAGACCCTCAGCAATCCTCAAGTGGTCTGTGGAAAAATAAGTTAGACTACAAAAACAGTCAAGTACCTCACTTTATTTTCATTTACTTCCTGTGACTTATAGAAGGAGGATGAAGAAAAAGAAAGAATGAAAAACGGGATCCTGGGGGGAAAGATAAGAGAGAATGTTCTTTTTCTTGGCTGGGTCCCAAGGAGGGGCCCCAATAATGAAGCTGGGCACAGGGCCCCAATAACTCTAAATCCGCCACTGCCCCCAGCCTCTCCCGCCCGCCGGTGGGCCCCGGAGATCGGCACCTGCCCCTCCCTGCCGCAATCAGCTGTTTCGCGGCATGCAGGGAGGCCGGGAGGGAGGAGTAAGGACGCGGCGCGCTCGAGGGAGGAGGTGGAATTGGGTGGGAAGAGGCGGGGCGGGGACAGAGCCTGGGGTAGAGCTGGGGGTCGAGCACCCACCAGCACTTTGAAAAGTCGGCACCTGTGGCTAAACCTGCTTGCAATGGGTTCCATGCTCCCTGGCTCTTCCGCAGCTGCCGCCTGTGGGGTTAATAGGCCTCCAGCAAGGGGACTGTTGGCTCCTGACTGAAACTCAGTGGGGCTTTTGGTTGCCATCTCCCTGTGCCAAAAGAAATGGGAACGGTCAATGAGTAGGGCTCTACCAAGTTCACGGCCGTGAAAAACGCATCACAGACCGTGAAATCTGGTCTTTTATGTGCCCTGTACTGTACAGATTTCACAGGGGAGACCAGCGTTTCTCAAATTGGGGGTCCTGACCCAAAAGGGAGTTGCAGGGAGGTCACAAGGTTATTTTAGGGGGATCAGGGTAGTGCCACCCTTCCTTCTGTGCTACCTTCTGAGCTGGGTGGCTGGAGAGCGATGGCTGTTGGCTGGGCACCCAGCTCTGAAGGCCGCACCCTGCCACCAGCAGCGCAGAACTAAGGGTGGCCATACCATACCATGCCACCCTTACTCCTGCATTGCTGCCTTCACAGCTGGGCGGCCAGAGGGTGGCGGCTGCTGACCGAGGGCCCAGGGCTGCAGGCAGCAGCGCAGAAATAAGAATAGCCTGGTATGGTATTGCCACCCTGACTTCTTCGCTGCTGCTGGCGGCGGCTCTGCCTTCTGAGCTGGGCTCCCCGCCAGCAGCCGCTGCTCTCCAGCTCCCAGCTCTGAAGGCAGGGCCGCCACCAGCAGCTGCACAGAAGTAAGGGCAGCAGGACCGCAACCCCCCCTACAATAACCTTGTGACCCCTCCCCACAACTCCTTTCTGGGTCAGGACCCCTACATTGACACCACCGTGAAATTGCAGATTTAAATAGCCGAAATCATTTAAATTTGATTTTTAAAATCCTATGACTATGAAATTGACCAAAATGGACCATGAATTTGGTAGGGCCCTACCAATGAGAAATCAAGGTCCCCAGGGCCAATGGGGAGAAGCCACGGCTCCAGCTCGGCCTGATTGACAGGGCAAGCAGGCTAATGAGGGAGTCAGGAGCCCAGGGCCTGTCCTCAGGGTGAGCTGGAGCTGACGGAGGCGGAGCAGAGCTGAGCTGGGGGCAGAGCTGCCCAGCAGCCAGAACCAGAGGGGCCAGAGAAGCAGCCCAGGGGAGCTCAGGGGAGCTGAGCCAGAGCCGAACAAGAGCAGCGCTGAGGCAGGTGGAGATGGAGCAGCCACGTGGACGGGGAGCCAGGGCTGAGCTACAGCGGGGAGCTACGGACCCAGAGCTGGGGAGCAGACGCCGGCCATGAGCCGCTGGGAAGTGCGAGTGGAGGCCCTGGGCAGGGAGATGCCACCAGACAAAAGGACTTGCAGGCCGGACTTCAGGGGCACCATTTAGGGAGGGCAGCAGGGGCACCTGCTTTCCCTGCCCCTGAGTTTTGTACCACATTTGGTGAAGTCTGCAGCAGGAGGGAAGATGCTGACCCCCATTCCCCCGCCCCGCTGCTGCCCTATTCCACTGCTGTCTGCAGCTGCCACGCTGCCCCCGCTCCCCCACCATGGAGCCACTGCTGGCCAAGCTGCTCAGGACCGGGAGCCTGCCTCCTGATCTGCTGCACAGAGCTAGGTGGGGGCTGATGTCAGGGTGTCCCCCTGCCCATGTAACCAGTCTCCATTGAGCTGGGGTGCGGGGACGGAGCCTGTCTTGGCTGGTGCCTCTGGCTCTGATGTGGGAGTTGCTGCTGTACTGAACAAGCTTTCAGGCTCCTGAGTGCTCGGCTTAAAGAGACAGCTGGCTGACACACTCACTCAGGCACATGCTCACTCCCCCCGCAACACACACCCAGTCTCCCTCGCACTCCCCGCCCAACAAACACACACTCACACGCAGTCTCCCTCACATGCGTCCCACAACAGACACGCTTTCTCTCTTTCTCACACACACTTGTAGTGGTGCTATTATTACATCTGGATACTTCCTGTCAAAACGTACATATGTTCTCTGCCATTTTATTTTGTCAACGTTCGCTAAGGATTACAGTGCTGTTACTTTACAGTTTTTTGCCTGGTCTGTGCATTTCACAATTTTATTTCTCTCTTATGATTAAATTTAATTCTGAGCAGTGAGTTCTAAAATGCCGAACCTGTCCTGGCTGGAGTAATTATCCTTATTACTTTTATTACCAAATTATGCTTTTGTCATTCATTGATTAAAGTGGTACAATCAAATAATAATATCCTTCTAGAATGTAAATTTATCTTGTACTCGCCTTAGCAGAGCCAGTTTAAAACAACATTAGCTAAACACAGAACCTTAGACGCTGCAGATGAAGGTCGCTTATTTTCAAATTGTATTTTTAGTTATCTCTGTAAAATAACTTAAAATTTGTACAAAAATTAATGTGGTTCCAAGTAATGATGGAGTCAAATGTTAGTGAGTTACGTACATGATTTACATTGGTAAACATAAATGCCAAAATAATTAGAAAAATAAATTTGTTTCCTTAATAAAAGAGGGGAAAAAACTTAACCACGCATGTTAAAATTAAATACGTTTTTAGTGGAGTGAAAAACAGATGACTAAAATGGAGTGGATAATGGCCGTAACACAGAGTGTGTCTGTTAGAGAAAGTAAGCAGATTTTATTTATCTCTACTAAAGATAGTGTACAAAGTATCAAACTTGTGTTTCTGATATCTGTGTCAAGGCTCCAAAACCGATACCTCAAGCTTTGGGATTGGGACTATCTTGCTGTGTTATCTCCTGATTGATTTAAATTTGCAAAAAAATATATACAAACACCAATTAAAGCCATATTTTAAGTTTATATTAGGGCTGTCAATTAATCGCCATTAATTCACGCGATTAAACTCAAAAAATTAATCGCAATTTAAAAAATGTATCGCAATTAATCGCCGTTTTATTAAATATTTTGGATATATTTTCATATATACTGTATTTTGTGTTGTAATTGAAATCAAAGTGTATCTTATTTTTGATTACAAATATTTGCACTGTAAAAATGATAAACAAAATAAAATTGACAAACAAATTTGTTTAAACAAATAAACAAACATTAATGAAGATATTGAACAAAACCGGCCCCAGGACTGACCCTTGGGGCACATCGCTTGATACCAGCTGCCAACTAGACATGGAGCCATTGATCACTACCCGTTGAGCCCGACAATCTAGCCAGCTTTCTATCCACCTTATAGTACATGGCAGAGGGGCATTGCTGGCACATGATGGCATATATCACATTGGTAGATGTGCAGGTGAACGAGCCCCTGATGGCGTGGCTGATGTGATGACCTGTGAGAGGAACTTCAGCCACAGCTCCAAACTCATGATCCACCAGAGGACCCATAGCAGAGAGCGGCCGTACAGTTGCCACCTGTGTGGGAAGAGCTTTGTGAGCAGTTTGCACCTGCTCAGCCATCAGCAGGTCCACACAGGTGAGCAGCCCTACAGGTGCGAGGAGTGTGGGAAAAGGTTCCTCTGGAACTCCAAGCTGATCAGCCACCAGAAGACCCACACAGGGGTCAAACTCCATCGCTGCTCCCAATGTGGAAAAAGGTTCAGCCAGAGCTCGACTCTGATGAGACACCAGAAGATCCACACAGGACAGAAGCCCTACAAGTGTCCCCATTGCGGGAAGAGCTTCGGTGAGCGGTCCAACCTGCTCACCCATCAGAAGACCCACCTGGGTTACAGATCCTACTTCTGCCCTGAGTGTGGACAGAGCTTCAGACAGAGCTCCAACCTGATCCGGCACCAGCGCATCCACACTGGGGAGCAGCCTTACAAATGCTCTGACTGCGGGAAAGGCTTCAACCAGAACTCGGACCTCATGAAACACTGGAGGATCCACATGTCAGAGAGGCCCTATAGTTGCCCCCAGTGTGGGAAGAGCTTCAGCCAGAGCTCAACCCTGATTCAGCACCAGAAAACCCACATAGGAGAGAGACCTCATAAATGCCCTAAGTGTGGGAAGAGCTTTAGCCAGAACTCAGCCCTGATCAAACACCAGAGGAGCCACATGGGAGAGAGACCCTATAAATGCCCCGAGTGCGGGAAGAGCTTTGGTCAGTGCTAAATTCTCACTCAGCACCAGGAGACCCACACTGGGGAGAGATCCTATAAATGCCCCATGTGCCAGAGACGGTTCAGCCGGAGCTCCAACTTCATCGAGCACCAGAGAGTCCACTTGGGCAAGAGACCCTATAAATGCCTGGAATGTGGGAAATCCTTCAGCCAGAGCTCCCACCTTGTCCAGCATCAGAGAATCCATGTGCAGGAGGAGCCAACCATGGATCTGCCTTACATTAGTAGGGCCCTACCAAATTCACGGCCATGAAAAATGTATCAGGAACCGTGAAATCTGATTTCCTCTGTGAAATCTAGCGATTGTAGGGGCAGGGCTGGCCTTACAGGTGGACAAATGGGCAACCGCCAAGGGCCCCATGGTCGGGGGGTGCCAGGGTAACCCCCCACCCCACACACAGCCAGCCCAAGCAGCTGGAGCCCTTTAACTCCCAAGCGCTAGGCTCCAACTGCTAGGCCTGGATGGACTGGAGAGGGACAGGACTTCCTCTTCCTCTGCACAGGCTGCTCCCAAGGTCGGGTCAGACCTGTCTCTGGGAACCTCCCCTGGCTGCAGGAAGCTCCGTGGCCGCTGGCTGGGAGTTCAGCGCTGCAGGCAGTGTGGCCACTGGCAGCAGCGCACCCGTGAGTGCGGCACGGCACAGCGTGGTACTGCCACCACCCGTCGGTCTGTGCTGCTGCTAGCAGCGGCGCTGCCTTCAGAGCTGGGTGCCCGGCCAGCAGCTGCCCTCTGGCTGCCCAGCTCTGAAGGCAGCAGTACAGAAGTAAGAGTGGCAATATCATGACCCCCCTACAACAACCTTCGAACCCTCCCCCCCGAACCCTGGTTTGGGTTGGGACCCCCAAGGTTACAACACCGTGAAATTTCAGGTTTAAATATCTGAAACCGTGAAATGTATTACGTTTAAAATCCTGTGACCATAAAATTGACGGAAATGGACCGTGAATTTGGTAGGGCCCCATACATTAGGCATGACTCATGTTAAAGACACTGTATTATTACAATAGCACCTGGACGCCCCAGCTGAGATCAGCGTCCCCATTATGCCAGGTGCCGCACAGATCCTGACTGGGAGCAGGTTCCCAGGTGCCAGGTGCCGCACAGATCCTGACTGGGAGCAGGTTTCCCAGGTGCCAGGTGCCGCTCAGATGCTGACTGGGAGCAGGTTTCCCAGGTGCCAGGTGCCACTCAGATCCTGACTGGGAGCAGGTTCCCAGGTGCCAGCTGCCGCACAGATCCTGACTGGGAGCAGGTTCCCAGGTGCCAGGTGCCGCACAGATCCTGACTGGGAGCAGGTTCCCAGGTGCCAGGTGCCGCACGGATCCTGACTGGGAGCAGGTTCCCAGGTGCCAGGTGCCGCACAGATCCTGACTGGGAGCAGGTTTCCCAGGTGCCAGGTGCCGCACGGATCCTGACTGGGAGCAGGTTTCCCAGGTGCCAGGCCGCACGGATCCTGACTGGGAGCAGGTTTCCCAGGTGCCAGGTGCCGCACGGATCCTGACTGGGAGCAGGTTCCCAGGTGCCGCACGGATCCTGACTGGGAGCAGGTTCCCAGGTGCCAGGTGCCGCACGGATCCTGACTGGGAGCAGGTTCCCAGGTGCCAGGTGCCACACAGATCCTGACTGGGAGCAGGTTCCCAGGTGCCAGGTGCCGCACAGATCCTGACTGGGAGCAGGTTCCCAGGTGCCGCACAGATCCTGACTGGGAGCAGGTTCCCAGGTGCCAGGTGCCGCACAGATCCTGACTGGGAGCAGGTTTCCAGGTGCCGCACAGATCCTGACTGAGAGCAGGTTCCCAGGTGCCAGGCACTGCACGGACCCTTTCTGAGATAAAGGCCTCCATTGTACCAGGCCCTACACAGACCCTGACTGAAATCAGTGTCCCCACGGTGCACTGCACAAACACACAATAAGTCAGTCCCTGCCCCAAAGAGCTCACAGCCTAAATAGACGAGACAGGGAAAGTGAGGACTGTTTCCTCCATTTTATAATAGAGAGACAGAAAGACTAAGGGTAACATTTGTAAAAGCAGCTAAGAGACTTAGGAGCCTAAGGCCTGGTCTACACTACAAAGTTTTGTTGGCCTTGCTGTGTCATCTGGGATTGTGAAAAAAATCCGTGCCTGGATCAGCTGATATAGCTGTGCCAGCAGAACCCCTGGTGTAGACACAACTATCCTGATAGAAGAGGGCTTCTGTTGGCATGTTCGGGTAGATGGTGTAGCTATTCTTCCGACAGCTTACACCGTGTTTCCACTAGGGGGCGCTGCTGGTATAGCTATACTAGCCAAGGCTCTGTGGTGTAGACAAGCCTTAAGTCCCATGTCAAAAGTGAATTAGGCACCTAAGTCTCATTGAAAGGCTCCTAAGGGTATGTCTACACTACGAAATTAAGTCGAATTTATAGAAGTCGTTTTTTTAGAAATCGGTTTTATATATTCGAGTGTGTGTGTCCCCACAGAAAATGCTCTAAGTGCATTAAGTGCATTAACTCGGCGGAGCGCTTCCACAGTACCGAGGCAAGCGTCGACTTCCGGAGCGTTGCACTGTGGGTAGCTATCCCACAGTTCCCGCAGTCTCCGCTGCCCATTGGAATTCTGGGTTGAGATCCCAATGCCTGATGGGGCTAAAACATTGTCGCAGGTGGTTATTGGGTACATATCGTCAGCCCCCCGTTCCCTCCCTCCCCCCCCCGTGAAAGCAAGGGCAGACAATCATTTCGCGCCTTTTTTCCTGAGTTACCTGTGCAGACGCCATACCACGGCAAGCATGGAGCCCGCTCAGCTCACTTTGGCAATTAGGAGCACATTAACCACCACACGCATTATTCAGCAGTATATGCAGCACCAGAACATGGCAACGCGATACCGGGCGAGGAGGCGACGTCAGCGCGGTCCCGTGAGTGATCAGGACATGGACACAGATTTCTCTGAAAGCATGGGCCCTGACAATGCATGCATCATGGTGCTAATGGGGCAGGTTCATGCTGTGGAACGCCGATTCTGGGCTCAGGAAACAAGCACAGACTGGTGGGACCGCATAGTGTTGCAGGTCTGGGACGATTCCCAGTGGCTGCGAAACTTTCGCATGCGTAAGGGCACTTTCATGGAACTTTGTGACTTGCTTTCCCCTGCCCTGAAGCGCATGAATACCAAGATGAGAGCAGCCCTCACAGTTGAGAAGCGAGTGGCGATAGCCCTGTGGAAGCTTGCAACGCCAGACAGCTACCGGTCAGTTGGGAATCAATTTGGAGTGGGCAAATCTACTGTGGGGGCTGCTGTGATGCAAGTAGCCCACGCAATCAAAGATCTGCTGATATCAAGGGTAGTGACCCTGGGAAATGTGCAGGTCATAGTGGATGGCTTTGCTGCAATGGGATTCCCTAACTGTGGTGGGGCTATAGACGGAACCCATATCCCTATATTGGCACCGGAGCACCAAGCCGCCGAGTACATAAACCGCAAGGGGTACTTTTCGATAGTGCTGCAAGCTCTGGTGGATCACAAGGGACGTTTCACCAACATCAACGTGGGATGGCCGGGAAAGGTGCATGATGCTCGCATCTTCAGGAACTCTGGTCTGTTTCAAAAGCTGCAGGAAGGGACTTTATTCCCAGACCAGAAAATAACTGTTGGGGATGTTGAAATGCCTATATGTATCCTTGGGGACCCAGCCTACCCCTTAATGCCATGGCTCATGAAGCCATACACAGGCAGCCTGGACAGTGGTCAGGAGCTGTTCAACTACAGGCTGAGCAAGTGCAGAATGGTGGTAGAATGTGCATTTGGACGTTTAAAGGCGCGCTGGCGCAGTTTACTGACTCGCTTAGACCTCAGCGAAACCAATATTCCCACTGTTATTACTGCTTGCTGTGTGCTCCACAATATCTGTGAGAGTAAGGGGGAGACGTTTATGGCGGGGTGGGAGGTTGAGGCAAATCGCCTAGCTGCTGGTTACGCGCAGCCAGACACCAGGGCGGTTAGAAGAGCACAGGAGGGCGCGGTACGCATCAGAGAAGCTTTGAAAACCAGTTTCATGACTGGCCAGGCTACGGTGTGAAAGTTCTGTTTGTTTCTCCTTGATGAACCCCCCCGCCCCTTGGTTCACTCTACTTCCCTGTAAGCTAACCACCCTCCCCTCCTCCCTTTAATCATTGCTTGCAGAGACAATAAAGTCATTGCTGCTTCACAGTCATGCATTCGTTATTCATTCATCACACAAATAGGGGGATGACTACCAAGGTATCCCAGGAGGGGTGGTGGAGGAGGGAAGGAAAATGCCACACAGCACTTTAAGCACAGCACTTTAAAAGTTTACAACTTTAAAATTTATTGAATGACAGCCTTCTTTTTTTTGGGCAATCCTCTGTGGTGGAGTGGCTGGTTGGCCGGAGGCCCCCCCACCGCGTTCTTGGGCGTCTGGGTGTGGAGGCTATGGAACTTGGGGAGGAGGGCGGTTGGTTACAGAGGGGCTGCAGTGGCAGTCTGTGCTCCAGCTGCCTTTGCTGCAGCTCAACCATACACTGGAGCATACTGGTTTGGTCCTGCAGCAGCCTCAGCATTGAATCCTGCCTCCTCTCATCACGCTGCCGCCACCTTTGAGCTTCAGCCCTGTCTTCAGCCCGCCACTTACTCTCTTCAGCCCGCCACTTACTCTCTTCAGCCCGCCACCTCTCCTCCCGGTCATTTTGTGCTTTCCTGCACTCTGACATTATTTGCCTCCACGCATTCGTCTGTGCTCTGTCAGTGTGGGAGGACAGCATGAGCTCGGAGAACATTTCATCGCGAGTGCGTTTTTTTTTCTTTCTAAGCTTCACTAGCCTCTGGGAAGGAGAAGATCCTGTTATCATTGAAACACATGCAGCTGGTGGAGAAAAAAAAAGGGACAGCGGTATTTAAAAAGACACATTTTATAAAACAGTCGCTACACTCTTTCAGGGTAAACCTTGCTGTTAACATTACATACATAGCACATGTGCTTTCGTTACAAGGTCACATTTTGCCTCCTCCCACCGCGTGAACGGATTTTGGTTGAATGCCAGCAAACATACACTGCAATGCTTTGTTCTACAGTGATTCCCGAGTACGTGTTACTGGCCTGGAGTGGTAAAGTGTCCTACCATGAAGGACGAAATAAGGCTGCCCTCCCCAGAAACCTTTTGCAAAGGCAGAACCGCAAATGCCAGGGCAAAGTAATCCTTTCACATGCTTGCTTTTAAACCATGTATAGCATTTTAAAAGGTACACTCACCAGAGGTCCCTTCTCCGCCTGCTGAGTCCAGGAGGCAGCCTTGGGTGGGTTCGGGGGGTACTGGCTCCAGGTCTAGGGTGAGAAACAGTTCCTGGCTGTCGGGAAAACCGGTTTCTCCGCTTGCTTGCTGTGAGCTATCTACAACCTCCTCATCATCATCTTCTTCGTCCCCAAAACCTACTTCCGTATTGCCTCCATCTCCATTGAAGGAGTCAAACAACACGGCTGGGGTAGTGGTGGCTGAACCCCCTAAAATGGCATGCAGCTCATCATAGAAGCGGCATGTTTGGGGCTCTGACCCAGAGCGGCTGTTCGCCTCTCTGGTTTTCTGGTAGGCTTGCCTCAGCTCCTTCAGTTTCACGCGGCACTGCTTCGGGTCCCTGTTATGGCCTCTGTCCTTCATGCCCTGGGAGATTTTCAGAAAGGTTTTGGCATTTTGAAAACTGGAACGGAGTTCTGATAGCACGGATTCCTCTCCCCAAACAGCGATCAGATCCCGTACCTCCCGTTCGGTCCATGCTGGAGCTCTTTTGCGATTCTGGGACTCCATCATGGTCACCTGTGCTGATGAGCTCTGCATGGTCACCTGCAGCTTGCCACGCTGGCCAAACAGGAAATGAGATTCAAAAGTTCGCGGTTCTTTTCCTGTCTACCTGGCCAGTGCATCTGAGTTGAGAGTGCTGTCCAGAGCGGTCATAATGGAGCACTCTGGGATAGCTCCCGGAGGCCAATACCATCGAATTGTGTCCACAGTACCCCAAATTCGAGCCGGCAACGTCGATTTAAGCGCTAATCCACTTGTCAGGGGTGGAGTAAGGAAATCGATTTTAAGAGCCCTTTAAGTCGAAATAAAGGGCTTCATTGTGTGGACGGGTGCAGGTTTAAATCGATTTAACGCTGCTAAATTCGACCTAAAGTCCTAGTGTAGACCAGGGCCTAGTGTCTCATCCGCTTTTGAAACTGTGATTTAGGCTCCTCAGTCACTTTTCAAGCATTTACCCCAGGAATCGATCCCAGCTCTCCTGAGTCCCGGTACAATACCTTTCTCTACAAGGTCATCCTGCTTCGCTTCCTTTTCTGAGCGGACAGAGCCACTAGTGTTGATGGGACCGAAAGCACACTCCCACGCTGAGCTCAGGGGGGTGAGAGGCAGGTTCCATACTGTCAGAGCACTGGCTACGATAAAGGCTGAATGCTCGGGTAAAAAAGGCCCAGTGCAGGGCTTGGCATCCAAGTACAGACTCCAAAGAGACACAAGACTGTTGGTTGATTCCTGAGATTCAGGGCCTGATCCAATTCCCATCACAATCAGTGGGCCAGAGCCTCAGCTGGTGTCAACTGGCATCGCCCCATTGATTCCGGTGGATCTACAGCCCATTCTAGGGTGACCAGATGTCCCAATTTTATAGGAACAGTCCCGATATTTGAGGCTTTTTCTTATATAGAAGCCTATTACCCCCCCCACCCCTGTCCCGATTTTTCACAGATGCTGTCTGGTCACCCTGGCCTATTCACACCAGCTGGGGACCTGGGCCAATGAGAACCTTTCCACTAATTCCAATGGGTGTTGGAACAGCCCTGTAAGTAACACACCCTCCCCCTGTGACAGAAAAATGCAGGCCTGGCCCTGTTTGAAAGCAGCTGTTGAATTCTGTTTTGTTCATGATTCTTGGATTCTCTGTCTTCTTGTGCGATCGGGGAGCTGTATCCTTTCCCCTCCTAGCCCCACCACAGATCCACGTGATCAGCAAGACATCTGACTGGCCAATGGCGTTAGTATCTTCTGAGACTCCAATCAGGGACACAAATGGCCCCATGCTCTGCTGTAATGACTTTGGACGAGAGGCCGGTTGTATCTGTCGTTTGCAAAGACCCCAATAAATAAAATCTGGTTTTATTTCATATGGAAAATGCTTCGTTTCAAGATTGGGAGACTAGCGGAAAGACTAATTAATTACTCTTATTATTGTTAACCTTAACAGATCTTAATGGCCTCCTGTAAGATCAGGGCTCCATTGTGCCAGGTGGGACGCAGACACAGAATAAGAGATAATGGAGGCCCTAAAGAGGTTAATATGAGATAGCAAAGGGCAGGAGCAGGGTGACCAGATGTCCCGATTTTATAGGGACAATCCCGATTTTGGGGTCTTTTTCTCACATAGGCACCTATTACCCCCACCTCCTGTCCCAATTTTTGACACTCGCTGTCTGCTCAGCCTCGGCAGGAGGGAAACACCCACAAAGAGAGGAATGATTTGCCCAAGGTCTCCCAATAGTTGAGCGGTAGAGACAGGTACGCAGGAACCTCCCAGACCAAGGGTGGCCAACCTGAGCTCGAGAAGGAGCCAGAATTTACCAATGTACATTGCCAAAGAGCCACAGTTATACATCAGCAGCCCCAGATCCGCTCCCCCACCCCACTCCCAGCGCCTCCCGCCCACCTGCAGCCCCGCCGATCAGCGCCTCCCCCTCCCTCCGGCACCTCTCAATCAGCTGTTTTGTGGCGTGCAGGAGGCTCTGGGGGGGAGGAGCGAGGTCACGGCAGGCTCAGGGGAGGGGGCGGGAAGGGGTAGAGTGGGGACAGGGCCTGTGGCCGAGCCAGGGGCTGAGCAGTGAGCATCCCCCGGCACATTGGAAAGATGGCGCCCGTAGCTCCAGCCTACGCTGACCGGACATCCCGATTTTGGGGTCTTTTTCTTACATAGGCTCCTATTGCCCCTCACCCCGTGTCCCAATTGTTGACACTTGCTATCTGGCCACCCTACTCCAGCCCCAGAGTCGGTGCCTGTACAAGGAGCCGCATCTTCACTTCTGAAGAGCCGCATGCGGCTCCAGAGCCAGAGGTTGGCCACCCCCGGCCCGGACAATAAACCCAGCCAGCTTTGCTACATTGATAATAAAGGGACATCCGTTGTGTGCGGCACACGGACCCTGCCTCGGCGTTTACAACCTTTGGAACCAAGAGTGGGGAGCTGAGAAGAGCCGTGCTCCCCCCCAGAGGTGGTTGCTGGGAAGGGATTTGCCAGGTAAACAGCCCCTGCGCCCCACCCCAGGGGCCACTGCAATTCAGCACCCGGCGAGGGATCCCTGAATACCCAGCCCCCACCCCAGGGGCCGCTGCATTTCAGCACCCGGCGAGGGATCCCTGAATACCCAGCCCCCACCCCAGAGGTGGCTGCATCTTCAGCCAAGACCTAGGTAGGATTTGCAAGGCGTCCAAAAGGCTCTTCTGTGGCAGACGTTGAAGACATACGGGAGGCTCTTGGACTGGGATCTCTGCAGTGATGGGACAGGGCCCCCCCGCATCATCCCCCACCCCAGGGTGAGCTCTCGCCCCTCTTCCCTGGGAAAAGCTGCCCCCCAGCCGCAACCAGCGGAGCTCCTCAGGCCGCGGGCTCCTCGCAAGGACTCGGAAGTTGCCGCCAAGGGGTCTGAATAACGCAGGGACCTTCCTGTTCCCAGCTGCCCCCTCGGAAAGCGGCGGCGGCGGCGGGGTCCCAGCGCGGGGCCAGCGCGCCCGGCCCCCGGGGGAGCCCCGCCAGCGGCGCGCCGGGCAGGGGAACCCGCAGGGCCGGGCTGGGGGATCGGAGCCAAATGGGGGCTAGAGAGACCCCCCCCCCCAGCCGGGATGCTGCGGGATAAACCCAGGGAGCTTTGTGTGTAGCCAATAGCCGCTGTTTCCTTCCCCCCGCATGGAGCCAGGGGACGAGCCGGGGCTCCCGGATCGCCAGGGCTCCCCGGGAAGGGGGATCCCCAGAGGCGCCCGCACCGGTGAGGAATGAGCGAAGGGGGGAGCCCCAGTTCCGCCAGCGGCTGGGTTACACTCGCCCCCCGTCCTTCCCCGGAGCTGGGGGGTCCTGCCGGCCGGCCGGGCTTGTCCAGCCTGGGGCAGACCCGGGAGCTTGGGAAGGGGCCGCAGAGAAGAGGACGCGCAGGGGGGCGATCGCTGCTGCTCTCCGAAGCCGGGCCGGACGCCTGGGTTCTATTCCCTCGCCCCCCCCCTCCCCCCAACTCCGCCTCTGGCCTCGGCTGCGGGGCCCTGGGGAGCCGCCTGCCCGCTCTGGGCCTCCCTTTCCCCGTCACTTCTTGGCTCTCTAGGTTGTGAGGGCAGGGACTGTTTCTCGGGGGGGTGGGAGTGCAGTACCTGGCAGGAGGGGGCCCTGACTTTAGCCGGAGTCTGTGCAGTGCAAGGCCTAAATGGGGCCCCAGATCTGAGTCAGGGTCTGTGCAGCGCCTGGCAGGAGGGGGCCGTGATTTTAGCCGGAGTCTGTGCAGTGCGCGGCGTAATGGGGCCCCAGATCTCAGTCAGGGTCTGTGCAGCGCCTGGCGTAATGGGGCTCTGGTCTCAGTCTCATCTCTGAGCAGCACTGAGCAGGACGAAGCACGTCAGAGCAGGGTCTGGGGGGCTCTGGCTGTGGGATTGGTACAAATGTTGATTTCTTTGTAGCCAAGCCCTTTGCCATCCCCTCTCCCGGGCACAGCCCTGTCTGGACTCTCTCGCTCTCTTCCAGCAGGTGCCGGGACAGAGGAGGAGAATCCCCAGCCGGAAGGACCTGCAGGAACGGAGTCTCGCGGGATGTCCCAGAGCCCTGCCTGGGGAGACACCATTTGCGTGGGACAGCAGCCGGGAGATCCCGCAGGGGAGACCGCTGAAGGGTCAGAGGGCCCCGAGCTGCTTCCCAAACCCCTCAAGGGGCAGAAATCCACCCTCTGCCCCGACTGCGGGAAGAGCTTCGGGAACAGCTCGCACCTGGCCCGCCACCGCCGCACGCACACGGGGGAAAAGCCCTACGCCTGCCCCGAGTGCGGCAAGAGGTACCGGCAGGACTCGCACCTGGCCCAGCACCGGCGCTCCCACACCGGTGAGCGCCCCTACCAGTGCACCGAGTGCGGCAAGGCCTTCGCCCAGAGCTCCAACCTCATCATCCACCAGCGCACCCACACGGGCGAGCGCCCCTACACCTGCGGGGAGTGCGGGCGCAGCTTCGGGCACAGCTCGGACCTGGCCCAGCACCGGCGGGTTCACACGGGGGAGAAGCCCTTCCCCTGCCCGCAGTGCGGCAAGCGTTTCGCCCAGAGCTCCAAGGTGGCCCAGCACCAGCGCTTCCACACCGGCGAGCGCCCCTTCGGCTGCCCGGACTGCGGCAAGGCCTTCCGGCTCAGCGCCGACCTGCTGCGGCACCGGCGTGCCCACACCGGCGAGAAGCCCTACGGCTGCGCCCAGTGCGGCAAGCGCTTTGTGGAGAGCTCCCACCTCCTCCGGCACCAGCGCACCCACATGGGCGAGCGGCCCTACCGCTGCCCGCAGTGCGGCCAGGGCTTCAGCCAGAGCTCCAACCTCGCCCAGCACCAGCGCACCCACCGGGGCGAGCGGCCCTACGTCTGCGGCGACTGCGGCAAGGCCTTCGGCGTCAGCTCGGCGCTGCTGCAGCACCACCGCACCCACACCGGCGAGCGGCCCTACCGCTGCCCCCAGTGCGGCAAGAGCTTCCGCGTCTCCTCCACCTACAACGTCCACCGGCGCACCCACACCGGGCTCAAGCCCTACGCCTGCGCCGACTGCGGCAAGGCCTTCAGCCGCAGCTCTGCCCTGCTCCAGCACCAGAGCACCCACACCGGCGAGCGGCCCTACCGCTGCAGCCACTGCGGGAAGGGCTTCGGGCAGAAGGCGGCCATGGCCCAGCACCAGAGGACTCACCTGGGCCAGGAGCCGACTGGAGTGATCCCGCTGGGGGACTGGGGCGCGTCCCAGCTCGGACAGAGCCAGCAGGAGGAGGCGGAGGAGGAGGAGGAGGGTGATGAGGCAGGAAGCAAGGAGAGCACCGGGCTGGGGTGACTGGGACCAGGGCACCAGGAAGGGAATATGTACCTGGCGGGGCAACGAAGGGAAAAGTGGAAGCTGCAGTGGACGCTGAGGGGATTGGTAGTAGGAGGATCACTGTGATGGTTCGAGGCGGCCTGGTTCAAGCTCCCGGGTAGAAGGGGAGGGGACTACGTGTCTGTGGGGAACGGGTGGCAGGGGACAGGAAGGGCCGCACGTGTCTGGGGGGAATGGGAAGGGCCATACGTGTCTGGGGGGAACATAAGAATATAAGAACGGCCCTACTGGGTCAGACCAAAGGTCCATCTAGCCCAGCGTCCTGTCTACCGACAGTGACCAATGCCAGGTGCCCCAGCGGGAATGCACAGAACAGGCAATCATTGAGTGATCCATCCCCTGTCGCTCATTCCCAGCTTCTGGCAAACAGAGGCTAGGGACACCATCCCTGTCCATCTTGGCTAATAGCCATTGATGGACCTGTCCTCCATGAATTTATCTAGTTCTTTTTTGAACCCTGTTATTGTCTTGATCTTCACAACATCATCTGGCAAGGAGTCCCACAGGTTGACCGTGCATTGTGTGAAGAAATACTTCCTTTTGTTTGTTTTAAACCTGCTGCCTATTAATTTCATTTGGTGACCCCTAGCTCTTGTGTTATGAGAAGTAGTAAACAACGCTTCCTTATCTACTTTCTCTACACCTGTCATGATTTTATAGACCTCAATCATATCTCCCCTTAGCCATCTCTTTTCCAAGCTGAAAAGTCCCAGTCTTATTAATCTCTCCTCATATGGAATCCGTTCCAAACCCCTAATAATTTTTGTTGCCCTTTTCTGAACCTTTTCCAATTCCAATATATCTTTTTTGAGATGGGGCGACCACATCTGCACACAGTATTCAAGATGTGGGCTTACCATGGATTTATATAGAGGCAATATGATATTTTCTGTCCTGTTATCTATCCCTTTCTTAATGATTCCCAACGTTCTGTTCGCTTTTTTGACTGCCACTGCACATTGAGTGGATGTTTTCAGAGAACTATCCACAATGACTCAATGGTCTCTTTCTTGAGTGGTAACAGCTAATGTAGACCCCATCATTTTATATGCATGGTTGGGATTGTGCTTTCCATTGTGCATTACTTTGCATTTATCAACATTAAATTTCATCTGCCATTTTGTTGCCCAGTCACCCAGTTTTGTGATATCCTTTTGTAGTTCTTCACAGTCTGCCTGGGTCTTAACTATCTTCAGTAATTTTGTATCATCTGCAAATTTTGCCACCTCACTGTTTACCCCTTTTTCCAGATCGTTTATGAATATGTTGCATAGGACTGGTCCCAGTACAGACCCCTGGGGGACATCACTGTTTACCTCTCTCCATTCTGAAAACTGACCATTTATACCTACCCTTTGCTTCCTATCTTTTATCCAGTTACCAATCCGTGAGAGCACCTTCCCTCTTATCCTGTGGCAACTTACTTTGCATAAGAGCCTTTGGTGAGAGACCTTGTCAAAGGCTTTCTGAAAATCTAAGTACACTGTATCCACTGGATCCCTTGGTCCACATGCTTCTTGACCCCCTCAAAGAATTCTAGTAGATTGGTGAGGCATGATTTCCCTTTACGAAAACCATGTTGACTCCTTCTCAACAAATTATGTTCATCGATATGTCTGACAATATTGTTCTTTACTATAGTTTCAACCAGTTTGCCTGGTCCTGAAGTCAGGCTTACAGGCCTGTAATTGCCGGGATCACCTCTGGAGCCCTTTTAAAAAATTGGCATCACATTAGTTATCCTCCAGTCATCTGGTAGAGAAGCTGATTTAAATGATAGGTTACCTACCACAGTTAGTAGTTCCACAATTTCACATTTGAGTTCCTTCAGAACTCTTGGGTGATACCATCTGGTCCTGGTGACTTATTGCTGTTTAATTTATCAATTTGTTCCAAAACCTCCTCTAACGATACCTCAGTCTGGGACAGTTCCTCAGATCTGTCACCTAAAAAGAATGGCTCAGGCTTGGGAATCTCCCTCACATCCTCAGCCATGAAGACCGATGCAAAGAATTCATTTAGTTTCTCCACCCTCCTCCGATGGGAACAGGCGGCGGGGGTCGGGAAGGGCAGTACGTGTCTGGCGGGATTGGGATGGGCAGTACCTGTCTTGGGAGAATGGGCGGAGGGGCATGGGAAGGGCGGTATGTGTCTGGGAGGACTGGGTGGCACGGGTCGGGAAGGGCCATACGTGTCTGGGGGGAAGTTGCGAGGGTCGGGAAGGTCAGTACGTGTCTGTGGGGAACAGGCGGTGGGGGATGGGAAGGGCCGTACATGTCTGAGGGGAATGGGAGGAGGGGGACAGGAAGGGCCATGTCTGGGGGGGGAATGTGCGTGGGGAGACAGGAAGGACGGTACGTGTCTGGGGGGGACGGGAAGGGCGGTATGTATCTGGGGGGAATGGGCGGCGGGGGATGGGACGGGTGGTACGTGTCTGGGGGGGACAGGAAGGACGGTACGTGTCTGGCGGGGAAGGGAAGGACGGTACGTGTCTGGCGGGGACGGGAAGGACGATAAGTGTCTGGCGGGGACGGGAAGGACGGTACGTGTCTGGGGGGGACGGGAAGGACGGTACGTGTCTGGCGGGGACGGGAAGGACGATAAGTGTCTGGCGGGGACGGGAAGGACGGTATGTGTCTGGGGGGGACGGGAAGGACGGTACGTGTCGGGGGGGAACGTGCAGCGGGGGATGGGAAGGATGGCACGTGTCGGTGGGATGGGCGGTGGGGGACGGGAAGGACGGTATGTGTCTGTGGGGGATGGGTGGAGGGGGACGGGAAGGATGGTACGTGTCTGGCGGGGTCGGGAAGGGAGGTACGTGTCTGGCGGGGACGGGAAGGGCGGTACGTGTCTGGCGGGGACGGGAAGGGCGGTGAGAGCAGCGCTCTTTCCCCCACGAGCAGCGGCCAGGGCCGTGGCACTCAGAGCATGGGGTCTTGTGCCTTAAGATCCAGGGGTCTTATGTTCAAGTCCTGCTGCTGCCAGCCCCGCCCCAGCCTCTCTCGTCTGAGGCCTGGCTTCGCGGCTGAAATAACCCAGCCTCTTGCTTGGAGCCCTGGCTTGAGCAGCGGGTGCTCTCCCCATGTCGTCCGTGCTGGCCCCCCGCTGTGCTGCAGGGAGCAGGGCGGGGGCCCCGTAGGGGATGTTTTCCCCCTCCAGTCAGTGCTGACCTCAGAGCCCTGCCAGGGGGCGCGGAGCTGCTGTTTCTCAGGTGAGACATCAAACTGAGATCCTGACTCGTTTGCAGCCATTAAGAATCCCCAGCATCAGGACATCAACCTCCCCTCACCCCCCCCCCCCCCCCCCGCAGTCTCAGTGACATACGGGATTCTCCACTTCCTGGCCCAAACCGTTGCTGTGCTCTGTTAATATTGCTTTTTGCAACACCCTACCCCAGAGGTGGCTGCATTTCGCTGGAGATGTGAAGGGAAACCCCTCTTGGATCTGGAGCTCGACACTAACAGGGGGGTTGTAGAACGTACCTGATGGCTGTTTGAGAGCATTAACTACGTGAGTGGAAAGCGTTATAATCACTAGTATTTTATTAGCCCAGTAAGAACTGGGCTCAGCGTACGATTGCCACATTTAAAGAGACGAGCCGGGGAGGCTTTTTGTGTCCAACACACTTTCCAGACCCTTTCTCCTGATTTCCTAGTAATTTGTATTACTCGCTAGTTCCTGGCTAGGTGATCAGTGTCACCCTGTTGGGGCCCCTCTTCCCACCTCCCCAATCCCAATGCTCTGCATTCACCCAGCTCTGGCCCTGGAGTCCCCATTGCCGGGGCAGGGGTTATAACTATGGCCCTACCTAAATTAATGGCCACGAAAAACGTGTCACGGACTGTGAAATCTGGGCTTATGTGAACTTTTACCCTATGCTATAAAAGTATCCTATAGTACAGGGTGACTGTATACAGAAGTACACAGTGCTTCTCAAACTGGGGTTCCCTACCCAAAAGGGGGGCGCAAGGCTATTGTAGAGGGGTCACAGTATTGCCACCCTTACTTCTGCACTGCTGCTGGCTGCAGCGCTGCCTTCAGAGCTGGACACCTGGCCAGCAGCCGCTGCTCTCCAGCCACCCAGCTGTGAAGGCAGCACAGAAGTAAGGGTGGCAATACTGTGACCCCCTACAATAGCCTTGGGGACCCCCCTTTTGGACCGGGACCCCCGGTTTGAGAAACACTGAGTCTTAAGGGCTTTGCATGTTTATCTTTTGCTGTTTTTAAATGCACATTCATGTTTTGGTCCAACACCATGAAATTTAAGATTTAAATATCTGAAACCGGGACAGTCAAGATTTTTAAAATGCCATGACTGTGAAATTTACGAAAATAGACCGTGAATTTGGTAGGGCCCTAGTTATAACAGCCCCGTATGTGTCAAAGAAACAGCCTGGCTTGGGGGTTTCCACAGTTTGTAGACAAGAGATTTACCTCACTTGGAAATTGGTATTGACCCATGTGGGTTAAAGATCAGCCCCCTCGCAATGGAAATTTAGTGTGTGCCTGAGAGAGACACCCACATGATCCCAGAATGGCTCTTATTCCCCTCTAGTGGACTGAGTATTGAGGTCCTTTAGCTCAGGCACCAGAGATGGGTGCTTATAGGTGCCAGGGTTCAACCCTGCCAGCGGACGGAGCAGTCGTTGCTTGGGTGTCAAAGCAAGGGCCCTGCTCCCATGAAATTCCACCAAAGTTGGGGTACTCTGGAGGTGGATGTACAAAGAGATGTAGGGCTTTGGATGCTCAAAAGCACACCTAACCTGCACAAAGGACACCTGGGGGGAGCTTAGGACTGGTCGCTCATTAGCAGCCCACTGGTTAGAGCACTCCCATGGGATGTAGGAGACCAAGGTTGGAATCCCCACTCTCCCTGATCTGCAGCAATGACCTTAAACCACATCTTCCCAGGGGAGTTCCCTAGCCACTGGGCTATAGGGTATTCTAGTGTGGGAATCCCTCCCACTGAAGCTTTTCACTTGGTTTAAATAGTTATGGGAGCAGGGGTTTGAACTGGGGGGGCTTCTACATCCCAGGTGGCTGCTGGCTATCATGGGGTGATCATTCTCTGGGTTTTCATTAGAAAGGGCTCACCTGGCTGAGGCACCTAACAAAAGGAAGATCAGCTTTCCTTCCCTGTATCAGGAAATTCTTGATCCTCACCCTGCCACTGCAAGATGGATTCATAGATTCCAAGGCCAGAAGGAACCATTGTGATCATCTCGTCTGACCTGTGAAATCACAGGGGTGGGGGGTTGGGGGGGGGAAACAGGTCAGAGACCTTCCCCGAAATAATTCCTGGTCAAACTAGAGAAGATCTTTTTTTAAAAAAAAATCCAATCTTGATTTAAAAGTTGGCAGGGTAGAGAATCCATCACAGCCCTTGGCAAATTGGTCCAATGTTTAATTGCTCTCACTGTTAAAAACTGACACCTTATTTCCAGTCTGAAGTTGTCTAGCTTCAACTTCTGGCCTTTGGAACTTGTTATACCTTCTTCTGCTAGATGGAAGAGCCCACTAACAAATAGTTGTTCCCACTTATAGACTGTGATCAAGTCACCCCTTAACCCTCTCTTTGTTTGAGCTCCTGAAGTCTCTCACTGTAAGGCAGGTTTTCTAATCCTTTACTCATTCTCGTGGCTCTTCTTTGAACCCTCTCCAATTTATCAACATCCTTCTGGAATTGTGGGCACAGGATTCCAGCTGTGGTCGCCCCAGTGCCGAATACAGAGGTAAAACCACCTCTCTACTCAGAGGCCTCTGAGAGCAAGAGCAACTTCAAGCGAAGAACAGGGAAAGCGAAAATCCACGAGGCGATGGAAGCATCAGCATCCAGTGTTGCATACTCGCAGAAGACAGATACATCAGTAAGTGCGCGAGGTGATAAATAGATGAGCATTCTAGTCGGCTCCAGGAACGGAGAGTTCACGAGTGTGGGGGCTGGGCCTAGATTAATAGTCGACAGTCACTATTAAAGCCGTGTTCCCAGTCACCTGTTGAAGTTGATGTGGCTCCACAAATGCTTTCTTACATGCCATGTCTGGCTGCCCAGAACCACTGGCCCTTGGTGAGCGTGGTGCTAATCCAGGGACGTGCTGCTCACCTGACTGCAGACGCTGTTCACATCTCACGGGGATTTTTTTCCCCCTCTTCGTCACTGAGGTGGATGGGGCAGCTGCTGAGGAGAGGCGCTGGCCGGGAGGCCTGGAGAAACGATGTCCTTCCCTGAGCGCAGGGGGAGCTGCCCAACACATGCTGCCCCCGTGCCTCGCCTTAGCCTGGGGGAGAGTATCCATGGCCCGCTCTGCCCCCCGGTCTCTGAGCTGTGGCTGACGGCGAGGGGGGCTCAGGTCCTGGGGACACCCATTCCACCAGGAGCAGGATGGAGCCACCCCCGCCACAAGGACAGGGATAGACATGAGTCTGCAAAGGCATAGCTGCTGTGATCCTCCTTCGGGCCACTGGGGGCACTGGCAAGGGCAGGGCCCCGGCTGAGCATGAGGCAGTCCTAGGGGCAGGTGGGGATGGAGGGAAGAGAAGGAGGTCTCGGATTCATGGTCCAGGGGGTGGGAGGGTCTGGTCATTCACTGGGAGCATCGATGGTGAGTGCCTCCTTACAATCTTCACCTGCCTTTCCCTCATTGCTGACCTCTGCAGGTGCCGCCCCGTTCCCAGCCGCTGGCTCATAGTCCATCATGTCCTTGTAATTACGCTTGAAGAAACCACACTGCCAGGAAAAGGAAAAACCACCACTGATTGACTAGGTGACTAGAGAAACTCTCTCTGACCCATGCTGGGGTTGAATTGGAGCTGGTGCCCACCCTAGAGGGGAAAGGCCCTGTGTCCCATTCCCTGCCCCCCTGAGCCAACCATCTCCCGTGCCCTGGGGTTGGATTGGAGCCAGTGCCCCTGAGAGGGGAAAGGCCCCATGTCATGGAATATCAGGGTTGGAAGGGACCTCAGGAGGTCATCTAGTCCAACCCCCTGCTCAAAGCAGGGCCAATCCCCAATTTTTGCCCCAGGTCCCTAAATGGCCCCCTCAAGGATTGAACTCACAACCCTGGGTTTAGCAGGCTAATGCTCAAACCACTGAGCTATCCCTCCCCCACCCCCCCGCCAAGCGGAGGCCCCATTCTCTCCTCTCTGTGACAGCCAGGTCCTCACTGTGGTTTCAACTGGGACATGGGATTCTTTTTCAGTTCATCCCCTTTGCTGTTGGAGAGCGTTGCCTCCACCCCAGAGGTGGATGCATCTCCGGATGAGTGCTAAGGAGGTGACGCGGTTCCTCCAATGTCTGCCTGGGGCTTTGGGATCCCCTGGGGGAAATGTTGCTGGAGAAAGATTAAGCGATTTTATTGGCTGCTTCAGCAGGGAAATTCAGCGCCCGGCGGGCTCCAGTGCACCACTTCTGAGTGAGCCGGAGTCCTATCGCCCAGCCAGTCCCTGCCGATCTCACCTTGTACAGGATGACGATGATCAGGATCAGTAGAAGCAGCCCCCCTACCCCGCTGCCTATGTAGACGTAGAGGTAATTCATCACGTGCAACAGCTCCACCTCCGTGGTGACCTGCAGGGAAATGCAGATGGGGCTGTAAGGGGGAAACCCCACCTGCCTCTGGGGAGGGAGGACTCTCTATGTGGGCTGAGCAGCCCTCGGGGAGGAGCCGAGCCCAACAAGACAGTTTGGGCTGGGTGGTGGGCACCGAATCCCAGACACAGGTGGGGAGCAGGGCAGTGAAGTTCCAGCTGTTCGCTGCGGGGGGGATTTCACGCCCAAGATTATTACCTGGGATTGTGTGAATTCGTCGCTGTACTGGCTGACATATTTGCTGGTGTTGAAGCTGAACCACAGGGCAGTGCAGAACCGGGACCGGGAGGAAGTCTGGAGGGAGAGCAGGACACCAGGCCTCAGACACCCTGGCCCCCCACCTGTAATCTCATGGCAGGGGGGCAGAGCATGAGATGGGTCGATCCTGCCTCCATAGGGCAGCCTCACTGGCGCTCTCTGCCTTTCTTGGCACCTCTGGGGGGCATGAAGGCATCACACTAATACTGGAGGGCGCTCAGTCCCCCACCAGGGGCCACGCTATGGACAGGGCTCGAGGTTTGACCTGTGAGATCAAGAAGCTTAATCTCTACAGCAGCTCCCAACTGAGAGCCCCCTTACCCAGGGGGGCCCAGCGGAAGAGCAGGAAACTCAGCCCTGCCCCCAACAGAGACATCAGGCCAGGGTGAGGGGCTCAGTCTCTTTGCTGAGGGGGTAGCGTAGGGCTTTGGATTCCCTCCCCTGCCCCGAGCCAGCCAGTCTCTCCACCTGGGACTGGAGCAGACCTGGCGCCCCCTAGAGGAGAAAGGCCCCGAGTCCCATTCTCTGCCCCCATGAGCCAACCTGGCCTGGGGCTGGCTCAGTGATGGTGCCCCCTGGAGGAGAAAGGCCCTATATCTTCGCACAGAGCCCTGACCTCAATTTTGCCAGTAACCGACAACTGCCCGATGATGGTGATGTTGAAGGGAGCATATATCCGGCCCAGGTTGCACTGGTAGATTTGCCAGTCTCCGGGTGAGCAGTGCTAGGAAGAAACACACCAGCACAAGGTGGGGAGAGGGTTCTCCGGAGAGCCGACGCGCGGGAGCATGGGCACACAAAGGGACCCGAGAGGTTCCTGGGGCCAGTGAGGGGTGGGGACCTGGCTCAGGGAGAGGAACGGGGCTGTTGGCTCCAACGGGCCTGGCAGGTGGGGACCCGGGCAGGTTTCACACACAATGTAGAGCAGGCTGGGTTAGTGCAGGGATGGGAGACAGCATGAAAACCCAAGAAGCGGGTTGGAGGGTCAACAGGAGGCATGCGCCCCTTTCAGTCAGTGCTGGCCCCTATGCCCCAGCATGGTGCTAGGGGGCGCTGTGCTGCAGGGAGCAGGGTGGGGGACTCAGTAGAGGGTACTGCCCCCTCACAATCGGAGCTGACCCCAGTGTGGTGCTGCTGAAGGTCTTTCAAAGTCAGCGCTAGTGTGAGATCCTGGGCATTAAAGATTCCCTGACACTTTCCCCCAAGGGTGGGGCTGTTAACCTTGGTGTCCTGGCCACATTACAGTCTGCATGCTGCACCGCACCCTGCCCCAGAGGTGGCTGCATCGCAGCGTCAGGCGAGGGATCCCTGTATAAACAGCCCCCATGCCCTGCCCCAGAGGTGGCTGAACCTCCGCACCGGGCGAGGGATCCCTGTAAAGGTCTTTGGGCTGAGATGTGTCTTACACGTCACTCAGGACAGAGACGCCTACCTTGAGAGTGTGGAAGGGGACACTGGTGGCGTCTGTCTCTTTCGTTTTCCCGTCCGTGGCAATAGGATTGCAGATCACATTGGGGTCCTGGGGGAGCAGGGGAGACCCAGGAGATTCCACCACATGTAACGGAGCTTGTAGAGTATCTGACTGACAGCCCCTGCCGGTGTCCTGTGTCCTAGCCCGCTGCTACGGGGTGCTGTGCCCCGGTGGGTCCTAGCCATGGCCCATCTCCTGTCCTGGCACTGGGGTGCTGTGTCGTGGGGCCTCCCGGCTGTCTCCCGCCTCCCCCCCGGCACTAGGGGTGCTGTGCCGTGGGGGCCCCTGGCTGTGTCCCACCTCCCCCCCCAGCACTAGGGGTGCTGTGTGCCCCGTCTCCACTCCTTCACGCTGTCCTCACCGTGTGCACGCCCGGCAGCTCCCAGGCGAGCCCGGCTGGGAACTCCCGCGGCACCATCACAAAGGCCGTCACCTCTGGCTGTTGGAAAGTCCCTGGCAGCAGGTTCTCCACCTGCCAAAGAGAAGCGCCGAGAGCAATGGGGACGAAGCCGCGGACCGGGCCCTTGTGGCCAGGCCATGACCCGGGCCACAGGGCACGAGGGGAGGGCGGGGGATTCACGTCGGGCGCGGAGGGGAGTCCGGCGTGTGGGAGGCGGGCGACGCAGGAGGTGGGGAAGGGAGCTGTGGAGAGAGGGCTGGGGCAGTCTGGGGGCAGTGTCATGGGGCTGGAGGGGAGGGCGCCCCCTGTCAGATCCCAGCCAGCACGGCGCCCCCCGCCCCTTGCCCAGCCCCTCACCTGGTACACGTGCTGCACCGTCTGGCTCTCTGGGTTCAGGGAGCTGAAGCTGACGTACTGGGTGGACCTGTCCGCTCTGTGAGGGGGAGGGAGGGACATTGGTGAACAGAGAGAGCAGGGCTGGCCCCGACCCACAGGTCAGGGGGCGCAGAGAGGGGAAGAGGGAGCTTAAGGCACGAGGAGCCAGGACTCCTGGGTTCTAGCCCCAGCTCTGGGAGGGGAGAGGGGGCCGGTGTCTTACCCCTTGGTGATGATGTTTATGGGGTATAGGACGGGGATCCTCAGCGAGTCTCTGTTATTCGCAAGGGTCCCGTTCATCTCATTGTCACTGGGGGGGTGGGTGGGGGGGAGAGGCGGATGGACAAGAAGGAAACACATTATAGCCCCCTGCAGCCACCCCTGGTCCCGAATGAGTCCCCGCCCCATACGCCAGCGACATCCTCCTGGCAGGCACCGCTATTGATAGTACCTGAGACCACAGACATCCCCAAGTGCTTTACAGGCTCCAGCCCTTGCTCAGCGCTGAGATGCGGACGCCTCTGGGGCGAGGCGTGGGGGGTGTTTATACCGGGATCCCTCGCCCGGCGCTGAGATGAGGCCCCCTCTGGGGCAAGGCGTGGGGGCTGTTTATACAGGGATCCCTCGCCCGGCGCTGAGATGCAGCTGCCTCTGGGGCGAGGCATGGGGGCTGTTTATACAGGGATCCCTCGCCCGGCGCTGAGATGAGGCCACCTCTGGGGCGAGGCGTGGGGGGGTGTTTATACCGGGATCCCTCGCCCGGCGCTGAGATGCGGCCGCCTCTGGGGCGAGGCGTGGGGGGGTGTTTATACCGGGATCCCTCGCCCGGCGCTGAGATGAGGCCACCTCTGGGGCGAGGCGTGGGGGGGTGTTTATACCGGGATCCCTCGCCCGGCGCTGAGATGCGGCCGCCTCTGGGGCGAGGCGTGGGGGGGTGTTTATACAGAGATCCCTCGCCCGGCGCTGAGATGTGGCCACCTCTGGGGTAGGGTGCAAGGACACAACCCAGCTTGCTTCGGGTGGTACAGCTGGGGAACAGCTATGCTCCCCGTGACACAGGACACAACCCCCGACCTCTCAATGTCCAAGCTAGGGGGGGCTGTGGCCCGTGCAGCTGCGGGGGGTGCCTGTGGCCTGTGTTGTGGGGCTGTGGCCCATGCAGCCAGGATCACAGGGATGGCCCCGGAGGCAGCTCGGTCCCGGTTCTTAAGAGGCTAGTCCAGAGCGCCGCGCCCACCTGCTGGCCGTGACGTCCAGCTCCAGCGAGTCGCCCCAGGAGCTGTTGGTGAGAACGTCAAACAGCAGCTGGAGCAGAACCTGCGCAGGGCGAGGGAGAACAGTCAGCGCTGACCGCAAGGGGAGAGCGCCCCCTACTGGGCGCCCCCCGCTCCCTGCAGCACAGCGCCCCCTACTGAGCGCCCCCATCCCTGCAGCACAGCGCCCCCTGCTGAGCACTGCCCCTTCCCCCGCTCCCTGCAGCACAGCACCCCCTACTGAACGCCACCCCCTTCCCTGCAGCACAGCACCCCCTACTGAGCACTGCCCCTTCCCCCGCTCCCTGCAGCACAGCACCCCCTACTGAACGCCACCCCCTTCCCTGCAGCACAGCACCCCCTACTGAGCACTGCCCCTTCCCCCGCTCCCTGCAGCACGGCGCCCCCTACTGAACGCCACCCCCTTCCCTGCAGCACAGCACCCCCTGCTGAGCACTGCCCCTTCCCCCGCTCCCTGCAGCACAGCACCCCCTACTGAACGCCACCCCCTTCCCTGCAGCACAGCACCCCCTACTGAGCACTGCCCCTTCCCCCGCTCCCTGCAGCACAGCACCCCCTACTGAACGCCACCCCCTTCCCTGCAGCACAGCACCCCCTGCTGAGCACTGCCCCTTCCCCCGCTCCCTGCAGCACAGCACCCCCTACTGAACGCCACCCCCTTCCCTGCAGCACAGCACCCCCTACTGAGCACTGCCCCTTCCCCCGCTCCCTGCAGCACGGCGCCCCCTACTGAACGCCACCCCCTTCCCTGCAGCACAGCGCCCCCTGCTGAGTCCCCACCCCACTCTCTGCAGCACTGCGCCCCCTAGCACCCGTATGGGCCATGGGGGCGGCGCTGACTCACCCGGCTGTTCGCCCAGTAGATCGGGTGGCTGACGTTACACGAGAGGTTCCTGAAGTTAATGTCTGGAGTCTCCAGGCCATTGCAGCTCACGCTGGCCTGGATGCTGGACTGTGGGGGGGAAACACCAATGAGAAGTAAGCGGGGCGGGGGGAGGAGGAAGGACCCCAATCCTGGCCAGCAGTGCTTGCGAGACCAGTCAGGAAACAACACCCCTCCCAGAGACAGCCAGTCCCCGGACACCCTGGGGCCGGGTCGGAGTTGGCACCCCAAGATGTGAAAGGCACCATGGCCCATTCCCCACCTGCCTGAGCCAGCCGGTCCCCTGCCCTGGGGCCCAATCAGCGACGGTGCCCCTTGGCGGGGAAAGGCCCCAAGGCCTGTTCCCCTGTCCCACAAGGCAACCAGGCCACCCTGAGCTTGGTCCAGCTTAAAGCCGTCCCAAGTGTCACCAACGCCGGGGTGTCTGCCTGAGTCTGCTGAGAGCCTGAGCCCCCTCCTACCTCCAGCACCAAGGCCTTGCGGAAGGACAGTCCTGGCAGTTGGGGCAGGTGGACAGCTGTGTGGTAAGCGTCTTCCCTGCAATTGGTGAGCTCCACCACGACCCGCAGCTGGGTGGAGGGCGACACCAACAGCTGCTGCGACCTACCGGAAGAGGGCAGGGGTGAGAGACCCAGTTAGCAGCAATTCCCCGCACTGGGCACCAAATAATGTGAGGGGCAGGGGCTTGCAAAGGACCCAGGTGCCCGGGGAATGAGCGGTCCATGGGAGCAGACCCCGCCCCTCCGTCCCATGACTGGATTTGCCGCCCCTTCCCCAGATCCGTGAGCAGGATGAGCGGGGAGCAGGGCAGGGGGCAGCGGGGGAGGAGGACGTAGTCGGTGGGAGCAGGGTGAGGGGAGCTCTCAGTCCCTCCACAGTGATTAAAGGGTTAATAGAGCCATGGGGTGAAGGGGGAAGTATTAGGGGAAAGCGCCAATACTGGGGCATTGGGGTCATCAATGACTGCAGGGGGAGTGTGCCCCCTGCCGAGCCCCCGCCCTCCCCCTGCAGCCCAGGGCCCCCTGCCGAGCCCCCGCCCTCCTTCTGCAGCCCAGCGCCCCCTGCTGAGCCACCCGCTCCCTGCAGCTCAGCACCCCCCGCCGAGCCCCCTTCTCCCTGCAGCCCAGCGCCCCCCGCCGAGCCCCCGCCCTCCCCCTGCAGCCCAGCGCCCCCGCCGGGCCCCCTTCTCCCTGCAGCCCAGCGCCCCCTGCCAAGCCCCCGCCCTCCCCCTGCAGCCCAGTGCTCCCTGCTGAGCCCCCGCCCCGCTCCCTGCAGAACGGTTCCCCCTGCTGTACATATTCTGGTGGAAGCGGATTTCCAGATCGGCGTTGCACACCCCATCCTCCCCACAGTTCTTCTCGAAGGGGATCTGCAACACAGAACAGAGCCTGAAAGTTAATACCAGATCAGCTGGACTGGGCTGGCCGCCTCCCAGATCAGCCCCAGAGCCCAGCCAGCCCCACAGAGCTGAGCAACGCCAGTCTGGGCTCCCCTCACCTCTGTCACTGACGAGTTGTACAAGGGGTTCAGCACCGGGCTCGGGGTCCTGCTCAGGCCACCGTCCTCTTGGAGGGCAAAGTGCAGCGAGATCTTGATTGCCGTGACGTAATCCTCAATGCAGTTCTGAACAGAGAGTGATCGCTGTGTAAACGCTCCACCCCAGAGGCTGCTGCAGCTCAGCGCCAGGCAAGGGATCCCTGTCTAACCAGTCCCTGCACCCCACCCCAGAGGTGGGCAAGGGATCCCTGTCTAACCAGTCCCCGCACCCCACCCACATTGCGGCACTGGGCAAGGGATCCCTCGTATAAACAGCCACCGTGACCCGCTCCCAAGGCAGCTGCGCTATTATCCCAATGGGTTAGCCAGTCCCCGCTGCGGGCCACGGAGTGGGACCTTACTGATATCTGGATCATCTCTTTTTCGCAGTGCTCCCGCTCCGAGATCTCCATGGTCCCAGACGTGTTCCTCTGCCCATTCCCAAACACCCCTCGGCTCCTCATGCGATTGGCGTCAATCTCCAGCCAGTAGGTGAGGTTGGCAGAGAGAGGCTCTGGCGGGAGAGAAGCGGGGGAATGCATAAAGGTTGGAGTACGGGTGAGTGGGTTAGAGCAGGAAGAGCTGGGAGCCAGGACTCCAGCTCTGGGAGAGGAGTGGGACCTAATGGGTTAGAGGACGTGGTTCAGTCCCTGTCTCTGACCTTGGTAGCGCTTGGTGGCTTGGCTGGCACTGAAGCAGACGACGAGGTTACTCTGGACACCCTGCCGGGAGGAAACGCTCCCTGAACACTCCACCTGCTTTACCGGGATTTCCTTTGGCGAGAACGACATTGTGGGGACCACCGTCAGGATGGGCCGGGAGCTGGGGAAACAATGGACAGTGTCAGCCAGCACTCCCTAGAGGAGAAAGGTCTGGTGGCCCATTCCCCACCCCTTGATCCAGCCAGTCCCCCTTCCCTCAGGCCAGACGGGACCCAGCAACCCCTAGAGGGGAAAGGCCCCGTGTCCCACTCTCTAGGAAGAGAACCCAGGAGTCCGGGAAACAGCTTCACCTCAGCATGATCACCTCTCCTAGAGCCCCAACGGTGAGGTCTGATAGCCCGTCCCCACTGAGGTCCATCTGTCCATGAATGGATTGGCCAAAGTATTTCACACCAGGAGAGAGTGTTGCGCCCTCAATTCTCTGTGGAACACGGAGCGGGGGGGAAATCACGACAGTATGAGAATGTGAATGCTGGATTCTTGCAGCACAGGGCCCCCATAGTGCCAGGAGATGGTACATGGCCAGGACTCCCCATATTACAGCACCCCCTAGTGCCAGGCTGGGAGACAGGCCATGACTGGGACCTCCCTCATGGCACAGCGCCCCCTAGTGCCAGGCTGGGAGATAGGACATGACTGGGACCTCCCCCATGGCACAGCGCCCCCTAGTGCCAGGCTGGGAGATAGGACACGACTGGGACCTCCCCCATGGCACAGCGCCCCCTAGTGCCCAACTGGAAGACATGGCATGGCTGGGAAATCCCACAGCACAGCATCCCCTAGTGCCCAGCTGGGAGATGGGACATGACTGGGACTTCCCCCATGACACAGCGCCCCCTAGTGCCAGGCTGGGAGATGGGACATGGCTGGGACCCCCATGACACAGCGCCCCCTAGTGCCAGGCTGGGAGATGGGACATGGCTGGGACCCCCATGACACAGCGCCCCTTAGTGCCAGGCTGGGAGACAGGGCATGGCCAGGACCCCCTGCGGCACAGCGACCCCTAGTACCAGGCTGGGAGACGGGACATAGCCAGGACCCCGCACAGCACAGCGCCCCCTAGTACCAGGCTGGGACATGGGGCACAGCACCCCCTACTGCCGCTCCTGACCTGGCTGTAGTGTGTGTTGATCTCCCTGTGGTGGCCGTTGTATATATAGACAGCGCCCCGCTCCTCGCTCTCCAGCGGTGCCCCCACGGCTACGTCAGCCCAGCCGTCCCCGTTCAGGTCAGCCAGTGCTGTGACGGCTGCACCGAAGCGGCCCAGGGGGTTCCCCGTGGCTCCCTGGAGCACGGCAGTGCTGGTGAGCCCGGCCTGGGGAGTGAGCACGGAAAGGTTAGATACAGAGTCAGTGTCCTCCCAGCACTGCCCTGGGAACCCCTTAGGGAGACCCTCCTGCTGGGGAGACCCCCCCATCCTCCACGCTCCTAGCCCCAGGGTCCCCCTTACTCACCTGGTCCAAGCGATAGATGTGGACCCTGCCCCCACTCCTCTCCTCATAGTACAGGGGGGCCCCCACAAGGAGCACGTCCGTGTCCCCATCCCCGTCCACGTCCACCGAGCACAGAACTGACCCGAAATAGGAGCCAATCTGCAAACCAAACAGCGGGTGGGGGTCAGAGAGGTAGGGAGCAACCACAGCGCCCCCTAGTGAGCCTCTCACTGCACCCAGAAGCCCAGCGCCCCCTGCCGAGCCCCCGCCCGCTCCCTGCAGCCCGGTGCCCCCTGCCGAGCCCCCGCCCGCTCCCTGCAGCCTGGCGCCCCCTGCCGAGCCCCCGCCCGCTCCCTGCAGCCCGGCCGTCTCGTTCTCACTTGTTTGCCCATGATGTGCTGAGTGTCTGTCCAGCTGGAGGTGCGGGGGTCGATTTCAAACACGATGACCTCCCCAACGTGCTGATAGCGGGGGGCTCCCGCGGCGCAGAGAGTTCTGTTCTGGTGCTGCATGGATTTCACCGCGTAGCCTGGGGGGCAGGAAACCTCTCCGGATGAGAGGGGGATGGGCAGGCCTCTCTAGTCCTGCCCATGGGGGTGCAGAGGGGCAGCAGGGTGCGCCCCCATCAGCTCTCCAAAGCTTCAGGAGCCGTAGAGCCACACAGCTGCAGAGGCCCTCGCCCCAGGGCTGTATGCACAACCCAGGGATTCCCCCCTGTGAGAACCGGGTGAGGGATCCCTGTAAAAATGGCCCCCCCGCCCCACCCCGCCCCACCCCACAGATGGGGGATGCTGGGGCAGGCTGGGAGGCTCTAGGGGCTGGGGGTAACATACCCAGATAGGCGTCCTTTATCTGCTCACTGGCTGAGGGGCTGCCGATGAAGGTCTCCAGCGGCGGGTTGCTCCGCAGCTCAATCAGGCCCCCCGCCCAATCATCTGCCCCCACGGCCCCCAGCACCACCCGTTCCTGCAGGGGGAGAGAGACACGCCATGGGGCAAAGGGGAGGGCAGAGGGAATGGGGAGCCCCACAACTCCCATGCCTGGGTCCCTCCCTGACACCCCCCCCTCAAACTCCCATAGCCCATTCGCCCCCATAGTCCAGGTCCCTCCCCTCCTGAACCCCTATAGTCCTGGACCCTCTATGACTCTTCTGAACCCCCAGCCTCCCCACCCTCCCAAATCCCTGTAGCCCCAGCTCATTCCTGAACTCCCACAGCCCAGGCCCCTCCCCAACCCCCCCAAGCTCCCAAAAGCCATCCCCCCACCTCTGAACCCCACAGCCCTCCCCCACCCCCCTGAACCTCAATAGCTCAGACCCCTCCCCCATCCCAAATCACTATAGCCCAGGCCCCCTCCTTGTGGCTCACTTTGTCCAGGTCCACACTGAATCCACTGGATGAGAGCTCCAGGTGGAAGGAGCTGCGGCTGCTGGTACCTGCAAGACAGACAGGGGTGGGAGCTCAGAGCAGTGACCCCTGTATGAAGAGCCCCCACGCCTCACCCCAGAGACAGCTGCATCTCGGTGACAGCTGACAGAATGGATGGTTAGAGCAGGGGGGCGGGGAGTCGGGACTCCTGGGTCCTATCCCGGGCTCTGGGAAGGAAGTGGGGGCTCTAGTGGATTAGAGAAGTGGGGGGTGGGGGGAGTCAGGCCTCCTGGGTTCGGATTATGTGCCTCAGCTTTTCAGCCATAGGGGAATTGCTAGTTCTGTGTCCAGCGTGTGCTCTGGGCTGCTGTCCATGTCCAGTACATCCACTGGGGGAGCTGCGCATGTCCAGTGCATGCACCAGGGGGCACTAGGGACTGTGCATGTCCAGTGCATGCACCAGAGGGTGTTGGGGGGGGCTGTTCATGTCCAGTGCATGCACCAAGCGGTGTTGGGGGGCTGCGCAATGTCCAGTGCATGCTCCAGGGGGCGCTGGGGGCTGCGCAATGTCCAGTTCATGCACCAGGGGGCGCTAGGGGGCTGCGCAATGTCCAGTGCATGCACCGGGGGGCGCTAGGGGGCTGCGCAATGTCCAGTGCATGCACCGGGGGGCGCTAGGGGGCTGCGCAATGTCCAGTGCATGCACCAGGGGGCATTGGGGGCTGCGCAATGTCCAGTGCATGCACCGGGGGGCGCTAGGGGGCTGCGCAATGTCCAGTGCATGCACCAGGGGGCGCTGGGGGCTGCGCAATGTCCAGTGCATGGACCGGGGGCGCTAGGGGGCTGCGCAATGTCCAGTGCATGCACCGGGGGGCGCTAGGGGGCTACGCAATGTCCAGTGCATGCACCGGGGGGCGCTGGGGGGCTGCGCAATGTCCAGTGCATGCACCGGGGGGCGCTAGGGGGCTGCGCAATGTCCAGTGCATGCACCGGGGGGGCGCTAGGGGCTGCGCAATGTCCAGTGCATGCTCCGGGGGGCGCTAGGGGGCTGCAGATGTCCAGTGCATGCACCAGGGGGTGCTGCCAAGCTGTGTCCGCCACAATCCAGGCCACACTCCAGGGGGCGCCGGTACCTTCGATGGCGTAGATCTTGGCCTGCAGCTCACTGAAGAGGCCTTTGAGCTTTTCGAAGTTGTCCAGCACCTTGACAAACTGGCTTGTGGGCTCTGAGGCGAACTGTGTCAAGAAGGCCTGGGACTCGTTCCGGTGAAAGTTATTGCCAATCTGGAGAGAGCAAGAGGGGACGTTGGCGCCCGTGTCAGTCCCAATGGGCCAGAACGCCTGGGTTCTCTCCTGAGCTCTGGGAGGGGAGTGGGTTAGAGCAGTGGGGGGCTGGGAGCCAGGACTCCTGGGTTCCTTACCCCGATGATGTAGCGAACAATTTTCTTATTTTTGGCAGCGGTCACATTCCCTCTGTCACTGGGATCTCCGTCCGTGATAATGATCATCACGCGCGTCACATCTTCCCGGGCGCCATGCTCTGGGGTGAAAACCTTGTCTCTGCAGGACACAGCGAAAGGGTGCAGACGAACTCAGAAGTAGCCACTTCCAGAGCTGGGCACAGGAGCTGTTTCTACAAGGATCCCTCCCCCAGCACTGAGATGCAGCCACCTCTGGGGTGGGGCGTGGGGAGCTGGTTGTCATGGGTCCATCTCTCCCTACCACCCCTGGTTACTCACGCAACATAGTTGATGGCTTCGAAGGTGTTTGTCAGGCTTTTCATGTGCATCACATTTTTCAGGAGTTCCCGGGGATTTCGGTTTCGTTTGTAATTGTTAAAGTCAAATTCTGTCTTCACCTCCAGGGAAAACTGCACTGCGGCAAACTGGCGGGGAAGAGGGGTTGTCAGAACAGCACCCCCTCACCCCCCATGCCGGTAGACAGGGCAGGGCTGGGATCCCTGCTGTACAGCACTCCTTAGAGCCAGGCTGAGAGATAGGGATTGGCCAGGACCACCCCAAGTGCCAAGCTGGGAGATGGGGCATGGCCAGGACCCCCCTGCAACACAGCGCCCCTAGTGCCAAGCTGGGAGATGGGGCATGGCCAGCACCCCCCCCGTAACACAGCACCCCCTAGTGCCAAGCTGGGAGATGGGGCATGGCTGGGAGATGGAAAGCAGAGTCCTGTAGCACCCATCTGGGGAGATGGGGCCCGGCCAGTGTCACCAGGAGGGGCAGGAGTCAAACACATACATGTATTGTGGAGTTTCCCAGCTTCTCCATCACGTCGACCATGAAGTCCTTGATGGCATTGAACTGGGCAGTGTTCATGCTGCCTGATCCATCGAAGAGAAACACCAGATCCACATTCCCCTTCAGGCATTCTGTGGGGAACCACCAGAGAGGGTTGGAGTGTGGGGTAGGGGGCGGGAGCCAGGACTCCTGGGTTCTATTCCCAGCTCGGGGAGGGGAGTGAGGTCTAGTGGTTACAGCAGCGGGGCTCAGAGTCAGGACATCTGGGTTCTATCCCTGGCTCTCGGAGGGGAGTGGGGTCTGGTGGGTTAGAGCGGGGAGCCAGGACTCCTGAAACAGGGTCTCAGTGCTTTGAGTTTGTCAGTTCCTTACTTTCAAATCCTGGCGTCATCTCCTTGGGCTGCTCCAGGTGTTCCTTGAAGAGGTAGCAGACCCCACTCAGGTACTGGTTTCCATCACACGTTCGGTTCAACCCAGAGCCGCAGGCCTACGGGGGGCACCGAGCAGGGCAGTTACCAGCCATGTATGGGATTGGCGGGGGAAGCACATAGGACTGGAAATCAGAGTGTCTATGACTGAGCCAAACCCGACCGGAAAGGGAGATGGGGCTGGGGCCTGGGTCTCCAGGTATGAGCCCAACAGCAGGAGAATCCAAGAGGGGACGGCAGAGAGGGAGACGCCCCATCTAGCCTCTCCCCACCTGAGGCAGGAGCTTCCCCAACTGTCTATTCCCCAGCAGAGCTGGAGACGTCCCATCAGGACCTGTCCCGCAGCCAATGCCCCCCCCCTATCCCCGCACACTCACAATCAGCTGGGCGTCTGAGCCACTGCTCGCCAGTGCCATGCCGAGATGCGCCATTTGAGCACTCTCTGCAAGAAGAGGGAAATGAGGTCAGTGCTTCGCCCTGTCCAGTGCCCCGTGCCCCCTGCCGCCCTGATTTCTCCCCAGACCCACCCGGCAATGGGATGACCTGGCAGGAGCCTTTCTTCACAGCACACTGGTACAACTGCCCTGTGGAGTTCTGGTCACCTGGCGCTCCCACGATGATGCTGTAAAACAAGGCAGATCAGACGCCGGGGGTGGGAAATACCTGCTTGCCAGGGACCCCACAGAGGGTGGGGATAGAACCCAGGTGTCCTGACTCCCAGCCCCCTCCCTGCTCTAACACATGATGAGACCCCACCTCCTTCCTGATTTCTGTGTTCCAGTTAGTCCTTCATTGGGTCACCCCACCCCAGTGCTGCCTGCTGTGGCCCCCTGACATACTCTCACTTCCCAATTAGCCCTGGTGGATGCAGCATGCATTCGGGTAGTGAAAGGGGAAGAGGGAGTCAGCATCATGGTTTGTGCATGACCCAGTAGGGATCATACACAAGCTGGGGGGGAATCCCACCAGGAAAGAGTGGGCAGGGGCCTGGCAATCCCCACAGTCTGGAGTCCTGACTCCCCGCCCCCTGCTCTGGCCCCACTGCCCTCCCAGAGCTGGGGATAGAACCCAGGAGTCCTGATTCCCAGCCCCCTTTAACTCTGGGTCTTTCTTGCAGTGCAGGGTGGGTCTCTTACCTTGCATCTTTGAACTGCAGCACCTGGTACCCGAAAGTCCTACTGGCCTTGGGGGCGAGCACCTCCGGGTGGACGGTGTCAATGTTGTACCCCAGGGTGGGGGCTGGCCCTACAGCGGAGTGGGGTATTGAAGGAAACTGGATCAGAGCATCCTCCTGCACAGCCACCTCCCCATCCAGAGTGGGGACACCGCTACTCAACCCCTCAAACCCTAACCCTGCCCTTAACCCCTTTGATCCCTTCATCCCCCGAAGAGGTGACGCCTAGCTGCCAAGAACCCTGACCTATTGCCATATTCTTTCGCTCTGCCTTTCATGCTCGCACAGGAACCCTGCCTTGGTTATGTCATCTGCACCGTGTGGTTTGTGACTTGTGGGCTGAGGCCAGCCCCACTCCCAGCCTAGTCCCCCCGGTGTCATTTAACACCTCTCCACCCTGCTTGCATCATGTTGCAGTCAGTGTGCAACTAGCTGACAGGAGACCTCCCAGTGCCTAGGTTGGGGGGCCCGGGGAGAGCCCCCACTTGATGGGAGGTCGGTCTCTGTACTCCGTCCAGCCCTCAGGGAGCAAGGGGGACTGGTTAGTGAAACTTGCAGGACAGGGGAAATTTGTGCTGAGACCCAGTAAACTCACCTCACACAGGGAACCACTGAACAGGTGCCCAGTCAGAATGTCCCTGCCCCCCTGAGCCAGCTAGTCCCCCCACCTTGGAGCCTAGAGGGTCCCATTCCCTGTCCCCAAGAGCCAGCCTGGGGCGCCATGTCCCATGCCCCCATCCTGTGAGTAGGGTAGTTTTTCACCCCAGATGGGACTTGAACCCAAAATCTCTGGCTTAGGAAGCCAAGGCCTTATCCATTAGGCCACTAGGGCTGCCCATTGGGACTGATTGTGCCATTGTCTGTACATGCTCTGTGCTATGGCCAGCTGGATTGGCTGGGCAGGTGGGCTGCACTGTCCTAGGAGGAGAGGGGCATCTGTCCCCAGGGTGATCAGGGACGCCTTGTTCCTGGGCTGATCTATGTGGTTTGTGGTGGGCGGGGAACGCAGTTGCCTCTTCTTGCTGTGGGGATGAGAAGATAGGTGACCATGCACTGCAAGGCCGGGGGGAGTGAAGGGGAGCTTCCAGAGGCTCCAGAGGTTGGGGCTGTTCCCTAAGCCTGCCCTGAAGGTGGCTCAGCGAGGACACGCTCTGTGTCCCCACAGTGCTCTGTCCCAGCTGGGAGGAGAGCGGCACCACATCTGCCCGGGGCGAGTTGGGGCATCGCTCCTTGGGGGCAGAGTTAAGGTTACATTCCGGGGGGGTGGCGTATCCCTTACTGCTGCATGTCCCATTTGCAGAGGGTTACATTTAGCTGCTCTCCACTTCTGGGAAGGGCACAGGGGCAACCAGAACTCTGCCTTAACCAAGTAGATGGGGAGGAATTTCCCAGGTTTTTGACTTGAGGAAGTGGTTGGTAGGGTGTGGACACCAGGGATCACAGCACGGCCGCTTGGTTACCAACTCGAGTCCTCTCCTGGCCCCTACACACCCCCAGTGGGGTCATTTCTCTAGAATTTGGCATTCCTGTCGGATCTCCTTTCCCCTGGAACTGTAGGGGTGAAACTGATCAGTGGTGTGGATAGGGGGACTAGATGTCCCGATTTTATAGGGACAGTCCTGATATTCAGGGCTTTTTCTTATATCAAGTCGGTATCAAGTGGAGTGCCCCAAGGGTCGGTCCTGGGGCCAGTTTTGTTCAATATCTTCATAAATGATCTGGAGGATGGTGTGGATTGTACCCTCAGCAAGTTTGTGGATGACACTAAACTGGGAGGAGTGGTAGATACGCTGGAGGGTAGGGATAGGATACAGAGCGACCTAGACAAATTGGAGGATTGGGCCAAAAGAAATCTGATGAGGTTCAACAAGGACAAGTGCAGAGTCCTGCACTTAGGACAGAAGAATCCAATGCACAGCTACAGACTAGGGACCGAATGGCTAGGCAGCAGTTTGGCAGAAAAGGACCTAGGGGTGACAGTGGACGAGAAGCTGGATATGAGTCAGCAGTGTGCCCTTGTTGCCAAGAAGGCCAATGGCATTTTGGGCTGTATAAGTAGGGGCATTGCCAGCAGATCGAGGGACGTGATCGTTCCCCTCTATTCGACATTGGTGAGGCCTCCTCTGGAGTACTGTGTCCAGTTTTGGGCCCCACACTACAAGAAGGATGTGGAAAAATTGGAAAGAGTCCAGCGGAGGGCAACAAAAATGATTAGGGGGCTGGAACACATGAGTTATGAGGAGAGGCTGAGGGAACTGGGATTGTTTAGTCTGCAGAAGAGAAGAATGAGGGGGGATTTGATAGCTGCTTTCATCTACCTGAAAGGGGGTTCCAAAGAGGATGGCTCTAGACTGTTCTCAGTGGTAGCAGATGACAGAACGAGGAGTAATGGTCTCAAGTTGCAGTGGGGGAGATTTAGGTTGGATATTAGGAAAAACTTTTTCACTCGGAAGGTGGTGAAACGCTGGAATGCGTTACCAAGGGAGGTGGTGGAATCTCCTTCCTTAGAAGTTTTTAAGGTCAGGCTTGACAAAGTCCTGGCTGGGATGATTTACTTGGGGATTGGTCCTGCTTTGAGCAGGGGGTTGGACTAGATGACCTCCTGAAGTCCCTTCCAACCCTGATATTCTATGATTCTATGATATAGGGGCCTATTACCTCCCACCCCCTGTCCCAATTTGTCACATTTACTGTCTGGTCACCCTACTACTGCATGAGATCCCTCTGCCCCTACAGGGAATCCAAATGGGATCTGAAACAGAGTTTGGCACTTTCGATGGGAGTGTGCCTAACAGCTGTGAACCAATCGGATTCCACGGGCAGAAAGACTTGTGAAGAGGCTTGTCAGAGAGAAATTAGTCCCAGGCCCTGATTGGCCCCCGGGGGACCTGCTAAGGTCACTGATCTCCTGCCCTGTGCCCCGGCCCTATAGCGTCACACCGGACCCTTGGCAAGAAGCTGAACTGCAGGCGGGTAGCCCCTGTCCACGGGCTGTTGTCAGTTTGGGTACCGGCACTCTTGAGTTCAGCAGGGGCTCACATTTTTTTATTATTTTTTTTAAAGAAAAAGATGAACTATGTGAATGTTTGCTGGGAGGGGAGGGGGACATAGTGGTAAAGTCATGGGGAGGAGGGGCTGTGGCAAGGAGTGGGGGGATTATGGGAAGGGGACCACAAGGGGTTGGGGAAGGGGGTGAGGACTGGAGAAGTGACATAGGGCTGGGTGGCAGAGTGAGTGGAGGGATTACAGGAGGGGGGCGCCTGCCCCATATTCTCCTCTCCTGTTTGGGGTCTGGGGGTGTCTGAGCCATTCTAGGGTGTCTGAAGCGCTTTCTCTCCCCGCCCCCATGAGCTGCCATCCGAGGAAGCTCTGGTCTACCATGGAAGTCTGAGCCCCTCTCCTTGATACTCCCATAGGAACCAGCCTCTGGAGCAGCCCTGCCCCTCTGGGTGGGAGCTGAGAACAGGCATATAGGGACCTGGCACCAAGACCACGCTGCTGACAGCCAACAGGCAACGCAAGTAGCTGCAGTGGGCGACTCACGGGGGTGGGAGCTACATTTCAGTGTAGACACTTACAGAGTTAGGTTGACATCAGCCGCCCTATGCCCCCCTCACGCTGTAGTGTCGACCAGGCCTGAGGCTGGCGTGAGGAGTTGAGAACAGGCATGCTCGATGCATATCACAGGCTCCCCAGCAGTGTGTGTGTGTGTGTGAGGGATGGGAACACCCACTGAGGTGAATGGAGCAGTTCACACTCCATCTGAGACGCCACTTGGCACCTCTCTGGGGTGTGCACAGCCCCTTTCCTCCAGCCGTCCCCCTTTCAACATTATCCTGGGCTGGGGATCTGGACACAACAAAGCACTTGCTGATGACTAATTTCATACAGTATTTGGGGCACGGCCCATGTCTGAGGTTTCTCTCACCCGCCCTGTTAGCAGCTACACACTGCAAACATTTCAAAGCAGGATCCTTAACCCCAGCGCTCCACGCAGGGCCAGATTAATCTTTTATGGGCCCAGGCACCCAGATGATGGCCCTGCCCCCTGCTCCGCCCATGCCCCGCCCTGAAACCCTGCCCCCCACTCGGCCTCTTCCCCGCAAGGGTCCCCCCCAAGACCCTGCCCCCTGCTCGGCCTCTTCCCCCCAAGGCCCTGGGGGAGGGAGTGGAGCAGAGCAAGTGGTGGGCGGGGCCTCAGGGGGAAGAGGCCGAGTGTGGGCGGGGCCTTATGGCGCAGCATGGGTGGAGTGGGGTGGGGGGCGGGGCCACAGTCCGGGTGCCAGAGCCCCTTCTGAGTGTGGGCCCGGCACCCTGGTGCCATTGTAAACCCAGGACTGCCCCCACAACAAAACATACAGGGGGGATGCAGGGGTGGGAATCACATAGCAACTCTGTGGCTGTGCAGTGAGACCCGTGGGAATCAGGAGTCACGGGGTCCAGTCCTGGCTTGGCTGCTGATAGACCTTGACCAAGTCTCTTCACCTCTTTGGCCCTCAATTTCCCCCACCTCTAATATTGGGCTAAAGATATTTACCTCCTTTCTCAATGTACTGAGCCAAAGCACCGTGCGCGAGTAGGTGGTGTCATTACATTCATTAACCACAGTAGCATTACAACTGCCTAAATGACCACCAATTCCCACGAATAACGCTTCTTTCTGTTCAAAAATCTTCATAAACACAGAGGGAAGGCTGCCTGAGGCTCTCTTGGGTCCTCCCATAACGTTGTGTTCAGCAAAACTTGAACCTCTGCAAACCAGGAAATATAAAGTGAAGGCAAATGCTCCGGTAACCTTAACTATGCCCCCCGGGGCTGGCAAGAGCCCCAGGAAATTATCGGCATGCACTGCAGCTGCAGTCCCTGTACTGGGAGTAGCTATGCTGAATGATGGCGGGATTAGTTGGAGCAGCTTGGCAGAGCTGTGATTGTATAAGCTGATTGGGGCGGGGGGGGGGAGTTGTGAGCCCCTCTCCCTGACCCCGTGTATGTGATCAAAGAGGCGCACGTGTGCAGGGCTGCCCAGAGGGGGCGGGAGGCAAGTGGGGCAATTTGCCCCAGGCCCCGGGCCCCTCAGGGGCCCCCATGAGAGTTTTCAGGGGCCCCCAGGAGAATTTTCGGTGGCACTTCAGCAGCGGGTCCTTCGGTGCCACCGAACACACCCGGAGTGAAGGACCCGCCGCCGCTTCTTCAGCGAAGTGCCCCGAAGACCCGGAGCGGAAGGACCCCCGCTGCCGAAGACTCCAGGCCCCCTGAATCCTCTGGGCGGCCCTGCACGTGTGTCTTGGGAGATCCAGTCATTACAGCCCTGTGTAGTGTAGGGTGTGTCAGTAGCAGGGCACAGGGGTCTTCTTGCCCGGGGGCTTGTCAGCCATGAGGTGGGAGGTGAGCGTGCTCTGTGGGTTGAAAGGAGGGTAAGTGAAAGCAGAGTGCCGGACAGCACCGGGCGCATGAAGGTGACGGGGGTGCTAAAGGGGATGCAAAATTTAGCTGATGGGGGGGTTCTTTCTGTGGACCAGGCTAAGTGAGTGTAGGGCAGGTGTAGGGCGCGCCTGTTCAGTATGGCACAAAGGCGGAGGGTCAGTGTGTGTGTTATGGGCACGTTGGGCATGGGTGATGGGTGAATGTCCCCTGTCCCCTCCCTGTCCCCTCCCCCTCTGCCCAAGGCCCCGCCCCTCCTATCCTCCCTGCCCCGCTGGAGCCAGGAGCACCCCCACACACAGCCGCTGCCCCCCCGCAACACGCCCCCAGCCCTGGAGTGCCGGGTGGGTGGCGCGGCCAGAGCACCCCCAACCCCAAACCCGGAGCTCCCCAGCCCTGGGCTTTGTGTGCACCAGCCCCAGCCTGCCGGCCCCAGCCTCTCGGCCACAGAAGAGGGCCGGCGGGAAGGGAACTGAAGCAGGCAGGAGGGAGTCTGAGGGACGAGTGTGGGCGGGGCCATGCCATGCTGTTTGGGGAGGCACAGCCTTCCCCTGCCTATGCTACCCGCTGCCCATGACGTTGGGACATCACTCAAAGAGGGCAGAGTTAAGGTTATGTGGGCGTTTACCTTAACTCTATATTTCCTGGTTTTCGGAGGTTGTGCTTTGCTGAACTCAGCATTCTGGAAGGGCATGAGACAGCCCCGGGACACCTTAACTCTGAGCTAACGAAGGTGGCTGTCAGTGAATTTACTGGAATAAAATATGAATCTGCTTGTGGACTTTGAAATACCGAAGCCAAACTTCCATTAGGAGCCCTCCGCAGCCTGAGAACAGCTAGGTCACACAACACACGATGCTCAGACTGCTCCCCCAGGCCCGACTCAGGCTACGGCTACCCGAGAGAGCTCACAAAGCCACGCAGCTCCACCGCCATTATCTCTCTAATCAAGCTGCCCTAAACTGACGGGAGAGAGCTTTCCCGTCAGCTTCACTGCTCCAGCCCCCGCGTGTCACATAAGTTACACCGACACACGCTGCAGTGTACAAAGAGCCTCCGACTCACAGCCCGTGGGTGGTGCTTAGTTTCAAAAGCCACAAGGCAGCAAGTGCCTTGTATCGCTGGTCTCAAGGGATTAAAGAGCCAGCTTTGACCCCGGATCACAGCTCCATGGGCAATCAGTTTGCGGAGCGTTCGAGCCTCCGAAACATTAGAAACTCCCCTCCCCTCACATCTGGACCATTATCCCTACCCCGCAGCCCTCAGGCCAGAGCAGTTTTCAAGCCAAATCCAGTCGGTGTGGGGATTTTAGAGCATTTAGAGAAATCCGCTGTCAAGCTGCAGGCTCTCTGAGCCTTAGCTAGGGTGCTCCTAGCACCCCACTATAATCTGTCTTTCTCACCCCCCTACGCGCCCTCGCGTTTCTAAGTGCTTGCCCCTGCGTTAACCGCCTGCCCCCAGCCCCAGCTGGTTTCCTAGCTGCAGGTGATGATAACTGAAAGAGGAAGAGGCCCTGCTGTGTTGAAAGCCCGCATGTGAAATAAGCAACGGGGCTAGTCTGTGGTAGAAGCGCTGTCTACACTAAGCCTCTGTTGGCATAACTTATGTAACTGAGGGGTGGGACTCTGCCGCTTGTAGAAGTGGGCTTTTCATGACAAGGGGACAGTGGTTCTCAGCCGGGGAACGCATACCCCTGAGGGTACGCAGAGGTCTTCCAGGGGGTACATCACCTCGTCTGGATTTCACAAGAGGCTACATAAAAAACACTAGCGAAGTCAGTACAAACTAAAATTTCATGTAGCCAATGACTTGTCTAGACCGCTCCATACCCTGAAATGTAAATGCAATATTTATATCCCAGTGGCTTTATTTGATAATTATATGGTAACGATGAGCCAGGCAGCCGTTGTTCAGTACTAGTGTGGCTACGACCCTTTTGTATGTTTATGTCTGGTTTTGTAAGCCAGTCGTTTTTAGGTGGAGGTGAAACTTGGGGGTACGCAAGATAAATCTGACTCCTGAGAGGGGTCCAGTCACCTGGAAAGGTTGAGAGCCGCTGGGATTGTTATTACCGCGCAGCTGCACGGATAGATGTGGCCTTGCGGGCCGTGAAAGGCATTTTCATTCCATCGCAGGCCAACGGGAGACAAAGCAGGGGTAGAACCCAGGCGCCCTGACTCCCAGCCCTCCCCGGCTACAACCCACTAGACCCCACTCCCCTTCCGGAGCTGGGGACTGAACCCAGGACTCCTGGCTCCCAGCCCCAACCTGTTAGCCCTCCCACCCAGTTTGCCCCCCCCCCCCGCTGTTACAGGAAGTCAGTGTGGAGAAAGCAAAGGTTCAGCTTGTGCGCTTTCTTCACACACGCCAAACCACACGCCACAAGGAAATAGCTGTTTTTGATATCCTAGTACAAGCTGACAGAAAGCCGGGGTGGTTTTTTTGTTTTAACCTCTAGGGTCCCGCTGCAGGATTGCCATTCCCAAGCATTCAAAAATCATACACCAGGTCCCCTGAAATCATAAGATTGGCTTAAAGTGTCTTGGGTGGGGTTGTTTTTTTTCACAATGATAAATCTGTGGTTTTCCTTATTTGACTTCTGAGCCGCCAAGGGTCACTCTTGCTCGTGTCTTTCCCCAAGACAAGGGCTGGAGAGGTGCGCTGTGTTTTACAATACAAAAGACACGATTCGCATCTAAAACACGACGCAAGCAGCTGGGGCTTTATGTGAAATGCCAAATATGGTGACTTGACAACACTGCATCGCTCTCGGCCCGAGGGCACGAAGAACCCAGGTGTCCTGAAGGCTGGAGAGGTAAGATTCTTAGGGCTTGTCTCCTCTGGCGCTGTTCAGCGCTGCAACTTTCTCACTTGGGGGGGGTGGGGGGGTGAAAGCCCCCTCCTCCCCCAGGGCTGCAGGTTTGAGCGCTGTAAAATGCCAGTGGAGACAGTAGCTACGCCCCTCGTGGAGGTGGGTTTCTTCAGAGCGCAGGTGGTGAACTGCGACTACACAAGCTACAGGAACGGGGAGGGATCACAGACTGGGGAGCTAGTTCGGGTGGTAGGGGAGGGCTGTCTGCAATGGGGAGGGATCACAGATTAGGGGTGCTGGTGGGGGGGACAGGGGACGGATTCCTGCAATGGGGAGGGATCACAGATTAGGGGTGCTAGTTAGGGGGCAGGAGGAGGGGTTCCCACAATGCGGAGGGAGCACCGGTGGGGGCACTGGTGTGAGCAGGATTGGGGGTGAACGCCGTGCAGCAGGGAGGCCAGTGGGGATTGCGGCAGGCAGGAGAGCTAGGCAGGGGCTGGACCTTTCAGAAGAGGAGTCCATTCATCGTCTTAACCCGCTGGCTCCCCAGGGTAGACTCGGGGTGTGGGAAGGATTTGCCCTTGTGCCCCACGATCCCTGGGGTTCACAGGCTTCTCAGGGCCGGGCACCCCTGCAGAGAGGGAGCCGCAAGCACTCAGAGGCCTGAGACACATCCAGCCTGAGATCTGAGCTGTCCCCAGGTGCTGCTGTTTCCCCTCTGAACAGCCACCGTGGCTCAGCTGGAGGTTTCACTGGCAGGAGGGGAGGCCCCCCCCGCACTAAACACACACTGAAAAGGACTGAAAGGTTGGGCAGTGTTTAGGGAAAAACTGATTGGGTACAATGACAAAGTTGCAGGTGTCCAGCCTGGGGCATCACTAACGATTGAGGGCATCTAGTCCAGGATGGCTGAAATTAATAAAGGCATCTGGCCTAGGGTGTCGCTAAGAATCAAGGGTGTCCAGGCTGGTGTATCTCTATTGACCTAGGGCATCCAGTTTGGGGCAACGCTGATGACTGAGGGCATCTGGCTGGGGGCTGTGACAGAATGTACCCCTATGCCCACCCCCTACACCTCTATTGTGACAATCTTTTACAAAGTTTGCCTTGTGAGATATCATTTGAAAAGTCAAAATTTGCTGGTCAATACTGTCCTGATAAAATAGGTCTGGCAGCATTGTATGGGAAGTTATAAGATTTTGGTGTTAATAGCAGATATTCCAAACTGAGGTTGGCAAACAGGCCCTGTCTCAAACAAAGGAAAGGGTGCTCTGCTTAATTTGCATTTATGCCGTAAAGAGAGACATCAAGCAGGAAGAGAAACAAAAGAAGCTCCAACAGGTAAGGAAAAGCAGCAGGGAGCTCTTTCTCTCTCACAGAGAGAGAGAGAGAGAAAGAGAGAGAGAACTGGAGAATGGGTCCTGACCTAAGAAGTTTGACCAGCAAGACTGCTGAGAACATGTAGTGAGAAAACTTTGCTTTGAATTTAACATAGTGTGTGAAGTTCGGCACCAGCTGCATTTTAGATTTGTTTCTTGTAACCATTTCTGATGTTCATGCCTCATTACTCGGGCCCTACCAAATTCACAGCTATGAAAAATGCATCCTGGACCATGAAATCTGGTCTCACCCCGTGAAATCTGTTTTTTTGTGTACTATACAGATTTCACGTGGAAGACCAGCGTTTCTCAAATTGGGGGTCCTGACCCAAACGGGTGTTGCAGGGGGGTCACACGGTTATTTCTGGGTGGGTTGCGGTTTTGCCACCCTTACTTCTATGCTGCTGCCTTCAGAGCTGGGCTCCGAGTCAGCAGCTGCTGCTCTCCGGACACCCAGCTCTGAAGGCAGCACCGCCGCCGCCAGCCGCGCAGAAGTAAGGGTGGTTGTACCGGAACCCCCGTTAGAATAATCTTGCGACCCCCCCACCCACACACACACACACACACACACACAACTCCTTTTTTGGTCAGGACTCCTACAATTACCACACTGTGAAATTTCAGTTTTAAATATCTGAAATCATGAAATTTCCGGTTTTTAAAATCCTGTGATCGTGAAATTGACCAAAATGGACCGTGAATTTGGTAGGGCCCTACTCATTACTTATACTCACTTAAAATCTCTCTCTTTTTAGTTAATAAACTTGTTTTGCTGCTTTATCTAATCCAGTGTGTTTAAAGTGAAGTGTCAGGGAAACTCCATTTGGGGTAACAAGGTGTGTGCATATTATTTCTATTGATGAAATGACAGACTTTATATAAACTTGTAGTGTCCACGAGAGGGCTGGGCAATACAGGACATAGATTTCTGGAGGGAAATCTGAGACTGGGAGTGAATTGGGATCACCCTGCAGTATAACCAAGGCTGGTAAGAGCCAGGGTGTGGCTGGCTGGCTGCAGATCACACAGAGATAGCTGGGAGTGAATTGCATGCTGGAAACTCTTTGTGAGCAGTGTCCAGGCTAGAGGCTACAGCATCAAGGCATTGTAAAGGGCACCCCGGATTACAGGGCAGGGGTGACACAGCTACTCATTAGTCTGGATTGTACCCTGGGTCGGTCACAGGGGCATTGCTAAGGACAGAGGGCATCTGATCTGGGGTGACAATGACAACTGAGGGCATCTGGCTCGGGACATTGCTTATGGCCGAAGGCACCCAGTCCTGGGCAACTCTAACGACCAAGGGGCTCCAGGCTGGGGCTTGTCTAACAACTGGAGCATGGCCTAAACTCCACTGCCCTCCCTTTATAGACACACCAGATGCTGCCCGGCTGCCATGACATTTCTAATGAGTCTGCTTCTCTCTCGTCACCCCTTCCTTTTCAATCGGTGCAGCCCACCCCCCTGGCCCTGAGGCCAGCTGCTGCAGTGAGAGGAACCCACAAACCAACTGCAGTGCCCAGGGTTGGTTCTTCCCATCCCCATCCCCGTTTTCCCCAAACCTGGGGCTGGTGCCAAACCAACCTCTCCGCCCTGCTGCCTCCCCATTCAATCCGCTGCCCCACCAGGTGCTTTCAGTTCAGACACCCTCCATCCCATGGGCCTTCCACATGCACCCGGAAGGGGGCTCAGACTGACCGAACCTGGCTCCCTCAATTCAACCCACCTTTGAGAGGCAGCCCGAGCAACAGCAACAGCAGAGGGAAGGCACCTGGGGTCCTGGCCATGTCAGGATCTGGAGCGTGATGGATCCCCGGGGATCTGGGGAGTTAGATGACGCAGGGCATGATGGCAAAGGGAGAAATCCGGCCGGGCGGGCTCACCTGCCCGTTGTGCAGACAGTGTCTGGGCACAGGCGGAGGGGGAAGAAGCCAGCTTGAGGTGCTGGAAACAGAGTTTGGGGGAAATGATTACGCAGATTTCTATCACCCGCTTTTCCCACGGATGTGGGAGGGGGAGAGGAGTGCAGAAGCATCTGCAGAGTGAGAGCACTTCCTTCCGCTCTTCACGCTGATTTCCAGTGACAAAATTCGAAACATCTCATGGGGAAGGTGGGGGAGTGTCAAAAAATCCTGCCTTGTTTGGGTCAGGTGTCCCCGAGCAGCAGGTTTGGGGAGGGGGTGTCATGTCAGGGGACCCCAACTGGAAAAACAGGACTACGTGTAAACTGTGGTCCTGGGGTGCCCTTGCTTTGGGAGTAGGGGTTGTGCCCTTTGGCTCCAAGAGATGCCACTGTGATGGGCTGAATGGAAGAAACTGAGCTCAGATCTTTCCCCCCAGCATCGGGGCGTGACCCCGCAGCTTGCTGGCAGAACCAGGAGGGGGCCAGGGCCTTGGTTAAGGTGCTGTGCTGGAGACCTGCGTTCAATTCCTGGCTCTGCTATTAGCTCCTGGGTCAGGTCCCCGAGCCCCTGAGCCTTGGTGTCCCCATCTGAAAAACGCTCTACCTAGATCGGGGTCTCAAACTCCATTTCCCTTCGGGCCAGGGCCAGTCCTCAAATCCTCCCAGCGGGCCAATAATGTCACTGAAGATGGTGTGTAGAAAAGAAAATGTTTCTAGTGTATTTTTTCTTTCGAATGTCTTGGAAAGAATACCGCTGTCGTACCACTTGATACAATGCTTCGCCTGCCAGAGAGCTTTTCGTGTTTGCCAGACACCTGGCAATGCTTCAGTTCTGCCAGTTTGTTGATGTTTGGCCTCAGGGAACTGAGCCGTTGAAACCTTCAGGATTGCAGCCAGGTGGGCACCAGAGAGTTGTGTTTGCTACGTTGACTTGTTTATGTTCATTGTGGAAAAAAGTGACTTGGCCTCCAGAGCTGACTCCGCCCAGCAACCAATGATGCAACCGCCACGGCTGACTCTGCCCGGCGACTGGTGATGGTATCTCCGTCCCTCTCCCCCAGCCAGTGGGAGCTGCGGGGGGAGGCACCTGCAGCAGACAGAGCCGGCAGCGGGGCTGCATCTCTCCTGCCTGCTCCCCTCCCCCAGGGAGGGATGAAAGAAGTTTTAAAAAAGTTTCTGCGGGCCGCAGCGGGGAGGTTCTCGGGCCGCAGATGGCCCGTGGGCCGGCACTTTGAGACCCCTGACCTAGAGGCTTTAAGTTCCTGGGGGCAGGGACTGTCTCATTGTGTGTCGGGGCAGCAGCTCGCACAATGGGGTTCTGACCTCAGTTCAAGCCTCTGGCTGCTACTGTAATACAAACAGCAATAAAAATAGCATCCCAGTTGGGTAATTCCATTTCATTTCCCTCTACCCGCCATGCCCCCCAGTTGTGGCTTCAACTGACTGCAGGATTCTCTTTCACTTCCCTCCTAAAGCACTGTTCCTGTTAATCACCCCCACATTCCACTCCAGAAGCGGCCGCATCTCAGCGCCAAGTGAGAGATCCTTGTTTAAACAGCCCCCATACCCTCCACCCCCACCAGCTGCATCTCACGAGGAATCTACTGTAGACTTCAAGTTACGAAGCTCCTAACCCCCTCACTTCCCCAGAGCGGGCCTGTAACAGCGTGGAGACCTTCCTGCCACCAGCCCCACCAACAGCACCTGCTGCTGGATTGACCCCCGCCCCCCCTCCAACCCCAAGGGAATAATTCCCTACCCCCACTGTATTGCCACAGAGGGCCAGTGGAATGATTGAATCTAACAGAAGACATCTCTGCTACAGAAGCATGGACGGAGTAGACGCCTAAACCCCTCCCCATGTGGTCTAGCCACACAGAGTTGGGTCTCGTCTACACTAGAAAGAGTCTGCCGTGTAGCTTATGCCGTGTTGTTGCAGCCAGGCTGGTCCCAGGATATCAGAGGCAAGGTGGGTGAGGTACTCTAGTATCTTTTACTGGACCAGCTTCTGTTGGTAAGAGAGACGCGCTTACACAGAGCTTTGCTTCGGGTTTGGGAAACGTGTAGTTTATAGCACAGAGTTCCTCAAACTGGGGGCCCTGGCCCAAAAGGGGGTCACAAGACTATTGTAGGGGGGTCGCGAGAGCAGTGGCTGCAGGCCAGGCGCCCAGCTCTGGAGGCAGCGCTGTTGCCAGCAGCAGCGCAGAAGTAAGGATGGCATGGGAGGGGGGAGCATCACAGCCTGAACTATTTTCAAAGGGGGTCCCCATCCCAGCAAAAAAGGTTTGAGAACCCCGGTTAGAGCTATACTAGCAAGCCCCCTTGCGGAGACCTAGCTTATGCCACCAACAGAATTCCTTTAGCTTGGCTTCTATCGGTTCCCCAGGCAGAATAAGCTATTCCAGCAACACGGCCTTTTTCACCGGTATCATTGGGTCTCCCCTACGTCTTTTTCCAGCAGAGCTTTGGTGGTCGGGGTGTGATTTATTATTTTTTTTTTAACTGATACAGTTACATTGCATAACAAGATCTAAGAGCTGGAGGTTGAAGCTAGACAATTTCAGACTGGAAATAAGGGGCAAAGTTTCGTGAGAATAATAATTAAGCATAAGAACAACTCTCCACGGGTCACGGTAGACTCTCCATCACTGGCCATTTTTCAATCCAGTTTGGACTGACCTTTTAAAACCAGACCCTTTGCGCTTTCTCCCATGCTGAACTCTCATGCCGGGGAGGGGCTCCCCCTTAAACATCCTCCTCCTTCAAATCCCTCCTATGCCATCAGTCCTACAAAAAACTTGACAGTGTTTAGACCGCTGGTGCTGAGACCACGGTCAGTCATGCTGACCAGCAGTGTCCCATTGTTTCCTTGTACTCCACCATCATTCCGTCTGTATCCATCTGTTGTCTCTTGTTCTAGACTTTGATTGTACAATTTCTGGGACAGGGACTGACGTCTCGTTCCGTGTCTGTACAGCACCAAGCACCGTGGGGTTTTGGTCCACACCAAGGATTCCGAAGCACTACAGTAAATAGAAATGAATAGCAATAATAAAAAAAGTCCCTTCATAACAGAATAACTGAGCCCACACTATGGGGGCTGCACCCCTTTAACTAGACCGGTGTAGTGAAACAGCTACAAATGAGTGTAGACACAACTTTACTGTGGGACACACCCAAACCAAGCAGAATTTAAAAAAAAATAAAACGGCCAGAATTTTTTCATAAAAGATCAAGAAAAGGGGCTCAAACCCAGCCTTAACTTTCCCCCCCTCTGCAGGTCACTTTAAACACTGACATTTGGTCCATTTGCATGGCAGAAATGATGGGTTCTTGTTTTGGGGATTGCTGTTTCACCTTGTTAAATACCACGTCAAACAGCCTTGGAAAAGACAATTCGTACAGAGACAGGAAAGTTCAATTACCACTGACCAGACTCCACACCTCCGCCACACACTGCCGAGAATGTCAGTATATCACTGTGCTAGGCATAAGGACAGGCTGGGTGATTGTAATGGTCCCTTCTGGCCTTCCACATCTATGGTTGGGATTTCCAAGGGGGGATTTCAAACCTGGTCACTTGACACCTTTAGGGTCATTTGAAAATTCCAGTCAATTTATCTGTGATAGTCCAGCCATGTTCTCACACCAAAACCACGTTGACATTGGCCAATGGTTGATCTTCTCCTCAGGTTGATTAATCTACAATAATCCAGCCACATTCTCACACGAAAACCATGTTGACATTGGCCAGTGGTTGACCTTCTCCTCCGGTTGATTAATTTATGATAATCCAGACACAAATGCACAACAACACCATAGTGATATTGGTCAATAGCTGATGCTCTCCTCCAGCCAATTAATCTACGATGTTCCAGCCATGCTGTCATGCCAATGCCACATTGACTTTGGCCAATGGTTGATGTTCTCCTCCCGCCAATGAATCCATAATATTCCAAGCACCTGCTCCGGCCGACACCACACTGATACTGGCCAATGGTTGACTTCCAACGGATGCACTCCCCTAGTGGCCTCTGTCACGTGTGACTTCTCTGATGCTGGATCAGGGCCGAGCTCTCGATGAAGCTTTTCCCACACTGGGGACACTTGTAGGGCCTTTCGCCTGTGTGGATCCTCCGGTGTCGGAAGAGGGTGGAGCTCTGGCTGAAGCTCTTCCCGCACTCAGGGCAGGTGTAGGGCCGCTCCCCGGTGTGAATCCTCTGATGCCTAATGAGGGTGGCGCTCTGGCTGAAACCCTTCCCACACTGGGTGCACTGGTATGTCTTGGCTTTCAGGTGGGACCCCTCGTGCTGAGCCAGACCCGAGCCATCCCGGAAGCTCCTCCCACACTGGGGGCACTTGAAAGGCTGCTCCCTGGCATGGATGCGCTGATGCCGGAGGAGGTTGGAGCTGCGGCTGAAGCTGCGCCCGCACTCGGGGCACCTGTAGGGTTTCTCTCCGGTGTGGATGCGCTGGTGGATGATCAGCGAGGAACTGTCCAAGAAGCTCTTCCCACAGTCAGGGCACTGGAAGGGCCTGACGCCCAGGTGAACCCGGCAGTGGGCGGAGAGCTGGGAGCTCTGGTGGAAGCTCCTCCCGCAATCGGAGCACGTGTAGGGCCGCTCCCCCAGGTGGGTGCGGCGGTGGGCCAGGAGGGCGGAGCGGTGGCGGAAGCTCTTCCCGCAGTCAGGGCAGAGGTAGGGGCGCTCGCCTGCATGGGAATGTCGGTGCTGCAGGAAGCAGGAGGCCTCAGCGAAGTTCTTCCCGCAATCGGGGCACTGGTGGGGCCGCAGTTCTCGGTGGGTGCGCTGGTGCCGGATCAGGTTGGAGCTGCGGCTGAAGTGCCGGCCACAGTCGGCACAACGGTAGGGCTGCTCCCCGGAGTGGACACGCCGGTGTGTGAGCAAGGCCGAGCTGGCCACAAAGCTCTTCCCACACTCGTCGCACTTGAAGGGTTTTTCACGGACGTGGGTCCGCTGGTGCCGCAGGAACTGGGTGCTCAGTCTGTAGCTCTTCCCGCACTGGCTGCAGATGGTCAGCGGCTCCCCCAGCTCGGGTGGCAAGAGGGACATTTGGGGGGTTCCTGCCACACCTCTTCCTGAGAAGGTCCCAGCTCCTCCTCGTTCTCACGCCCGTCCCGGCACCTGCTGGGAGAGAGTGAATGAACCTCAAACACTATGACTCAGGTCCAAGCTCTGATCTCCCCTGGAGCTGTCTGGTTGGCAGGGAGGGACCTGCCCTGCCCTGCCACCTGCCACCTGCCGGCTCTGGGACCTCCCCTGCCACTCTGCTCCTGCAGCCCGTTCCAGCTGGGAGAGAGAGAGAATCCAGCCGGGGCTCGTTCCCTGCGCTGGGGAGGGAGGAGGGGCAAGGGGTTTGTCGCTGATCTCGGTCAGGGCCTATGCAGCCCCTGCCACAATGGGGGACCCTGATCTTAGTAGGGGTCTGTGTGGTGTCTGGTACAATGGGGCTTGATCTCAGCCTGGGTCTGTGCAGGGCCTGGCACAATGGGGGCCCAGATCTTAGTCAGGATCTGTGCATCACCCAGTACAATTCACAGATTCCAAGGCCAAAAGAGGCCGTTGTGATCATCTGTTGTGAACTCCTGCTTAACACAGGCCAACGAACTTTCCTAAAATAATTCCTAGAGCGGATCTTTTAGACAAAAACATCCCCTCGATTTTAAAATTGCTAATGACGGAGAATCCACCACGACCCTTGGTAAAATCTTCCAGTTGTTATTACCCTCACTGTAAAAACATATGTCTTATTTCCAGTCTGAATTTGTCTAGCTTCAGCTTGCACTCATGGGATTGTCTTATATATTTGTCTGCTACATTGAAAAGCCCATTATCAAATATTTGTTCCCCCTGCAGGTGCTTAAAGATTGTAATCAAGTCACCCCTTAACCTTCTCTTTGTTAAACTAAATAGATTGAGTTCCTTGAATCTATCACTATAAAGCCTGTTTTCTAATCCTTCTAATCCTTTAAAAAGAAAAGGAGTACTTGTGGCACCTTAGAGACTAACCAATTTATTTGAGCATGAGCTTTCGTGAGCTACAGCTCACTTCATCACTTCATGTAGCTCACGAAAGCTCATGCTCAAATAAATTGGTTAGTCTCTAAGGTGCCACAAGTACTCCTTTTCTTTTTGCGAATACAGACTAACACGGCTGTTCCTCTGAAATCTAATCCTTTAATCGGTCTTGGGGCTCTTTTCTGAACCCTCTCACCAATGTAGCAACATCCTTCTCTAATTGTGGACACAAGAATGGAACCCACAGTACTCCGGCAGTGGTCACATCAGTGCCAAATATAGAAGTAAAATAACCATCCTACTCCTACTCAAGATACTGCTGTGTATGCATCCGCTTATGCATAGAATCAGAGAAGATCAGGGTTGGAAGGGACCTCAGGAGGTCATCTAGTCCAACCCCCTGCTCAAAGCAGGACCAACACCAACTAAATCATGTCTCATCCCTTTTGGCCACAGCATCACATGGGGAGCTCATGGTCAGCTGATTATCCGCCATGACCTCCAAGTCTTCAGAGGCATTGCTTCTCAGGTTAAAGTTGTAAGCATCATCTACATCCTTTGTTTCTATAGTCACATTTAGCCAGGGGTGAAAGTAAGCTGGTACGGGCCTGTACGGTGTATTGGTAAAAGGTGGCCTTCGGTACCGGCCCGTATGGAGCCAACGTGAAAGCACTGCTGTGGCAAAGGACCCTGCTTTGAGGGCAAAAGGAGCAGCTGCCCCAGGGCCGGTGATTTAAATTGCCCCAGGCGGCGCGGGCCAGGCAGCGTGGCTGGGGGACGCTGACCCCCCCAGCCCCGCCCCTTCCACCCAAGGCCCCGCCTCTTACTCCGGTAAGTGTTGAATGTTACTTTCACCCCTGCATTTAGCCATATTAAAACACAGATTGTTTGCTTGCACCCAGTCTACCAAGCAATCCAGATCGCTCCGTATCAGTGACTTGTCCTCCTCATAATCCATCGCTCCTCCCATTTTGTGTGTTGCCAGTAAACTTTATCAGTGGCGATTTTATGTTTTCTGCCAGGTCATCGATAAAAATGTTAAATAGTGGGGGTGCCATGAACTGATCCCCGTGGGACCCCGCTAGAAATACACCCACTTGGTGATGATTTTACAGTTACATTTTCAGACCTATCACTTCGCCAGCTTTTGGTCCCTCTCATGTGCGCCAGGTTAATTTTACATCGTTCTAGTTTTTTTTCAAAATGTCATTCAGTAGCAATGCCAACACCTTACAGAAGTCTATCTTACATCAACACTATTGCCTCTGTCAACTACATTTATAATCTCATCCGAAAAAACCCCCCACCCAAGTTCTAGCACAGTGGGGCCCCCTGGGCTGTAGGGGAACCCCACTCGAGGGCTGTTAAGTTACTGATCTGATCTATGACACAGGGAAGAGGTGTTTTGACGAATGAGTCACACTTAGCAGTAGAAGTCATTTTGCAAACATCACCTAAGGGCCTTGAAACCACACAGTGTGTTAACCCTTTTCATGCCACGCCAGAGCTGCAAAAAGCAGCCTAAACGTGCCGAGGTGCAGGAGCTAGGGAGTGGTTTCCAGCAGATCCAGGGTTGACAGTTTGGTTCAATGGCTCTCACGCGAATTGCTGGGGGGGGGGGGGGGGGGGGAGATCTCAGCACACGACTCCCCTTCATTGCCTGGGGTCAGTAACTTTGCTCCAAGGAAGTGGTACAAACCACAACCTCCAGTGGGGTCCCGGGGGCTCGCTGCTGGGCTGGGGTGGGAATGGGGGGGACAGCCTGCTGGGCTCAGCTGCACAGACCCACCTCTCCCAGCACCGCCCTAAAGCTGTGTGTGTGGGGGGGTGCTCTCCGGTCCCAGCCCCCCCTTCGGCTCCGACCCCCCCGGCCCTGCGGCCGCTTCGTCCAAGCAACGATTTCCTGCCCCGGCCGCTGTTTCTCTCCCTCCCCGGAGCCGCCGCCCCTGCGCCCCCACTCACCGCCCGGCTGCAGCGCACGGGGTGGGGGGGTTACTGGTTGGTCCCCTGGGGCGCGCGGGGGGGGGGGGCTCATTGCAGACAGGGGGTCCGGCCCCTTGGGCAGCGGATGCTGCCTGAGTCCCCGGCCCAGGGTGCAGGCAGGGGGGTTGGACAGGAAGGTCCCTGCGCTATTGCAACCCCGCGGTCGGCTCGGGCGGCTCCGCTCCGGGAAGATCCGCTTTGGATAGCCCGGCCTGGCGGCCCCAGGAGCCGGGAAAGGCTCTGCACGGGGCGGAAGGATGCAGGGTCCCGCCCGGGGGGCTGGGCTGGAGAGAGGGGGGGATAGATCCCTCCTGTGGAGGATGCACCAGTTCCCCACACCTTCAGGAGAGACCCCCTATCCCTGGCGTACCCACATCCGTTGGCTCCTCTTGCCCCATCTCCGATGCCCCGGTCTCGCCGGGACGGTGGCCCTGCCCAGCTGCCCCAGTGCCCGTCCATGCCCGCCCTGGCACCAGGTCTTGGTTTGGGGGTTCAGCTGGGACCCCGAGGAGCCGGCGTTGGGGGAGCTCAGCGGACTGGTGCAGATTCCCTGGGGCGGATAACACAGACCCCCTAGCTAGGGCTGTGTGGGGCAGGGGATCTGGACCCTTGCAGGCTCACAGTCCCAGAGCGAACTCACAGCAGGAGCAGATATTGGGGGACCCATTATGGACCTGGCTGGACTTTAATGCAGCGCCCCACAAAATCCGGGAATTCCGCCCCTCACAGGATGGTTCTAAAGAGGGAACCATTCTCCCTCCCAAAGAGCCCCCAGGGAAACCCCAGGGGGCTCTTTCTCTGATGTATCCAAGGCCATTATAACTGGGGCTCCAGGACCAGAGCCAGGAGAGTGCAAAGCATTGGGGCAGGGGGTCATTCCCCAGGCGCCACAGTGATCACAGCCAGCTGGGAACTAGGGCCTCACTGGGGAGCCAGGTCTGGACACCTGCTGGGAATGGATAGTTTGGGGCAGGGCCCCAGAATGCCTGGGAACCTCCAGCATCTCCAGGCCCGGGAGGGGACTGTCTTTTGTAAGGAACAGGCCAAAACACTGTGTTCCCCTATGATCTGATCTGTAACCACTGCTCTAGACTCCACGCCCCTCCCAGCACTGCAGACAGAACCCAGGAGTCCTGCTCTACCCCACATCCCTCCCAGAGCTAGAGAGAGAACTCAGGAAAGCTGATCCTACGTTCAGTGCTTGTCGACCAGTTAATTGTGTGGCTTGTGGGCTAAAAGCTTAGCCACATCCCCCTCTGGGGGCTGGTCCACAGAACAAAAGGGGCTCAGGCCACGCCAGTCACCTATGAGATAAGATTCTTAGAGTCGCACATGATGGGATTGTTTTTCCTAGTTTCCTTTAAAAAAAAAAAATCCTTGTTTATTGAAGTCACACAGTGAGAAACCGCCCTGCAAAGACCAGGTTTGACTGTGAAAAGCCCATTGGAATCTGACAATTCATGGGTTCCTGCCCCCACATCACCCATTTTAGGTCAAGGAGATGGGGTGTGGCCAGATACCTGGGAGCTTCTCGGGCTGCTCTGGGCCCAGGAGAACTAGGAGCTTGGTAAGCGCTGTGGAGAGAGGAGCTGGGTGCCCCCCACCTGGGAACATCCATCTGTCTGGCTTCTCAGGGAGCAGCCCCTCCTGTTCCCAGCAGCCTATTGTGTTCACGCACTCCATGGCTCCCGAATGTGGCTGGGGGCACTCTGCTGCACTGATCTCCTGTGCTGCCCTGAAACTTGCTGCGGGGGCAAAGGGGGGAACCTTCTGGCCTCAGCTGCACAGACCCCGCCTCCCTCCATGCAGCTCCCAGGGCTGGCTGGGGGGAATCTCTCTGGTCCCAGCTGTGGTTCAGGCTCCCAACCCCTTGTCCCTGTGGCCACTTCCTCCAGGCAGGGGATTTCCTGTCTCAGCCGCTGTTTCTCTCCCTCCCCCGGAGCCGCCTCTCACTGAGGCTCTTCTCTGCATCTCCCCTGTGCCCGGCACCCCCACTCACTGCTCCAGCTAGGAGGGGTCTGTGGCAGTTGGAACTTTGAGGCTCAGGAGGTTCCAGGGTCAGTGGAACATTGGGGCCTGGAACCTGGGCTAGATGGAATCTTGGGGTCAGGAACGTTCCATAGCCATGGGGGCAGATGGAACACTAAGGCTTGGAAAGTTCCGTGACTGCTGTACATGGGAGCAGACTGGGTGCAGTTGGGATGGGGTTGTGTCCTTTGGGGTCCGCTGAGGAGAGGGAGAGACCCTAGCTGGCTTTCCCCACCACCACCCTAGAGATAGAGGCATTCGCCTCTCTCGGATACTTTTTTGAGATCCTCACTGAGGTGAGATGGGACTGATGCCAGCCGTTGCAGACTGAAGTCCCCTCACCCCGGGCAAGGGAGATCAGCAACCAGAGAATGCTGGGAGAGATGGGGTTAAACCACAGGAACCTCCCACTAAGCAAAGGAAATCTTGCTGCAACCTTACACCCCTTCAACTTGCCCTGGTTATCCAGCATCTTCCACTGGCTGGGTGTGACACAGCCATAGGAGGACTCTTACCCTCTGGACCATAATTCCTGAGTTGGCTGGGCAGGGTCGGGAGGGATCCTGATGGGTTTGGCTGAACTGACCTGTCCTTTAGACATAGCCCAGGGAGTGACACACCTTATAGAAAATGGTCACTTCGCTTCAACCCTTTAGATAATAATTCACAAGCCGAGTTAGGTCCCATTCAGCCACCCATCCTGAAAGGTTGATGGCTCATTTATCCTTCTGGGAAATTCCTGAGAGTCCAAGTCAACGTGGATCTTACTGAAACAAGATTTGTTAGGAAAAACAAGGAGACATCCACATAAAGGTATCCAAGACCAAGGTGTCCAAATTAGCCAGGTCTAAGGCATCCCACCCTTGCCCAAACTGGGCCACACAACTCTGTCATGGTAGTAAAGAAATAGTAAGGTCTCACACTCCCATTTCTTTGTTTGCATTACATAGCATCTCGGGGCCCCGTTCTGCTGGGCGTTGCACAGAAACACACTCAGAAACACCTCCTGGCCTGAAGAAATTACCAATTAAACAGAGAAAAAGACAGATAGGGAAATTGAGACAGAGATGCCCACAATCTCATGAAGAGGCTGGGGCAGTCACGGAACCAGATTTGTAGAGCTCTAGCCCAGTGACTTACATGTAAAACACTGCCTCCGAGTGCCCGGAGAACTCATTCCCAGGCTCACCCTGGGGGACCCTGTTCTTCTGTAGTCACATCTTGCAGCTCTACCAGTCCATTTCCTGCGGGGTTCCAATGATCACACCAGTTAGCCCCACAAACTGCCTCACAGCAATTGATCTCCTTGAGTCTATCTATTTAGCTTGACAAAGAGAAGGTTATAGACTTGATCACAGTCTAAGTACCTACAGGGGAAACAAATATGTGATAGTGGGCTCTTACATCTAGCAGAAGAAGGTATAACAAGTTCCAAAGGCCAGAAGTTAAAGCTAGACAAATTCAGACTAGAAATAAGGTGTCAGTTTTTAACATTGAGAGTAATTAACCTTTGGAACAATTTACGAAGTGATGGATTCTGCGTCACTGGCAATTTTTAATCAAGATTGTTTGTTTTTCAAAAAGCTCTGCTCTTGGAATTTTTGGGGGGAAGTTCTATGGCCTGTGTTCTGCAGGAGGTCAGATAGGCTGATGACAATGGTCGTTCTGGCCTTGGAATCTATGAATGTTACTTTATCATTTTGACTTTTACTTTATATTAAAATTTATAATATAATACTGCCACGCTCTTATACACAGTGCTTTTCCTCAAGTAGATCTCAAAAAGTGCTTTACAAAGGTCAAGTATCATCACCTCCATTTTACAGATGGGGAAACTGAGGCACAGAGGGGTGACATGACCTGCCCAAGGTCACCCAGCAGGCCAGTGGCAGAGCTGGGAATAGAATCCATGTCTCAGTGCAGTGTGCGATCCACTAGACCAGGGGATCTCACAACAAATTTTTTGGGGGCCTCAGAGTGCGGCCACCAACTCTTGCTGGTGGCCGCGCTGACAAGTTTTCCTAAAATAGTTAATTAACTTTAGGAAAAACATATAAATATGCACATATGTCCAAATCATTGTAATTTATGTAGGGTTTTTTCAGACTCGGTAATAAAAATAATTTACAGCTGTCTCTATTTGTTACTGGACATAAACAGAATAGAAACACAAATAAGGTGCTTCCCGTGTTCTTGTCTTTTTTGTGGTTTCTTTTGCTTTTTTGGTTGCGCTTTTTCTTCCCCCCCTAAGACTTGCTAGCTGATAAGTTTTCTGCTGTGAAAGTGATCTTTGTATGTTTGCTAATATCACTTTTCACAGCAGACTTACTCAGCCCCGGCAAGCCCTGGGACAGATTAAGCCCTGGTTGGAGAGGTGGGCAGGGAGGCAGCGGGGCCCAGGGACAATAGGGGTGTGCATAGGGGATGGTGAGCCTGGGGCTGGAGCCTGAACCAGAGCCGCCACTGCGTGGATGGAGACCGAAGCCCCATAGCTGAAGCCTGCCCACCTTACCCCGGGAAAGTGGGGAATTTACCTGCTGCCTGCACCTGCAGCGTGTCTGTCTCCAGAGGGGGGCAGAGACCAACCACTGCTGGCGGCCCTGGGACAGGGGCCACTGCTGTGTGCCCCTCTGCCCCCATCACAGCCCAGGAGGCTGTTGCCACAAGAAAAGGCCCTGGTGGCGAAACACTGCCCTAGACCACACTGCCTCTCAGATAACAGAAGACATAATTAGTCAAAACAATAAATAAAATGAAATATTTTCCCCAATAATATTTTGTGAAAAATTATGAGCTTTCAACAAATCGGGGTGAAAATCAAATTTTTAAAATCTCTGACATTCAAAGTTTTCGTCCCATGGGAAATTCAATCAGTTTAGGGGTTAGCAGCAGACTCACAGAGTCATAGAAATGGAGGGCTGGAAGCGTCCTTGAGAAGTCATCTAGTCCTCTCCTCCACACTGAGGCAGGATCAAATATACCTAGACCCTCAATGAGAGGTGGGAGCTGTCCGAGATCCGGAACTGTTCTTAAAAACCTCCAGGGCCACAAATTCCACATAAATTCTGATACACGCTCCAGTCACCAGAGGGAAGACAAGAGGACATCTCTGTGCAAGCAGGGGGTGCATACCCACTCCAGAAATGTACCCACAATGCCCCTTGTGACGAAGTGGGGGATTTTCTTGTTTTTTCCAATGGTTTGCATGCAGAGGGGGTGGGACTCAGTTTCCCTGTGTGTTACTGGTTTAACGAGGTGATGGGAGAGGGAATTTGTTGTTACAGAGGACCGGCGAGGGAACTTGGGACCCCAGCCAATGGCCTGGAGAATGGATACCCCAGCAACTGGTGACCTGGCGACCCGGAGGCTCAGCTCAGGAGTCGCCCTGAGAGTTTCCTATGCTGTGTTCAAACGCTCAATAAACCCTCCTGTTTTACGTTGGCCGAGAGTCGCTCCGGTCTAGAGAACAGGGTGGCATTATTCCCTTTGGGAGTGGAGGCCCCGGAGGTCCAGAGCAAGTGGACTCCCTGAGGGGGCCGATGGCGAGAAACAGGTGTACTAAGGCTCAGAGAGGTGCGGCTCCAGGAGGTGGAGGGGTTTAACCCCCGAGACAGAGTGGACCCCCGAGAAGGGCTGTCACACTGAAGGGGGTTCCCCCCACGGACCGCACGGGGCTATGAGTGGGCACGCCTTGTGAGTGCGAGACACCCCTGTGCGGGCAGGGCAGGTCCCCCGCTGGCGTCCCTAGGCCGTGTGCATTTTCTGGTGCTTGGCGAGGTAGGAGCTGAGGCTGAAGCTCTTGCAGCAGTCGGGGCATTTGTAGGGTTTCTCTTCCGAGTGGATCTTCTGGTGCTGGATGAGGGTGCAGCTCTCGCGGAAGCCCTTCCCGCAGTCCGAGCAGCGGAAGGGCCGCTCCTCCGAGTGGGTCCGGCGGTGCTTGTTGAACGCGGAGCTCCAGTTGAAGCTCTTGCCGCACTGGGCACAGTGGTAGGGCCGCTCCCCGGTGTGGGTGCGCTGGTGCTTGATGAGGGTGGAGCGGTGGCTGAAGCTGCGCCCGCAGGCAGGGCACCCGTAGGGCCGCTCCCCCGTGTGGACGCGCCGGTGCTGAGCCAGCTGGAAGCTGTGGCTGAAGCCCTTCCCGCAGTCAGGGCAGGGGTGGGGTTTCTCCCCGGTGTGGACGTGCTGGTGGGAGCGGAGGTGGGAGCTGCGGCCGAAGCTCTGCCCGCAGTCGGGGCAGCGGTAGGGCCGCTCCCCGGTGTGGATCCGCTGGTGTTGGATGAGCAGCCGGCTGAGCTTGAAGCTCTTCCCGCACTCAGCACACTCATAGGGCCGCTCCTCGCTGTGCACCGTCTGATGCCGGCTCAGGGCCAGTTTGGTGCCAAAGCTCTTCCCGCACTGGGGGCACGGGTGAGGCCTGTCCTCTGCACCCATCTCACCGCCCACGCCAGGGCGTTCCCCGGTGTGGGCGTGCTGGTGCTGGATCAGGTAGGAGCTGTCCCCAAAGCTCTTCCCACAGGCCGCACACCTATAGGGCCGCTCCCCGGTGTGGGTGCGCTGGTGCTTGGCCAGGTGGGAGCTCTGGCTGAAGCCCTTCCCGCAGTCGGGGCATTTGTAGGGCCGCTCCCCGGTGTGGACCCGCTGGTGGACAACTAGGTGGGAGCTGACCCCAAAGCCCTTCCCGCAGTCGGGGCACTGGAAGGGTCTCTCGCCCGTGTGGGTGCGCTGGTGCTGGAGGAGGTGGGAACTGCAGGTGAAACCCTTCCCGCAGTCAGGGCATTGATGGGGCCTCTCCTCTCTGTGGGATCTCTGGTGCTCAGCGAGGTCTTTGTATTGAGAGAAGCTCTCCCCACACTGCCCACATATGGCCAGTCTCCCCTCCGGACACCCAGAGGAGTCTTGGAGCTGCCAGGGATCTCCCTCTCGCTCAGCAGAGCTCTCCCTTGGGAGGTTTCCTCCCTGCCGTCCCGCCCCACCGACGTCTCCCTGCTCGGGGCTCCAGGACGGCGCGTGTCGCTCAGGTTCTGCAGGCCCTTCTTGCTGGGGATTCTCCTCCTCGTTCTCACTGGCTGCCCCGGCACCTGCTGGGAGAGCGAGAGAGAGAATCCAGCCAGGGCTCGTTCCCTGTGCTGGCGAGGGGAGGCCAAGTAGTTGGTCACGGAGTGGAAAACCTGATGGGCAGGAAGCGAAATCCCACAAACCCTTCCCTGAAGAGAGAGAGGAGGGGCGGGGTCTGCTCCAGCGGCCCAGCTGAGTCCCCAGAGAAAGACTGAAGGGAGGGAGGGCTCCTGCCAGGCATCAGGCAGGACAAGTGGGAGCTGGGAGTGACACCTCCCATGAGGACAGGGCACCTGCTGAGTGAGACGAGATGATTAGGGAATTATTTATATTTGTATGTGATACGAAGGCTAGGACCGAAAACTCAGAGCCTTGAATAACGAGGATATATCTGAAACTCATATTGCAACGCTCATTTAATCTTTTATAACAAGGACGAAGGAAGCGGGGAGTACCAGCTGGTATTTAAGGTGGGGATCAGGCTAGATCCCACCCTTGTGTAAATGGGCATCACTACACTGGAGTCAATGGGCCAGATCCCAGCTGGTGCGAATCAACGAGCAACACGGATTGACATTAGCTGTGGATCTGGCCATACATTGCTAGAGCCCGATACACGGAGCTGTGTCGGGCCAAACCCTTGTACGTTGCATCCCTTTCCCGCCTAGCACCCTTTGCCTGCCTTTGCCTCTTAAGGGTGAAAGCTCTTTGGGTCAGACACTAGGTCTCTGTGTTTATGCAGCACCTGGCACCGCGGGGCAAGGCGTGTACGTGCTGCCACACTAGCGGAGACAGAACTGGGGGCTCCCGGTGGCTTTGCTGGGATCCCAGCGTTTCCCTTCCCTCCTGGAGGGTCTCCGAGCCGGTGTGGCTCATTCCTCACCTGGGTGGGCGCCTCTCGGGGTCTCTCTTTCCTCGGAGCCCTGGAGATCCAGGGCCCTCGGCTCTTCCCCTGGCTCCATGTGGGGGATCCCGGCCGGGTTGGGGTCGGGGAATCCTGTTTAGGAGAAGAAACCGGTGAGATGCGCCTGGGGGGTGAGGGGGGGATGTTCCCATGGGCTCTTTGAGGCAGGGAGACCCCTGGGGGCAGATGGGCCGCGCCCCCTGCAGGGGAATCAGGGATCTCCAGGCACACGGGGCCGGGGGGGGGGCAGCAGCTGGCCCCTTGTAGCGATGGGTCCGGGCACGGCCCCATGGAGGAGCTGCCGCTGGGATCTAAGCACGGGGGGTTTATTGAACATGCACGGGGAGGGCAGGGCTGGAACAGGGACCCTGCCGGCCTCAGCTGCACAGACCCCCGGAGCTGGATGGGGGGGTCTCTCCGGTCCCAGTTCGGCTCCGATCCGCCTCCCGGGCAGCCATGTCCTGCCTCTGCGGCTGGCTCTCCCCGCTCCCGCCGCACGTGGCCTGGGACCGCGCCGGCCCCTCCCTTCCGGCCCGGGGCTCGGCGGCTCTCGGAGCTCGCTGGTTTTAACTCTGAGCTCGCCAGAGCACCGGCAATCGAGAGACCCCCCCCGCCCCGAACAGGCACCAAAGACCCCGGCGCGGAGCAGTGTCTAACCCCCGCCCCAGGGCAGGTGGGGGATACTCTGCACCCCACTTGCAATGGGGGATCCTCGCACCCTCCCTCAGAGACCCCCCCCGGGAACCCTGCACCCCCCCGGGGCCGGACCCTGGCTCTGACATATCCTGGGCTGTTGTAACCCCTGCCCCTGTAGTGGGGGCTCCAGGCAGGGCCAGATTGACACCTTACGCGCCCCTAGGCACAGCGTCTTCAGTGCCCCCCCAGCTGACCTTGGTGTTTTCCATTCAAAAATGAAACTTTTAACCCACTATTAACTTTTAGGCACCCCTAGAACGCTGCCAGCACCCCTGGGCATGTGCCTCCTGGGCCTAACTGGGAATCTGGCCCTGGCTCCAGGAACTAGCGTGTGGGAGTGGGATCTGGGTACCCACTGGGAACTGATATTAGCGGTGGGGATGGTCGGAAGTCTGGGAGCCTCCAGGGCAGTGCTGGCCACAGAGGGGACTTTCCCCAGATGTCCCTGGCTCCTGAACGAGCAGCTCCCTGCAACTTGGAGAGAGGAGCCAGGCGCTGGAGAGGGCAGGAGGCCATGGGCCTCTCAGGGACCTCCGGTTTCTAGCGGCCTTTGGGACTTTCACCCCAACCCGAAGAATAACCCACACCGGGTGACTTGTGTGTCCCCATCTAGTGGCCAGACTATTTCTGGACGTTTATGAGCTTCCTGCAGCCTCTCAGCTGAGGGCTCTGATCCCATCACTCAGGCAGCCATGCCTTGAGCTTTCAGATCCAGAGCTCCTAGGTTCAATCCAGGCAGACGTCCCGGCCAGAGGCATCATTACAAGAGGCTGCAAGATCCAGCAGAGCAAAGAGCCCGCAGCATTTGGATTCCAAATCCCAAAGCGGAGAATGGGCGATAGGGAATGGATCACTTCATCCTGTTCTGTTCATTCCCTCTGGGGCACCTGGCATTGGCCACAGTCGGAAGACAGGATACTGGGCTAGCTGGACCTTTGGTCTGACCCAGTAGGGCCGTTCTTATGTTCTTAATTCGGGACAGGCATAGATATATAGGGTACAGGCTGGGCCTGGGGGTTAATGTTTCCTGCTGAGCAGGGGAAGGGAAAGTAACTCACTCTGATGCAGATACTTCCAGTATTCAGTTCCCTTTCAGCCTGGCTGAGAGAACCTTGTCTCCAGAACAGATTGCCAACTAATATCAGCCCGTCCCTTGCCATATCAGCCCGTCCCCTGGCTGATATGGCAGGGGACGGGCTGATATTATTTGGCACCCCGCACATGAAGATTACAAGACATCTTAATGAGCAAGGGCACTGGATCCTACCCCATATGGAAGAAATTGGAGAAGACTCAATGCGGTCAGACTCTCAGCTGGTGTAAAGTGGCATCGCTCCAGTGATTTCAATGAGGCTCTCTAGCCCATTATGTCAAGGCTCTGAACCTTCTCCCCAACCCACCATGTAATTCAGGGACAGGGTCTCTCTCAACATGGTTTTCCTGGCATCTGATAAGATTCAAGCTCCCACCAAAGCATCTCCACACACATCATTACACTCAACTTTGATGACATTTCTCTGTTGGTCTGTAATGCGATCACTTTTGAATGCCCTGGCTGATCAATTCCGCAATTTCAGGCCCTGTTCTAGGTGTCAAGGGGCAGAACCCCATGGATCTGGCAAAAAACAGGAAAAAAACACCCAGAAAACCGGAATGGCGAAATGTGGGGTGCACCCAGCCCTTGGTCTTTGGCTAGCAAAGCTACAGCTTCCACCACCTCCATAATTGTCCGTAGCTCAAAGGAGAGGCTGATGACACCTTCCTGTGTCCCAGCCCCCCCATCTCAGTTTGAAAGGCTGACATCCTGCATGACTTAAAACATAACATGACATAAAAAGGAAGCTTACAAGAAGTGGAAGGTTGGACATATGACCAGGGAAGAGTATAAAAATATTGCTAGGGCATGTAGGAATGTTATCAGGAGGGCCAAATCGCACCTGGAGCTGCAGCTAGCCAGAGATGTCAAGAGTAACAAGAAGGGTTTCTTCAGGTATGTTGGCAACAAGAAGAAAGCCAAGGAATGTGTGGGCCCCTTACTGAATGAGGGAGGCAAACTAGTGACAGAGGATGTGGAAAAAGCTAATGTACTCAATGCTTTTTTTGCCTCTGTTTTCACTAACAAGGTCAGCTCCCAGACTGCTACGCTGGGCATCACAAAATGGGGAAGAGATGGCCAGCCCTCTGTGGAGATAGAGGTGGTTAGGGACTTTTTAGAAAAGCTGGACGTGCACAAGTCCATGGGGCCGGACGAGTTGCATCCGAGAGTGCTGAAGGAACTGGCGGCTGTGATTGCAGAGCCATTGGCCATTATCTTTGAAAACTCGTGGCGAACCGGGGAAGTCCCGGATGACTGGAAAAAGGCTAATGTAGTGCCAATCTTTAAAAAAGGGAAGAAGGAGGATCCTGGGAACTACAGGCCAGTCAGCCTCACTTCAGTCCCTGGAAAAATCATGGAGCAGGTCCTCAAAGAATCAATCCTGAAGCACTTGCATGAGAGGAAAGTGATCAGGAACAGCCAGCATGGATTCACCAAGGGAAGGTCATGCCTGACTAATCTAATCGCCTTCTATGATGAGATTACTGGTTCTGTGGATGAAGGGAAAGCAATGGATGTATTGTTTCTTGACTTTAGCAAAGCTTTTGACACGGTCTCCCACAGTATTCTTGTCAGCAAGTTAAGGAAGTATGGGCTGGATGAATGCACTATAAGGTGGGTAGAAAGCTGGCTAGATTGTCGGGCTCAACGGGTAGTGATCAATGGCTCCATGTCTAGTTGGCAGCCGGTATCAAGTGGAGTGCCCCAAGGGTCGGTCCTGGGGCCGGTTTTGTTCAATATCTTCATAAATGATCTGGAGGATGGTGTGGATTGCACTCTCAGCAAATTTGCGGATGATACTAAACTGGGAGGAGTGGTTGATACGCTGGAGGGCAGGGATAGGATACAGAAGGACCTAGACAAATTGGAGGATTGGGCCAAAAGAAATCTGATGAGGTTCAATAAGGATAAGTGCAGGGTCCTGCACTTAGGACGGAAGAACCCAATGCACAGCTACAGACTAGGGACCGAATGGCTAGGCAGCAGTTCTGCGGAAAAGGACCTAGGGGTGACAGTGGACGAGAAGCTGGATATGAGTCAGCAGTGTGCCCTTGTTGCCAAGAAGGCCAATGGCATTTTGGGATGTATAAGTAGGGGCATAGCGAGCAGATCGAGGGACGTGATCGTTCCCCTCTATTCGACATTGGTGAGGCCTCATCTGGAGTACTGTGTCCAGTTTTGGGCCCCACACTTCAAGAAGGATGTGGATAAATTGGAGAGAGTCCAGCGAAGGGCAACAAAAATGATTAGGGGTCTGGAACATATGAGTTATGAGGAGAGGCTGAGGGAGCTGGGATTGTTTAGCCTGCAGAAGAGAAGAATGAGGGGGGATTTGATAGCTGTTTTCAACTACCTGAAAGGGGGTTCCAAAGAGGATGGCTCTAGACTGTTCTCAATGGTATCAGAAGACAGAACGAGGAGTAATGGTCTCAAGTTACAGTGGGGGAGGTTTAGATTGGATATTAGGAAAAACTTTTTCACTATGAGGGTGGTGAAACACTGGAATGCGTTACCTCGGGAGGTGGTAGAATCTCCTTCCTTAGAGGTTTTTAAGGTCAGGCTTGACAAGGCCCTGGCTGGGATGATTTAACTGGGAATTGGTCCTGCTTTGAGCAGGGGGTTGGACTAGATGACCTTCTGGGGTCCCTTCCAACCCTTATATTCTATGACTTAGCTCCCAGATAGAAAGAAAATAAAAACCGGGGGAAGGGGCAAAGCAGGGTGTGAGGGGGCGTACAGAGCCCCTGGCATGAGCAGGAGAATGGGTGACCCTGGTACAGGGGGAATAGGAGCACAGAGACCCTGGCATGGGGGAATGGGGGCATAGAGAACCGCTGCTAGAGGGAAAATGAGGGACCCTGATATGGGGGAAGGGGGAATACATAGGGAGAAGGGGGGAATAGGGGATGGGGAGGCAGATAGAGCCTCAGGAATGGGAGGTGAACAGGGGATAATTGTATGGCAGATGGAGCCATATGGGGGACGGAGGATGGAGCCATATGTATGGGGTATTGTATGGGGGATGGAGCCATATGTGCTGAGGAGGGGAGTCCCAGAAATAGAAAGGGATGAGAGGGTGGCCCACAGGAGCTAGTAGGGGAAGTAGAAGAATGCAAGGAGCCCCTGGCTTGTGCAACGGGCTCAGCCTGCAGAAGCAACCAAGTGTGAAACTCTCTCGTTTAAAGGTGATTTGAGGGCCAGAAGGGTCCATTGGGATCATCTAGTTTGATCTCTGTAACGCAGGCCAGAGACTCACCCTGTGATCTCTGCATGAAGCCCACAGCTCGTGGCAGAGCGACAGCATGTCTTCGAGGATACCCTGCCAGTCGCCCTCTAAAGACCCCAAGGGAAGGAGAATCCACCATGTCCCTTGGTAAGGCTGCCCCAGTGTCTGTCAAAAATGTGCACCTTCTCTCCGGTCTGCCGCAGCTCCCAGCTGTGGATCTCGTTCAGACTTTGTTGATGACAGAGCCATCTGCCATCAGGAACCTCCTTCCCATGCAGGGGTGTGTAAACCCAAATCAAGTTACCTCTGAGCCTTCCCTTGGAGAAACCAAAGAGACGGAGCTTCTTCTGTCTTTCACTACAAGGAAGGTTTTTCCAGACCTGGAATCATTCTTGTGGCCTGCACTTCAGGCCACTCTGCTCCCTTGCAGTCCAGGCTGAGGCCTAACGTGGGGGGCGGAATACCCCACACGTGCTACTGTAGGGTTCTCACACCTTTCTCTGCAGCAACTGGGACACTGTCCGAGTTGGCATACAGCACTAGATGGTGCTAGGATCTGAGCCAGTCTTGCAATGCCTATGAACCCACTCCAGATGCTGGGAGTGGGCAACAGGGGATGGATCACACAACGATTACCTGTTCTGCTCATTCTCTCGGAAGCACCTGGCATTGGCCACTGTCGGAAGACAGGATACTGGGCTAGATGGACCTTTGGTCTGACCCAGCATGGCCGTCCTTATGTACCCTCCGGTTTGAACTGTGGGCACCAGAACTGCGTATAGTCTCTGGGGATGGTCTCCTGGTTCCTATTCGACGCTCCCCTGCTCATACAGCCTAGGATCCTGGCCAGCCTTCATAGCCACCGCAGCACTCTGGGAACTCACTTGATGGCAGAGGCTGACCTACCAGGTCAGCTTCTTTCCCACACAGCCTGTGGGTCAATGGCAGGCGCTTTCCTGGATGGGAATTCCCTGGTGCTGAATCATGACTGAACCCCTCTCCCTGAGGTGGGTCCATGGCCGGGCCCCTCTGAGCTGATTTCCTGGTGTCTAGCTGTAGTCAATCTTCCAACCAAACTTCCCACCCTTCTCCCGCCCCATGTCACTGGATGGCAGGGGTCCCCTCGCTGTGGATCCTCTGGTGCCGGATCAGGTTGGAGCTGCGGCTCAAGCCCTTCCCGCAGCTGGCACAGCAGAAGGGCCGCTCCCCGGTGTGGGTGCGTTGGTGATGGAGCAGGCTGGAGCTGCGGCTGAAGCGTTTGAGGCACTGGGTGCACTGGTAGAGTTTCTCCCCCGGGCCGGCTTCATTCTCCTCCAGGGGCTCTCCCTGCTGCTGTCCTGCCCCGCCTGGGCTCTCGCTGGCTCCTCCCTGTGTCCTGTGCAGCTCTGTTCCCGCCGACCCTTCCTGCTGGGGATTCACCTCCTCGTTCTCACTCGCTGTCCTGGCACCTTCTGGGGGAGAGCGAGAGAAAGAGAGGCAGCTGATGGGCAGGAAGTGAATCCCCCCAAAGCTGGGGGAGGCCAGGGGTCAGGCAGGGCAGGTGGGAGCCGGGAGTGATGCCTGCCCTGAGGACAGGGGACAAGACAAGACAGACTGGAGAGCTCCCAATGGCTTTGCTGGGATCCCAGCTTTCCCCTGCTCTCTGAGCCGGCGTCACTCACTCCTCACCTCTCAGGCTCTCCCTTTCCTTGGAGTCCTGGAGAATCAGGATGCTGGGCTCCTCCCCGCGCTCCATCCGGGAGATCATGGCAGGTTTGGCTGAGGGCGTGAAAGCCGAGAGGAGATGTAGCACAGCATTGCCACAACTGGCCCCTGAATCCAGCGGATCGAGAATTTTCCATGGAGATTTGCTCAGGGTCGTGGGGAGAGATTGGTAGACGCTCATAGAGTCTAGTCGGATCTCCTGCACAACGCAGGCCGGGGAAACCAGCGTAGATCTGGGTGAATAACTGAGGTGTTTTTGTTCAGTGGGTGACCTGAGCCTGACTGGGGCTTTCAGTGCTGCTCTCCTACCGACAATAGGAAGTGGCTCTGATTCACCCAGTGAGACCCCATACTGCACTCCTGACACACAAAATTAAATATTGTGCAAATGTTCTCCCGGCTGTTGAGCTCAGCCCTGCCCAGCTGCCTGGGTGGGTTCCCTCTGGCCTCAGCCACAGGTCAGCTGGGCTCCCTTTGTCCTGGCAGCCTGTTCCTCCCAGCAGCAATTTCCTGCCTCTGCCTGTTTCTGTCCCTCCCCTGGGCCGCCTCTCGCTGTAATTCCCCTTTAGCCCAGAGACTCGCCGCTTGGAAGCCTTATTCCCAAAGGTGTTCCCAGGAGAGCTCATCAATTGGATCCAACCCCTCAGTGCACAAGGTGCTGAGAGAGTCCAGCCTGATACTTCCAGAGGAAACAGCTGAGAGCAGGAAGTTCCTGTCTTTATTAAAAAAAAAAGAAAAGGAGTACTTGTGGCACCTTAAAGACTAACCAATTTATTTGAGCATGAGGTTTCGTGAGCTACAGCTCACTTCATCAGATGCATACCGTGGAAAGACCTAAGTCTGCTGCAGTTTCCACGGTATGCATCTGATGAAGTGAGCTGTAGCTCACGAAAGCTCATGCTCAAATAAATTGGTTAGTCTCTAAGGTGCCACAAGTACTCCTTTTCTTTTTGCGAATACAGACTAACACGGCTGTTCCTCTGAAACCTGTCTTTATTAAGTTCCCCTTACAGCATAGCCTGGCCCTCTCTGGAACTGGGGAAGGCTTAGGAGCTCTACGGTTATTTCTTTCAGTTCCCCAGATACATGGAAAGGAGCACTATAATCAACGTATTAAATGCAAAGTGCATCCCTCTGCGCCTGGACTGGTCTAAGAAATTAACCATGCAAAGGTTATAAATAAAATCCACCTAGTGAATCGTTTCAGAGTAGCAGCCGTGTTAGTCTGTATTCGCAAAAAGAAAAGGAGGACTTGTGGCACCTTAGAGACTAACCAATTTATTTGAGCATAAGCTAGTGAATGTTTGCACAGCCACGGCATTTCCCCCCCGTTTCACACAGGTGTTTGGTTGCAGGTTAGGCTCCTAAATGTCGGAGTCAGAGTTCATCAAATGGTTCATAGTCGATTTCTGGGCCGGCACCCTGCAAATCCACTTGTAGGGCAAACTCCTCAGCTGCTGAATGCACAGAGTGTGGGAATTTCAAAAGCACACGGCGCCGGACTGGTTCTTCTCCCATTGAAATCAAAGGTAACCTCCCCTTGACTTCAAAGGCTATTTCTACACTACACAGCTGTACCGCTGCACCTGCTGTAAGGTCTTCCATGTACCTGCTCTAGGCCAGCGGTACCTCTATCAGAATTCGCTACCTCTCCCCTTTCAGTCTCTGGCCCAGGGGTAGCAACTTCTGCCAGAGCATCACCCATCAGTTGCAGTTACCTACCTCTGGCCTGGAGGATGACAAAGTTGAGAGGTAGCAAACCGTGATGGGAATTTGCTACCGGTTTGAAATCTCCATTGTAAATGTGGACACAAATAAACACGGGTATTTTTCAAAATGTAAAAAGACTTTATTATTGTAGCAAGGTATAGAAACAAGGACAGCTTACTTTTCATTTCAAGAGTTTTTCAAAAACAAGCATCTAAACGTATTTACAGATACAGAGTTAACATCACAATTTTTGTTCTTAACTGAGATGTACATTAAAATTAAACTTCTCTATTACTGGTTTATATTCCAGCTGTGTTATTCCAAGAAAACCAAAATATTTCTCTTTACAAAACAATGCCACAATGTACATTTTTTATAAACAACTGAACGAGGCACATTTTGTGCAGCTGCACTTTTTCTCCTCATCCGTTACATTTTCTTCATTGATTTCCTCTGGCAGGCAGGGCACATGTGCCCACCTCTCACAAGAGTCACACTGGACCTTTGATAAGTAAGAGATGAGAACACGAAATCACAGAATTAATCGTGCTAAATATAATTTCAATTAATTTATACAATTTATAAAAACTTATAACATAACATTAATTTCAATTAACTTATAAAATAATATTCCTTGAACATATAATCATTAGTCAGATATGACTATCAACAGCCTTGCCAGAGGATGTTGTGAAGGCCAAGATATGACAAAATTCAAAAAAGAACTAGATAAATTCATGGAAGATAGCTATTAGCCAGGGATGGTGCCCCTAGCCTTTGTTTGCCAGAGGCTGAGAATGGGTGACAGGGGACGGATCACTTGATGATCACCTGTTCTGTTCATTCCCTCTGGGGCACCTGGCATTGGTCACTATTAGAAGACAGTGGGCTAAATGGACGTTTGGTCTGACCCAGTTTGGCCATTCTTACGGAAATATTTACTTCTGTGGAATTATTACAAGAATCCTGCCTCTTTGGCAGGTTATTACGCTGGGTCTATATGTAATTGGCTAGATGTTGGGTCATGACTTTTGTTCCTGTACTATAAACAATCATATTCTGCTTCCTTATCTGCTCCAACACATGGTGTGTGTTTCTCATACATTTACTGTTTCTTACCATCATGCAATCTTCACTTTCTTTTTTGCAAGTGACCAAGTTGGAGTACACGCAGTACTCCTCCACGCTCTCTGAAAAATCAATGCGCTGTACTCAAATGGTGATTACATTGTGACCAAACCTCTAAACAGAAATCTTGATTAATGTCAATTATATCAAGTAATTAAACTGGTTTGCGAACATTTTTTTTATTTTTTTGGGTCGGGGGGTGTCCTATTTTAGATGATATTTTGTACCCCAGTCTAGGGGTTTCAAACTTTTAGTTTAATGCAGGTGGGTAGAACAATATCCAATTACATTTCACTGCTCGATCCATAGTAACCACTCAAACCCTCCACATTTTTCACGACTTGAAGAAATTATTCATACAGAGTCACCATTCGAGACCCAAACTTGTGACATACCCCACTGTAGATGTATTAAGGTAACTGTTTGTGATATGACATTATTCCACTTTTCCTATTATCTTCCCATATCCTATGGGCTGACTTGGTAATATGTAACAAAGCTCTTACCTGCCTCTTCCATCAAAAGAATTGCTATTTTTCTTCTGCACGTAGTGAGAGCCTCTTGTGTGGTTTCTACAGCACTGATGTCTTTATGCTGTAAATACGTTTCTGCAAACTAAAAAGAAGTCTAATTAGAAAAACACAGGATAATTAAGGCTGCGTGTCTGTCACGGAGGTCACGGATTTTGTGACTTCTGCAGCAGCTGGTTCCAGAGCTACCCGAGCAGATCATGCAGCCCCTGGTCCAGAAGCACCAGCCGCTGCTGGGGCAGTTGGGGTGTGGGAGGGGGCTAAGGGCTGTGGCAGGGGGTTGGGGTGCGGGGCGGTGCTGACCTCAGGGGGCTCCCCAGAAGTGGCCAGCATGTCCCTGCAGCTCCTAGGCGGAGAGTCTTACGCTCATATCACTTGATTTGCTATGGCCTGTGTTGCTAATAACACCGTCTCACTCACACTAAATGCTAGTGTTTTGTGCCCACGGCCAATGAAGTAGTTAGTCACACTCAAATCGCACATGTTCACCCAGTGTCCATTATTAAGTACAGCGGGTACAAGTATATGCTATTTCCATTTTTCTTTGTAGCTATCAGGAAGCTATTCTCCTCACTGTTGTTACACTGATTAAACATAAAAGGAGTACTTGTGGCACCTTAGAGACTAACCAATTTATTTGAGCATGAGCTTTCGTGAGCTACAGCTCACTTCATCAGATGTGTACCGTGGAAACTGCAGCAGACTTTATATACACACAGAGAATATGAAACAATACCTCCTCCCACCCCACTGTCCTGCTGGTAATAGCTTATCTAAAGTGATCAACAGGTGGGCCATTTCCAGCACAAATCCAGGTTTTCTCACCCTCCACCCCCCCACACAAATTCACTCTCCTGCTGGTGATAGCCCATCCAAAGTGACAACTCTTTACATAATCAAGTCGGGCTATTTCCTGCATAGATCCAGGTTTTCTCACATCCCCCCCACCCCCATACACACACAAACTCACTCTCCTGCTGGTAATAGCTCATCTAAACTGACCACTCTGATGAAGTGAGCTGTAGCTCACGAAAGCTCATGCTCAAATAAATTGGTTAGTCTCTAAGGTGCCACAAGTACTCCTTTTCTTTTTGCAAATACAGACTAACACGGCTGTTCCTCTGAAACCTGATTAAACATAGTTTCACACTAACACTACATGTAAACTGTGAAAATAAGTATCTAAAGAATCACCTCCAAGTCCTCAGGAAGGTTCTTTCATATCTCGTCTCATCACCCAAGGGGTCAATTATTAATACTTCTTTTGTTTCCATTAATGTGATCTGTAAGTGTTAATACATATACATACGTTATTGGTAATACAATAATTTCAACAATTGTGTAATGATTTTTCAAAACACTGCCTGCAGATATTCTCATTTGTAACATCTGACTAACACATAAGAGAAAATCGTATTGTGAATGCCTTGATTCAAACACTACAGATGATATTCTTTACATATACGTTACCAACAACACATTCTTCACACTAGGATTTTATTTTTTAAACGGCCATCCTCTGAATTTCAAGACTTACATTGAAGTTCCATTTTCATTTGTGTGTATTAAACTTATTGAAAACCCACAATACAAAGGAAATTATATCACTGCTACATAACTGTGTTTGAAATGTCGTATGTAGTACTTAGGACTGTCAAGCGATTAAAAAAATTAATCATGATTAATTGTGCTGTTAATAATAGAATACAATTTTTTAAAATATTTGTGGATGTTTTCTACATTTTCAAATACATTGATTTCAATTACAACACAGGATACAAAGTGTACGGTGCTCACTTTATATTTATTTTTGATTACAAATATTTGAACCTTAAAAAAACAAAATAAATAGTATTTTTCAATTCACCTAATACAAGTACTGTAGTGCAATCTCTTTATCATGAAAGTTGAACTTACAAATGCAGAATTATGTACCAAAAAACCCTGCATTCAAAAATAGAACAATGTAAAACTTTAGAGCCTACAAGTCCAATCAGTCCTACTTCTTGTTCAGCCAATCGCTCAGACCAATAACTTTGTTTACATTTGCGGACGATAATGCTTCCTGCTTCTTGTTTACAATGTCACCTGAAATAGAGATCATGGCACTGTTGTAGCCGGCGTTGCAAGATATTTACGTGCCAGATGCAATAAAGATTCATATGTCCCTTCATGCTTCAATTACCATTCCAGAGGACAGCGTCCATGTTGGATAACGGGTTCTCCTTGATAACAATCCAAAGCAGTGCGGACTGACACACGTTCATTTTCATCATCTGAGTCACATGCCACCAGCAGAAGGTTGATTTTCTTTTTTGGTGGTTCAGGTTCTGTAGTTTCTGCATCGGAGTGTTGCTTTTCAGACTTCTGAAAGCATGCTCCACACCCCGTCCCTCTCAGATTTTGGAAGGCACTTCAGATTCTTAAACCTTGGGTTGAGTCCTGTAGTTATCCTTAGAAATTTCACATTGGTATCTTTGCATATTGTCAAATTTGCAGTGAAAGTGTTCTTAAAATAAACAACATGAGCTGGGTCATCATCTGAGACTGATATAACATGAAATACATGGTAGAATGCCAGTAAATCAGAGCAGGAGACTTACAGATCTCCCACAAGGAGTTCAATCACAAATTTAATCAAAGCTTTTTTTTTAAACGAGCGTCATCAGCATGGAAGCATGTTCTTTGGAACGGTGGCCAAAGCATGAAAAGGCATATGATTCTTTAGCACATCTGGCATGTAAATATCTTGTGACACCAGCTACAACAGTGCCATGCGAACACCTGTTCTCACTTTCAGGTGACACTGTAATTAAGAAGTGGGCAGCATTATCTTCTGCAAATGTAAACAAACTTGTTGGTCTGAGCGATTGACTGAACAAGAAGTAGGACTGATCGGACTTGTAGGCACATCAATGTAGCCCAAGTAGAGTAGGGGCGTTAGGGGAAAATAGCTGAGGAAGCGTTGTTCTAAGTCAGCCATATGGAACAACGCTTCCACAGCTCTCATCCCCTAACTCTACTTGGGCTAAATTGATGACATCTTCATCATCTGGACCCATGGAAAAGAAGCCCTTGAAGAATTCCAACATGATTTCAACAATTTCCATCCCACCATCAACCTCAGCCTGGACCAGTCCACACAAGAGATCCACTTCCTGGACACTAACCCAGGAACCTACCCTTGCAACAAAGCCCATTGCCAACTGTGTCCACATATCTATTCAGGGGACACCATCATAGGACCTAATCACATCAGCCACACTATCAGAGGCTCATTCACCTGCACATCTACCAATGTGATATATGCCATCATGTGCCAGCAATGCCCCTCTGCCATGTACATTGGCCAAGCCAGACCGTCTCTACATAAAAGAATAAATGGACACAAATCAGACGTCAAGAATTATAACATTCAAAAACCACTTGGAGAACACTTCAATCTCCCTGGTCACTTGATTACAGACCTAAAAGTTGCAATATTACAACAAAAAAACTTTAAAAACAGACTCCAACGAGAGATGCTGAATTGGAATTAATTTGCAAACTGGACACCTTTAAATTAGGCTTGAATAAAGACTGGGAGTGGATGTGTCATTACACAAAGTAAAACTATTTCCCCATGCTTATTTCGCCCCCCCCCCCACTGTCACTCACACCATCTTGTCAACTGTTGGAAATGGGCCATCCTGATTATCACTACAAAAAGTTTTTCTCTCCTGCTGATAATAGCTCACCTTAATTGATCACTGTCCTTATAGTGGGTATGGCAACACCCTTTTTTTCATGGTCTGTGTATATGTATCTTCCTACTGTATTTTCCACTGCATGCATCGGATGAAGTGGTTTTTAGCCCATGAAAGCTTATGCTCAAATAATTTTATTAGTCTCTAAGGTGCCACAAGTACTCCTCCTTCTTTTTAAAATAATTTTTACACTGCAAATATTTGTAATAAAAATAATATAAAGTGAGCACTGTACACTTGTTCTGTGTTATAATTGAAATCAATATATTTGAAAATGTAGAAAAACCTCCAAAATATTTAATACATTTCAATTGGTATTCTATTGTTTAACAGTGTGATTGTGATTCATTTTTTTAATCATGATTCATTTTTTTGAGTTAATTGTGTGAGTTCACTGCGATTAACCGACAGCCCTACATTTAGTGCAGGCAATCCCAAAGTATAACAGCAGAAAACATCTTACCACAAGAACCCAGTGCTTTGGTGCGTTGAAAGGAAGCAATAAGAGATCACTTTGCATGATTCCACTCTGTGTTGATTGAAAAAAGAATGAAAAATGCAGTTATGCTGGTCAGTGAAGCAAACCATGCAATGTAGATTATAGTGGATTTCCCAGTTTCAGTACATTTCCTTCCCCAACACAGCACTGTGTTTGCACTTAACCACCTTTATGAAAATGTGCTTTGCCCCTGTGGGGCATGAGAGCGTGTGAACATTTACCTTCTCCAGTTTCAGTTTTGCTCGGCCTGACAGAATGCTAGTGGACGTGACTGACGAAACGGCTTGTATCTGTTGACACGCAAGCAAGTTTTTAATGGGGGAGGGATAGCTCAGAGGTTTGCGCATTGGCCTGCTAAACCCAGGGTTGTGAGTTCAGTCCTTGAGGGGGCCATTTAGGGACATGGGGCAAAAATCTGTTGGATGATTAAATTGGGGATTGGTCCTGCTTTCAGCAGGGGGTTGGATTAGATGATCTCCTGAGGTCCCTTCCAACCCTGATATTCTATGATCATGGCACACACAGACCATAATGTAGTTCATAAACACATATATGGAAGGGATCCTTACTGTTACAAATAAGTGAAGTAAAATGGATTACAAACCTTTTCTGTAAGCCCCCATGTGCTCTGTCTTCCTTTAAAAACTGACTAACCAGTGCATGTACCGGTGTTGAAGTCGCAGCCCCACAGACCACCTGCAACGGATGAAAGAATAGTTCACATTTTAAAAAAAGGGTTGATGAATCCATCCAGTCGCCAGCAACGTTTACTGCTATTTAAATGTACCTCAACACCCAGCCAGCTTCTGGGCTTCAGGTTATAAAATGAAGTGTCATACAAATGGATTTCTATCACTTTGGCCTCCAGTCTCTGTGTAACCTTGTGGGTCTGTACAAATTTTACTAGAAAAAAAAACATGGAACATATATGACATGCCTGGTAATACAGTTTCCTTTTTCTCTGTTTTACCATTGTGCATGCTGCCCTTTTGACATGAAAACTTTTAACCAATTGTTTAAAAAAAAAAAAAAGTGTGGTAAGCAATTACCTTTGAGCAGCCATTCTCTGTCTTCCCCCATCCTCCACAAGCATATCACCAACATCACTGCATGCAACTTCTTCCACGACACACTCCTCTTCTGCCATGGGAGCTCCACCTTGATCACTCGGCTCTCAGGAGGCTCGTGAGATATATTGCCACCCATTTGCCCAATCTCTTCCGAGGGCACTGTTTTTTCAATCTCATCCACAGACGTTTCCATTTCTGTGTTTGCCTCTGATTTGTTTTCAGCCCCTAACGTTGGTGGCTCTTTAAATGGTTTTAAGTGGGAGATACTGTACTTAGACCCTAACAGTTTCCCCGAGGTGGTTTCCAATTTAACTCTTTTACCCGCAACAGTAGTAACTTTGTATGGGCCACAATAGGTAGGTTGCAGCAGCCCTCCCTTTCTTGTTTTCCTTCTCGTATTCAATAACATAACACAGTCCCCAAACTCGAATGTTATTTCCCCATATTCAGAACTCTTTCTTTTGGCATGCTGGTTTTGTTGTTTTTCTTGTGCTTTGGCAATATTACTAAGAGCCAGTGCAATGTCAGCATCCTTTCTCAATTTCAAATTTATGCTGTACTCTTTGTAGAATTGTTCATCGAGTTCCTCGAAATTTGGTGGCTTTAAAACAAACAGAGAAGGGGTTGGATTTGTGAAATGAAGATTCACAGAATAAGACATTGACATGAAAGCTGATGGTACTTAAATACACTTACTGCATAATCCTCCGAGACTTGGATTGGAAATCTTGCTTCAAAGCCATACAGTAGTCGAAAGGGGGACATTTTGGTGGTCATGTTCACGTGAGATCACAAAGAAAATAAAATATCACCAAGAAATTCATCCCAGTTACTCCCAGTGTCATCAACCAACTTCTGCAATGCTCTGTAACAAATGGTGATTGATTAGTTTGTGGGGAAAAGAGTAAACGACCGAGACAGATCATATGGAATCAAAAAGGCACTAGAAGGAGGTCATCACAGAGCATTGCTATGATTATTTTTCATTTCACATGTGATATGGTAAAAAGACTTGCAATGTAATAAATTGACTTGCAAGATTTAGAAGCAATTTGCAGCTTCTGGCATGGTGCATTCTACTAGCCTTTAGTACTGTAATTTTCCCACCCCTAAAATTACCTTTTGATGGATTTGGTAGTGCTATGGGCAAATGTATTGGTCAGTGGGTGGCATGGGCTGGTGAAGATATGTTCTATTCCCCATACTTTGCACATTTCCAGATCACAATGAAAAAAAATTACACCATAAATTTTGCTTTGGACAGGTCTGTATTTATGTTTCTTCCCCTATTTGCCATTGATTTTGTGTGTGATTACTGTGGATTACTTTTAGTTTTACTACCTGGAACTATCCTGTAGATTTTACTACTTGGAATAATATGATGGGGGTTATTTTGGTGGGTAAGCACACATGCACGTATACACACCCACGTTATAGTGACCCTGATGGGGTGACCAACTACACTATTTGCAAAAACAGGGTGGGTGTTCAGAAAAACTTGTCATCAACAATTTACATTAAAAAAAATAAAAACTCACAAGGGAATGAAACCCATGCTCACTATCAACTATCCATGACTTGACAGTGTGAATGAAGAAATAGTAAAAATAACCTCAAAAATAAATCTTTACCTCATTATTGAATTCAGGATCGCCATCTGTCAGTATCCTCTGTACATATCCATATTTAATAATAATGCTGTATATTTTCTTTGCTACCTCATAGGCTGACTTAGTTCGAAGTGGAAATGCATCCACCCATCTTGTAAGATAATCCGTGGCTGTCAGTATGTACTGGTATCCCTTCTTCGTTGCTGGTAGTGGCCCTATTAAATCCATTCCCACCAGTTCCCAGGGCTGACTGACCTATATGCAGGGGTACAGGTTGCAGTCATACTTTGGATCTTTCTTATTAAATGGTCTCAATAAGCGCATATGTAGGAAGTAGAGGAAACGCTATAATGTGGTTTCCACAACCACACAAGCAGAATCTAATTTCCTTTTTTAAAAAACAGAACAAAAAGAAATAAAGAAGCAAACACATGAAAAAGAAATATAAGAATAGGGGTAGGAAAAATGATACAAGAATAAACCTGCAGAAATAGACCATGCCAGCGCAAAGAGCAAGAGAGGTCATTGTTGCACTCCATTGTGCCACTCAGGTAAATTCAAAGCCTCATTGTGTAGCAATAATAAAAATGGATAATGATAAACAATTATCTTTGATTCTGTCTTTCAAAGATTTCTTACTGTTTTTGAAGGAAGTGAATAAGACTGTATATCATGTACATGCAGTCTGCACTAAGAACATTCCTCATGCATTGACAATGGAAAGGCTTTAAAAGAAGATATGTAGTAGATGTCTCAGAGTCCAAAATGTACCTTTATGTTTTTCAAGGTGGTATCTTCATAAATGATCTGGAGGATGGTGTGGATTGCACTCTCAGCAAATTTGCGGATGATACTAAACTGGGAGGAGTGGTAGATACGCTGGAGGGGAGGGATAGGATACAGAAGGACCTAGACAAATTGGAGGATTGGGCCAAAAGAAATCTGATGAGGTTCAATAAGGATAAGTGCAGGGTCCTGCACTTAGGACGGAAGAACCCAATGCACAGCTACAGACTAGGGACCGAATGGCTAGGCAGCAGTTCTGCGGAAAAGGACCTAGGGGTGACAGTGGACGAGAAGCTGGATATGAGTCAGCAGTGTGCCCTTGTTGCCAAGAAGGCCAATGGCATTTTGGGATGTATAAGTAGGGGCATAGCGAGCAGATCGAGGGACGTGATCGTTCCCCTCTATTCGACATTGGTGAGGCCTCATCTGGAGTACTGTGTCCAGTTTTGGGCCCCACACTTCAAGAAGGATGTGGATAAATTGGAGAGAGTCCAGCGAAGGGCAACAAAAATGATTAGGGGACTGGAACACATGAGTTATGAGGAGAGGCTGAGGGAGCTGGGATTGTTTAGCCTGCAGAAGAGAAGAATGAGGGGGGATTTGATAGCTGCTTTCAACTACCTGAAAGGGGGTTCCAAAGAGGATGGCTCTAGACTGTTCTCAATGGTAGCAGATGACAGAACGAGGAGTAATGGTCTCAAGCTGCAGTGGGGGAGGTTTAGATTGGATATTAGGAAAAACTTTTTCACTAAGAGGGTGGTGAAACACTGGAATGCGCTACCTAGGGAGGTGGTAGAATCTCCTTCCTTAGAGGTTTTTAAGGTCAGTCTTGACAAAGCCCTGGCTGGGATGATTTAACTGGGAATTGGTCCTGCTTCGAGCAGGGGGTTGGACTAGATGACCTTCTGGGGTCCCTTCCAACCCTTATATTCTATGATCTAGATTTAATTCCTTTCCTGCTTTCCGGCAATGCAGACATCGCTCAACCTAGTTTGGACGGCATTAACATTCTTGTATGAAAACATTACTGCAAGGGAACGGAGTTTACACTTTCACACCAAATGTATTAATATCGTTCTTTGCACTGTACATTTCAAATCTGTATTTAAATTTTAAATCACCTATTTCAGGATTTTGTTTCATTCCTTTACATACCCAGCCTGTGATGTCCTTTGTCATCCCTGGCCAATAGTATTTTGAGGTCAGTGCAATTCTCATTTTGACTTTTCCTTGATGTTCACCCTGGGGACTGGCATGAACCTGTTTAAAGCGTTGTAGGGCTTGTTTCATGGTATGCACAACGACAACCTTTCTTCCTTTGGCGGAAGAGAAAAGTGTCCCCTCTGCAAATCAAAGCAGATGGAGACGTGATGATGACATCAAGCGTTGCACTTAAGCAATTATCAGATATTTTCAAAGTCACGGATTCATTAGAAGGCATATGCTTATAAAAGATACCTGTCTGCATATAGGTCATCTTAACTTGAGTACAAGGGGGGAATTCCACTATATGGTTACAATTAGATTTTGATTTTTAAAAACTAGAAGTCATTGTTCAGTGAACATATATGGATCGTTGTTGCTGTTTGTAGGATACACTGTAGGATGCACTGGATAACATACTCGTTGCATCCGACGAAGTGGGTATTCACCCACGAAAGCTTATGCTCCGATAGGTCTGTTAGTCTATAAGGTGCTACAGGACTCTTTGCCGCTTGTACTTGAAAAATAAAGTTAAATCATAGGGGTTTTGGTAATATTTATACTTTATACTCATTTGTCATGTCACTGACATATAGGTTTGTCACAGTGCCTATATATGGAGCAAGGAGATTTTCTGGGAAATTTGACGAAAACTAGTGATCCTAATCATGGTCCCATTGAAGGTAAGGTTAACACTCTTATATGCTCAAGATTCCACTGTATTCTGTGTCTTTATTACGTAAAAAAACAAGCACGGCTTGCCTTCCAAAGAAAAGTTGGCAGAAAATCGACCCAGGTTACGTCTGTCTGTTTTATTCATTCCTTCAGGATACACGTTACTCCTCTTATATGCCAAAACGTGTGCAGTTTTTTCCTCCAAAGATGTTCCCGAGTATTGTTCACAGAAGAAAACATTTCATACTGTTAACGTTCACATCATTGCAAACATGAAGTATCTACCTGCATAACAATCAGGTGTTATTTTGTAGGTGAGGTGTGACATGTAAACTGCAGACATATAAGCAAGGGAAGCCAAACTCAACAATGCAGCAGTCATAGGCCAATCACAAGACTGACATAAGTAAATCTGAACTATGTGCATAAGTTTGAAGTATTTGTGGCTTGCTCAAATACAGCCAGATTTTGTAATGAGATCAAATTTCATTTGAAATAATTAGATCACATCGATCAGATTTTAACCATGTAAGATCATACTGTGACGTAGTTAGGATTTTCCCTGGTTATGTTGCATGTGAGCCTATGTGAATCTTACTGTTTTGCATGAATCTTGTGTGTGCCTCAGTTTCCAAGTGTATTGCACCAATGTCTAGGTGGTGGGAATAAGGGGGTGTGACTTTTGTGGGGGCTGCCCAGCTGCCTGCACAGATGCTATGGCCACCCCATCATAACCTGAGACCCAGGAAGAGGATGCGACCAGGTGACTCTTGGTCTGGGAAGAGAGACAAAGGCCAGAGGAGGAGCAACGGGCAGGGCAGGGGCCAGGCAGCTGGAAGCGAGTCCATCTCGGCTGGCTTGGGGCGCAGGGGGAGGGCCAGAGCCCTGGCTCTGGGCTCCCCTCCCCCCAGGATAGACTTGGCTGAAAGTCACTGATTTCTGTGCTAACAAGTTCTGTCCTACGCTGTGTTCTGTTGACTAATAAACCTTCTGTTTTACCGGCTGGCTGAGAGTCATGTCTGACTATGGAGTTGGGGTGCAGGGCCCTCTGGCTTCCCCAGGAGCCCTGCCTGGGCGGACTCGCTGCAGGAAGTGCCTGGTGTGGAAGGGGATGCTGAATGCTCCGAGGTCAGACCCAGGAAGGTCAAACCTGTGTAAGCTTCTTGCCCTGGCTACAGTATGCTCAGAGAGGAGGCTCCCCCAGAGTCCTGGCTGGCTTCGTATGGAGTAGTTCCAGAGCATTGGCATGGTGACTCCGTGACACATAGTCACTCAGGACAGGAAATGTAACAGCACCAAAATGTGAATTGCAAAAAAAGCACAAGCAAGGGTGTTTGAAGATACTGTATAATATATTCAGAAAACAACAAAATATGTATGGAAAGGAAACCCTCTCTTTACCTGCCATACTGATGTATATTACAGTGGATTTTTTGCCTAGTACAGCTTTTTTCGGGGGGAAAAGAGTTTTCTGTAATTCTGAAGAATCTGAAATAAGAAAACCCATATAACATACACATTTCAGTATCAGGATGATCACAGGCACGAACAAACATTTTAAAAGCACAAAGTGACTTGAGAGTTTTTGCGAAGGTCCTTGACTATCATACACTCAGCCAGGAGCCCCTAAATCTTTGGGTGGTCAGACTTCTATTGAAGGGTGCAAAGTGCTGAAGGATAAGTGGTCATGGCAGGATAGTTATTATCTCTCTGGAGAATGAGAAGTGGAGACACTTGAGGTGTTTACCACAAGTAAGCAAGATCAGTAGGTACACTCTTGTATGGGTTCACCAACCCTGTGTTATCTCCTAGTAAAACTAACCTTATGTCCATGATGCTTATAGCTCAAAAACCGTAGGTCATACTTTAGCTTTATAACAAGGTGCCTAGGCAAGATCATCACAACACCTGCTAGAAAACATTTGATAAAAAACCACTCTTGGGAGCAGAGAGGACCCAGCCCACATTTCCGTGTATCCAGGACTTTTTAGAAAGCATTTTGCAGAGTTGAATTTCAGGACTATTCATAGAATCATAGAATATCAGGCTTGGAAGGGACCTCAGGAGGTCATCTAGTCCAACCCCCTGCTCAAAGCAGGACCAATCCCCAGCTAAATCATCCCAGCCAGGGCTTTGTCAAGCCTGACCTTAAAAACCTCAAAAGGGAGGAGATTCTACCACCTCCCTAGGTAACGCATTCCAGTGTTTCACCACCCTCCTAGTGAAAAAGTTTTTCCTAATATCTAACCTAAACCTCCCCCACTGCAACTTGAGACCATTACTCCTTGTTCTGGCATCTGCTACCACTGAGAACAGTCTAGATCCATCCTCTTTGGAACCCCCTTTCAGGTAGTTGAAAGCAGCTATCAAATCCCCCTAACAGTTCTCGTCTGCAGACTAAAACTATTATATGTAAAACCTTGAATGAAAGTCTGAGTAGTTCTTTATTAGCGCCTTTCCACTGCAGAGTAGGTCACACAGTGTATTAGTAAAGAAACACTAAATGCCCACAAAACACTGAAAATAGTGTAAGCCACTGGAAATAGTATTGGAAATACTTATGAATCTCCTTTTGAAAACAAGCTACTAGGCAGAAAACCTACCTCTGTGTTTTATACAGACTCCCCCCTTTTGTCGTTGTTACACAGACTGAGCAACAAGGCTTCAACACAAAAATGACACTTCTGTCCCAAGGCACACGTCAGCACATTGCTCTCCCCTCTTATTTTAAAGACGTTCTCTTGAGCCTTTTCCCGCACTGCGAAAAGGCAAGTGCCTTGTCCTCCTTGTGTTGCGACTTCAGAATGGCTCAAACCCCCTTGTTACTGCAAGGTGGCAAAAACCAAACTTGTTTAGCAGTGAGGAAAAGGCCTAGATCTATATAATGGGGGCATAAGATCTACTGTACACACCTGTCTTCTTCAGTTGCTGTTAACAGCACCAGCTCCACCTTCTTTTCAAAATACCTCCCTGGGGCCACCAAGTGCAGCTCTCACAGCACACACCTACTTGCTCCTGCAGGGAAGAAGAGCCACTAATGGGACAGGGCTCTGTTCAGATGACTTATCTAGAACAGGTTTCAGAGTAGCAGCCGTGTTAATCTGTATTCGCAAAAAGAAAAGGAGGACTTGTGGCACCTTAGAGACTAACCAATTTATTTGAGCATAAGCTTTTGTGAGCTACAGTCACTTCATCAGATGCATAAAGTGAAAAATACAGTGAGGAGGTTTTTATACACACAGACCATGAAAAAATGGGTGTTTATCACTTCAAAAGGTTTTCTCTCCCCCTACCCTACTCTCCTGTTGGTAATAGCTTATCTAAAGTGATCACTCTCCTTACAATGTGTATGATAATCAAGGTGGGCCATTTCCAGTACAAATGGACATCGTACCAAAAGGACTGAAGGTAAAAAATCCATTACAATCTACATACCACACAGACTATGCTGACAGCTTGTGCCACACGCTCTCAAAGAAACTGCGGAATCACCTGATCAACATCCTCTACAGCAAACAGGGAAAGATTAAGAATGAGCTCTCAAACATGGATACTCTCATAAAAAAACAACCTTCCACACGAACTTCCTCGTGGCTGGACTTTACTAAAACTAGACAAGCCATTTACAACACACACTTTGCTTCTCTACAAAAGAAAAAGGACACTAAACTTTCTAAACTACTATATGCCACAAGGGGCCACAGCAATGGTTCACTCAACCCACCCAGCAATATTGTTAATCTATCCAACTATACTCTTAGCCCAGCAGAAGAAGCTGTCCTATCTTGGGGCCTCTCCTTCTGCCCCTCCACCCCCATGAACATGATACAGTTCTGTGCTGACTTAAAATCCTATTTTTGACGTCTCAAGGAATATTTCCAACACGCCTCTGAACAACATACTAATCCACAGAGACCTCCCTACCAACACTACAAAAAGAAGGATTCTAGATGGACTCCTCCTGAAGGTCGAGACAACAGACTGGACTTCTATATAGAGTGCTTCCGCCGACGTGCACGGGCTGAAATTGTGGAAAAGCAGCATCACTTGTCCCACAACCTCAGCCGTGCGGAACACAATGCCATCCACAGCCTCAGAAACAACTCTGACATCATAATCAAAAAGGCTGACAAAGGAGGTGCTGTCGTCATCATGAATAGGTTGGAATATGAACAAGAGGCTGCTTGGCAGCTCTCCAACACCACTTTCTACAAGCCCTTACCCTCTGATCCCACTGAGGGTTACCAAAAGAAACTACACCATCTGCTCAAGAAACTCCCTGAAAAAGCACAAGATCAAATCCGCACAGTCACACCCCTGGAACCCCGACCTGGGATATTCTATCTACTACCCAAGATCCATAAACCTGGAAATCCTGGGCGCCCCATCATCTCAGGCATTGGCACCCTGACAGCAGGATTGTCTGGCTATGTAGACTCCCTCCTCAGGCCCTACGCTACCAGCACTCCCAGCTATCTTCGAGACACCACTGACTTCCTGAGGAAACTACAATCCATCGGTGATCTTCCTGAAAACACCATCCTGGCCACGATGGATGTAGAAGCCCTCTACACCAACATTCCACACAAAGATGGACTACAAGCCGTCAGGAATCATAGAATCATAGAATCATAGAATATCAGGGTTGGAAGGGACCCCTGAAGGTCATCTAGTCCAACCCCCTGCTCAAAGCAGGACCAATTCCCAGTTAAATCATCCCAGCCAGGGCTTTGTCAAGCCTGACCTTAAAAACCTCTAAGGAAGGAGATTCTACCACCTCCCTAGGTAACGCATTCCAGTGTTTCACCACCCTCTTAGTGAAAAAGTTTTTCCTAATATCCAATCTAAACCTCCCCCACTGCAACTTGAGACCATTACTCCTCGTTCTGTCATCTGCTACCATTGAGAACAGTCTAGAGCCATCCTCTTTGGAACCCCCTTTCAGGTAGTTGAAAGCAGCTATCAAATCCCCCCTCATTCTTCTCTTCTGCAGGCTAAACAATCCCAGCTCCCTCAGCCTCTCCTCATAAGTCATGTGTTCTAGACCCCTAATCATTTTTGTTGCCCTTCGCTGGACTCTCTCCAATTTATCCACATCCTTCTTGTAGTGTGGGGCCCAAAACTGGACACAGTACTCCAGATGAGGCCTCACCAATGTCGAATAGAGGGGAACGATCACGTCCCTCGATCTGCTGGCAATGCCCCTACTTATACATCCCAAAATGCCATTGGCCTTCTTGGCAACAAGGGCACACTGCTGACTCATATCCAGCTTCTCGTCCACTGTCACCCCTAGGTCCTTTTCCGCAGAACTGCTGCCTAGCCATTCGGTCCCTAGTCTGTAGCGGTGCATTGGGTTCTTCCGTCCTAAGTGCAGGACCCTGCACTTATCCTTATTGAACCTCATCAGATTTCTTTTGGCCCAATCCTCCAATTTGTCTAGGTCCTTCTGTATCCTATCCCTCCCCTCCAGCATATCTACCACTCCTCCCAGTTTAGTATCATCTGCAAATTTGCTGAGAGTACAATCCACACCATCCTCCAGATCATTTATCAAGATATTGAACAAAACCGGCCCCAGGACCGACCCTTGGGGCACTCCACTTGATACCGGCTGCCAACTAGACATGGAGCCATTGATCACTACCCGTTGAACACTATCCCCGATAATGTCACGGCAAACCTGGTGGCTGAACTTTGTGACTTTGTCCTCACCCACAACTATTTCACATTTGGGGACAATGTATACCTTCAAATCAGCGGCACTGCTATGGGTACCCGCATGGCCCCACAGTATGCCAACATTTTTCTGGCTGACTTAGAACAACGCTTCCTCAGCTCTCGTCCCCTATTGCCCCTCCTCTACTTGCGCTATATTGATGACATCTTCATCATCTGGACCCATGGAAAAGAAGCCCTTGAGGGATTCCACCATGATTTCAACAATTTCCATCCCACCATCAACTTCAGCCTGGACCAGTCCACACAAGAGATCCACTTCCTGGACACTACAGTGCTAATAAGCGATGGTCACATAAACACCACCCTATACCGGAAACCTACTGACCGCTATTTCTACCTACATGCCTCCAGCTTTCACCCAGACCACACCACACGATCCATTGTCTACAGCCAAGCTCTACGATACAACCGCATTTGCTCCAATCCCTCAGACAGAGACAAACACCTACAAGATCTCTATCAAGCATTCTTACAACTACAATACCCACCTGCTGAAGTGAAGAAACACATTGACAGAGCCAGAAGAGTACCCAGAAGTCACCTACTACAGGACAGGCCCAACAAAGAAAATAACAGAACGCCACAAGCCATCACCTTCAGCCCCCAACTAGAACCTCTCCAACGCATTATCAAGGATCTACAACCTATCCTGAAGGACGACCCATCACTCTCACAAATCTTGGGAGACAGGCCAGTCCTTGCCTACATACAGCCCCCCAACCTGAGGCAAATACTCACCAGCAACCACACACCACACAACAGAACCACTAACCCAGGAACCTATCCTTGCAACAAAGCCCATTGCCAACTGTGCCCACGTATCTATTCAGGGGACACCATCATAGGGCCTAATCCAATCAGCCACACTATCAGAGGCTCGTTCACCTACACATCTACCAATGTGATATATGCCATCATGTGCCAGCAATGCCCCTCTGCCATGTACATTGGCCAAACTGGACAGTCTCTATGTAAAAGAATAAATGGACACAAATCAGACATCAAGAATTATAACATTCAAAAACCACTTGGAGAACACTTCAATCTCTCTGGTCACTTGATTACAGACCTAAAAGTGGCAATTCTTCAACAAAAAAACTTCAAAAACAGATGAGAAACGGCTGAATTGGAATTAATTTGCAAACTGGATACAATTAACTTAGGCTTGAATAAAGACTGGGAGTGGATGTGTCATTACACAACCCCCCCCCCCCCCCCCGTTCCTCACATGTTCTTGTCAACTGCTGGAAATGTCCCACCTTGATTATCACTACAAAAGGTCTGTCGTCCCTCCCCTGCTCTCCTGCTGGTAATAGCTCACCTTACCTGATCACTCTTGTTACAATGTGTGTGGTAACACCCATTGTTTCACGTTCTCTGTGTATATAAAATCTTCCCACTGTATCTTCCACTACATGCATCCGATGAAGTGAGCTGTAGCTCACGAAAGCTCATGCTCAAATAAATTAGTCTCTAAGGTGTCGCAAGTCCTCCTTTTCTTTTTGTGGATACAGACTAACATGGCTGCAACTCTGAAACATGGTTTACAGTTTCGTTAGCTGGCTTTCCACCCCTGCACTATAAAAAGTGTTCCAATGCCATGGGGCTTGTTTCAGTGACAGATTACATATTACAGATAGTAGTTCTGCCATTTCATATTAGAGTTCCTTCCAAACTCTTTGGCGAATACCCGCTGGCCCTGGTGACTTATTGCTGTTTAACTTCTCAGTTTGTTCTAAAACCTCTTCTATGGACACATCATGGTGGGTCAGTACTTCAGATGTGTCACCCACATCAGAGCTGTTCTTTTGGGGTGTCTCCCCATATCCTGCGCAGCGAACACCGATGCAAAGAATTCATTGAGCTTCTCTGCAGTGGCCTTGTCTTCCTGGAGTGCTCCTTTAGAATCTTTTTTTACCCCACGAAAGCTTATGCTCACATAAATCTGTTAGTCTGTATCCACAAAAACAACAAGGAATCTGGTGGCACCTTAAAGACTAACACTGCTCCCCCCGGATACTTTAGAATCTTTGTCATCTAGTGCCCCGCTGGCTATTCCGCAGGCTTCCTGCTTCCCCACGAATGTAAAAAACCTTCTTATTGGTACGTTTTGAATCTTTAGCAAATTGCTTCTCAAATTATTTCTTGGCCTGCCCAATTATACTGTTACACTTCACCTGCCAGTATTTGTCCTCCTTCCCGTTATCCTCACTCCGTTTTGACTTCCAAATTTTAAAGGTTTTACTTTGCTTTGTTTTTGTTTGTGGGAGGGGTCGTTTGTTTGTTTGTTTTGCCTCTAACCGCCTCCATTACTCTGCTGTGTAGCCATGGTGACATTCTTGTCTTTTCTGATTTGGGGTATACATTTAATCTGAACCTCTGTTATGGTGTTTTTAAATCGTCCCCAGGCAGTTTGCGGGCATTTAACCCTTGTGACGGCTCCTTTTAATTGCTTTCTAACAAGAGTCCTCATTTGTTTGCAGTTTCCCTTTTTGAAGTTACATGTTACCACAGTGGGGTTTTTGGTATTTCTCCCCCTACAAGGACGTTACATTTAATTACATTATCGTCACTATTATTGAATGTTTCATCTAGTTACTGCTTTGACCATCCAGTCGGGATGTGAAAAGTATCAAAAGATGGAAAATCTACCACTTCCCTTGGTAGTTTGTCCTAACAGTTAATCAGCCTCTTTGCTAAACAAAAGTGCTTTATTTCTAATTTGAATCTGTCTGGCTTTGACTTCCAGCCATTGGTTCTTCTTATGCCTGTCTCCACTACATTAAAAAGAGCCCTTTAGTACCTGGTATTTTCTCCCCATGAATGTTCTTAGACTAGGGCTTGGTCTACACTACAGTCATAGGTTGATATAAGGCAGCTTTTCAGTGTACACACTACAGCCTTTCTCCCACCGATCTACTACACCGACATAATAACTCCATCTCCACAAGAGGCGTACGGCTTATGTCAGTGTAGTTAGGGTGATGGAGTGTTCATGTGGACGCTGCGTGTTACTTCCATTGGCTGTTGGCTGTCATACTGGCTAATTTCATGGGCTCCTGGCTCCCTGTTCCCCCTGGGAAGCCTGGCTGCATCGAGTCTCCTCAAGCATTGGGAGCTGCCCAGCCAGGAAGCAGACATGAGTTTAGGTGCTGGGTTTGTTAAAATAATTTGTGTCGTTCTGGAGATGGGAGCCTTTAACCCTAGAGGTACCGAAACATTCCATTGTGGGCATTATGGGCTGCAGCTGGGACAGATGACTGGAGTCAGGACTGCACTTTGGAGGCCCTGGTTTCTCCCAGGCTGTTTGCTCACTGCGGCTCCCATCCTCTCGGGCTCCACAAATGGAATTAATTGTTTTATTTCTTTTGGGATTTTTCTGTTTGGAAAAAGGAAAAATGGGCAAAGATTCTGGCAAAGAGATTGAAAAGGAACTTCCGTCTCCTGAGTTAATGACAAGCTGTGACATCCCCTGTGTGCCCCTCATTGTACTGAATCAAAAGGAAGGGTGCTTTGATTTGGCTTTGAGATAAAGTTATGAAGCAAACTGTCCTGATAGTTGGCTGAATGCATAATAATAGTTGAGCCTGTCAGACAGTAAAATCATACACAACATTTCTTAGAAAACAGCGACATCAGGTGGTGTGTGACTGTACTTTGGTTTGATGCTGCATTTCTTGGTGGATAGACGAGTCAGATTTCCATCCCCTAGTCTCTCCGAATCAGCTCTCACGTCCTCCTCGGAATCATCATATTAACGGAAAGATCCTTCTTCATTACAACAGGATACACTGTGGTGACAGGTGGTTTAACTTGCATCTCTACCCACTGGGGCTTCTTCAGCTCCCCATCCTGTTCCTGTGGGGCTCAAGAACAAACAGGACATGCCGTTTGGTTATGGGCTGCCTTCTTTATCATCTTGATGGTAGATGCAAACGCTTGACGTCTCCGGATGCTGCTGCCATGATGGAGTGACGAGATCACTTACCCAATATCTAATTCATTGTTTGTGCCATCAGAAGCCATACGCCAGAAAAACGCCAGGGGCAGGGGTGAGGGATTGGTACATTCGAGATGTCAGTCGCTTCCTGTTATAATGGCTTTTTAAAAAATAATTCGAGCTGTGTCCCCGGAAGAGTAAGTGGCCCTTTAATGCCCACGTAGGGCTTGTCTACACTAGAACTGATCACTTACCAGAAGACTCATCCATGTCCCTGAGCGATGTAAAATATACTAACCTAAGTGTTGGGGTAGACCGAGCTATGTTGGCGGGGGAGCTTCTCCCACCAACATAGCTACCGCCTCAAATAGAGGTGGAGGTGTTATGCTGACAGGCGAGCTCTCTCCCGTCAGCGTAGAGTGTCTTGAATGCTATCAGGAGCTGTAGCACTTCGAGTGTAGATTACCCCTAACACTGGATCTCAGCCGTGACACCAAGTGGCAACGAGTGCTGGAAAATCTCTCTGGGCAACTTTGCTCCGCGTTGCAGGCTGGGACTCATGTTTGCTGCTAGTTGTAGGTGTTTTCCGTGAACAACTTGTGGAGTTGCAGTCCCAGCCCAGAGTGTGACATGGGTATGAAACAGCCAGGGGTCACGGGGCAGGGACAGAGATGGGATCCTGCATGGGAACAGGCAGCCCAGAGAGCATTGTTTGAGGAGAGAGAGGGAGACTCCTAAATAGACAGGGTTTAGGAGCAACATCAACAAATCAAACCGATCAGCAGCACAGGGCCAGTGTCTCCCCGTTCCTCAAGCTGGGGAAATTCGTGGCCAGGCCTCTCTATCAGAGGGCGATGATGAGATGGGACTTTATCTCACTATTGGAATAGCCTTCCGAGGGAAGTAGTGGGGGCAAAAGATCTATCTTGCTTTAAGATTAAACTCGATAAGTTTATGGAGGAGATGGTATGATGGGATAACATGGTTTTGGTAATTAAATGTTCATGGTAAATAGGCCCAATGGCCTGTGATGGGTTTTTAGATGGGGTAAGATCCAAGTTACCCGGGAAAGAATTTTCTGTAGTATCTGGCTGATGAATCTTGCCCATATGCTCAGGGTTTAGCTGATCGCCATATTTGGGGTCGGGAAGGAATTTTCCTCCAGGGTAGATTGGAAGGCCCTGGAGGTTTTTCGCCTTCCTCTGTAGCATGGGGCACGGGTCACTTGCTGGAGGATTCTCTGCTCCTTGAGGTCTTCAAACTACAATTTGAGGACTTCAATAGCACAGATATAGGTGTGAGGTTTTTTTTAGGAGTGGTGGGTGAAATTCTGTGGCCTGCATTGTGCAGGAGGTCAGACTAGATGATCATAATGGTCCCTTCTGGCCTAAATATCTATGAATCTATGAATCTATTGTCTCATCATTCCTGGAGAGAATGACATAATACAATAGAATTATGGGTCTGAAATGGCTGCACTGCTGTGTGTGTAAGTGAAGGCCTGCAATCTTCCTTGCGGTGCTGACTTTGCCATGTCCCAGTCACTCTTGGGAGATGATATTGGGGAGAAGCAGCCATCTTGCCTTTCTTTCTGGAGCTGGTTATGTCAGCTGCAGTTCAGCTGAGTTGTAATCTGGTTTTAACCATTATTCCCACTCAAGAAATGGGGGTGTTAGAACTTCAAACTAGTTAAAATCTCCTAGAATACTCTGTGCTCGTGCTAAGCTTTATTGTGCAAATTTACTAGTGGTTAAATTGTTCTACCCTTTGTTCATTGTTGTCAGGGTTCCTTCCCCACTCTGAATTCTAGGGTACAGATGTGGGGACCCGCATGAAAGACCCCCCAAGCTTATTTTTATCAGCTTAGGTTAAAAACTTTCCCAAGGCACAAACTTCACTTTGTCTTTGAACAGTATGCTGCCACCACCAAGTGATTTAGACAAAGAACAGAGAAAGGACCACTTGGAGTTCCTATTTCCCCAAAATATCCCCCCAAGCCCTTACACCCCCTTTCCTGGGGAGGCTTGAGAATAAACAAGATGAGCATAGACCAGCCTTGGATTTTTAACATCCAAAAAACCCAATCAGATTCTTAAAAAACAGAACTTTATTAGAACAACAACAACAACAAAAAAAGATAAGAGAACAACTCTGTAAGATCAGAATGGAAGATAATCTTACAGGCAGTCAGATTCAAAACAGAGAATCCCTCTAGGCAAAACCTTAAGTTACAAAAAGACACAAAAACAGGAATACACATTTCCTCCAGCACAGTGAATTTCACAAGCCAAAACAAAGAAAACCTAACATATTTTCTAGCTAGATTACTTACTAACTTTAGAGGAGTTGGAGGGCTTGCATCCTTGATCTGTTCCAGGCAAAGGTATCACACAGACAGAAAAAAGCCTTCCCCCCCCCCTAGATCTGAAAGTATCTTGTCCCCTCATTAGTCATTTTGGGTCAGGTGCCAGCCAGGTTACCTGAGCTTCTTAACCCTTTACAGGTAAAAGGACTTTGCCTCTGGCCAGGAGGGATTTTATAGCACTGTATACAGAAAGGTGGTTACCCTTCCCTTTATATTTATGACAATTATGTATGCAGAATCTGTGAGACACAAGATGTATGCTCTGTTAAGGTTTGACAAATATGAACTGTGTGCTAGGTACAGTGAGTGCAAATATTTCTTTGGTTTTATGCTCCTTGTGTGCTATGGTCTACCGCCAGCTAAACTGTTGTGTGCATAATTAGATAAGAAAAGGTGTGTAAGGTCTGTGGAATCTGGAATTTTCTGTCTTCTAAATGAGGACAAATATGAGCAAAACTGAGTTCATAGTTCGGAACAGAGTGAAGATGTAACTGCTGCAAGATAATTGCTCCAGGAATGGCATATTCTTGTCTCACCACAGTGGCACTTAGGCTGCCCAGAAAACGTATTTTATCACTCACAGCCACTCTGATTCCAGATCCAGATTTGAATAATTATTAAATAATGTATTAATTTGCTAATAGACAGTGTCATGACTCTCAACCCATATTTATTCTGGTGAAATGTTTGAAAAGGCGTCGCTCACCCTGATGAATTACTAAGAAATGGTCTTTGCACCGGGGGCCTGGAAATCAGGGTGCTGGGGGTGCAGGTGCAGCAGCACCCCCCGGTTGAAGTGGTTTCCATCCTACACAGGGCGCCCAGCCCCCCACTGTAACATTGGTGCAATACCCGCCTTTGCACAAGGGATGGGAGCCACCAACCCACAGGGAAGCGACTTCACCCCGTCTCCCCTAGTGGCTCCCCCTGCAACTCGCTTCCCCGACCGAGATGATTAAGGGTTAAACCCACAGAGCTCGGGGTCCTCCACAGCCTAGACAGGCCCAGGCATGACTGCGCGAGGGGGCGGGCGAAGGGAGGGACCTTCTCGTGCCCGCCGCGGAGACCCGGGGGCCGAGCCCGGCCCGAGCGGCGCGTGCGGGAGCGAGCCCCCTCTGCAGGCTGCAGCCCCGGCGCGCGGGGCGGTGAGCGGGGCCCGGGGAGGCGCCGCCAGAGGCGGCCGCGGAGGGAGGGAGGCGGCCGCGGAGGCTGCGAATCGCTGCCCGGGGAGGAGGCTGCTGCGCGGGTCGGAATAGAACCGCGCCTGAGGCCGGAGAGACCCACCCCCGAGAGCCCGACCGACCCCCCCCCCCCCGCTCGTTGTTGGGGCTGCCGGGTTCTGACCCCTCCCCGCAGAGCAGGCACCGGCCGGGGCTGGGGGGCGGCTCCGGTCGGTCGGTTCCCCTGTCCTGTGCCACGGGCGCTGGGACCGGCCCGCTCGGGACACCGGGCTCGGCGCCGGGCCGGGGCCGCTGCACACACCGGCGATGGGAGCGCGGGGGGAGGCTGCGCTGGGTCCGTGGGTACCGCGGGGGGAAGGTTCCTTCTGTGAGCGCCCCATCGGGCAGCGTGCTGGGGATTCAGCCCGGGGCCTCCAGCGCTACCAGCCTGGGCTGCTCCTGCTTGAGCTGCAGGCTCCCAGGGTCTGTGCAGATGGCAACTGAAACCTGCAGCCGGGCTGTGCCAGCTGATGGAGCTCAGCCTAGGGGCAGTTTAATAGCAGTGCAAACATTTGGGCTCCTGCTGGAGCCTGGGCTTTGGGACCCTGCTCTGTGTAGCTCAAGCACTTCTCTCTTTCATCAACAGAAGTTGGTCCAGCAAGAGAGATTCCCTCCACCACCTTGTCTCTCTAATATCCTGGGACCGACAAGGCTACAACACTGTAACCCTAATTCCTGCCCCATAGAGAGGGCAAGCCCAGGGGGGAGCGACTGGAGAGCGAACCCACCCTGTGCTCACCCCACAGTGCAGCTCCAGCAGCTCCTGTGTTCTGTACGGCTGAGTCCAGTGCCCCACTCTCACCCCGCAGCAGTGGCTCCAGCAGGGTCTTGAGGGGCTGGGCCCGGTGTCCTGTTCTGGGCATTGCATCATGGCATGTGAGGTTGCAGTGCTGCCCAGGTTTGGTCTGCCCAGCCCCCCAGCATGGTGACAGAGGGTCGGGTGTGCCGGCTAAATGTAAGTGGGGCTGTGTCCTGGTGCTCTGGGTTGCAGCAACACTCACTGAAGTTTGGCCTGTCTGCCCCTTCATGACAGAGAGTCAGGAGGACTAACCCTCAGCAGTGCTGTAATCCTTTGTGCCAGAATACAACACCCACAGCCAGGGGCTGGGCTCACTGTGGGGTGAGTCACAGACAGAAAAAAAGTCAGAGGAAAGGACTGTCCCTTACTTTTTTCACACTGTGGCAAACCTGCACCATTGGGTACGAACTTTCAAACCCTCCAGGGCCCTCCCAGTTGCGTGGACCACTGTACGTCTGCCTCACCTGCAACAGCTCTTCCTCTACCCGTGTGTAAACTTTGCCATGCTGAGTTGGGTTGTTTGTCCTTTCAGATGTCGGTGACGTTTGAGGATGTGGCCATGTATTTCTCCCCAGCGGAGTGGGCCCTGCTGGGCGAGCAGCAAAGGCAACTTTACAGACACGTCATGTGGGAAAATTACCAGACTCTGGTCTCGTTAGGTGAGGAGCTGTGTCTGTGAGATCAGGGCCGCAGAGCACTGGGTGCTGCACAGAGACACCGTAACTGAGATGGAGCATTGGTGTGAGTGGTTGGGTGGAGAGGTGTCTATGGGGTTGGAAGGAGGGGTGCATGGGTGTGGATGGATAGAGGCATGTTTAATGGAGCAGAGCAGCCCTTTCAGGGGGAGACAAGGTGAGTGTGAGAAAGAAGCTTTTGAGCCACCCAGAGCTCTTCTTCAGGTCTGGGAAAGGAAAGCTTCTCTCTCACCAACAGAAGTTGGTCCAGTAAAGATATTACCTCACCCACCTGGTCTCTCCAATATCTTTGAACTGATATGGCTACAACTACACTGCATATCTTCAAAGGGAGGCACTTCCACCCATGGTCACTAGGGCTCCACAGTTCAAGGTAAGAGAATTCTGGCTCTTGAAGTTCCCCAGACAGAGCACACGAGCAGAAAAGGGCCGTGTGTTCTGCAGGCTACAGGATGAAAGGCCACCAACACCACAGTTAAGGTGAAAGACAGACTGGGTTCATCTGTGCTGGAATAAAAGACCCACGGCACGGCTGTGGTTGAGCTGGGTCAGTTGACTCAGGACATGGGGCTCAGGCTGCGGGGCTAAAATTGCAGTGTAGATATCTCGCCACTGCCATGTGCAGGCAGTATTGACCATAAGCTGCAGTTCATGTTTCCATGGAAAACAAATGCAGATCCGTAGATTAGCTCATTGCCTAATTGGCACCTTGCATATGGAGCTGCGGAAAGTGCAGCAGTTCCGTGGCTAGAAGTGCTTAGCTTAGATCTAACGGGGCGGTGATGCTTTTCTCTAAGCAGGAATCCAAACCCGCAAGCCAGTGGTGATCTCCAGCATAGAGCAAGGGGAAGAGCTGTGTGTCCAGTATCCCACAGAAGATGGAGATGGGGACATCCTGAGTGGCACCCGGCCAGGTGAGGAAGGAGTTAAAGTGATGTGCAGGGATCAAATGAGTAGCTTGAAGGCAGCTGAAATCCTGTTGCATTTTGGCCAAATTGACAATACATCCCAGAACAGGGGTGGGCAAACTTTTTGGTCCGAGGGCCACATCGGGGTGCGAAACTGTATGGAGGGCTGGGTAGGGAAGGCTGTGCCTCCCTAAACAGCCTGGCCCTCACCCCCATCCATCCCCTCCCACTTCCTGCCCCCTGACTGCCCCTCTCAGAATCCCTGATCCATCCAACCCCCCCTTGCTTCTTTTCTCCTAACCGCCCCCTCTGGGACCCCCCCACCCCAGGACTCTACCCCCTATCCAACCCCCCGTCCCCTGACCGCCCTGCCCCATCTAACCGCTCCCTGTCCCGTGACTGCCCCTGCGAACCTCTTATCCCTTATCCAACACCCCTCCCGCCCCCACTCCCTTACCATGCTGCTCAGAGCAGCAGGAGCTCACAGCCACGCCGCCCGCACTGCCCGGCAGGAGGGGACAGCGGGGGAGGGGCTGGGGGCTAGCCTCCCCAACCGGGAGCTCAGGGGCCGGGTAGGACGGTCCCATGGGCTGCAGTTTGCCCACCTCTGTCCCAGAATGTTAGTGTTTTAGTCTAATGTAGTTAGGCTTTTTTGCAACGGTATCACATTGTCGGCTCTCATTCAATTCATGATCCACTATAACCACCACGTGCTTTTCTGCTGTACTGCTGCCAAGCCAGTTATCCCCCATTTTCTAGTTGTGCATCTGATATTTTCTTCCTAAGCGAGCTACTTTTGTACTTGTTTCTTGAATTTCATCTTGTTGATTTCGGACCAATTCTCCACCTTGTAAAGATCATTTTGAATTCTAATCCTGTCCACCAGAGTGTTTGTCACCCCTCCCTGGTTGTCGGAATCATTGGCCGAGCAGCACTTGGGAATCTCCCTTCCCACATCAGGCCCAGTTTTGTAGAGACCCAACATCGTTCCATCGCTTTTGTGGGCTCTCAGTTGACATTAATAAGGGATTTCCTTATTACTCCCCAGGACTGCTTGGGAGGCAACATCATCTTGTGGGAGTGAGGAGACCTGGACTCTATTCCTCACTCTGCCACTGAGCTGCTGGCTGACCTTGGACAATGTTGTATTAATTCATATAGACTACATGGGCCCAGAGAGACAAAGGCGTTAATGTGACACTGTCATGGCCAGTATTATAGAGGGTTAAATAAGCTTTGGGGTTTGGAATACAGAGACTGTAGCCTGTTTAGCATCATGGAAAACACCATGACGCATTCTTTCTAACCTTTTATTAATGATACAGAAAAAGAAAGGAAAAGAGTTAAGGCATCTGAAATGTCAAGTATTAGGTGTGACTTTTATTTTGACAGTGTCCCTTGTTTCCTTGCCCTTTAGCTGGAGAGAGTCTTTAGACAAAAGGCCTCTGTTTGAAAGTCTTTTCGATGATATTAAAGATGGTAATAACTGTTCTTTTGGGGAGGAGAGAAGCAGTTAGCTGAAATGAGCTGGAGCTGAATCCTGGCTGGAGAAACACAGGCATAGCACATGGTCTGATCAGCCAATTGGAGGCCTACCTGGCAAACGTGTACCAGCGTTGGGCTGTTCTGGGCAGTGCTTTTGGCTGCCTCTTTGATCACAGGCTTACAGCAATGTTGCAAACTATGGCAGTTTTGTCCAGCTAAGCCAGACTCTTGTTTAATATAAAGCAAAGGGAGAAGAATAGGAAAGAGAAGAAATAAGCTGAGGAATGAAAAGAACTCACGGTGCTTGGGGGAGAAGGGGACAAAGTCTCACATTCCAGGTGATTTGGGGGAGTTAGCCAGAACTGGTAATGGTGGCTGTATACTCCAGCTCCCTCTCTCTGGTCCAGTCTTGTTAGCACATTTCTTAGGATAAGGATGAAGAAGATCTGGGGTCCCAAAAGAAGTTCAGGGTGGCAACATGATGATATCGCTCCCTGCAGCAGTTGTTGGCACGCACCTGCTGTTGCTGCGTCTTTCAAGGGTTGCATTCAGTTCCCCTCCTTTATTTCCCTCCCAAGTGTTTTCTTTTGAAAAACCAAGAAAGGAAGTAATGGGCAAAATAGCCCAGCCCTTCATTGAGTTTTCCTCTAGTTAGGCCTAAATTCTGACACATTCATTTTGGTTCATTAATTTCCAGTTCCACACTTCTTGTTTACCAGCCATAATTTTAACACTGTCCTTGAATTGCATGATAGGCCTTTTCTGTTTGGACTAATTCCATCTTCTTTTTTATATTTTGCACCTTTGCCCATCGACATTTATTGTTGTAGGATATTGTAACACTGTATAACCTTTCTCACAGTTTTTACAATTAAACGGCCAATTAGGGTAAATTTATGGGCCCAATTATTACAACAGCAAGTTACTGCTTTGGCTCAGGTTCCCTTTGTGTATTTAGTGTATAAGCTCTTCAACATCAGGACAATCTCTCTGTGCAGCGCCTGGTGCTATGCAGACACAAACTCAGTTGTGCTACCACAATACAAATTGAAAATCAAGCCCCAAATAACCTCCCATCTTGTGCATCATTTATGATGGTGGGGAAAGGGCTTCTCTCAGTGATATTCATTTGGTCCATGTGCTGGCAACCAAAGACTTTTTGTCTTGGTGCAGATTTTCCAGATGCAGAGGAGACCTGGGACTGGTTGGCAATTGAAAGCTCCTTGGGCTTCTTCCTCACACAAAGCTCTTCCTCTGGAACGGGTAGGGAACCAGCTCTGCCCTTTCCACCAGTGGGAGCCAGAGAGCTCATTTCAGGAATCGTCCATCAGCTGGAAACTCTCCCCTCCCAGAGCATTACAATAGGGATTGAAGCCCAAACATGAGAAGTGCTACAGTTCCTCACCCAGACAGCCCCCTAGAAACTCCATCTCTCCCCTTACGCAGATTCTCCCAGTCTCTCCCCCTCCCCCATTTTCCATAGAACACGGAGCCGTTGGGATCCCATCACAGTGTGAGTGTTCTGTGTGTGTCCCTCGGGAGAGGGGTCCTCAGTGCTGGTGTGTGGTGATGCTGTTCTCCCCACTGAGATGGGCCTCAGAGTAGGGAGAGAATCATGGGGGCTGATTCTCATGTTCATTGACTTGGGGGACTATTAGCAGGGTCTGTGGGACATTGACCTTCTCCTCCTTCCCCAGCACTGGGGCTCCTGGGAGTTTGGCCTCCTGCACTCAAGTGTCGAGGGCCAGCCCTGCTCTGAGGGGAGGGGAGGGGCATGGGGCTGACTCAGGCTCAGGCTCATCCCCCTGCTAGGAATATTAGTGGTTTCCCCTTGTCAGCAGCATGGAAAATAACATCTGGATTCTCTTCCCCACCAAGCAGGGGCGAGGAACCAGAGCAGAGCTGAGGGGCAGACTCCTGAGGAAGGGCCTGGCAACCTGAAGCCACCCAGGCCTTTCCCAGGGACATCAGGGAAGAATCATTCCAAGAAATCTGAGCGAGGAAGGCACCAGAAGAGGCTGGGCAGGCCACAAAGGCAGAGGAAGAACCTGGCCAGGAAGGAGCCAGCAACCCCAAAAAGCCATCAGAGGAGATCCAGGCCACATCTAAAGCCTCCTGCAGAGGGTCAATCTGAGCCCAGAAAGAGCCTATATACCTGCCGTGTGTGCAGGGAAGAATTCAAGGTGCAGAGAGACCTGATAAGCCACCACTGGATGGTTCATAGGAGACAGAATCTCTATCAATGTAGCGAGTGTGGGGAGAGCTTCAGGAGAAAAAAGGCATTCAAAGCACATGGGAAAATCCACAGAAAGGAGAGAGCCCATCCCTGTTCTGAGTGTGGGAAAATATTCAACCGGGCATCCCATCTCATTGCTCACCAGAGAATCCACACCGGCGAGAGACCCTATTGCTGTGCTGAGTGTGGGAAAAGATTCTTCCAAATATCAGCTCTTACCATGCACAAGAGAATCCACTCAGGAGAGAGACCCTATGCCTGCGCTGAGTGCGGGAAGTGCTTTATGTATTCGTCTACCCTTAACAGACACCAGAGAATCCACTCAGAAAAGCGGCCCCATCGCTGTACCCAGTGTGGGAAAGGCTTCAAACTTACATCAAGTCTTACTAGACACCTGAGAATCCACAGTGGAGAGAGACCCTTCCTGTGCCACGAGTGTGGGAAAAGATTCAACCTACAAGAACATCTCATTAGACACCAGACAACACACACTGGGGAGCGACCCCATCGCTGCGCTGAGTGTGGGAAAAGTTTCAGTCTCCTTCAAAGTCTCCGGAGACACCAGAGAGTCCACCGTGGGGGGACTCCTCATCACTGCGCCGAGTGCGGGAAAACATTCAGTTGTCTGGAAAATCTCACTAGACACCAGCGAGTCCACACGGGGGAGAAACTCCATCGCTGCGCTGACTGTGGGAAAGGCTTTGTCCGTCTGCATCATCTCACTAGCCACCAGAGGATCCACACTGGGGAGAGACCCCATTGTTGCACTGAGTGCGGGAAAAGATTCACCCAGTTGTCTGGCCTCACCACCCACCTGAGAATCCACACGGGAGAGCGACCCTATCCCTGCACGCAGTGCGAGAAGCGCTTTGCTCACTCGTTGTCTCTTGCTAAACACCAGCGAACCCATGGGGCGGGGACTCCTGACCCTTGAGTTTGATGGGGGGGAACCTCTGCCCGCTCTCACCTCGCCCTTCTCCCCACAGCCAGTGCACAGAAGGGAGACCCTTCCTCCCACCTCCCCGTTAACCAGGTACTAGATGAGAGTTTTATTAGAATGGTTTGTGTAGCCCCCAGGATGGGAGTGTGAACCGAGCAGCCACCTAAACTTCCCCGTTATGGGCGTTATGGGCTGCAGCTGGACAGAGGAGATGACAGGAGTCAGGGCTGCACTTTGGAGGCCCTGGTTTCTGCCAGGCCATTCACTCAGCGTCTCTTGGCTGGAAGGGATTATTTTATTATGGACAGTGAAAAATGGGCAACACTTCTGGCAGAGACTGAAGAGGAGTTTCCTCTTCCTGAGTAACCAAAAGGCTGCGGTGCCCCATCCGTGCCCCTCACTGCACTGATCACATGGAAGGGGAGGGATGAGGGATTGTTACAGGGGTCAGGGAGCTGTTTCCTGTTCTAATGGCTCTTTTTCTGAAGAACTTGAGTCTCAGTTTCTGGAGGAGGAAGGGGCACTTAATGTTACAAACACTGAGATGTCTGTAGGGCGCAGCCCTGATCCCCAGCAGCAAGGAGTAGGGGTGCGTTGTCTCTCGGCACCTTTTGGGGCTGAGACTCGTGGTTTCTGCTAGTTGTAAGTGTTCTCTGCAAACATCCCTTGGAGTCACAGGGCCTGCCCAGAGCGTGACGCTGGTATGAAATGGTCAGGGGTAGCATGGGAGGGACAGATCTGGGATCCTGTGTGGGAGCGGGCAATCAGGAGAGTGGTGTTTCAGAAAAGAGAGTGACTTGCAGATACACAGAGAAACCAGTCCCCAAAGCACTCAGCAGCAGCCCTGGCCAGTGTCTCCCTGTTTCCCCGGCCCAGCGGGCCTCTGTGGCCCTGTCTCTGACTGGCACATCTTACCATCCCCTTCAGACACAGAGGGAGCTCTCATTGCAAGGGGGCAGGAGTCTGTGAACACCCGCTGGCCGCAAGGAACATTCTGCATAGGGGGACGGTTGGGTGAGATTGAACAACCCCTATCGTGGGGGAGTGTGTCAGTCTGTCCAGTGATTTAAGAGGACATCGCCCCTTTTCGACCTGAGCGGCTAGTCAAAATTTTGGGCTCTGGGGATGTTCCATTTAGAAGCAGAAATTGGGGACAGTTGGTATTTCTTTGATGCAGCTTCATTTATTTATAAAGAATGTACCAAGTCCTGTGTCTCTGAACGCAGAAGGACCCAAGAACGAAAGGAGCCGTTTCTTAGCGTCCAGCCTCCGAGACTCTTCAGCCAGCACTAGACCCAAAAGCTCTGACTAGCCTTTTCCAAGGCCACGCTGTACTTACAGCCTCCTGCTTGGCTTTTCTGCCTCTTTCTCTGCCTGCCTCTCGCTATGACCTCAGTATCTGTGTGTTCTCTCACACTCCAAAATCTTTCAGTTCCTGTTCAGATGTTTTAGCAAGCACCAGGATATCATCTAGGTATAACAGCCTATGATGGTTGAGGATATTTCAGTTTTCCCAGAGGTGGTTCTGGACTTAACTGAAACCCAAAAAGGAAGTGTTCCTAAGCTTGTGTGTGGTAACCTGCATACTGCCAGTGAGGAAAGCTGCAGAGGGAGGGTGCCTCCAACCTGGCTTTCACCATGGAATGTAGCCGTTTGCCGGAAAGGGGGTTATGTGAAAATCCTCTTAATCTTCCAGGGATGATTCTGGGTGTAAGTGAAACTCAGAAGGAGTTTGTTGTGGCTCCACAGAGCAACGCTTCTGTAGAGCAGAAAAAAGCGGGGTTGTTGCTTAGAGAAGCTCCTAGGGAGAAGGTTCCTCATGGCAGTTTTCCCAAACAGTTTGCTGCCACTGATGGGTGTAAAAGTGATTTGCGTGAGTTCACTGAGGGTGAATCACTATATAGAGAAAGCAACAGTTTGTTTGGGAGACTGGTTTCAGTTCCTAACTGCCAGCGTCTTTCTGAGGTGTCAACATCCACTGACTTTGCTTTAGAAAGATCCAGAGTGAATAGCCTAGAGGAGGTTTCAGATTGGGGGCTGGGGCCGGGGAATTGTTAGAGAAATTGAGCAGCCCTGTAGCCAAGTGGCTGGGCTTGGCCAGCATGTTCCCCATGCTGATTCTTTGAGTAAGTAGCCTGTGCCTCGGGGTCTGAGGAAAGATTGGGTTACTGGTTTTTCAGAACAGGACAGCCTTATGACTGAACCCACAAGGATGCAGGGGAGAGCAGGCAAACTCTCACCCTGAGACACTTTGGATTTGTTTGGTATCTTTAAAGCAGAGTCCAGTCTCTAAGCTGGTGGTGGATCCAGAAGCAAGCATGCAGGAGGGTGTCTGTGTAGATGTTGATAGCACAGAGGGGCTGCAGTTGGTGAACACACCTAGCCAGCAAAAGGATCCCTGTGAACAGGGAGGTTCAGTTTTCAGCCTTCTAGGAGAAAGGGGGTGGGGGGGGGGGGAAGGGGAGGACCCAATCCTGCCGAGGGGGAGAATGAGGGTCCAGACTTGAAATTGGTAGCGGATGAGAATTTGGAAGCTGGTGTCTGAGTTGATACAATCTACCTGGCTAACAAGGGACAGGGAAGATTTGCCCATAGCTGGTAGCACTGAGGACACACCTGGCCAGGCAAGGGATTCAGTGAGACAAGAGGCATGGTATGACCAAGATACTTATAAACACTGACTTGTAACAGATTTGGTGGTACTGTTAAGGTTTAGCTTTCTAATGTATTTGATTTTGACGTCAACCCTGGTAAAATAGTACAATGTGTATGACTTTGATAAAAAGCCTGTAAACATATTGGGGATAATACCTAAAAACACGCTGTATGCTAGAGAGCTGTAGAATAGTGAAATGTTACAACTGGTACCTGTAAGTAATCGTAAAGTTTGGCACAGCAGAGAAACCTTTACAAATCTAGTCTGCTATACAGAAAGGGAAACTGAGGCACACTACCACATTGCTGTCATGGCTAAATGCCAAGGTAATTACACCCTTGAGAGCATTAATGTCTATATTAAAGTAACATCGGATGAGAAGACTTTCAGAAAGTGAAGGTAGCTATATATAAAGAGCCTGATTTAGTCAGACATGATTTTGATAAACTAGTTCTTTTTTACACTAATGCTTGTGATGTAAACCAGAAGTGTAATGATATAGGACCAAGAATGGAAAATTCGTGTGATGCATTCAGCAGTGTCTAGGAACACCCCTTTCCGCATCAATTTTGTGTCGGGGGTGTGACGCTGCATGGAATGTAGGGGACACTTGAGGATATTATGAATATCAATAGTGTAGAATGGCAATGAATTATACCAGATATGCCATGCCTATGAACGGAACTGGACTTTCAAGCCATGTGCTGGGCAGCTTGTGTTTGGAACAAAGGAAGCACAGGCTGCATGGCAAGAGACTATAAAAGGCAGCTGCATCTTGTTCATTTCGTCTTCAGTCCCTGCTTCTTACCTCTGGAGGAACCTTGCTACAAACTGAAGCTCTGAACAAGGATTGAATGATCCACACAAGCCAGCAAACTCACCAGTACTGCTAAGAACCTGATATATGGATTTTGAAGTCTTTGTATGTATGTGACTGTTTTACCATTTAACATCTCTCTTCTTGTTCTTTCTTTTCTCTTTATAATAAACCTTTAGTTTTAGATTCTAAAGGATTGGCTGGCAGTATGGTATTTTGAGTAAGATCCAAACCTATACTGACCTGGTGATGTGGCTCACCCTTTGGGGTCAGAAGAACATTTTGTATATGTGAGCAGAGTTTTAAATAACTTCTCACTGTACCAGACCTAAGTGCTGACTGGGAGCCAGATGCTGGAATGCAATAAAGGGGCTGTGTGATTTCTTTTTTTTGCTTCTTGATAACCAGTGCGGGGGATCAGAAGCACAGTTTGTGACTGGTTGGGAGGTTTAACTTCAGTGTTACCCACCAGTCTTGGGAGTATCTGCTCTCCCTTTTGCAGCCTGCCCTGCCCTTGGCATTTCCAGTGAGGGCTGCCCCGGGCACCCCCGGTCACAATGGCAAAAAATAATTCAAGGTTGTTGGTGCAGGCACCGGCTTCCTCTTTGCCCTGGGGGTGCTCAACCCCTGCTCCACCACAGGCCCTGCCCCCACTCCACCCCTTTCCCCAGGTCCCCACCCCTGCCCTGGCTCTTGCCAACCAGTTCCGCCCCCTTCCCCCGAGCGCGCCCAGTCCCAGGGGGAGGAGTTGATTGGCAGGGCTGCTGGTGGGTGGGAGATGCTGGTGGGTGGCAGGGGGAGGAGCTGGCTCCGGTGGGTGCTGAACACCCCTTCATTTTTTTATCATGGGTGCTCCAGGGTGCTTCAGATTGTATGCACTTCCATAGGGGCGGGGGAACCACTCGGAAGAGCAGGGGCTGATTAATCACATTGTAACTCCTCCTAGGAGGCCGACCACCTGGAAAGACTGGCATATACTGGTTCAAACTCGATTCTCCTAGGATCAACCGAGAAAGAAAGGACTTTTGGTTAAATAGCCTGAGTTTAAACTGACTCAAGGCCTCCTTTCTTATCCAGCAAATGGACAGGACCTCTGGTCCACAGAAGGCTCCAGTCCTTAGGGAAGGACTGGATAAGACTGTGTCCTTGTGCGGAGCAAAGGGTGTTACCATTTTGGAACTACAGAAGAGCTCCTGTGTGGGGTTTTGAATGATTGCTCACCTGGCAGAGTCCATGTCGGAGCTGAAGTGATCTCCAGTTTGCCTATTTTCTCAAGATTAAACGTCTATTTTTTTTTAAACTTTCCTCGTAGGCCAGGTTTTCTAAACCTTTTATCGTTTCTGTTGTTGTCCCCTGGACTCTTTCCAATTTGTCAACATCTTTCTTTGTGCGGTGCCCAAAACTGGACACAGAACTCCAGGTGAGGGCTCACCAGGGCTGAGCAGAGCGGGACAATTACATCCTATGTCGTACATACAACACTCCTATTCATACACCCCAGAACGATATTAGCCTTTCACATCTGCATCACATGGCTGGCTCATATTCAAGTTATGATCCAGTATAACCCCCAGCACTATAACCACACCAGTTATTCCCAATTCTATATTTGTATGTTTGATTTTTTCTTCCTAAGGAAAGTATTTTGCACTTGTCTTTATTGAATTTCATCTTGTTGTTTTCAGACCAATTCTCCAATTTATCAACATGCTCATTTCCTTTTCATCACACGCCCCATGGGAGCAGCACCGTTGGTCAGGAGCAACAAACACTGTTACACCATTCTTGTCCAACCACCCTGTTCTCCCTTCCTTGTGGGAAGCATTGGGATAGGCCCCTGGCAGGCCGTGCTGAGCGCACAGGGACGGCTCCCTCCTGCAAAACAATCTGCCCTATTTCCGCTTTAAGCAGGTCACTTTAATTCAGGGGTCTCAAACTCGTGGCCCGCGGGGTTCTCTTCTGCGGCCCGCAAGCTCCCTGTGCCCCCCTGCAGCGTTTACCTAGAGCAGCTCTAGCCCGGTCCGCACCAGGGGCAGGGCAGGCTCCCTGCCCTGCCCTCGGCCAGAACCTGCGGGAGGGGGCACCAGGGTCTGTGTGTTTCCCTGGCCTCTCCTCCAGGTACCTCCCCCGAAGCTCCCATTGGCTGCGGTTCCCCGTTCCTGGCCAATGGGAGCTGCTAGGGGCGGTGCCTGGAAGGAACGAGCAAAGGTGGGGGGGGCAGGGCAGGTAGGCAGGGAGCCTGCCCTGCCCCCAGTGCACCCTGGGCCGGAGCTGCTCTAGGTAAATGCAGGGGGGAGGAAGGGGGGCTGCAGGTTCCCCCCTGCAGCCGAACCCACTGTCCTGAGCCCCCTGCCATCCCCTGCACCCCTCCTGCACCCTGACCCCTGCCCTGAGCCCCCTGCACACCTCCTGCATCTCAACTCCCTACCTGAGCCCCCGCCACACCCCACATGCCTCCTGCACCCCCTGGAGGCAGGGAGGGGGCAGAGTTGGGGTGGGGATTTCAGGGAAGGGGTTGGAATGGGAGCAGGGAAGAGAAGGGGCCTCATGGAAGGGATGGAGTAGTTCTTTGGCCAGCTTCCTGCCTGGAGAATCAGCCCTGGAGCAGGGAAGGAACTACATTTCCCAGCATTCCCTTGGCTGCTATCAACAGGGGATAGAGGGGGGAAGATGCCAAGGCTGGTGAGACCTTGTCAAGGTTCCTTCCCCACTCAGAACTCTAGGGTACAGATATGGGGACCTGCATGAAAACCTCCGAAGCTTACTTTTACCAGCTTAGGTTAAAACTTCCCCAAGGTACAAACTATTTTACCTTTTGCCCTTGGACTTTCGCTGCCAGCACCAAACGTCTAACACCAGTTACTGGGAAAGAGTTCGTTTGGAAACGTCTTTCCCACAAAAATCCTCCCAAATCTTACCCCCCTTTTTCTGGGGAAGGGTTGATAAAAATCCTCACCAATTTGCATAGGTGACCACAGACCCAAACCATTGGATCTTAAGAGCAATGAAAAAAGCATTCAGTTTCTTAAAAGAAGATTTTTTAATTAAAGAAAACGTAAAAGAATAACCTCTGTAAAATCAGGATGGAAAATACCTTACAGGGTAATTAGATTCAAAACATAGAGAATCCCTCTAGGCAAAACCTTAAGTTACAAAAAGACACAAAAACAGGAATCTACATTCCATTCAGCCCAGCTTATTTTCTCAGCCATTTAAAGAAAACAGAATCTAACGCATACCTAGCTAGATTACTTACTAAGTTCTAAGACTCCATTCCTGTTCTGTCCCCGGCAAAAACATCACACAGACAGACACAGACCCTTTGTTTCTTCCCCCCTCCAGCTTTGAAAGTATCTTGTCTCCTCATTGGTCATTGTGGTCAGGTGCCAGCGAGGTTATCCTAGCTTCTTAACCATTTACAGGTGAAAGGGTTTTTCCTCTGGCCAGGAGGGATTTTAAAGGTGTTTACCCTTCCCTTTATATTTATGACAGACCTGATGCATCTGCTTGTTGTGAATGGGGAGATGGCGGGTAGAAGGGGGTGGTACTGTGAATGGGGCACATGTATGCACAAGGAGTAGAAGACTTTGACCCAGACATCACCCTCAGAAGACTTCCTTGGCTGGCAGCTCCGAAAGAAGGAATTGGGTGGAGTGAATGGAGAATGTGCCTCTATCTGAAGCCTAGTAAAGGAGGTATGTGGACCCCACTAGGAGAAGTTAAAATGATAAGTAAGAGAGGGAAGGCTCTACTAGAGGACCTGGGCAGCTTTAGGTACAGTACCAGGCACATAGGAGGATGTGACTCAATTTCCACTTCTGAAACATAGAAGCAGAAATTGGCTTTTCCTTTCCAGATTTATCTCATATCCAGAAAGGGAATCTCGCACCTGTCTTCCAGATTTGAACACCCTTAAAGTTCAGGAGCACTCAAGTTCCATTTGGGCCGCTCTCTGTTACTTCATTTCTCCCAAATCAAATATTGATCCACCGTAATTTACTGAAGAAAAAGTAGGATAAAATTGAGCAACAAATGCTGGCATCTTCCCAATGTTAACTAGGACTGGAATTGCTATTTTCAACAACCATTGCCCTTTTTTATTTTAGTTTTGTTTGTTTAAAAAGAAGATGACAGTCAATATTGCATTGGCAAGTTCCCCACAGAAACTAAGAGTGGAACAAAAGAACACCAAAGGCATCTCAGCTTTTCCTCATTATGTGGGACAGTCTTACAATATGGATCCAGATATCCTCTAATCATACAAACTGAAAATTGTTCCACTTTACTGCAGTTCTGTAACCATGCAGGAACCAGTCCTGCATTCTATGCCCATCCAAAATTCCTACTGAATGCAGAAGTACCTTGCTTTTGTAACCATACCACCTGATAGTTTCAAACGCTGTAAGCGAAGCAGGTTTACGTTTAGTAATTGGGCGGGAGGCCTGTCAGAAAAAGGTAAGTGCTGCAGGAAATGTTGCTTATTCACTAGGTCATGTGAGTCCCTCCTGTTTACAACAGTAAACCAGTACAGCATAGTTTTCGAATGCACTGTACTCCTGGAGTCTAGAATTAGTTCCTTTGCTTCTATACACAGCCCATTAAAGACATTGAAAAGACTCCCACTGACTTCAGCAGGCTTTGGGTGGAAACATGGGGTAACTCCACTGTCTTCATAGGGTACCGATCCCACAGTGGAGGGGGGTGGTGTGAGCTTGTTGCAGAGCTGCTGCTCAGGGATGGGGAATCTCCTGGCGCCCCAGCCTCAGAAATCATCCAGGCTGCACCTTCTTCACTACTATGTGTTAGCTGTTGCGTGCAGAGGAATTGGGGGCCCCTTCTGCATGTGATGTGCATCTCAGGTACTTAAAGCCTTGGCCTGGAATAGGGAAGCACCTAACTGCAGAGTCTACAGCTGCCTAAGGCCAGCGCTGCGGATTGAGAGTCCCTCGTGCTGCCGTTGCAAGGTTCAAGCATGCTCAGCCTTGGAATTGTCACCCCTCCCGCAGTTAGTAGGTGCAGCTGTCTAAGGCTGGCCTCTGGCAATTGGGCCTGTCGCTGTAGCCAGAGAAGCTGCAGGTGGCTCTCTGACTACTGGGGGGCCATTAAGCTCGGAGCAGATAAAGAAACTGAAGTTAACCTCAATGAACAGAGGTCACCAGTAGGAAAGGAATGTCAAGGGGAGCAGGGAAAGCAGGAGCAGATCAGGTTTGCAGGGGGAGAATAGGACCAGCTGTCTGGGGAGCACGTCCAAGGTAGAAGGGAAACAAGCCTGGGGAGAGGTGGTGGTGACCAGGTAGTGGAATAGAACGTAGATGGGAGCAGAGAGAAAAAGAAGGCTGCAGGTTCCCAGGGGCTAAGTGCTCACTGAGCCAGGGTTGGAGAAATGATGTTTGCAAGTGGCAGGATGGGTGCTGGGGGAGGAATTTGTCAGAACTGATCAGGTATCTGTTGGCTGTGGAACTTTATTGAGCTGAGGCCAGGATCACACACCGTGACTGGTGAAATAGGGTGGTACTGGAGACATGGCTATACAATGTCTGAATGAGGAAGGAGATAAATCTGTGGGGGGGTTTCCCTGATCCTTATGAAAGTTCTGCTCACTGTGGACACTGGTAAACCCACATGGGTACAGCTCAATGAGAAAAACTGAGGGCTGAGGAAGCTGGGTATGGCAAAACATATAGTTAAGCAGAGGTGTGTGATCAAAATTGAAGGGCTAAAATCCATATGCTGCTTATGTTACAACCTGATATATAGACTGTGTCAGCTCTTTTTAGAGGCCCAAAATCCAGAGTTTGGTCAAGACAACAGAGGCCGAGCAAATAGTGAACAATATCAGCTAAGAAGCAGAACAAACAAAAGACAACCTTGCTTTTTGCTAAGATAAGCTTGGTCAGCAAGAAGCCAGGTGGAAATTATAATTGGGGGCTTTATCTCAGTTGCAAACAGACCTAAGGAATGAAAGGGGCCCTGTTTCTTCTGTAGAAGAGGTGCCTTCCTACACACCAGCCTTGAGTTTATGGAAGAGGTTCAAACATCTCAGTATGAGATACGATATCCTCCCTCTCACAGATGTGCACCTCTCCTCCAAGCCATTGCCAGTGCCTGCCTTAGCCCTGGTCTACACTAGGACTTTAGGTCGAATTTAGCAGCATTAAATCGATGTAAACCTGCACCCGTCCACATGATGAAGCCCTTTTTATCGACTTAAAGGGCTCTTAAAATCGATTTCCTTACTCCACCCCTGACAAGTGGATTAGCGCTTAAATCGGCCTTGCCGGGTCAAATTTGGGGTACTGTGGACACAATTCGATGGTATTGGCCTCCGGGAGCTATCTCAGAGTGCTCCATTGTGACTGCTCTGGACAGCACTCCCAACTCAGATGCACTGGCCAGGTAGACAGGAAAAGAACCGCGAACTTTTGAATCTCATTTCCTGTTTGACCAGTGTGGCAAGCTGCAGGTGACCATGCAGAGCTCATCAGCAGAGGTGACCATGATGGAGTCCCAGAATCGCAAAAGAGCTCCAGCATGGACTAAACAGGAGGTACGGGATCTGATCGCTGTATGGGGAGAGGAATCCATGCTATCAGAATTCCGTTCCAGTTTTCGAAATGCCAAAACCTTTGTCAAAATCTCCCAGGGCATGAAGGACAGAGGCCATAACAGGGACCCGAAGCAGTGCCGCGTGAAACTTAAGGAGCTGAGGCAAGCCTACCAGAAAACCAGAGAGAAGAACGGCCGCTTTGGGTCAGAGCCCCAAGCATGCCGCTTCTATGATGAGCTGCATGCCATTTTAGGGGGTTCAGCCACCACTACCCCAGCCGTGTTGTTTGACTCCTTCAATGGAGATGGAGGCAACACGGAAGCAGGTTTTGGGGACGAAGAAGATAGCTCACAGCAAGCAAGCGGAGAAACCGGTTTACCCGACAGCCAGGAACTGTTTCTCACCCTGGACCTGGAGCCAGTACCCCCCGAACCCACCCAAGGCTGCCTCCTGGACCCGGCAGGCGGAGAAGGGACCTCCGGTGAGTGTACCTTTTAAAATACTATACATGGTTTAAAAGCAAGCATGTGAAAGGATTAATTTGCCCTGGCATTCGTGGGTCTCCTGGATGTACTCCCAAAGCCTTTTCAAAAGGTTTCTGGGGAGGGCAGCCTTATTGCGTCCTCCAAGGTAGGACACTTTACCACTCCAGGCCAGTAGCACATACTTGGAAATCATTGTACAACAAAGCATTGCAGTGTATGTTTGCTGGCGTTCAAACAACATCCGTTCTTTATCTCTCTGTGTTATCCTCAGGAGAGTGAGATATCATTCATGGTCACCTGGTTGAAATAGGGTGCTTTTCTTCAGGGGACACTCAGAGGTGCCCATTCCTGCTGGGCTGTTTGCCTGTGGCTGAACAGAAATGTTCCCCACTGTTAGCCACGGGGAGTGGGGAGGGTTGAGGGGGTAGCCACGCGGTGGGGGGAGCAAAATGCGACCTTGTAACGAAAGCACATGTGCTATGTATGTAATGTTAACAGCAAGGTTTACCCTGAAAGAGTGTTGCCATTGTTTTATAAAATGTGTCTTTTTAAATACCGCTGTCCCTTTTTTTTATTCACCAGCTGCATGTGTTTCAAGGATCACAGGATCTTCTCCTTCCCAGAGGCTAGTGAAGATTAGAAAGAGAAAAAAACGCACTCGTGATGAAATGTTCTCTGAGCTCATGCTGTCCTCCCACACTGACAGAGCACAGATGAATGCATGGAGGCAAATAATGTCAGAGTGCAGGAAAGCACAAAATGACCGGGAGGAGAGGTGGCGGGCTGAAGAGAGGGCTGAAGCTCAAATGTGGCAGCAGCGTGATGAGAGGAGGCAGGATTCAATGCTGAGGCTGCTGGAGGATCAAACCAATATGCTCCAGTGTATGGTTGAGCTGCAGCAAAGGCAGCTGGAGCACAGACCACTGCTACAGCCCCTGTGTAACCAACCACCCTCCTCCCCAAGCTCCATAGCCTCCTCACCCAGACGCCCAAGAACGTGGTGGGGGGGCCTCCGGCCAACCAGCCACTCCACCACAGAGGATTGCCCAAGCAACAGAAGGCTGGCATTCAATAAATTTTAAAGTTGTAAACTTTTAAAGTGCTGTGTGGCATTTTCCTTCCCTCCTCCACCACCCCTCCTGGGCTACCTTGGTAGTCATCCCCCTATTTGTGTGATGAATGAATAAAGAATGCATGAATGTGAAGCAACAATGACTTTATTGCCTCTGTAAGCGGTGATCAAAGGGAGGAGGGGAGGGTGGTTAGCTTACAGGGAAGTAGAGTGAACCAAGGGGCAGGGGATTTCATCGAGAAACAAACAGAACTTTCACACCGTAGCCTGTCCAGTCATGAAACTGGTTTTCAAAGCTTCTCTGATGCGTACCGCACTCTCCTGTGCTCTTCTAACCGCCCTGGTGTCTGGCTGTGCGTAACCAGCAGCCAGGCAATTTGCCTCAACCTCCCACCCCGTCATAAACATCTCCCCCTTACTCTCACAGATATTGTGGAATACACAGCAAGCAGTAATAACAGTGGGAATATTGGTTTTGCTGAGGTCTAAGTGAGTCAGTAAACTGCGCCAGCGCGCGTTTAAACGTCCAAATGCACATTCTACCACCATTCTGCACTTGCTCAGCCTGTAGTTGAACAGCTCCTGACTACTGTCCAGGCTGCCTGTGTACGGCTTCATGAGCCATGGCATTAAGGGGTAGGCTGGGTCCCCAAGGATAACTATAGGCATTTCAACATCCCCAACGGTTATTTTCTGGTCTCGGAATAAAGTCCCTTCCTGCAGCTTTTGAAACAGACCAGAGTTCCTGAAGATGTGAGCGTCATGTACCTTTCCCGGCCGTCCCATGTTGATGTTGGTAAAATGTCCCTTGTGATCCACCAGAGCTTGCAGCACTATTGAAAAGTACCCCTTGCGGTTTATGTACTCGCCGGCTTGGTGCTCCGGTGCCAAGATAGGGATATGGGTTCCGCCTATGGCCCCACCACAGTTAGGGAATCCCATTGCAGCAAAGCCATCCACTATGACCTGCACATTTCCCAGACTCACTACCGTTGATATCAGCAGATCTTTGATTGCGTGGGCTACTTGCATCACAGCAGCCCCCACAGTAGATTTGCCCACTCCAAATTGATTCCCGACTGACCGGTAGCTGTCTGGCGTTGCAAGCTTCCACAGGGCTATCGCCACTTGCTTCTCAACTGTGAGGGCTGCTCTCATCTTGGTATTCATGCGCTTCAGGGCAGGAGAAAGCAAGTCACAAAGTTCCATGAAAGTGCCCTTACGCATGCAAAAGTTTTGCAGCTACTGGGAATTGTCCCAGACCTGCAACACTATGCGGTCCCACCAGTCTGTGCTTGTTTCCCGAGCCCAGAATCGGCGTTCCACCACATGAACCTGCCCCATTAGCACCATGATGCATGCATTGGCAGGGCCCGTGCTTTGAGAGAAGTCTGTGTCCATGTCCTCATCACTCACGTCACCGCGCTGACGTTGCCTCCTCGCCCGGTATCGCTCTGCCAGGTTCTGGTGCTGCATATACTGCTGGATAATGTGTGTGGTGTTTAATGTGCTCCTAATTGCCAAAGTGAGCTGAGTGGCGTCCATGCTTGCCGTGGTATGGCGTCCGCACAGAAAAAAGGCGCGGAACGATTGTTTGCCATTGCTCTGACAGAGGGAGGGGTGACTGATGACATGGCTTACAGGGTTGGCTTACAGGGAATTAAAATCAACAAAGGGGGTGGCTTTACATCAAGGAGTATTTCAGGCAGGACTTCATGGAGGGTTCCAATAAGAAATGGTGCACCTAAGTAATTGTTCTTATTGGCACAAGCAGGTTGGTCTGGCCTCTGATTGATACATGGCTAGATTTATCTCGCTGCACCTTCCCTGTGAGTGACTGCAGTGTGACCTAGAGGAATGAGTCCCCTAGATGGGGCGGGGGGGGGAAGCAAATGAGTACAAAACAAATCTGGTCTATTTCTTGTTTTGATCCACTCCATCTATCTTTTACATCTTTGGCTGGCAGCAGATGGTGCAGAAGGACTGCAAGCCATCCACATCTCATGGCTGCTCGGCAGAAGATGATATAATAGGACTGCTAGCCATCCGTATCACCTGCCTGCTCACCATAAGATGGTTCAATAGGACTGACTGCAGGACTAAAGAGAATGACCTGGCCAAGTCACTTGTAATGTAGTCCCTGCATCCATGTCTGCTCAGGCTCTCCTGGCTGATGTGGCCAGGAGCACCTCGGACATGACGATGACGGCTACCAGTCCTATTGTACCATCTGCTGCCACAAGGCAATGGGTTGCTACTGCTGTGTAGCAATGCAGTACCGCGTCTGCCAGCACCCAGGAGACATACAGTGACCGTGAGCTGAGCGGGCTCCATGCTTGCCGTGGTATGGCGTCTGCACAGGTAACTCAGGAAAAAAGGCATGAAACGATTGTCTGCTGCTGCTTTTACAGAGGGAGGGAGGGAACGGGGGCCTGATGATATGTACCCAATAACCACCTGCGACAATGTTTTAGCCCCATCAGGCATTGGGATCTCAACCCAGAATTCCAATGGGCAGCGGAGACTGTGGGAACTGTGGGATAGCTACCCACAGTGCAACACTCCGGAAGTCGACGCTAGCCTCGGTACTGTGGAAGCACTCCGCCGAGTTAATGCACTTAATGCACTTAGAGCATTTTCTTTGGGGACACACACACTCGAATATATAAAAACGATTTTGAAAAAAACGACTTCTATAAATTCGACCTAATTTTATAGTGTAAACATACCCTTGGAAACACAAATGAACAACTAAAAGACAATCTTTATTGCTATATACTTTTCATTTGTCCTTTTGCTTTAGCTCCTAGGTGTGTACCTGTCAGACAATCGGGGAGCTACTTCATTCCTATGGATCCCAAATCAGAATTCAACATATATATTTTATACTAACACACTCTATATATTGTTTAAAGGAAAACACCTGTGTACTAATTAAGTGTCGTGTGTTAACCTGAAACCATGGGCGGAGACATTATGTAACCTTTTGACCATTGGCTACTGTGCTTATCTTGTCTTGCTGCTAAACCTATCCAGGGGTTTGGGACTGCCTACCCCGTCATTTCCCTCCGCCCATGGAAAATCCATATAATCTATTGTAATCAATTGTTTGGCAGGTTTCAGAGTAACAGCCGTGTTAGTCTGTATTTGCAAAAAGAAAAGGCGTACTTGTGGCACCTTAGAGACTAACCAATTTATTTGAGCATGAGCTTTCGTGTCTCTGAGCTTAATAAGCAAGGTGACACTCTGCCAGCGCTGTGCGTAATAAACCCACATGCTTAATTCTACACCGTGTCCGTATTTTGTTCCTTCAAAAATGAAAAATGTCTCTGAGATTCAGTCCTGGGTATACTATGGTGCTGCCACTCGAGGCCCACACTCAGAAGGGGCCCATGATGACTACATGGGGATCCACAAAAGGTTAATTCGGTCCTGCCTCTGGGAGCGTCTGAGCTTCCCTACACCTGCTGCACCACTAACTAAAATAAGCATGAAGCCACAAGGGGGCTGCAGATGGTGCCAACTGTGGGACAGGCTCTGAGTGGCCGCAGTGTTCAGGCACTTCCCCCAGATAACAACTGATGCTAGGTGGCAGAGACACAGAGTAATAGCAACAGAGTGCAGTCAGGTGTCTTCTGGCTTGACTACACCACTGCTCCCATCCTGATTCCCCTGCTCCATCCCGTCCCCCATATACTTCAAATTTCCTTCCTCCCCCTGCTGGGTGTCTGAATTTCCTAAATGGCAACAGACACCTGGTCATTGCAGCTTGCTTGGTCCTTTATATAAGGGTCTCCATTTAATTTAGCTGGTGACCTCAGGCTCCTCTATTTGGGAAATAGGGCCTGGATGAATAGACTCATAGACTTTAAGGTCAGAAGGGACCATTATGATCATCTAGTCTGACCTCCTGCACAACGCAGGCCACAGGATCTCACCCATCCATTCTTGTAATAAACCTCTATCCTATTTCTGAGCTATTGAAGTCCTCAAATAGTGGTTTAAAGACTTTAAGGTGCAGAGAATCCTCCAGCAAGTGACCTGTGCCCCACGCTGCAGAGGAAGGCGAAAAAACCCCAGGGCCTCTTCCAATCTGCCCTGGAGGAAAATTCCTTCCTGACCCCAAATATGGCGATCAGCTAAACCCTGAGCATGTGGGCAAGACTCACCAGCCAGACACCCAGGAAAGAATTCTCTGTAGTAACTCAGGTCCCACCCCATCTAACATCCCATCCCAGGCCATTGGGCATATCTACTGCCAATAGTCAGAGATCAATTAATTGCCTAAATTAGGCTATCCCATCATGCCATCTCCTCCATAAACTTATCAAGCTTAGTCTTGAAGCCAGATATGTGTTTTGCCCCCACTGCTTCCCTTGGAAGGCTGTTCCAGAACTTCACTCCTCTGATGGTTAGAAACCTTCGTCTAATTTCAAGTCTAAACTTCCTTATGGCCAGTTTATATCCATTTGTTCTTGTGTCCACAATGGTACCGAGCTTAAATAATTCATCTCCCTCTCCGGTATTTATCCCTCTGATATATTTATAAAGAGCAGTCATATCTCCCCTCAGCCTTCTTTTGTTTAGGCTAAACAAGCCAAGCTCTTTGAGTCTCCTTTCATAAGACAGGTTTCCATTCCTCGGATCATCCTAGTAGCCCTTCTCTGTACCTGTTCCAGTTTGAATTCATCCTTCTTAAACATGACAGGTTTCAGAGTAACAGCCGTGTTAGTCTGTATTCGCAAAAAGAAAAGGAGTATTTGTGGCACCTTAGAGACTAACCAATTTATTTGAGCATAAGCTTTCGTGAGCTACAGTGAGCTGTAGCTCACGAAAGCCTTTGCTCAAATAAATTGGTTAGTCTCTAAGGTGCCACAAGTACTCCTTTTCTTTTTTCTTAAACATGGGAGACCAGAACTGCACACAGTATTCCAGGTGAGGTCTCACCAGTGCCTTGTATAACAGTACTAACACCTCCTTATCTCGACTGGAAATACCTCGCCTGATGCATCCCAAGACCACATTAGCTTTTTTCACGGCTATATAACATTGGTGGCTGTGAAAGTAAAATGAATTATATTGAAATATAACTCATTAAAGAAATGCTGCTTGAAGGGTTTGTTGAAATATAGTTGTCAGGAAGAGAAACATTAAGGAGTGTGAGACAATGGGTCCTCAAACTAATTAACTTAGAGCTCCTACTGAGCTAGGAGATTGGTAAACGTTAGTACGCAAATAAGATATGTATGTATATTTGTCAGTTTCTCTTCCTTTTGTCTCTTATGTTAAATTGGCTTTGGCTTATCTGTATAAATAAGTTAGCTTGAGCTTTTGGAGGGGGCTCACATATCTGGGTGCATTAGCAAAGCGCTTTGCTAATAAACAGAGTGGTCTGACAAAATTCAGTGAGTCCTGAATCTGACTTTGACACGGCTCATAGTCATCCTGTGGTCAACCAATACTCCAAGGTCTTTCTCCTCCTCTGTTACTTCCAATTGATACGTCCCCAGCATATAACTAAAATTCTTGTTATTAATCCCTAAATGCATGACCTTGCACTTTTCACTATTAAATTTCATCCTATTACTATTACTCCAGTTTGCAAAGTCATCCAGATCTTCCTGTATGATATCCCAGTCCTTCTCGGTATTGGCAATACCTCCCAGCTTTGTGTCATCTGCAAACTTTATTAGCACACTCCCACTTTTTGTGCCGAGGTCAGTAATAAAAAGTTTAAATAAGATTGGTCCCAAAACCAATCCTTGAGGAACTCCACTACTAACCTCTCTAGAGCCTGACAGTTCACCTTTCAGTAGGACCCGTTGTAGTCTCCCCTTTAACAAATTCCTTATCCACCTTTCAATTTCCATATTGATCCCCATCTTTTCCAATTTAACTAATAATTCCCCATGTGGAACCGTATCAAATGCCTTACTGAAATCAAGGTAAATTAGATCCACTGCGTTTCCTTTGTCTAATAAATCTGTTACCTTCTCAAAGAAGGAGATCAGGTTGGTTTGGCACGATCTACCTTTTGTAAAACCATGTTGTATTTTATTCCAATTACCATTGACCTAAATGTCCTTAACTACTTTTGCCTTCAAATTTTTTTCCAAGACCTTGCATACTACAGATGTCAAACTAACAGGCCTGTAATTACTCGGATCACTTTTTTTCCCTTTCTTAAAGATAGGTACTATGTTAGCAATTCTCCAGTCATACGGTACAACCCCTGAGTCTAGAGATTCAGTAAAAATTCTTGCTAATGGGCTTGCAATTTCATGTGCCAGTTCCTTTAATATTCTTGGATGAAGATTATCTGGGCCCCCCAATTTAATCCCATTAAGCTGTTCAAGTTTGGCTTCTATCTCAGATGTGTTATCTACCTCCATATCCTCATTCCCATTTGTCATCCTACCATTATCTTTAAGTTCCTCATTAGCCTAATTAAAAACTGAAGCAAAGTATTTGTTTAGATATTGGGCCATGCCAAGATTATCCTTAACCTCCACTCCATCCTCAGTGTTTAGCGGTCGCACTTCTTCTTCCTTTGTTTTCTTCCTATTTATATGTCTACAGAATCTTTTACTATTGGTTTTAACTCCCTTTACAAGGTCCAACTCTACATGGCTTTTAGCCTTTCTTACTTTATCCCTACATATTCTGACCTGAATAAGGTAGCTTTCCTTGCTGATCCCTCCCATCTTCCACTCCCTGTATGCTTTCTGCTTTTTCTTAATCACCTCTCTGAGATGCTTGCTCATCCAGCTTGGTCTACAACTGCTGCCGATGAATTTTTCCCCCTTTTCTTGGGATGCAGGCTTCTGATAGCTTCTGTAGCTTTGATTTAAAGTAATCCCAGGCCTCCTCTGCCTTTAGATCCATAAATTCTTCAGTCCAATCCACTTCCCTAACCAATTTCCTTAATTTTTGAAAGTCAGCCCTTTTGAAATAAAAAACCCTAGTTGCAGATTTATTTTTGTTTTTCCTTCCATTCAGTTTGAACTGAATTAGCTCATGATCACTCGAACCAAGATTATCCCCTACAACCATTTCTTCTATGAGGTCCTCACTACTCACCAAAACCAAATGTAAAATGGCATCCCCTCTAGTCGGTTCAGCAACTACTTGATGAAGGAATCCATCAGCTATCGCATCTAGGAAAATCTGAGCCTTATTATTATTACTAGGACTTGTCCTCCAGGCTATATATGGGAAGTTAAAATCTCCCATGATCACACAATTCCCATTAGTATTTACTTCATTAAAAACATTAAAGAGGGTTCTATCCATATCCAAATTAGATCCTGGCGGTCTATAGCACACCCCAAGCACTATCCCAGGGGAGGCTGTAGTAGCTTTCTTCCCCAATGTGATTTTTGGCCAGACAGACTCTGTCTTATCCATTCCATCGCTTCTTATTTCTTTATAGTCTACCTCATCATTGATATACAATGCTACTCCACCACCTTTACCTTTATTTTGTGTCTTTCCTAAACAGCACGTACCCTTCCATACCTGTACTCCAGTCATGACTCCTATTCCACCATGTTTCTGTTATCCCTACAATATCTGGTTTCACTTCCTGCACCAATAGCTCTAGTTCCTCCATTTTGTTACCTAGGCTCCTCGCATTAGTGTACAAGCATCTTAATTTTTGCTGTTTGGCCTCGCTCACATTCTGTACCCAATTGGGCACAGACATTCTACCGCCGGTATGACCTATTAGACTGGTATCCACACTGCCCTTCCTCCTTATGTCCATTCTCCTACCCAGTTCTAGGCAGGAGGTAGGTGTCCAGACACCTAGAGTGGAGCAGCAACACAGGCACTGAGGGAACGTTACTGCAAACACTTAGGTGCTGAGTGAGTTTGGGTGCCTACAGAATTCAGGGGATTGGGGTGAGGGTGTTTTGTGTTGCAGTGGAGCCTAAAATTGGCACTTAGCTGCCCCAACTCCCTTTGTACATCCATGCCTGAGTATTTAATACACATGCTGAGCCTTCCTATATCTCTATTTTTCCATTGACTAAGTTCCTCAGCCTATTTCCTCCCTCCTCCCTCAATGGCTTGGTTGATACTTGTTTTTAGGAAAGAATTCTCGGAGATTAAAGGTTAATAGCATTCCAGCAGACTATGGTGCTGGCCCATGGCCTGTGTTGCCCATGCTTTTCCCCTCTAGATTCAAAGAGGGACCTTTCTATGGACAACAGGAATATCAGACTTTTCATAAATAAGACAAACCTTTGGGAGAGACATTAAACTTCCTGCTTCCTGCCTCCCATCTGCTACTACGGGTTCTTACACCTTCCTCTGCAGCATCCCATGCTGGGCACTGTCAGAGACAGGAGACTGGGCTAGAAAGACCTCGGCACGAATCCAGTCTGGCACAGTCCATGTTATTCTATGAAAATCATGGCTAAATCCATCAGAACAAATCCATTTTCCTTGACATGTATTATTTCTGTCCTGCCACATGTATGTCTCATGTATGTCCTGCCTGAAGAGACTGGTTTTTGGAAAGCCTGAAGGTGACTGGACAGGGTGTTTAGAAGACATGATATATATTGAGCAGTTTCTTACTTTTGTTGTGGAATAGCTGTGTAATATAGCTTGGGCTTCAAAGTGCAGATTGGTTTATTACTCTGCCCCTTCTAGTGTTTTTGGAAGGATGCATGGTTAGATTTGGAGTTATACTTCCCGGGCAGAGGACCACTTCAGACCTCAGAATAGAACTTAGTGGGTCGTAAGCAGTGCCTGGGGCTTGCACAGACCCCAATGCACAGGGGGAACATTGCTCTGTCATGCTTTCTAGCCTGGTCAGGCAGCCAACAGTATCTTCTTTGTGAGTATGCTGCAGCCCCTGCACTTCAGGAACCCAGAGAGAGACCAGGGATATAAAGTTTAAACCACAACAATATCATGGAGATCACAAGTTGGCTCTGCTTCTGAGCTGTAGCCGTGGAGCGTGACTGCCTCATGTGAGAGACTCCTCTCGCTGGGAGGCCCTTTGATGATTCAAATTACGCTATGTCTATACCACAAAGATAAGTCAACCTATGTTAGATCAGCTTACAGCCACCACATTAATTCCTGCGGTGGATGATGTCCACATTACCATCCTTGGATTGAATGGTGCATGTCCTCACCAGGAGCGCTTCCACCAATCTTAAGGGGGCAGTGTGGGGAGCTGAGAGCCAGGTCTCTCAGCTTCGCTGCAGCTCCTTTCTGGGAGCCTGGCTGCCACAAAGGCTCCTGGGCTCCCAGCGGGCTGCCGCCCCCTGCCCCCTAGTTTCCTGCAATTGCCTGGGCCCTACACAGCAGGGCTCGGGCTTAGGCTTCAGCCCCAGGCAGCAGGACCCAGCATGGATGGTGGGTGACCCGGGGTGTTGGTGAGGCTAGCCCGTGGCCAGCCTGACCCTTCTGCCCTGGGGCCCCCACCCCTGCTGGCCACTTGAGTGCCCATCCCGGGTGGGTGGAGGGACCCAGGCTCCGCACAGCTGCCTGCACAGGTCGCCCCAACCTGACTCCGGCCGGGGTGGATGGATTCAGAGCCACAGCCTGGCCATGATAAGAGCCAGGCAGGCAGCTGTGGAGAGCCACGGTGGACCCTCTACCTGCCCATGGTGCTCCAGGCATCCTCCCTGCCCCGCAGACTCCCCACCCAGGGCAGGAGGAGGGTCTGTGACTCCACAGCTCCTCACAGCTGCCCGCCCAGCTCTTACCATGGCGAGGCTGTAGCTCCGAGGCCCTCTCCCAGGCAGGAGCCAGGCTGGGGAGAGCCATGCAGGCAGCTGTGGGGAGCTGTGCTCCCTTCTCCTGCTCAGGATGGCCAGGGAGCAGGGACATGGGCCAGGGCCTGCTCAGGCCGCTGCACCACGGCCTGATGGAAGGTCTACCGTGGTTCCCCTCAGCTGCCCAGGCTCCCTGGCCGGGCTCCACACTGGTCCCTGTCTGGGAGTGGGGCTTTGGGGGGAAGGGAAGGAGGAGGGCTCTGCCTGGGTGAAAACTGAATGGGCCAGGCAGGGCCACACAGGCAGTGTGGGCAGACTTAGCCTTCCTGTGCCTTCGATACCTGCCGCCCATGGGGCTCGGGCTTTGGCTTCAGAAACTGCAGAAATCCAGTGTGTGAGCAGGTAATGCAGATGGGGTGGGGCCCACTCCTTAGTTCCTGCTCTGGGCCCCAGCGAGTCTAACGCTGGCCCTGCTGCCTTCAGACTTTCTGCTTGCTTCTGACTGCTTCTCCCACTGTCCCAGAGACACACACCGCTCCACCAATTAAGCCTAGCCCTTGTATTTGTGTCCACATGGCCCAGACCCTGCCCAGGGTTTTCATGCAGTCTAGTCTTTGGGCGGCTTTCCTCGCCTGCTCCTGGTGGGGAACAGGGAGGTGAGAAGGCCTGGGCAGCTGCTCATTCCCCTAACCCCCAGTCCCAACTGGATTGTCTTGTCCATTGAAATGGACAAGCCTGCCTGGCTCTTGATGTGGCAGCTAGACCCTGCGACTGGACTGGGAGACAACAAGAGAAGCACCGATAGCATGGAGGTGGGAGAAAGCCAAGAGAAACAGCTTTTTAGACAGAGTGCTGGAAAGGCAGACTTGGAATAGTGATCAAAGAAACTGTCCCCTGTTGTTTAGCCCTACTTTGTTTAGGAGGAAAGGACTTTGTGTATATTCTGTGTTAATAAACAGAATTGCATCAGAGACTCATTCCATCAGATTCTCCACCTAATTGAAACATCCTGCAAAATTCAAGATATTGTCTAACTGCTCATGCCAACAGGAAGGAGCAATATCAACCCACAGACCTCACACACTTCCCCCAAATTCCCTGAAAATTGATTGGCCTTGCAGAGTGTGCAGAAAGTTGAGAGGTTTAGGCTATTTTTGGACCAAAAAGATAAGTGAACTCTAAAGTTGTAGAACATAAGACATTGGACTGGAAGGGACCTCCTGGGCCATCAAGTCCTGAAGGCAATCCTGTCATATAATCCCTTTCATAAACATACCTAACTGTATCTTAATACTAATCAGAGTGTTTGCCCCCATTCCTCCTATTGGGAGGCTGTTCTAGAACCTCGCTTCTTTGATGTTTAGAACCCTTCTCTTTTTCAGACTAAATTTATTCATGGCCAGATTATCTCCATGTGTTCTTGTGCTAATATTGTCCTTCAGCTTCAGTGGCTCTTCCCCCTCCCTAATGTTAACCCCTTATGTATTTATAGAGAGCTGTCAGATACTCCTCAGCCTTTGTTCTGCTAGGCTAAACAAGCCAACCTCTTCCAGTCTCCTCTTGTAAGATCGGCCTGTGATGTTTCACTCCATATTCTTTATGAAAATATGCTTATGATATGAATGATATAACCGAGATGTATTTTATTTTATTTTAACCGAGATGGGTCTTTATAACATTAGAAAGGTTATAATTTACTGAATGTGATTATCCAGTTCGCATGCCTTTATCATTTCTGTATCTGAAGTTAGGAATATTGACTATGTCTCTATATTTTGACTATGGTACTTTGGGTGATGCCCCCTGCTAACACTTCTGGTACAACAATGAAAAGCCAGACAGGGCGGGTGGCCCATCAGCGAGGACGATAGAATGGACTGTGAAAAGACTTGGCCTTCCTGAGCATGCTCCATACTGCTACTGACTCGTGGACTCTGTGATACTAGAGTCAGGTGGTCTTGTCACCTGATACTGAACATTACCTGGGACTTCCTGAAACTTACCACTGGAAAGGAAGGGGCAGGGCTCAAGTTTGGGAAACCTGCTTTCGAAGATGTGCTGCTGCCACGGTCAGTACTTCAGAAAAAGCCCTTGGAGCCGTAGAGAGGCTGAAGGGAACTACCTCGTATTGATTGTGTAGGTTGCCAAGAGCGAATCATAGGAATCTCTGTGCACCAGGTGGATACTGATGTGAAAGTAAGCGTCCTGTAACTCGAGGGCCGAGAGCCAATCTCCTTTCTCCAGTGCTGGAATTATGGTTGCTAGGGTTACCATCTTGAAGCGCTGTGTTCTCATGAACTTGTTGAGTTTGCAGAGGTCCAGAATGGGCCTCCATCCACCTGTTTGCTTCGGAGCGAGGAAGTAATGTGAGTAGACGCCCCCGACCCCTGAGCTGAACTGGAACTGGTTCCACAGCACCTAATTGCAGAAGATGGTGTATTTCCTGCTGTAACAGGTGCTCGTGAGATGGGTCCCTGAAGAGGGGCGGGGGAGGAGGGTTGGTAGGTGGAATGGAAAGAAAGGGGATGGAATAGCTCAGGGGTCTCAAACATGCGGCCCTTGGAGCTCTTCCCTGTGGCCCGCCAAGCTCCCCGCACCCTCCCCGTCCCTCCCAAGTTACTTCCTGTGGTCGCCAAACTCCCCTCACCCCCGCCCCCCTGCGAGTTATTTTCTGTGGCCGCTAAGCTCCCCGCCACCCCTCCCTGCACCCCAGTGTGCTGCTCCCCGCTCCTCTACTTACCTCCAGGTAGTTACCGCCACCAAACAGCTGTTTGGCAGCTTAGCGGTTTCCAGGAGGGAGCGGGGAGGAGTGGGAAGTCATGTGCACAGGGGAGGAGGGGGAGAAGAGGTGGGGATTTGGGGAAGGGGTTGGAATTGGGGCAGGGAGGGGGCAGAGTTGGGGTGGGAACTTTGAGGAAGGGGTTGAAATGGGGACAGGGGAAGGGGTTGAAATGGGGAAGGGGTGGGAAGAGGCGGAGCAGGAGTGGAGTGGGGGCGCAGCCCAGGGCAGGGGCGGGGGCTTTAACAGAAGTAAATCTAAATAAGTGCGTGTTTTCTCCTTTGAGTGAGGTGCATTACTGAGTGTATATATTTTATTAAAACTGCTTGGAAATGACTTCGTTGAAAAAAGAACACTCATGGAAGAAAAGAGAGTTTTCCAAGACAAATGGGAGAATTTATATTTTTTCACAGAGGTAAAAGATAAAATGCAATGCCTTATCTGCCAGCAAACGATGGCAGTTCTCAAGGAGTATAACGTGCATCGGCACTAAGACACAATGCACCATGAAAAATATGATGCATTCACTGGAACAATCCTAGAGGAAAACATTCAGCAACTTAAAGCAGCATATGCCAAGCAAAGAAATTTCTTTTCGGGGATTAACAAGTCTAGCGAAGATTCAGTAAGAGCAAGTTTTGTGATAAGCTAAATCGTTGCGACCTTTTACAGAAGGCCTATTCGTAAAAGAATGTCTGATGAAGGCCAGCCCTGAAATTTTATGTCCTGATAGGAAGAAAGTTTTGAAGGCATATCCTTGTCTGTCAATACAGTTGCCTGCTGGATAATGGATTTAGCAGATAATGTGCAAAAACAATTGATTCAAATGGCAAAAGACTTTGAAACATTTTCAGTTGCTCTTGAGGAGAGTACAGATGTATCAGATACCGCATAGTGTGCAGTGTTCATTAGAGGTGTGGATTGCAATTTGAATATAACTGAAGAATTGCTAGACTTAATGCCACTGAAGGGTACCACAACGGGACGTGACGTATTTCAAGGACTGGAAGAGTGCATGGAACAAACTCATATCTTTGGCTACAGACGGTGTGCCATCAATGTGCTCTGAAAACGTTGGTGTGGTTGGATTATTGAAGACCATAAGAACATAGAAACATAAGGATGGCCATACTGAGCCAGATCAAAGGTCCATCCAGACCAGTATCCTGTCTACCGACAGTGGCCAATGCCAGGTGCTTCAGAGGGAGTAAACTTAACAGGTAATCTTCAAGTGATCTCTCTCCTGCCATCCATCTCCATCCTCTGACAAACAGAGGCTAGGGACACCATTCCTTACCCATCCTGGCTAATAGCCATTAATGGACTTAGCCTCCATGAATTTATCCAGTTCTCTTTTAAACCCTGTTGTAGTCCCAGCCTTCACAACCTCCTCAGGCAAGGAGTTCCACAGGTTGACTCTGCGCTATGTGAAGAACTTCCTTTTATTTGTTTTAAACCTGCTGCCCATTGATTTCATTTGGTGGCCCCTAGTTCTTATATTATGGGAACAAGTAAATAACTTTTCCTTATTCATTTTCTCTACACCACTCATGATTTTATATACCTCTATCATATCCCCCCTTAGCCTCCTCTTTTCCAAGCTGAAAAGTCCTAGCCTCTTTAATCTCTCCTCATACGGGACCCGTTCCAAACCCCGAATCATTTTAGTTGCCTTTCTCTGAACCTTTTCTAATGCCAGTATATCTTTTTTGAGATGAGGAGACCACATCTGTATGCACTATTCAAGATGTGGGCGTACCATGGATTTATATAAGGGCAATAAGATATTCTCCGTCTTATTCTCTATCCCTTTTTAAATGATTCCTAACATCCTGTTTGCTTTTTTGACCGCCGCTGCACACTGTGTGGATGTCTTCAGAGAACTATCCACGACAACTCCAAGATCTTTTTCCTGATTTGTTGTAGCTAAATTAGGCCCCATCATATTGTATGTATAGTTGGGGTTATTTTTTCCAATGTGCATTACTTTACATTTATCCACATTAAAATTCATTTGCCATTTTGTTGCCCAATCACTTAGTTTTGTGAGATCTTTTTGAAGTTCTTCACAGTCTGCTTTGGTCTTAACTATCGTGAGCAGTTTAGTATCATCTGCAAACTTTGCCACCTCACTGTTTACCCCTTTCTCCAAATCATTTATGAATAAGTTGAATAGGATTGGTCCTAGGACTGACCCTTGGGGAACACCACTAGTTATCCCTCTCCATTCTGAAAATTTGCCATTTATTCCTCCCCTTTGTTCCCTGTCTTTTAACCAGTTCTCAATCCATGAAAGGATCTTCCCTTTTATCTCATGACAACTTGATTTATGTAATAGCCTTTGGTGAGGGACCTTAGAGAAGAGGAAAGTGATCAGGAACAGTCAGCATAGATTCACCAAGGGCAAGTCATGCCTGACTAACCTAATTGCCTTCTACGATGAGATAACTGGCTCTGTGGATGAGGGGAAAGCAGTGGACATGTTATTCCTTGACTTTAGCAAAGCTTTTGATATGGTCTCCCACAGTATTCTTGCCAGCAAGTTCAAGAAGTATGGGCTGGATGAATGGACTATAAGGTGGATAGAAAGTTGGCTAGATTGTCGGGCTCAATGGGCAGTGATCAATGGCTCCATGTCTAGTTGGCAGCCGGTATCAAGTGGAGTGCCCCAAGGGTCGGTCCTGGGGCCGGTTTTGTTCAATATCTTCATTAATGATCTGGAGGATGGTGTGGACTTCACCCTCAGCAAGTTTGCAGATGACACTAAACTGGGAGGAGTGGTAGATACGCTGGAGGGTAGGGATAGGTTACAGAGGGACCAAGACAAATTAGAGGATTGGGCCCAAAGAAATCTGATGAGGTTCAACAAGGACAAGTGCAGAGTCCTGCACTTAGGACGGAAGAATCCAATGCACTGCTACAGACTAGGGACCGAATGGCTAGGCAGCAGTTCTGCAGAAAAGGACCTAGGGGCTATAATGGACGAGAAGCTGGATATGAATCAACAGTGTGCCCTTGTTGCCAAGAAATCTAACGGCATTTTGAACTGTATAAGTGGGGGCATTGCCAGGAGATCGAGGGACATGATCGTTCCCCTCTATTTGACATTGGTGAGGCCTCATCTGGAGTACTGTGTCCAGTTTTGGGCCCCACACTACAAGAAGGATGTGGAAAAATTGGAAAGTGTCCAGCGGAGGGCAACAAAAAGGATTAGGGCACTGGAACACATGACTTATGAGGAGAGGCTGAGGGAACTGGGATTGTTTAGTCTGCGGAAGAGAAGAATGAGGGGGGATTTGATAGCTGCTTTCAACTACCTGAAAGGGGGTTCCCAAGAGGATGGATGTAAACTGTTCTCAGTGGTATCACATGACAGAACAAGGAGAAATGGTCTCAAGTTGCAGTGGGGGAGGTTTAGGTTGGATATTAGGAAAAACTTTTTCACTAGGAGTGTGGTGAAGCACTGGAATGGGTTACCTTGGGAGGTGGTGGAATCTCCTTCCTTAGAGGTTTTTAAGGTCAGGCTTGACAAAGCCCTGGCTGGGATGCTTTGATTGGGGATTTGTCCTGCTTTGAGCAGGGGGTTGGACTAGATGACCTCCTGAGGTCCCTTCCAACCCTGATATTCTATGAAAGGCTTTCTGGAAATCTAAGTACACTATGTTCACTGGATCCCCCTTGTCCACGTTTGTTGACCCCTTCAAAGAACTCTAATAGATTAGTAAGACATGATCTCCCTTTACAGAAACCATGTTGACTTTTGCCCAACAATTTATGTTCTTCTATGTGCCTGACAATTTTATTCTTTACTATTGTTTCAACTAATTTGCCCGGTACTGACGTTAGACTTACTGGTCTGCAATTGCCGGGATCACCTCTAGAGCCCTTTTTAAATATTGGCGTAACATTAGCTATGTATAGCCAGGGCCAGCTATAGGCACCAGCTAAGGAAGCAGGTGCCTGGGGCGGCCAATCTGAAGGGGCGGCACTCTGGCCATTCTTGGGGCGGCACTCCGGCCGCTTTTTCTTTCCCTTGGCAGCACTTTGGCGGCAGCCCCTTGATTTTTTCTCTGCTTCGCCACTTGAGACGGCAAAAAAGGTAGAGCCGGCCCTGTCTGTATCTGTCAAGGTTCCTTCCCCACTCTGAACTCTAGGGTACAGATGTGGGGACCTGCATGAAAACCTCCTAAGCTTACTTTTACCAGCTTAGGTTAAACTTCCCCAAGGTACAAATTAATTTTACCCTTTGCCCTTGGAATTTCCACTACCACCACCAAACTTTAACTGGGTTTACTGGGAAACGTAGTCTGGACACGTCTTTCCCCCCAAAATCCTCCCAACCCTTGCACCCCACTTCCTGGGGAAGGTTTGGTAAAAATCCTCACCAATTTGCATAGGTGACCACAGACCCAAACCGTTGGATCTTAGAACAATGAAAAAGCATTCAGTTTTCTTACAAGAAGACTTTTAATAGAAGTAAAGGAATCACCTCTGTAAAATCAGGATGGTAGATACTTTACAGAGTAATTAAATTCAAAACATAGAAGTAGTATAAGGGCCCTACCATCAAACAAACCCTAACCCCGCCCCTTGACCCCTTAGCCCCACCCACCAGAAGTCCCGCCCCCATGAGTTATTACTTTCGGGGTCAAGGACGCCACATGGCCGGAAGCAAGGTGTGTCATGTGACACCCACCCCACCCCTTGACCCCTTATCCCCACCCCTTGACCTCTCCCCCCCACCGGAAGTCCCGCCCCATGGGGTATTACTTCCAGGGTCAAGGCTGCCTGTTAGAGAGCTTATTCCTTCACTCTCCCACTTCCCTGGTTCTTCTTGCATGAACAGAGAGCAACAATACCCGAAGTCCGAAGGTGCAAACAATTCGATGTTTATTGGGGTGAACTTCCAGCAAGCTAAATACAAGTTCCTTTTTCCTTATTTTCAAATCCCAACTTACTTCCTGTTTGCCCCTAATTTATATAGTAATATTCTTAGCTATACCTTAACCAATCATTCTACTAAAATTTAACTAACCAATCCTAACATGGATTAGCTAACCAATTATATCCCACCACCTTAATTAGTTTACACCCAGCAAAATTAATTATACAGCAGACAGAAGCAATCACAGAACCAGACAGAGACCATGCCAATAAACAATAGCAAAGTGGGAACTATAATGACAAAACAATACAGAAGTGAGGATTTCACAACTACATCTGTAAAGATATAAGAGTTTCCCAGCTGTGTCTATTGATAAGTGAGTTCTTACCAGACAGAAAACTATCAACCTCAATTTCCTTTTACAGCTTCTAGGCACTTCCCTTTCTCTGGAGGTGATAGGCACTATAAGGACAGGATTAAATTCCTAACAGCCCAATAGCACCTTATTTCAATGTGACTAGTTTGGAATGTGAGGATGTGACCATTCACTTCCCAGCTTATGGCTGCCTCTGTTGCTTAGCCAAAGGCCTTAGCCTAAGAACAGGGCCTCAGACTGTCACAGTAAGAGAAGGCCCTTACACTGGCAGACAGTGATTTTGATTCTTTCTTTTAAACCTCTAACTAGCCAAGTGATAGGAATACACCTAAATTCTTAGAGTATAGGCCTTTACAGACAGGCCTGAATATCTATATCCTAACACTGCCACGTGGCCGGAAGCAAGGTATGTCATGTGACCCCCTCTAACAACTCCTCCCACTGCCCTCTACCAATCAGGATGGGTTTTGCCCCTGTAGGACCACCCAGAGAGGAGCTTTGACCAATCAGGGCAAGTTCCGGGGTGGGGGTGTCCTCTTTGGAAGTGGGTCTTGTGACCCCTCTAACAACTCCTCCCCCCACCCCGCTACCAATCAGGGGGGGTTTTGTTCCGATAGGACCAAGAGGAGATTTAACCAATTAGGATGAGTTCCGGGGGCGGGGTGACCCATCCGGAAATGATTCGTGTGACCCCTCTAACAACTCCTCCCACCAACCTCTACCAATCAGGCCGGCCCGAGAGCAGATTTGACCAAAATAGGGCAGTTTCTGGGATGGGGTGAACCGCCCAGAAGAGGGGCGTATGACCCCTCTGCCAATCAGAGCACAGCACCATCACCCCATAAGGCCCAGCGTCGGGCAGAAGAGGCTCTCTTTTACCAAGAGCGCGTGTTTTAGAAATCGTGGAAACATGGACTCCTTCACCACCCCCGTGAGAACTTCAGACTTTGTTTTAGCCCCGAAGGCCTTTGGACTTGTGTGGAGAAAGCGCTACATCAGCGAGAGTTCTGAGGAGGACCCTTTGGCCCAGCCGTTGATGGACACACCAGAAACCGACCCCGAAACCCAGCTGCTTGTGAGGCACCGTGATGAGCGTGATGGCCTCTTGTTGTCCACCCCCCGAGAGGTGGAAGGTGATGATGGCTTGGGGGAGTTACGGGTGGACAAGGTGAATGAAAAAGACGTGGCTCAGGTAAATGAATGTTTAAGAAGTGACGGTCGGGGTGGGGGTGTGTAATGGGTGGGGGGACGGCTAGGAACCAGGGATTGTGTAAATCAAAAACCAAGCAGTGGGGTGCTTACACTGTTTCTTTTTTGAAAAAAATCTCTCAACAGCTCGATGATGCCTTTCTGGAGGCCTTTGAGAACTTACACATCGGTAGCCCTGTGGGAGTAAATGTATCATGCATCAGCTGTTTTTGCTCATGTCTGAGACACAGATCTCAAGAGGAAAAGGACAAAATGGAAGAATGAACCAGTACAGACACCCTCATGTTAGGAGTCATGGCGTCCATTTTTACAGGCGGTTGTAAAAGGTTGTGTTAAGGCCGCCACATGACCGGAAGCAAGGTGTGTGTATAAACCAGGCGATTAATAAAACTTATTTAAATGTGTTAATGTGAATGTTGTCCCCCACCCACACTTGTGTTAGTAAAAGATGGTACCAGTAACAATCATGTCTCCACAGGCGGCTCTGTTAAAGAAAATATATTACACCCCCGGGGAAGTTGGGAGCTTTGGCGGGGTGAATCCTCTTTTTCAAGTGGCCAAAAAGCATAGTAAAACTTTAAATAGAAGACAAGTAACAGCTTGGCTTTCAGACCAGGATGCTTATACTTTACACAAACCGGCTCGAATACGTTTTAAAAGAAACAAGACCATTGTTTCAGATGTGGATGCGCAATGGCAGGCAGATTTGGTGGATATGCACCAGTTCTCCAAACAGAACAGCAATTTTAAGTACATCTTAACAGTGGTAGACATTCTATCCAAATATTCCTGGGCCTTAGGCCTAAGAGACAAGATGAGTGGTGAGGTATCCAAGGCCTTTAAAGCTATTTTTAGGGAAGGGCGTGTGCCTCAAAAATTACAAACCGATCGGGGGAAAGAATTTTTAAACAAACCCTTAAGCAGATTGTTAAAACGGCATGGCATTCACCATTTTGTTACTAATAATGAAGTCAAAGCAGGGGTTGTGGAGCGGTTTAACAGAACTTTAACAGCTGGGTGAAAGCTTCTCAACTCTGTGACATTTAGACGCAAACAACAAACAAACAAAAGTTATTCCTCCCCGCAAAGTCAGAGAAGATGAGCGACGGCGGGTTTTACATTACTTTGCCCAGCAACGCCAGCTCTGCAGTTTTTCCCCAAAACACCAGCTCGAACTTTACAATACAGCTAATTAAGCCCTTGGATCTCCGGGGTGCCTGGGAGGTGGGGTTAGTGGAAATACAATACCCGCACAGCTGGAACACTATCAACGAAGACACCCCTTTTGAAGTCACCTTTGGAGATATGGCATGGAGTTTCATCCTATGACGAGGTTATTACACGTCCATACCCGAATTACTGGATCATATGAACAGTATCATAGCTCGTCACCCCGGACCGCCTGAGATGGTCATGAACTGTGACCCTGTGGGTAGAAAAATTAGACTTAAATCCGCCGCTTTTACTTATATGTTTTCTACCAGCGGGGAGCTAGCTAACATTCTGGGCTTGGGCCCCAAACACAGCGTCCAAAAATTCCCTTTCTCGGCAGACATTACAGGGGGTTTTAATTCCTTGTATCTGTACACGGATATCGTAGAACATCAGTTTGTGGGGGACTTTTCTGTTCCCCTGTTACGTTGTGTCCCTGTCCAAGGAAGGAACAACGAGTTTGTCACCATCACCTACGATAAACCTCATTACGTCCCTATCAGTAAGTACCACATCGACACCATTACCATTGAAATAAAGACAGATCAGAACAAAAGCGTCTCATTTCGCTTTGGCAAGGTGATCATCAAGCTACACCTGCACCCCCGGAGAGAGCGAGTTTTCTAAAAAAGCAAAACAGTATGATGGCGATCCTAAAAAATTACGGCGACCCCAACGTCTACAGAAACTATTACAAAGCCCAGGCGGGATATGCCCTTCCCGGATATCATGGGGCCCCCATGATGTATGGGGCAGGCATGGGTGGGATATTCTGGAGCCTCTTTCGAAAAGCCGTACTGCTTTTGAGGAGGGGGCTAGAGATTATTAAACCCCACGTAAAAACCGCTGCTCAAAACATAGCTAAAGACGTGGTAGGTCACGTCTCCCGCGCTGTTCTGGAGAAGGTGGGGAACACAGTTTCACAGGAAGGATCGGGGCTGATGTACATTAAAAGGAGGAAGAAGAGAAAGAGAAATGCGTCATACCCGCGATGCGCAAGTCCCCCGAAACCCTTTAAAAGAAGGGCTTTGACCCGCAGGGTCGGCCATAAGCGAAAGTCCAAGAGGAAGCCTGGGAAAAAGAGGAAACACTCGCCGGCTGATACGAGAGATATATTTTAATCAACATGGCTTTCGTTCACTGCGGGTCTGAAGAATGCACCAAATCCGAACTAGACTTGTTCCAAATAGCCCCTACGCAGACCAGCATTGAGAAAAGCATCTACATCGAGGTGCCACCTCTGTTGGCCGTTACGGAGTCTGCCCCCATTGACTTTTTTATAGCAGGGAATGGCATAGATTATATGGATTTAAACAACATACTGCTGTACCTGTGTTGGAAGATTGTAAAAGGAGTTGGAATTGAACTCGAAGCGGATGCCGAGGTGGGCCTGGTGAATTACCTAGTGGCCTCTATTTTTAGTCAGCTGGATGTCACGTTCGGAGACCGTCTTGTAAGCCAAAGCAACAACTGTTACCCTTACAGGGCCTTTATAGAATCGGTGCTCAATTACAGCAACGACACCCTCGCCACACAATTTTCCGCTGGCCTCTTTTACAAAGACACTGCCGGACAACAGGAAGACACAGACTTGGATGGTGAGAATCTAGGGTTTGTGAGGTGTGCAAAGCTGACCGCTCAAAGCAGAACAGTAGAGCTTCTGGGTCATCTACACAGCGACCTGTTTTTTCAAGAAAAACGATTGTTGAACGGAGTGGATGTGAAAATTAAACTGACGCGCAGTAAAGATCCTTTCTGTTTAATGGGCAGCGGAACTGAAGGCTTTAAACTGCGCATTCTATCAGCATCCCTTTTTGTGAAGAAAGTACGGGTGGCCCCGAGTGTTCGTCTGGGGCACGCCGAGGCCCTGCTTACCGCTAATGCCAAATACCCCGTGGACCGTGTGGGAATGAAAGTGTTTAGCATCCCTGCGGGCAGCAGGGTCAGTAACCAGGAGAACCTGTTCTTGGGACAGTTGCCCAAAATGCTTGTCCTGGGGTTCGTGGATAACGATGCCTTTAGCGGAAGTTACGCTAAAAATCCCTTTCATTTTAAGCATTACAATATTAATTTTGTGGCCTTGTATGTGGATGGTGAGCAGATACCGACCAAGCCTCTGCAACCAGACTTCGAGGCAGGACGCTGCGTGAGAGAATACATGAATCTGGTACAGACGGCCAGTAAACACATGAAAGATCGTTCTCTGTTAATCGACCGTGAGGAGTTTGCACAGGGTTACACCATGTTTGCCTTTGACCTGTCCCCCGACCAGGAATGTGCCGATCACTATTCCCTGATTAAAACCCGGAACCTGAGAGCAGAAATTCGTTTTGGGAAGGCTTTAACCATTACCGTCAATATGATCGTGTATGGGGTTTTTTGACAACGTCATAGAGATAAATCAGAGGAGAAATGTTCTGTTTGACTACATGTGAACATGGACACCGTGCAGCTCTCACGTGTCTTATCAACGGACCCTTACATGAAAAAGAATTTCTTAGACGTGTTTCCCTGCGATTGGCTCCCTGGCGGCAAGCTGTCTCAGAGACCCCCTAGGTTTGGTGGTCAACACGCATCCACACAGCCGACCGGGTGAACACTGGCTTGCCGTGTATCTGGTGGAGCGTAACCTTGGAGAGTTTTTTGACTCATACGGGCATCCCCCGAACAGTGTGTTCTTTCCTAAAAGCATTATGAAATTTTTAAACAAAAATGCCACAGACATTGTGTTTCACAACAGACAATTACAAGACCCCAGCTCCGTTGCCTGCGGCTATCACTGCGTGTTTTTCTTACACCATCGTAGCAAGGGTTTATCTTTTGACCGGATTTTAAAATTGTATTCTAATGACTTAGTGCAAAACGACCGGATGGTGATGAATTTTGTAAAAAATAAATTTAAATACTTGGCCATGCCTAGCCTTGCTCAAAGCATGTTTCAACAAGCCTAGACATGCGTATCTTGCAACGATTTTCATAGTCATGTTACCCAATAAAGCACCCCAGGTGAGGGGTTTAAAGACAATCGATGTTTGGCATGGTTTTTAAAAAAAAAAACAAAACACAATGACCCAATTCAGAAATGTTTTATTTAAAGCAAAACATTACCAGTTTTAAAAAAAATAGAACGTGAAAAAGATCACAAACTGAGCCATTCGGCTCTTTTAGCCAATTTTCGTTTTTTAGATGGCAAAAAAGGGGTCACTGTTTCTTGGTCCACACCGGTGTCGGCGATCGAGGCCTTGAGGCGTTCCAAAAGATCTCTGTTGGTCGTGTTGCCCATGACGGAAGATGGTATGTTCAGTTCCACCATGGCATTCATAAACACATTCCATCCTTTAGGTACATGTCTGCTAGGAACAGAGCGCGTCTGGGTGACGGCCCTGACTATGTCGAGCATGTTAGAACCATTAACCACAGAGCCTTTGTACACAAAAGACCCTTTATCGGTCCGTGAAGAAATGTTTTTATCTTGGCCCAGCTTATTTAGCAATACTGATGCATTTTTCTTATAACACTTATTCATGTTATCCAACACCTCCTGAGCAACAGAGTCTGAGGTCTTTGGTGTTTCGGAGGGTTTGGCAGTCACACTCTGTTCCTGTTCTGGTAGAAACAGACTTATTTTTCCTTTGTCCACATCGCTCTGCTTCACGTACGTTAGGTACCTTTGAAGCATGGTGCTGTAAACTTTAGCCTTTTCATATTCACCTAAGTCAGTTCTTTGAAGAACAGATTTCATTTCAGCATCCAGTAAGCGTGTTACGGTCGTTCTGATATTTTCCTCTGCCGGAGGGGGAGCACTTAATTGCTCCAACTGCCGGCTGGGCACCAGGTACATTTTTTCTGCATACTCCATTATCGATTAGTTAAAAGCCCCGTTATCAGAGGGATAGCAAAACCTAACAGGGGTCCTATAAACCCCCCAGACTGCTTCACCAGACGCTTCTTTCTTTTAAGTGAAACCCTTTTATTACACAAAGTTTTTATAAGCGTGTGTTTCTTTTTCAGCACACGCACTTGCTTCGGTGTTAAAGGTACGTTTCCTTTTAAGGTGTTGAGCGCTATTTCTGAGATGGCTGCTACTAGATCGTCAGAGGCCGAGCACAGTATAGCCCTCCTTTGCTGCAGGGACGATTTGCTAAGTAATTTTAAAAGGCCCAGGTTTCTTTTCACGCAGCGAGACATGTTTTCAGTCAGCAACCCCAGCTGCTAAAAAGGGGTCTGCCAATAATTCATCTCTTTTTATACCGGGCTGTTGTTCTTTTTAAAGTATAAACTGCTGGCCAGTCTGGAGGGAAAAGACCAGTTCTTGGCCTATAAGCTTCTGGTGTGGAAGCATTTAAATCCACCACCAGGTAGCCATAAGGCCTTTTGGTAGCATCCTCAAAAGCTTCTAGAAAGAACTGAGCTTTGCCGGGGTACATTTGCCGAGCGAGTGTAGCAATTTGTAATCTGTCCCTGGGGTTTTTGAACAGAACCATGTACTTTGTGTTTAGGTTAATAGTGCGACTCTTCTTTCCCTGGCAAAATACGTTCTGAACTATATACATAATGCTCAGGTTTCTGTGATGCACGTACTTGGTAAAGGCTTTCTCGATTTCATCGCTTTCACAAGCGGAGTTCATCAGATCGTCTATGATAATCATGTTCACTTTATTGGTAGGAAACAAACGGTCATCGTCAAAAGCATCAGGCAGACCCTCCACAAAATTGATAAAGGGATATTTACAGAGCAGTTCTTTATACAGAGGTTGCCAACAACTGTAACACCACACAATATTCTCAGGCGTAACAGACAATGTTTGTTTGGCATTATCCAATACATTTTTTATAAAGTAACTTTTCCCGCAGTTGCTAGGCCCCGCGAGAATTGCAGAAAAGGGGTGTTTCCACCTCGTATCCATTTTTCAAAAGCCGTAGGGCAGGGTTTTAAACCCTTCTCCTAGGACCCTCTTGTTGTAAACGACTTTCTGTGTTTTTTTAAGGGTTTTTGTCTCTATTTGCCTCTGATTTTTGTTTCTTACAATAGAGGGCTGCTGCACCTCTGTCTTTTTTGAGGGGTTCTCTCGCAGACCCGTGCAATAGTTCAGGACTAGATCTTTCAAACTGTCAAAGTTGATCTTTTCACAGTTTTCTACGTTCAGGGTAATACCTTTGACCTTCATACCGGCCTTTCCTCCCGACAGCTTATACCTGTATGTTTTTGGGCCTGCCGACACAAACGCGGTGATGTGTTGATCTGGTGGGATCTCGCTCGTGAGGTCCCCTAAATAATCCCCCAGAGGGGGATTCCAGGCCCCCTCCCTTTTCACAAATATCACCGAGTCAGGGTCGTGGTACAGGCACCGCTCTTGCAATCCATCTAGGAGGTTGTATCGTTCTAAGCGGGCATAAGCGGTGGTGAAACAGGCTATGAAAACATTGGTATTGCCAGAGACAGAATAACGGTCTTTTGCGTGCTTCCAAGATACGCACGCTGTTTCATCGTCGATAAACTCACAGGATGAAACCTCGTAGTTGGGGGAAAATAGGTACTGAAAGAGTTCGTCAGGGTCTCTCACGATGCTGGTATTGGGTAGGTTGGTTCTTTGGCCGAATTTACCCCACAGAGAATTTAAAAACAGTTTAGCAATTTGGCGTTTAGCGGGGTTTAGCCTGATCTCGTGTCGGGGTAAAAGCACGCCTTCTTTCTGGTAGAAATTGTTCACATACTTATTTTGTTTGTCTTCGTCTGTGCACCAGCTGGGATACCCTGAAGCCTCTTGTTTCTGGTGGAGGTGTAATTTTATGTACTCCAAAAAGAGTTCATCAGATTTTTCATTAAAATGCCAGATTTCATAGATTTTAGCCACCACGTACCCCTTCGCTATGGCTGCGTTCAATTCCACAGTGCACCAAGTCCCCAGGATGGCCCTCTCCTCATCTGAGTATGGGTGCACGTCTCCCGCTGCTCGGTTTCTGCACAGGTTCGGCATAGCGGGAACATAAGCTTGCCGCCCACTCTGACAGGTAACAATGGGAAAAAGAGGCCTCGTGGGGGGTACACTTTAACTTTTGCAATTCCAAAATAATTTGCAAGGGGTCCAAATTTGTCATAAACTATATCGGGGTGCCCGATAGGGTAGTCTGGTTTTGTTTACAAAAGGGTACAAGCTGGTAAAATCATAATAGTGGATTTCTTCGCCGGGCTTAGGTTTATAATATAGATGGATGGCGTTCGTCCTCCCCCCAGAAAGAGCATCCCTAGGCATGAGAGGCTGGGGTAACTGGGCTCGATTTAAAAAGCTCGCAAGCTCCCTGTCTGTTTCTTTCATCACCACCCACTCGTGCTCCCAAAGAGTCCTCACTACAAAACCAAGCCGTTTTAGATAGTCAGTCTTGAGCTGCGTCTTGTAATTAAGAAATCCAAAAGTTGTACCCATCATAGGGTTTTGTGCTTTTTCACAATGACAGGCGACACAGCCGTGAAAAAAACACCCATTAAACTCAAAGGCTGTGTGTACCCCATCAATATTGGCATAACTGTCTAAAAAGTAGGGGCCTACCTGTAGTTCCCCACCCTGTAAAGCGTGCCGTATTTGTATATTTTCTTTTTGAGAGATATACAACAGCCACTGGATAGATGGGGTCGAATATCTCTTTTTCTGTCTGTGATAGTTGTCTGGAGGAAGAAGAGCTACCGTGTTAGGCTCCAAAAACATAAACCTGTACATAGCCATGCAGATGGATGCCAGCGTTATGTACCGGAACGGATCTATACACAGTTTTATCTCGGTGAATTTACCGGGTTCTCTTTCTACTAGATCGACCTTCTCCGTCATATTCATAATTTCTTCTCTGTATAGGATACAAGCCTGTCTCAAAATTTTTACATCCTGCTGGCAGTAATATGCAAGCTCTTTCTGCAGGTCAAAAGTCTCAGAGCTGTGGTCTTGATACCAGTCGAGAAACTCTGCTTTTTCCCTGGGCATCATGCTTTCTACACCGTAGTGCTCCACACCGGGCATAGGCCCCACATAATTTTGATTTTCTAAAGTGTTAAAAAAATGTGGAAAATACCCTTTGCAACCTTCAAACCCCATCGCCTGTGGGAGCTTGCTAAGCTTCATGGGCAAGAAGTTTAAAGAGTCTATAAAACGAATGCCAAGGGCCTTAACTTCCACACACATTAGTTTACTGCCCTGAGTGATCAGTTCTATGCACATCTTTTCCTTCAGTAACTGTCTAACGCAGAAATACACATCATAACCTTTGGAATTGTGTGCTAGGAACGTGTAGTCCTGGAACTCTTTGCCAATAAAGGTCTTAACAAACATAGAAAGACATTCGTCACCCTTAAATTCACAGGATTTTTCCGGCTTTAGGGACATCGCAAAAATGTAATTGGGAGTGTGCAACCCAGTCTCCTGCATGCATTCAAAATCATAAAAAATATACTTTTCTGATGATTCAGGCTTTCTAAGGCTGTCCATAAAACAGAGGTGAACGTCTACATCTCCAACGATCAAACCCTGACACTGCTTACAGCGCCTCCCTTTACACCTGTGCCTCTTGTCCACGTACGCCTGACACTTATCGCACAAAGTTTTAGACAGGCATTCAACTTGGTTTTTTGACGCACAGTTGACATGTCTGTCTAAACACTCTTTGGACCGACAATACAGTTTACAGCTAGGACACCTCAGCTGCACACCCATGTTGTCAGAGCATGTTGCGCTCAAGCAGAGACGGCAACGATACCTGCAAGAATGGTCGTGACTGTGAACCGTGTGGCAAAACTCACAGTTAATTTTTTGCTCCGAACAACTTTTTCACATCCAGAACCCCATAGTAATGTTCATTGTGCAACAGGATGAAATAAGTCTTAGGGTACACGGGGTCCCCCGTTTTAAAAAAAACCCAGCCACCTTTCACCGCATACAGCACCACCTGTATGTTAACTCCTAAATGCTGTTCAAACTTTGCTACATCACTGAGCAGAATCTTTTTTTGATCTGACCACCCCAGTTTCTCGTGCAACTTTCTCGCCTCTGCTAACAATTCTGCATCCGTAGGTTTATGACTGGCCATGACGGCCAAGAGCCCTCCCGCAAAACATAGATTGGTACCGGTGTAAGTCAGGTCTACTAAACATTGTCTCTTTTTATGAATAATCTGACTACTAAGGATAGAATTTAAAACTCTTCGAGCGCCCCACCCCTATTTTTTACAACTGTCACAACAAGGCGCAACGTCCCATCGAGATGCAATTCTCAATTGCTCTGAAGCAGCTTTGAGGCCTGGTTTAAGAAATCCTCAGCGGACAGCTCATCCCTAGTTCTTCTGACTGAAAACAAAGGGTTAGTTAAACGACGGCTCTCTAAACGTAACTGTACGTAATCATCAGGGCCTACCCTACCATTAACGTCATCAAGAACTAGCTGTATCCCTCTGTGTATGGCTTCAACAGCCTGTTGAGCTGAATTTATTTAATCCATCTTGAATTTATTCAAGATGGACAAAACGAAACTCCTCACAATACACCGACCCCCCAAATCTGGGTAATTCACGTTGCCAACTTCTCACTCTCTCCATATACACCTCTGCATTTTCAGGGTTACTTGGGTGTTCCTCTACGGAACCATCAGTGGCATCTTCTACATCCGATACTAATTGAGAGTCAGACTCTGAGACGCCTCCGTGAGGGTCATTGGGAGTAGATGGGACTCCGTCTAGAGAGCACTCTGGGGAATTTTCTAAACCAGAGTCTGATTTCGCCTCCCCATTTTCAGACATGCCAGTTTGAGAGCCTCTGGTAGGGGGCATCTCTTTTTGTTTTTTTTCCCTCATTACCTCTTTAGCCCTTTTTAAAATTTTTACAGCGACCCTGGCCTGGAATTTTTTGGCAGCCATCTGTTTATCCCCCAAGCGCCGTCCGCCCTTTTGTTTACACACGAGCTGATGTGCACCCTTGAGGGTACCCCTTTCCACACCTAGTCATGCCTGATCAGAGCCACCCTTTCCAGCCCCCCTTTCTTTTAGGCCCCCTGAGGATTCAGCGTCCATCAGTTTTCTGAACAAAGAGTCGTATTTTTTCCAAATCTTTTTAGAATGCCGTAGTTTTAGACCCCCCGAGGATACAGCGTCCATCAGTTTTCTAAATGAAGCATCAAACTCTTCCCAAATACTAGAATATGGGGGATCTTTGTCAGTCCTTAGTTTTTTATTCACAACCTCTAGAGCGCCTGCTCTGGGTTTGTGAATGTGTGTGTTTCTGCACACATTCAGAGCCCCTAGAGCGCCTACTCCGGGTTTGTGAATGTGGACGTTTTCGCTCACAGTTTTCTCAGGGCTTGGCGTGGCGGTGGCCGCTGAGGAACTGGAGTTGTGTTTGCATGGATGTTTTTTACCAGAGTGTTTTGTTTTGTCCTTGGGTTTTACGTAAATGAGGTTTGGACTGGGCTGATGCTTCATCTGCACTCTTGTGCTGTTTTGCGTTGTTAAAGGTCTCAAAGCAGATTCCCGGTTCTTTGGTGGTTCTCGGGGAGGGGTCCTTGTAGCTCCCACTACAGCCTTGTCAGAAGGGCTGCATATGCCTGCTTGGGGCAGGTGGGAAAAAAAAGCATTTTACAAAAACGTAACTTTGCCAGCTTTCTCACCCACACCTATGTATGTACTTAAAATACAAAACCTCATAATTAACCAGACTAATAAGCAAAATATATTTACCCAGCTTCATCCATCCATCTGTCACTGATACTTGTGAATTTTTCTTTTCAGTTGTCTCTTTCCTTTTTCTTTTGAGCATTTTTACCCGCTCATGTTTTGACCGTGCTGTAAAGCAAACAACATTCTAATAAAACACATGAAACTGTCTAGTAAACTTTAAAATAAAATAAAAAAATATCCATTAGGGTGTTTTTTCTATTTAAAAAAGTCATAGCTTTAAAACAAAATAATCCATTTCAGGCTGTACAACAAACACAGGTTTTGAGTTTATTTCTACCACTTTGAAAACAACCCCCACAAATATTTTTTTTAAAAAATACATCTCATTTTGCAAAGTAAAAACCCTGTTAATTGGAAACACACCATCACCATCAGTTTGTAGACATATACTTTTTAAAAACCACCTATGTTTTACACACACACACACACACACACAGAGTTTAAAACACTGTTTGCAACAAAATACTTTTCAATAAACCCAAATGCTTTTAAAAAGACCCCTGGTTGTTCTGGCCCCCGCCCTGCCCCAGCCATGTGTGCTTGGGGTCTTTGGGGTAAAAAAAACAAGCCAAAATGTTAGTTAGTATTAGCTCCCAAATCCCTATTCAACCTATGTAATACCTGAAGTTATTAAGCACAACTACAGTTAAAAATGGTTTTTACCTTGGCCTGGTGATGAACTGCAACTTAAAGTTACTGGCTCCATGCTAAACAGATCACACTGCAATAAAGATATGTACCATTATTTACTAAGATAGCATGGCCAAAAAATGGCATTATATAATATATATATATATTCAGAGTTAAAAAAAACCCAGGGAACATACCTCCACTTGCAGTCCAGCAGCAATTCAAGAGAGTTTCTGTTGAAAGAGACAGTCTCCAAGCTACCTGAGGTTTTGGTTTTTTTTTTTACACCATCCTAACTCTTTTGTTTCAAAATAGTTAGCAGGTTGATTGGATCACCCCTCCCTAGCATTCCCTTTTGTGATCGGGGGTGGGGAATAAGTTTTCTGCACAATTGGGCTGCTTTTCTTTTTTTTTTAAGTTCAAATACCCCCCCCCCCCGTAGGGCCTTCTTACAGTAACCATTTCAAGTGAGGGGCCCTTTGCAGATATCAATGAATGTCTTGGGGCTTGTTTTTGTTTCTAAAAACATGTTTCTTTCATGCTTAAAGTTTGGTGGGGCGGGGGGTGATTTCTAGAAAAAGTGCCCCGTGGCCTTCAACCAACTCCTGGGCCATATTTAAACTGGCCTATGGCATTCCACCAACTCCAGGGGTTATATTTAAACTGCCCAATAGCATCTGCAAACTCCTGAGGTTTTATTTCATTTCATATTAATCAGAACTCACCATCCTCACCCACCCACCTCCCTTACTATGGATGCACCCCCATCAAAATTAACCCTATGGCAACAAGGGTGAGTAATCACAGTCACCCTGGCTATTCAGTGAGGGGAGTGGTTAAACCCATTCAGTTCAACGGAATAAGTCAGCTCTATTGTACTCAACCACATGTCTGAACCATCCCTGTTTGTTTTATTGTAAACACATTTTTAGGATATTTTTCCCCCTCCCACAACATACATTTCAGCTTTTTTTTTTTTTTTTTTTTTTGCTGTAAATGGGTCTCTCTTACACAAAAGACACAAGAGCTAGGTTCTCACAAACAATTTTTTTTATTTAAAAGACATACAGCTCCTTGAAAACAAACCAAGATGCTCCATTAAAAAAAGAAAGAAAGAAAGAAAAAGACTTTAAGCTCCCTTAAGGGCCAGAGACCTTTTAACAGAAATACAGATAGTCACAAAGCCATTTTCAATAGATTTTTTTTTTAAATTTACAGCTACCAAGTTTTATATCGCATGTTTGGTCCCTCACCATTTTCTAACTTAATCCTTTTAGATTTCTTACAAATAGCCTTTTTCTTAAGCAGGGTTCTGTAACTTTTTGTGCGGACCGGATGGTCAATATAACGCTGTAAGCAGGATCTTCCTGTTTGGTCATTTTCTTTAAAAAGTGGTCAGGGTCTCCACTGAACTGCACAGCATTTATCAAGGTCACCCCTTGTGCTAAATGTTCTTGGGTTAGGCACAGACATTGCGTAACATAACCTATGGCAATAACAGTGTTTAATAAGCTTTCCAAACACAGCTCAGCACACAGGCCCTGGAGCTTGCAGTTTATATCCACTGAAGTCCAAGTCACACAGTCATGGTGCCGCTGGCCTGGGGCATCTATGACACAGCCCTCACAATCTTCAAAAAGCTTTTCCCTAAGACAGTGATTAAGAACAGCATAAACAGCAACGCGTACAATAGTTTGCATGACTTTTTTACTCTCACGACGTGGCACTGGCTCAGTCAGTTCCATGCCAAGCCTCCTCCTAAACTCCTCATAGCCGTCATCCTCGGAGTCCTCTTCAACATTTTGTATCGGCGTTGAGCAAAAACAAGGTGGGCCCGGTTCATCTTCGCTGCTTGGTGCAACGCTGTCCAGAGTCTCCGGGTCCTCTAGAAAGGCATCATCGAGCTGTTGAGAAATTTTTTTCAAAAAAGAAACAGCGTAAGCACCCCACTGCTTGGTTTTTGATTTACACAATCCCTGGTTCCTAGCCCTGTTACACCCCCCACCCCAACTGTCACTTCTTAAGCATTCATTTACCTGAGCGTTCATCTTGTCCACTAGTGACTTCCCCGAGCTGCCATCACCTTCCTCCTCCAGGGGGGTGGACAACAAGAGGCCATCATGCTCATTGCGGGGCCCCACAAGCGGCTGGGTTTCAGGTTCCGGGGTATCTATCAATGGCTGGGCCAAAGGGCTCCCCTCAATTGCCCCCTCCTCCTCCTCGGAACTGTCGCTGATGTAGTGCTTTCTCCACGGTTTGTCGAAGGCCCTCGGGGCTAAAACAAAGTCTGAAGTTCTCACGGGGGTGGTGAAGGAGTCCATGTTTCCACGATTTCTAAAACACGCGCTCTTGGTAAAAGAGAGCCTCTTCTGCCCAACGCTGGGCCTTATGGGGTGATGGTGCTGTGCTCTGATTGGCAGAGGGGTCATACGCCCCTCTTCTGGGCGGTTCACCCCATCCCAGAACCTGCCCTATTTTGGTCAAATCTGCTCTCGGGCAGGCCTGATTGGTAGAGGTTGGTGGGAGGAGTTGTTAGAGGGGTCACACAAATCATTTCCGGACGGGTCACCCCACCCCCGGAACTCATCCTAATTGGTTAAATCTCCTCTTGGTCCTATCGGAACAAAACCCCTCCTGATTGGTAGCGGGGTGGGGGGAGGAGTTGTTAGAGGGGTCACAAGACCCACTTCCAAAGAGGACACCCCCACCCCGGAACTCGCCCTGATTGGTCAAAGCTCCTCTCTGGGTGGTCCTACAGGGGCGAAACCCATCCTGATTGGTAGAGGGCAGTGGGAGTTGTTAGAGGGGGTCACATGACATACCTTGCTTCCGACCACGTGGCAGCCTTGACCCTGGAAGTAATACCCCATGGGGTGGGATTTCCGGTGGGGGGGGGCAGAGGTCAAGGGGTGGGGTTAAGGGGTCAAGGGGTGGGGTGGGTGTCACATGACACACCTTGCTTCCGGTCATGTGGCGGCCTTGACCCCGAAAGTAATAACTCATGGGGGCGGGATTTCCGGTGGGTGGGGCTAAGGGGTCAAGGGGCGGGGTTAGGGTTTGATTGATGGTAGGGCCCCTATACTACTCATAGAGAATCCCTCTAGGCAAAACCTTAAGTTACAAAAAAGACACACAGGCACGGTTAGTCATTCTATTCAGCACAGCTCTTTTCTCAGCCATTTAAAGAAATCATAATCTAACACATACCTAGCCAGATTACTTACTAAAAGTTCTAAGAGTCCATTCCTGTTCTGTCCCCGGCAAAAGCAGCATACAGACAGCCCCAGACCCTTTGTTTTTCTCCCTCCTCCCAGCTTTTGAAAGTATCTTGTCTCCTCATTAGTCATTTTGGTCAGGTGCCAGTGAGGTTACCTTTAGCTTCTTAACCCTTTACAGGTGAGATGATTTTTCCTCTGGCCAAGAGGGATTTTAAAGGGGTTTACCCTTCCCTTTATATTTATGACAGTAGCTATGTAGATATTGATGTTGTCCATAGTACAGGAATCTTGGCATTTAGCTGTGAAAGGAGTATGGTAGTGTGCCTTCGTTTTGCTTTTCATATCGCACATTAGGTTTGGAATGTCTTTTCTCCTGTGCAAAGTGCCAAGACTGTGTACAGTCACTAACTGTGAAACATCAGTATTACAAAGTCTTTTAACATAAAGTGTGTTCTTATGTATCACACTTAACATGTTCAAGGGATTTTCCGAAAGATTAGGCACATTGTACATTTTTACAGTTCTTGGTAATAGCAACACATTCGTTACAAAAATTATCATTAGCAATAACAACAAATTCATTGCAAGTGTCCATCTACAATCATGTTTGTTATTCCACACCTTTGGCTCAATACCAGTGGGGTTTTGGCATTTTCGGGTTATCCTGTAGCTTCTCTTTGCAAAATTAAGGTCTCTCTTTCCTCCTTGTCCTGAAGGATCAAACCCTGATTTCTCTTGCTTAACAGAATCCACTGGCTGATTGGGTGTGCTTTCTCCGCTAATAGCTATTAGTAAGTCTTTCTTCTCCCTGCCAGGTAGATAATTTGCATCAACACAGACACTAGCTTTTAGATTCTCAGCTGCTACCAATTTCAAGGCTGGACATTCATTCTTCCATTTAGCAGGATTGGGTTCTTCCCCCCCCCACCTTTTTCCTAGAAGGTTGAAAACTGAAACTTCCTGCTAACGGGAATTCCTCTGCTGGCTACGTGTGTTCACCAACTGCAGACCCTGAAGCACAGACTGCTCACTTAAAGAATTAGCCTGATGACATTCCTCTCTCAACAACCTTGTCTTCCCAACAAACTGGTTAAGCACAGCCACTTGGTTATAGGGCTGCTCAACTTTCTTACCAGCTTTTACTCCAACTGAGACCTTCTCAAAGGAAGAGACCTATCTGGCTTTAAGATTAAACTCAATAAGTTTATGGAGGAGATGGTATGATGTGATAACATGATTTTGGTATTCATGGTAAATAGGCCCAATGGCCTGTGATGGGATGTTAGATGGGGTGGGATCTGAGTTACTACAGAGAATTCTTTCCTGGATATCTGGCTGGTGAATCTTGCCCATATGCTCAGGGTTCAGCTGATCGTCATATTTGGAGTCGGGAAGGAATTTTCCTCCAGGGCAGATTGGCAGAGGCCCTGGGGGGTTTTCGCCTTCCCCTGCAGCATGGGGCGCAGGTCCCTTGCTGGAGGATTCTCTGCACCTTGAAGTCTTTAAACCATGATTTGAGGACTTCAATAGCTCAGACATAGGTGAGAGGTTTATGGCAGGAGTGGGTGGGTGAGATTATGTGGCCTGCATTGTGCAGGAGGTCAGACTAGATGATCATAATGGTCCCCTCTGACCTTAATATCTATGAATCTATGAATCTATTCACACTGAAACTTTCAAAAGGAAAGTCAGTGGATCCATTTACAACAGAAAATTTCTCACTGTTAGGAACTGAAACTTCCTTTTTTAAATCGCTTTTACACCCTTCAGTTGCAATAAACTGCTTGCAAAGACTACCACGAAGATTTCTTTCCCTCGGAGCTTCCCTAAGCAACAATTCACCCCTCACAAAAATTCTGCCCTTGCCCTCTTCACTTAGGGCTTGCTCTAAACAACAAAGTAAAAGAAGCAGTGAGTGGCAAAAAAGCATCCTTTAAAAAGTGGAAGATAAATCCTAATGAGGAAAATAGAAAAGAGCATAAACTCTGGCAAATGAAGTGTAAAAATATAATTAGAAAGACCAAAAAAGAGCGCCTGGGATCTGTTAATTATCTCATAGCATTCCCCACCTCCAACCGAAGCCTAAGGTATACCATATTAATTCTCTAAAGCCCTTTTATTCCAGAGAATTAAAGGTTTGTCAGTTTACAGCCCAGGGAGGAGAGGACACTGAGTGGCCTGAAGGTGTCTACTACGAAGGGAAAAGTGCTGGTGGCGTGGAAGAGGTGAACCTCTCCATGACCCTTGGGCGTATGCAGTGACAGCAGATCAAGGAGCTGTGCACTAGCTACGCGCCGACGTTCTCAGCTACCCCAGGACTGACTGAACGGGCATACCACTCCATTGACACAGGTAATGCTCACCCAATTAAAGTCCAACCTTACTGGGTGTCTCCTCAAGCTAACACTGCTATAGAGCGGGAGATCCAGGATATGTTACAGGTGGGGGTAATCCGCCCCTCTGGCAGTGCATGGGCATCTCCAGTGGTTCTAGTTCCCAAACCAGATGGGGAGATACGTTTTTGCATGGACTACCGTAAGCTAAATGCTGTAACTCGCCCCGACAACTATCCAATGCCACACACAGATGAACTATTAGAGAAACTGGGACGGGCCCAGATCATCTCTACCTTGGACTTAACCAAGGGGTACTGGCAGGTACCGCTAGATGAATCCGCCAAGGAAAGGTCAGCCTTCACTGCCCATGTCGGGCTGTATGAATTTAATGTACTCCCTTTCGGGCTGCGGAATTCACCCGCCACCTTCCAAAGACTTGTAGATGGTCTCCTAGCAGGATTAGGAGAATATGCAGTCACCTACTTTGACGATGTGGCCATATTTTCGGATTCCTGGGCAGAACACCTGGAAGATCTACAAAAAAGTCCTTGAGCGCATAAGGGAGGCAGGACTAACTGTTAAGGCTAAGAAGTGTCAAATAGGGATAAACAGAGTGATTTACCTTGGACAGCAGGTGGGTCAAGAAACTATCAACCTGCTACAGGCCAAAGTGGATGCTATCCAAAAGTGGCCTGTCCCAAAGTCAAAGAAACAGGTTCAATCCTTCTTAGGCTTGGCCGGTTATTACAGACGATTTGTACCATAATACAGCCAAATTGCTGCCCCACTGACAGACCTAACCAAAAAGAAACAGCCAAATGACGTTCAGTGGACCAAAGAGTGTCAGAAGGCCTTTAAACAGCTTAAAGCGACACTCATGTCTGACCCTGTACTAAGGCCAACAGACTTTGACAAACCATTCCTAGTAACCACAGATGCGTCCGAGTATGGTGTGGGAGCAGTTTTAATGCAGAAAGGACCTGATCAAGAATTCCACCCTGTAGTGTTTCTCAGCAAGAAGCTGTCTGAGAGGGAAAGCAACTGTTCAGTCAGTGAAAAAGAATGTTACGTCATTGTCTACGCTCTGGAAAAGCTACACCCATATGTTTGGGGACGGTGTTTCCACCTGCAAACCGACCATGCTGCGCTACAGTGGCTTCATACCGCCACGGGAAATAACAAAAAACTTATTCGATGGAGTTTAGCTCTCCAAGATTTTGATTTCGACATCCAACACATCTCAGGAGCTTCTAACAAAGTGGCTGATGCACTCTCCCATGAAAGTTTCCCAGAATCAACTGGTTAAAATCATCCTTGAGATGTGGAAAATATTGTTAGTCTTTATGTACTTGGTAGTATATTTAGAGGTGCCTGTGTCTTATTAACTCCGTTTTTTCCTAGAGCTCCAGGAAGAAATCCCAGCCAGCGTTTCACCCTATCTGTGATTTGGGGTGTGTGTCATAAATATAAAGGGAAGGGTAAACACCTTTAAAATCCCTCCTGGCCAGAGGAAAAACCCTTTCACCTGTAAAGGGTTAAGAAGCTAGGATAACCTCGCTGGTACCTGACCAAAATGACCAATGAGGAGACAAGATACTTTCAAAAGCTGAGGGGAGGGAGAAAAAAAGCCTCTCTCTCTGTCTGTGTGATGCTTTTGCCGGGGACAGAACAGGAATGGAGTCTTAGAACTTAGTAAGTAATCTAGCTAGATATGCATTAGATTCTGATTTCTTTAAATGGCTGAGAAAATAAGCTGTGCTGAATAGAATGGATATTCCTGTCTGTGTGTCTTTTTGTAACTTAAGGTTTTGCCTAGAGGGATTCTCTATGTTTTGAATCTAATTACCCTGTAAGGTATTTACCATCCTGATTTTACAGAGGTGATTCTTTTTACTTTTTCTTCTATTAAAATTTTTCTTTTAAGGCTCTGAATGTTTTTCATTGTTCTTAAGATCCAAGCATTTGGGTCTGTGGTCACCTATGCAAATTGGTGAGGATTTTTATGAAACCTTCCCCAGAAAGGGGGGTACAAGGTTTTGGGAGGATTTTTTGGGGAGGGGGAAGACGTTTGCAAACGGACTCTTTCTAAATTATATCCCGGTTAGACGTTTGGTGGTGGCAGCAAAAGTCCAAGGGGAAAAGGTAAAATAGTTTGTACCTTGGGGAAGTTTTAACCTAAGCTGGTAAAAGTAAGCTTAGGAGGTTTTCATGTAGGTCCCCACATCTGTACCCTAGTGTTCAGAGTGGGGAAGGAACCTTAACAGCAGCCCACACTGGAAATGCCAAAGTCAGGGCAGGCGCTGATGTTTGCAGTGTTTTCCACAGGCACTGATGGTTTTAGCTGATAGCTCACTCCCAAAGATAACAAAGACACAGAGAGCACAGCTGCTAATGGCGACCTAAAGCTGCCCAGGCCCATACTCCTCTAGCTTGTTTACTGCAATGGTACCAGCTGAACTCATCGCTAGGTGGTGCGGGTAAGTGTCCCATGGCAGAGGAAGAAATAGGCAGTTGTTCCTAGAAACCTATGGGAGAGAATTGCAGAGTAACTCCATGAAATTTTCATTGAAATCTCTCAGGAGTATACAAGGGACATCCCTTATGCACATATACAAACTGCTCCACATGCCCCTCACCCCCCACATAGCACAACAAGAGAATGAAAAGCAAATGTTTTCTAAACCTTTAATCATTTTTGTTCCTCTTCTCTGGACTTTCTCCAATTTGGCCACATCTTTCCTGAAATGTGACACCCAGAACTGGACACAATACTCCAGCTGAGGCCTAATCAGCACAAAGGAAGCTCATAGAAGGAAGGTAATATGGATGGGGAGCGTTCAGCTGTTGTGACCTGCACTGGATGTGCCATGTTTGTCTTTCTTCCACAGGACAGAAGTGACAGAAGTGGAAGAAAGTGCAAGCTGGTCTCCATATTGGAAGAGAAGATTCAAGGTCTGGAGCAACAGGTATTGACCCTGTGGTGCATAAGAGAAACTGAAGATTTCCTGGTCAGACGTCAGGATATGCTTCAATGGGCACAAGGTTCTGAAGATTCAGAGCAGGCTGCACATCGGGGACAGGAGGACGGTGAGGAAATTTGGCATCATGTGACCTCCAGAAGAAGAAAGGGGAGCGTCCATATACCAGCAACGCAGATACAGGTAAGTAACCGTTTTCATGTTCTCTCCACAGGTACTAATGCAGAGAGTGGACTAGATCATGTGTCTGAGGGAAGGGAGCAGAAGGAGACTCCGCCGATTGGAAGGCATGAGATGCACTGTCCTAGGGTTGGGGGTTCCATGACCACCGCTCCCAAGAGAAGGAGGCGGGTGGTGGTGGTCGGGGACTCTCTCCTCAGGGGGACTGGGTCAACTATCTGCCGCCCCGACCGGGAAAACCAAGAAGTCTGCTGCTTGCCAGGAGCTAGGATTCACGATGTGACGGAGAGACTGCCAAGACTCATCAAGCCCTCGGATCGCTACCCCTTCCTGCTTCTCCACTTGGGCACCAATGATACTGCCAAGAATGACCTTGAGCGGATCACTGCGGACTACGTGGCTCTGGGAAGAAGGATAAATGACTTTGAGGCACAAGTGGTGTTCTCATCCATCCTCCCCGTGGAAGGAAAAGGCCTGGGTAGGGACCGTCGAATCGTGGAAGTTAATGAATGGCTACACAGGTGGTGTCGGAGAGAAGGCTTTGGATTCTTTGACCATGGAATGGTGTTCCAAGAAGGAGGAGTGCTAGGCAGAGACGGGCTCCACCTAACGAGGAGAGGGAAGAGCATCTTCGCAAGCAGGCTGGCTAACCTAGTGAGGAGGGCTTTCAACTAGGTTCACTGGGGGAAGGAGACCAAAGCCCTGAGGTAAGTGGGAAAGTGGGATACCGGGAGGAAGCACGAGCAGGAGCGCATGAGAGGGGAGGGCTCCTGCCTCATACTGAGAAAGAGGGGTGATCAGCGAGTTATCTCAAGTGCCTATACACAAATGCACGAAGCCTGGGAAACAAGCAGGGAGAACTGGAAGTCCTGGCAAAGTCAAGGAATTATGATGTGATTGGAATAACAGAGACTTGGTGGGATAACTCACATGACTGGAGTACTGTCATGGATGGATATAAGCTGTTCAGGAAGGACAGCCAGGGCAGAAAATGTGGGGGAGTTGCACTGTATGTAAGAGAGCAGTATGACTGCTCAGAGCTCCGGTATGAAACTGCAGAAAAACCTGAGAGTCTCTGGAGTAAGTTTAGAAGTGCGAGCAACAAGGGTGATGTAGTGGTGGGAGTCTGCTATCGACCACCGGACCAGGGTGATGAGGTGGATGAGGCTTTCTTCCGGCAACTCACATAAGTTACTAGATCGCACGCCCTGGTTCTCATGGGAGACTTCAATCACCCTGATATTTGCTGGGAGAGCAATACAGCGGTGCACAGACAATCCAGGAAGTTTTTGGAAAATGTAGGGGACAATTTCCTGGTGCAAGTGCTGAAGGAACCAACTAGGGGCAGAGCTCTTCTTGACCTGCTGCTCACAAACCTGGAAGAATTGGTAGGGGAAGCAAAGGTGGATGGGAACCTGGGAGGCAGTGACCATGAGATGGTCGAGTTCAGGATCCTGACACAAGGAAGAAAGGAGAGCAGCAGAATACGGACCCTGGACTTCAGAAAAGCAGACTTTGACTCCCTCAGGGAACTGATGGGCAGGATCCCCTGGGAGAATAACATGAGGGGGAAAGGAGTCCAGGAGAGCTGGCTGTATTTTAAAGAATCCTTACTGAGGTTACAGGAACAAACCATCCCGATGTGTAGAAAGAATAGTAAATATGGCAGGCGACCAGCTTGGCTTAACAGTGAAATCCTTGCTGATCTTAAGCACAAAAAAGAAGCTTACAAGAAGTGGAAGATTGGACAAATGACCAGGGAAGATTCTAAAAATATTGCTCGGGCATGTAGGAGTGAAATCAGGAAGGTGAAATCACACCTGGAGTTGCAGCTAGCAAGAGATGTTAAGAGTAACAAGAAAGGTTTCTTCAGGTATGTTAGCAACAAGAAGAAAGTCAAGGAAAGTGTGGGCCCCTTACTGAATGAGGGAGGCAACCTAGTGACAGAGGATGTGGAAAAAGCTAATGTACTCCATGCTTTTTTTGCCTCTGTCTTCACAAACAAGGTCAGTTCCCAGATTACTGCACTGGGCAGCACAGCATGGGGAGGAGGTGATCAGCCCTCTGTGGAGAAAGAAGCAGTTCATGACTACTTAGAAAAGCTGGACGTGCACAAGTCCATGGGGCCGGATGCATTGCATCCAAGAGTGCTAAAGGAGTTGGCGGATCAGATTGCAGAGCCATTGGCCATTATCTTTGAAAACTCATGGCGATCGGGGGAAGTCCCGGACGACTGGAAAAAGGCTAATGTAGTGCCCATCTTTAAAAAAGGGAAGAAGGAGGATCCTGGGAACTACAGGCCAGTCAGCCTCACCTCAGTCCCTGGAAAAATCATGGAGCAGGTCCTCAAGGAATCAATTCTGAAGCACTTAGAGGAAAGGAATGTGATCAGGAACAGTCAGCATGGATTCACCAAGGGCAAGTCATGCCTGACTAACCTAATTGCCTTCTATGAGGAGATAACTGGTTCTGTGGATGAAGGGAAAGCAGTGGACGTGTTGTTCCTTGACTTTAGCAAAGCTTTTGACACTGTCTCCCACAGTATTCTTGCCAGCAAGTTCAAGAAGTATGGTCTGGATGAATGGACTATAAGGTGAGTAGAAAGTTGGCTAGATTGTCGGGCTCAATGGGTAGTGATCAATGGCTCCATGTCTAGTTGGCAGCCGGTATCAAGCAGAGTGCCCCAAGGGTCAGTCCTGGGGCCAGTTTTGTTCAATATCTTCATAAATTATCTCGAGGATGGTGTGGATTGCACCCTCAGCAAGTTTGCAGATGACACTAAACTGGGAGGAGAGGTAGATACGCTGGAGGGTAGGGATAGGATAGAGAGGGACCAAGACAAATTAGAGGATTGGGCCCAAAGAAATCTGATGACGTTCAACAAGGACAAGTGCAGAGTCCTGCACTTAGGACGGAAGAATCCCATGCACTGCTACAGACTAGGGACCGAATGGCTAGGCAGCAGTTCTGCAGAAAAGGAGCTAGGGGTTACAGTGGACGAGAAGCTGGATATAAGTCAACAGTGTTCCCTTGTTGCCAAGAAGGCCAATGGCATTTTGGGATGTATAAGTAGGGGCATTGCCAGCAGATCGAGGGACGTGATTGTTCCCCTCTATTCGACATTGGTGAGGCCTCATCTGGAGTATTGTGTCCAGTTTTGGGCCCCACACTACAAGAAGGATGTGGAAAAATTGGAAAGAGTCCAGCGGACGGCAACAAAAATGATTAGGGGACTGGAACACATGACTTATGAGGAGAAGCTGAGGGAACTGGGATTGTTTAGTCTACGGAAGAGAAGAATGAGGGGGGATTTGATAGCTGCTTTCATCTACCTGAAAGGGGGTTCCAAGGAGGATGGCCCTAGACTGTTCTCAGTGGTAGCAGATGACAGAACAAGGAGTAATGGTCTCAAGTTGCAGTGGGGGAGGTTTAGGTAGGATATTAGGAAAAACTTTTTCACTAGGAGGGTGGTGAAACACTGGAATGCGTTACCTAGGGAGGTGGTGGAATCTCCTTCCTTAGAAGTTTTTAAGGTCAGGCTTGACAAAGCCCTGGCTGGGATGATTTGATTGGGGATTTGTCCTGCTTTGAGCAGGGGGTTGGACTAGATGACCTCCTGAGGTCCCTTCCAACCCTGATATTCTATGATTCTATGAGAGTAGAGTGGAAGAATTACTTCTCGTGTCTTGCTTACAACACTCTATGATTCTATGATTTATGAGCATTTTCCACAGTCCAATCTGTCAACCTTAAGAAAAGTGTGGGTTTTTTTCAGGTGGCTGTATCTCAGGAACCCCTTGATCAACTGACTCCAAATTTGGATCATGAACCCAATCCTATACGCCCGTGCCCCCCACCGAGGCATGCCAAACATCGAGGCAATCTGAGTAGCCATGGGTCTCCAGGCATGCTTTCGGGGTACAGATCTTCTGTCTATCAACCGCTCCTGAGAGCTGGAATCTGCTGTCAGCTTCTAGCCCCTGGGTGTAATGCTGACTCTTCAGACTCCCTCACACTTAAACACATCCTCTCCCAGAATCCCTCCCCAAAGGTGGGAAGTTTTGCAGTTACAGTTTAACTCTCTTGAGAGGCACATGATAATTGTGAGGCAGATACACATACACAGTTTGCCCAGAGTCCAACACAATAGCTCTTTTATGTCATCACATAAAGCACAGGAGAGAACAGAGAAAAGAAACATCCTAAGATGTTCATCATTAGCTCACCCTTCCCTTGGGAGTCCTTGGGGGTACCAGGTGTGTTCAGGAAACAGGCACAATCCAGCCTTATGAAGCTGTTACATGCTGGGTTGGTTCTCCCTTGTAGAGATTTCTTCCCAGCTTCTGTGACCTTCCTCTCTCTTGCCCCATGCTTTCTTTTCCTGTGTGTCTGTCCTCCCTTCTCCCCTTTGTGACTCCTTATTTAAACCTCTGACTAGTCACCTGACTTTCTTTGTTCTGCATCTGGTAAATTTCCACTGCTCCTGCTTTCCCCACTGTGATGGAGCGGGACTGTTCTTAATGTTTTTTCTGAATATTGTGGGGGTGCCTCAGTTTCCCCTAGGCAGTTCTTAAGTATCTAGGTGGTGGGATAAGGGTGTATGATCTTTGCAGAGCCCTAGAGGGCAGGTGTGTACAGGGGTCTGGACACAGAGAATGGCCAACACCCTGTTTCCTGGCAACTGATGGCCTGGTCCTTCCCGCCTGCCAGGTGAGAGCTAAAGGGTTGGAGAACAAAGGAATCAGGTGACCTCCTGGCCTGGAAAAGGGACGAAGCCCAGAGGAGGAGAGGCTGGAGAGAGTTTTCAGTTTTGGGCTGGGTGGTCGAATGCAGGGAACCCCAAGGCTGGGGTCTAAGCTCCCTGCCCCCCAGAAGGACTTGGCTGAGGGGTCCTGGTTGTACCCATAAGTTCTGTTTTAGATTGTGATGCTATTGTCCAATAAATCTTCCATTTTACTGGCTGGCTGAGAGTCACGGTGAATCCCAAGCAGAGGGGTGCAGGGCCCGGACTCCCCCACACTTTGTGACAACTGGTGGTAGCGGTGGGATCTACTGCACCCCGTGGATGGTGCTTCCTGCAGTAAGTGACTGGGGAGCAGTAAAATGAAGGGGGATGGATGAGGACCAGGTGTGCTGAAGGCTCAGAGAGGAGCAGTTTCGGGGGGGGCGGTTAACCCCTCGGAGCGTGTGACCAGCGACAAGGACTTTTGCAGTAACTGGGTCCCCCTAGGGATTGCAGGGAGCGGTCCCAGGGGCGGAGGAGTCTGCAGCTCAACCCTGGCAAAGAGGTGGTGACCTCGAGAAGGGCTGGCACCCTAGGGGTTCTCCCTGGAAACTGTGGGGAGTGGCAGGCACACAGGCCTGCGAGTGGCCAGCAAGGACATGTATAGCAAGCGCCTTAAGAGCGACCTGGTGGAGCTGTGCAAGCAGAGGGGGCTGCGCATTGGGAGGCTCACCAAAGAACAGTTGATTGCCCAGCTGGAGGAGGGAGATCGCTGAAACAAACTGATCCCTGTCTCTGAGGGAAGCAGTCTGGCAGATGCAGTGCAGACACCGGTGTCTGTCCCAGCGGGGAGTGAACAGGCAGCTGCTGAGGGCTTCCCGAGACCCCTTCTACCTATGCCTAGGGGAAGGGCCGGGAGGAGCCCAGAGAATACTGAGGGCACTGTGACCCCTGCGGCCAGCAGGGGATCCTCCTGGCAGAGCTCCCCATCGCTGGATCTGAGGCGGCTGCAATGGGAGAAGGAGCTAAAACTGAGAGAGTTGGAGCTCAGGCAACGGGAACTGCAGGAGGGCGGGAAGAGCTGGAAAAGCAGTGTCAGGAGCGGGAAAAGCAGCATCAGCACGAACTGGAGGAGAAGGAGAAACAGAGGCAGCATGAGCTGGACTTGGCCAGGCTGAGAAGCAGCGAGCCCCCGGCTGCGGTGGGTGATGGGGAACCCCAGATGGCACAGAGCTTTGATAAGTGCCTCCTGGCCCAGCGTAAGGAGGGGGAGGACATGGATGACTTCCTGGATGCCTTTGAGACAGTCTGCGAGCTGCACCAGATTGATCCTGCAGGCAGGCTCTGGTCTCTCACCCCCTTACTGGACCCCAAGACTGTGGCATTGTACTGCCGACTAGAAGAGGTAGAGAAAGGGGACTACAAACTATTCAAAAAGGCCCTGCTCCGCAAGTTTGGGCTGACTCCTGATATGTATTGGGAAAGGTTCCGGAGTTAGTGTAAAACCCCTGAGGCCTCATATCTGTAACTAGCCGTCTGCATGGAGGGATATGCCACCAAGTGGGCAGAGGGGGCCCAGACGAAGGAAGACCTCGTTAAGCTGATCGTATTAGAGCAACTGTATGAGCAATGCCCATCTGACCTGAGGCTATGGTTGGTGGACAAAAAGCCAGAGAACCCGTGACATGCAGGGTAGCTGGCCGATGAGTTTGTGAAGAGCCGGACAGGGAGGGTGGCAGGGAGGAGTCCCAAAGGAACAAACCCACCATGATGCAAAGAGAGAGTCACCATGGGACCTCCCAGCGGGGAAATATGGAGAACCCCTTCCCAAGGGGAACATCCAGTATCAGGGCCAACCGACTGGTTCGAGGGGACCAACGGGACATGGGCTGCTATCACTGTGGCCAGAGAGGCCACATACGGACCCAGTGCCCCAAGCTCAGGGACAAACTGAGCAGACCGAACCCACACAGGGTTAACTGGGTAGGGACCCAGCCGGATGAGGGGCAAGCTTCCCAGCAAGGGGGCTAGCAGCTTATCAACTGCTCACGAGGGGGGAGGGCCCCAGGCCAGCTCCTCTGGGGGGCTGGATGCCCCGGACTCAAGGTTCTCCGTTTACTGGGTGGGCGCGAGGTGGATGGGAGGAAGGCCCAGGGATACTGGGATACAGGCGCGGAGGTGATGCTGGTCCTGCTCGAGATGGTGGCGCCAGATTGGGTGATGCCCGACACCTACCTGACCCTGAGGGGGATGGGCGGGACCCCATTCAAGGTGCCCATAGCGTGGGACGGACCATGAGGAGAGGTTGCCAGGAGAGGTTCCTGTGGGAGAAGGGGTTCCTGTACCGAGAATGGGCTCCCCCAGGGGAAGTGGAGCCATGGGGGATCAGGAGGCAGCTGGTGGTACCCCGGAAATATCGCCGCAAGCTACTGCACCTGGCCCATGACATCCCCCTCTCAGGACACCAGGGAATCCGGCGCACCTGGCAGAGGCTGCTGCAGAACTTTTACTGGCCTGGGGACTTTACCACTGTCCAGCAATATTGCCGATCCTGTGACCCCTGTCAGAGGGTGGGGAAGGCTTGGGACAAGGGGAAAGCGGCTTTGAAACCTTTGCCCATCACAGAGGAACCTTTCCAGAAGGTGGCCATGGACATAGTGGGACCTCTCAGCAAGACGACCTGGTCGGGGAAGAAATACATTCTGGTGGTGGTAGATTTCGCCACCCGCTACCCCGAGGCAGTGCCTTTAGCTTCCATTGAAGCCGACACCATGGCAGATGCGCTGCTGACCATTTTCAGCTGAGTGGGGTTCCCCAAGGAAGTCTTGACAGACCAAGGGTCCAACTTCATGTCGGCCCTGCTCCGGTGCTTGTGGGAGAAATGTGGGGTCTGGCACAACTGGGCCTCAGCTTATCACCCCCAATCCAATGGGCTGGTGGAGAGGTACAATGGGATGCTAAAGATGATGCTGAAAACCTTTATGAACCAGCACCCGCAGGACTGGGACAAGTACTTACTGCACCTGCTGTTCGCATACAGGGAGGTATCCTAGGAGTCTACTGGGTTTTCGCCTTTCAAACTGTTATATGGCAGGAGGGTAAGGGGACCCCTAGACCTGATGAGAGACGAATGGGAGAGGAAGACCACTCCTGATGGAGAATCAGTGGTGGAGTATGTTCTGACCTTCCAAGAGAGACTTGCTGAGTTCATGGGCCTGGCCGGGGAGAATTTAGCCAGAGCCCAGAAGGTCTGGTATGATCGCACGGCGCGGGCCCTTGCCTATGCCACCGGGGATCAGGTGATGGTTCTCATCCCCATGAGAAAAAACAAACTGCAGGCCACCTGGGAAGGTCCCTTCAAGGTTGTCCAGCAGCTAAATGGGGTAAACTATGTGGTGGAGCTGTCGAACTGGGCGCACCACCGCCGGCTGTATCATGTGACTATGATGAAGCCATATTATGCCAGGGGGAATGTGGTGTTGGCCGTGTGTGGACAGTGGGAGGAGCAGGGAGATGACCCTTTAGTAGATCTATTCCCTGGGACCAGAGCTGGTTCACCCCTTGAAACAATTCCCCTCTCGGATCAGCTAACCCCTGCCCAGCAAGCTGAGATCAGAGGGGTGCTGCATCTGTACCGACAGCTGTTTTCCAACCAGCCTGGACTCTCTAATCTGATTGTCCACCAGGTGCAGACAGGATCACATTCCCCTGTAAGATGCTCCCCCTTCCGCGTCATGGGGAAAACTGCTCAGGGCCTGGAAAGAGAGGTCAGGGACATGCTAGCTTTGGGGGTGATCCAGCCATCTGCCAGCCCTTGGGCCTCGCCGGTGGTGCTGGTACCCAAAAAGGATGGGTCGATCCGGTTCTGTGTAGACTATTGGAAGCTTAATGCCATCACCATGTCTGATGCCTACCCCATGCCCAGGCCTGACGAGCTCCTAGATAAACTGGGAGGAGCCTGGTACCTTACCACCATGGATCTTACAAAGGGCTACTGGCAGATGCCCGGCTGAAATCCGCCTTTATCACCCCTCTGGGGCTCTATGAGTTCCTGCCCTGCCTTTCGGCCTCAAGGGAGCGCCGGCCACCTTCCAGCACCTGGTGGATCAGCTTCTGAGGGGGATGGAGAGTTTTGCCATGGCGTATATTGATGATATCTGTGTCTTTAGCCAGACCTGGGAGGACCATGTGTTCCAGGTTAGACACGTGCTGGACCGACTCCAGGAGGCTGGGCTGACCATAAAAGCTGAGAAGCGCAAGGTGGGGATGGCGGAAGTATCTTACCTGGGTCATCGGGTGGGGAGCGGCTGCCTAAAGCTGGAACCAGCCAAAGTGGAGGTGATCAGAGACTGGCACGCGCCCCAAACCAAAAAGCAGGTCCAAGCCTTTATTGGGATGGTGGGGTGTTATCGGAGATTCGTGCCCCACTTTAGCACCATAGCCACCCCCATCACTGAGCTATGCAAGAAGGGGAAGCCAGACAAGGTGGTCTGGATCGAGGCGTGCCAGAAGACTCTCTGTGCGCTGAAGGAGGCTCTGGTCAGTGGCCCAGTTCTGGCAAACCCAGACTTTGACAAGCCCTTTATGGTGTTCACCAATGCCTCAGACATGGGGTTGTGGGTGGTGTTAATGCAGGAGGATGAAAAGGGGGAGAGACACCCCATCGTGTATCTGAGCAAGAAGTTGCTACCCCGGGAGCAACACTACGCGGCCATCGAGAAGGAATGCCTGGCCATGGTGTGGGCCCTTAAGAAACTAGAGCCCTATCTCTCTGGGTGACACTTCACCGTGTACACCGACCACTCTCCCCTGACCTGGCTACACCAGATGAAAGGAGCCAATGTCAAGCTCCTGAGGTGGAGCCTGCTCCTGCAGGATTATGACATGGACGTGGTCCATGTGAAGGGAACTGCCAACATGATAGCGGATGCGTTGTCCTGGAGAGGGGGCCCTGAACTTCCCCAGGTCACTGGCTAAAGTGACCTCGCTCAGTTCGGTCTCGAACTGTGATGTAATGAAGTGGGACTGTTCTTAATGTATTCTCTGAATATTGTGGGGGTGCCCAGTTTCCCCTATGCAGTTCTTAAGTATCTAGGTGGTGGGATAAGGGTGTATGATCTTTGCAGAGCCCTAGAGGGCAGGTGTGTGCAGGGGTCTGGACACACAGAATGGCTGACACCCTGTTTCCTGGCAACTGATGGCCTGGTCCTTCCCACCTGCAAGGTGAGAGCTAAAGGGTTGGAGAACAAAGGAAACAGGTGACCTCCTGGCCCGGGAAAGGGACAAAGCCCAAAGGAGGAGGGGCTGGAGAGAGTTTTCAGTTTCGGGCTGGGAGGTCGAACGCAGGGAACCCCAAGGCTGGGGTCTAAGCTCCCTGCCCCCCAGAAGGACTTGGCTGAGGGGTCCTGGTTGTACCCATAAGCTCTGTTTTAGACTGTGTTGCTATCGTCCAATAAACCTCCCATTTTACTGGCTGGCTGAGAGTCACGGTGAATCCCAAGCAGAGAGGCGCAGGGCCCGGACTCCCCCACACTTCGTGACACCCCCTCCCTCCCGAGGGACAAGGCAAAACTGTTTTTTTCCCCTGAATTAAGCTATGGGTTAGCATAACCATTATGGTCAAAGCACCTTCCCATTGTCCTCAATCTGGAGTGTCCCTGCTGCATGTCCTGTCACCAGTTGTGGAGCCACACGCAGACAGGCTCTCCAGGACACAGTAACTGAAGACACAGTTTCATGATACCATGCAGCATACATTAAGTTGTAAAGACAGAGTCCCCAACTCATCACAATTGTAAGTAGACACTGGTTTTTGGACCCAATATGCCTATGTGGTTCCTTCATTTTACAGATGTTGCAAACAGAACAAAAGACACAACACAATGGGTGAATCTGGCTGAACCACACCCTAGATCCAGTTCCTGGGCTGGAACAAAACTTTCCTAAAGCCCACTTCCTGACTTTTTCTCTCCAGAAAACACCACATTCCAGACAAGAGGTAACAAGTTCATCTTCTTACAGAACATGGGTTTTCTTTTGTTCTTCCTTTCCCCCACCCCCAGTGTGTGCCACAGGGTGATTTTCACCCTTTACAAAGAGAATAAAGTCCTGATAATTCTGGAATTAAACTAAGAGCTTTAATTAATGTAAAATAAATCAAACAGCAAAACCTCAGACTGAGTCATTCAGTTCAATACAGGAAAGTCACAATGTTGTACGAGTGCAAGTGTAGCTACGATCTTCAGCAAAACAATTAATAAACTTTAATGGAAACAACTGTAAAGTTACCTGGTCAGTCTGATGTGAATAAGCAGAAGTTGGATCTACGTAAAGCTAAAAATTAAAACAACAAAACTTAAAAAAACCCATGACTAAGACTCTAAGGCTGAGATCTATAAAGGGATTTCAAACTAGAAGCCTAAACACCCTGGAGGATCTAGGGCTTAACTGACTATGACTGACACCTTGCTGGGCAGAGCCAAGCGTCAAATGAAAGAAGAGCTCTAGGCATTTTTGCAATTCCTGTCTCTGCCACAAGTGTCTTATATTAAAATTAGACAAACATCACTAGAACTGGTCAAATAATTTTTAACAGTGTATGATTAATTTAGCCTATTTGATTTTTACAAATTAATTAATTTGTTATTAAGCATTCTGACAGTTTGTGAGAACAGATTTTCAGCCCAGGTTTTGTTCAAGAACAGCTTTCTGTAACTATTTAGCTGACTAGACTTAAATATTATTTTTCCCCATTTTATTTACTTGTGTCCAACTGGAGCCAGGTTCACAGATCCAGGTGAGACCTGCAGTGGGTCAGGATGTAGCACAGAGGCACAGGACCTTTGCATCGATGTACCTTGCCTCCAACAGTTCTCTCACAATGTACCCAGAACTCAGGAAAGTGGAAAGACAAAGTGAATGTGAAATGAATGGGTGAGACATGAACAATAGTTAAATGTAAGTGAGACAAAGCAGCAACATTTATATGCAAATGTAGGCAAATACATGTAAATATATGCTTTGATTGCAAATTTTGTCAGGTATGCAGCAAGGAGCAAGGCAGGCATATTTCTGAATGCAAATGAAAGAAAGTTTATGATGTTTTAAATTCTCATGGTTTTTAAAACTATCTATTTTTTTGGAGGGAGGAGTCTGACTTAGGATTGTTGAACATAAGGTTGGCAATGCTGCTCACATGCAGCCTCTGCCAGCAACCCACCAACATGGAGCTTCGAACTGCAGGGGGAGGAGGAAGTGCTGCAGGGTTTGTACTTCCTGAGCTCCCTGCAGCCAGTTTAGGGTCAGCCATTTGAGTATCACATCCTGATTTAAAAACCAACCAAAACCCCCATCTTTTTTACATGCTTGTATAACTCCAAAATGGCCAAACTGACTTTTCAAGCAACAATGAAGCTATCACTGGACTTGGCTTGGGCTCAAAATTAATTTTGTTGAAAAAAGTACAAGGACTTTTGTGTACATATATAATCAACTTAGGCCTGGTCTACACTTAAAAGTTCCATTGGCCTAGCTATGTTGGTCAGTAGTGTGAAAAAATCACAAGCTTGTCCAATGTAGCTATGCCGACAAACCCCCCATTGCAGACAGAGTGTCTTTTGGGGAGGGGGTGTTCTTACACTGACAGAAAGATGTGGAGGCTCATCCACAAAAGGGGCATGGTACACCCTGCTGAGAGCACAGCGATTTTAACAGATTTTGGCAGGACTCCTATGAAGGCTAAAAAATTTCAGGACCACACCTGTCTGCATAGGCACTGAATTCCTTGCTAAATTCAGTTTCCCTAAATTCACTTTGGACTAGTGAAGAATATGAACCTGCCATTTGATCCAGGCTTTGCTTTAGTTTCTTACTCTCATCTCTCCCAAGCTAGTTCAGCAGATTTTCTGTGAAGCAGGTGATCACCCTCTTTTGCAGCCTCACTCACTACTGCAGTTACTTCTGCTTCATCATTTGCTCTCTGAATTCTTCCATCAACAAGGTTTGCCAGGCCCTTCATGAACGTGATTTGCTGACTGGTTAGCACATTTCCCAAACCACTGAGATTTAACACAATATTGATAACTACTGGCTCCACTTTTTGTAACCATTCCAATTTCCACTTCAACTCTTCCTTCTTCTTCTCCCGCTCCCTGTCAGGTTTTTTCTCCGGTGAGGCTGCGTCTTCTCTTTCCATCTCATTCAGAGTTTTCTTGATCTTTTGAGCATAAAAAGCGAATATCGCCTTCACTGTCTGCAATGTCAGGAAACAGAAATGAAACATTTAAAAGAATTAATTTAAGCCCATTACAAAGGCAGAATTGATTGAATCATAGACTACGATACTGTCCTATATAAAACCCCAGATCTGGGATGATGTGGCCAGTGGCAGATCAGATTTCACACACACACACACACACACAGACTGATGCACCATACTGTTGAGCTGACGGGACCGTCTGTGGAGGGGGGAAAAGAAGTTAGGTCTACATGGCTCACATAGTCCCTGGTGTCTCTACTGACAACATTAACACGGGGGACTTAATGCCAGTTCTGTTGGCAGTGTTTCTGAGGGGACACTTGTCCCCTAGGAAGCGGACCAAGACCACCAACTCATTTGTCAAAGGGCACTGACCAGCCATCAGATCATCCCAACAGTGTGATGGAAACTCCACCTTGTTCACCCTGGGGCAGCCTCCCCTGCTCCCCCAAGCACTTCCATGGGTTTTCTCATGGCAGTGGGTGACTTGACCCATCAGCAGGTGTAGACACTGTAAAACTTCCCCAAGGTACAAATTAATTTTACCCTTTGCCCTTGGAATTTCCACTGCCACCACCAAACTTTAACTGGGTTTACTGGGAAACTTAGTTTGGACACGTCTTTCCCCTCCCAAATCCTCCCAACCCTTGTACCCCACTTCCTGGGGAAGGTTTGGTAAAAATCCTCACCAATTTGCATAGGTGACCACAGACCCAAACGCTTGGGTCTTAGAACAATGAACAAGCATTCAGTTTCCTTACAAGAAGACTTTTAATAGAAGTAAAGGAATCACCTCTGTAAAATCAGGATGGTAGATACCTTACAGGGTAATTAGATTCAAAACATAGAGAATCCCTCTAGGCAAAACCTTAAGTTACAAAAACGACACACAGACAAGAATAGTCATTCTATTCAGCACAGCTCTTTTCTCAGCCATTTCAAGAAATCATAATCTAACACATACCTAGCTAGATTACTTACTAAAAGTTCTAAGACTCCATTCCTCTTCTGTCCCTGGCAAAAGCAGCATACAGACAGACCCAGACCCTTTGTTTTTCTCCCTCCTCCCAGCTTTTGAAAGTATCTTGTCTCCTCACTGGTCATTTTGGTCAGGTGCCAATGAGGTTACCTTTAGCTTCTTAACCCTTTACAGGTGAGATGATTTTTCCTCTGGCCAGGAGGGATTTTAAAGGGGTTTACCCTTCCCTTTATATTTATGACAGTAGGTCAATATCAAGTCATCAAATTAATCTAATTTTCAGGTGGATTTAAACATATAAAATAAACTAGGGAGGTTCTCACATTGCATAACTCACATAGGCTGAGCTCATTGCACCCACCTTGGGTTCCCTGCATCCCTCCATTTCCCCAAGTAGCTCCCCGCATCCCACCCTCCCACCCCCCTCTATTTCAGGGGTTTCCTGCAAGTCTCTCCAAACTCTCCCCCCCACACACACCAGAGGTTGTGTGTGCCTTCCATTTCCCCCTTCTCCCATGGCAGGGGTTCTGTGCAGGGTCCCCTTCCCATTCCAGGGTCTCCTAATCTCCCCCAAACCAGGACTTCTGTGGGCCCCCCATTCACCCTTCCTCCCATGGCAAGATGACCCATTCTCCTCCCATAGCACTGGCTCTGTGAGAAACTGCATTACTCCTTTGCCCTCATTTCTCCTTTTCCCCCCATGCCAAGGGCTCTTTCTGTCCCCCATTCCCTCATGCTAAAGGCTCTATGTGCCTCCTTCCCCCACTTTCTGCACCCCCCCACCCAAACCAGGCATAACTCCATAGTAACTAGGGTGACCAGATTTAACAGGGAAAATATCAGGACACACAGAGGAAGCAAAAAACAAAAACAGAACCCGCCAGAGCTGCAGAAGAAAAACAAAACAAAATAAAAAAACGCCGGAGCAGCGAAAGCTGCAATATCGGGACAAATGGTGTCCCGACTGTGCATCAGTCGGGACGTGGGACAAAGACCTTAAAATCGGGACAGTCCCGATTTTATTGGGACATCTGGTCACCCTAATAGTAACAAAGATTTTAGTTTGGGAAATGCCTTGGCTTCTTAACTAAAAGTCTCACACATGCTCACTAAACCAGAAACCTCATTAGAATGTGACCATGTGACGTTCCTAATGATTTGAAGATTGGTAGTTGTGAACAATGGAGATGTGGCCCTTCCTAATGGCATTAAAGCCCTCTATCCCTTTCATAACCATATAATTTTGACAGATTTCTATGTCCTCCTTTTGGCTTATGTCCTCCACTCTTATTTTTGGACTGTACAGTTTTAGTGTGGTGGCCATTTTGAATTTTTTTATGGGGAACATTAGGATGCTTGTGTGTGTGTTTCACATTTAGAGCCATTGTAAAGGTTAGAAGAAAAAATATTTTCAGAAGAAAATAGGCTTTTTACACATTTTAAATAAACAGAGGCTATAGAACAGCTGAGCAAAGCAAACGTTTCAGCCTGTTATGGACAGAGAGAGAAAATAAACTTGGAGAGGCTGCATAGAAAGTTTCAAAACAACAGGAAAAGAGGAAAGCCTGTAACCCTGGCCAAGATACACACAGCTGGGAGCACATGGCTCTCCTTTGTCTTAGATAACTCTGTTTTAGTTCTACAAAAAGCCTTACTTCTTAGAGTCCAGACTGTGCCTCCTTCTTATGAATACGCAAGCGAACACATGGTACCGGAGAGAGGCAGAAGAGAGGACAAAGGAAAGAGGACTGTGTGATGGAGTCATCCTGGAGATGGAGCAACTAAAATCCCCCGAGGAGCAGAAACTCTCAGGTAATGCAGCAGACTCCTGGAAGACACTCCAGAGCCTCCCCATCAAACCTACCTCTATTCCCTCCTCCCTCTATCTCCTTCTCCCCCTAACCCTCCTTCCTCTGCCTGAACAGCTGATCACGGGCACACAGGAGGTGCAGGGGGGGGAGGAGCTTATCGGGGGGGCTGCTGATGGGTGCTGAGCACCCATCATTTTTTTTCTTTGGATGCTTCAGCCCTGGAGCACCCACAGAGTCAGTGCCTATGGGCATGGGCAGCGAGTTCTATGGGCCCATGGAGCCCGGGCACCAGGAATATTCCTGTCCCAGGGGCCCGGCTCCAGCAAAGAACCCCTGCCGCCCCCGGGCGATTTAAAACAGCCCGAGGGCTCCCGCCGCCACCCAGCGGGGCTGAGCGGCTTCCCGCGCACTAGTTCCATGGGGCTGCCAGCAGGTCCTTGCAGCCCGTGTGAGGGGGTTATGCCGCTGTGCGCTGCCCCTGCCCCAAATGCCCCTGCGGCCAATGGGAAGCTGCAGGGGCGGTGCCTGGAGACAGCAGCGTGAGGAGACCCCCTGGCCTGCCCCACCTGGGAGCCGCTGCCGGAGGGGGTGCCCCAGGTAAGCATCAACCCCCCCCATCCACTTCCAGAGCCGGCACCCACACCCCCTCCACAAACACACCCTCCGGCCCCCAAATTTCCTCCTGCACCCCCACCGCCGCACCTCCTCTCGCCTCGAAAACTCCCTCCCAGAGCCTGCACCCCTCACCCCCTCCTGCACCCCCATCCTGCACCCCACACCCCCTCCCCCAACTCCCTCTTGCATTGCCACCCCTCCCCTGCACCTATTTTTGTCCCCAAACTCCTCCCAGAGCCTGCACACCCACCCCCTCCTGCACCCCCGCCCCCTGCCCAGAGCCTGCACCCAGCACCCAAACTCGTTCCCAGAGCCTGCACTCCAGACCCCCTCCCCACCCAAACTCCCTCCCAGAGCCCGACCTCTCACCCCTTCTGCACCCAAATTCCCTTCCAGAGCCTGCACCCTGCACCCCTCTTGCACCCCAATCCCCTGCCCCAGCCCAGCGCCTGTACCCAAACTCCATCCCAGAGCCTGCACCCCAGACCCCGTCCCCCACCAAACTTCCTCCCAAAGCCCAACCTCTCACCCCTTCTGCACCCAAACTCCCTCTCAGAGCCTGCATCCCCACTCCCTCGTGCACCCCAATCGCCTGAACCCCAGACCCCCTCCCCCACCCAAACTCCCTCCCAGAGCTTTAGGCAGGTGTGTGTGGGGAGTTTGGGTGGCGGGGGGGGGGTGAGGGTTCTGTGTGTTCTGGGCACCACCAAAATTTCTACAAACCTGCCGCCCCTGCCTATGGGTAGCCCTGAACACACGTATCTGTTTATCAGGCTTCTGTCCTTAGTACCCTCCTTTATGGCTGTGAAAGCTGGGTCACATACTCCAAGCAGGAGTGGAGATTGAACAGTTCCCACCTCTGCTTTCTTGGAGTCACTTGGTACCAGTGGATCATCAATAACGAGATCCATGAGAGAACCAGCCTACAGTCTATGCAGACTATGCTGGACGCTCGCTTGCTTCACTGTCTGGGACACGTGACTCGCATGCCTCAAGATCGTCTGTGGAAGGCCGTGCTCTGTGGCCAACGTAAGAACTGCCCGTGACGCAGAGGAAGGCCAAAGCTCCGATACAGTGACAAGGGTCAAGCAAGGTCTCAAGAAATTCAGGATTCCCAGTGACAACTGGGAGAACTCTGCCCACAACTGCTCAGCTGGGAGGAACTGGGTTAAAACTGGTGCAGTCACGGTGGAGAGCCATCAGAGAGCCCAGGCTGAGGCTCACAGGCAAGGAAGGAAGCAGAGTGGGCTCCAACCTCTATCTAGCGAGAAGACCTGTAGCCACTGGGAGAAGGTTTGCTGCTCACGTATCAGACTCTTTTCCCCATACCATCGCTAAGCACCACTGGGGACCAACTTTGTTGCGTCTCCTTTCATCTGTCAAGATGTTTGACGGCCATATACCATATGCGCTGTAGTTCATATCTGATTGTGTAGGTCTGGTATATAAGTGCAGCTGGGAATACTTAGGGGTGATGGCCACCCTCTCCCCTGCAGAGGGAAATAGACCTGGATATAATCTGATAGGGAACCATCACAAATGCTAATTGGATTGTACCTGGGTCAGACGCAGCAGGAAGGAGAGTGACCCCAGACAAAACCTGGCAAAAGCTGATCAGGGTGGAGGGATTGGTTCCCCTTACAGGGAATATGGGACACCCAAAGAAAGTGATGGCATATTTTAAACTAGTTTCCCCCACAGACATGAAGCCAGAGAAAGACAGAGGCAGGAGTAAGGGAAGGAGCTCCGCCTCCCGCCTCTCCATTGGCTATGGTAGCATTGCAGGGGATATAGAAATCTATGTGTGGTGAAAGGATCACTCGCCAATTGTTCCAAAGTCAGAATACAATTTTGTTGGGTTTTTTTCATGAAAATCTTTTGGTTAATGGGATTAAATTGGGAGACAAGGGAGAAGATAATCTCCATCCAAGAATATTAAAGGAACTGGCACATGAAATTACAAGCCCAATAGCAAAGATTTTTAATGAATCTGTACACTTGCGGGTTGTGCCCTGTGACTGGAGAATTGCTAATATAGTTCTTATTTTTAAGAAAGGGAAAAAAAAGTCAACCTGGAAACTACAAGCCTGTTAGTTTGACCTCAGGTGTATCCAAGGTACTGGAATTTTGAAAGAGAAAGTGGTTAAGGACATAGAGGTACATGGTAGTTGGGATAAAATACAACATTGTTTTACAAAAGGTAGATCCTACCAGTCCAACCCAATTTTCTTCTTTGAGAAGATAACTGATTTTTCAGACAAAGGGAAAGCAGTAGATCTAATCAACCTGGATTTAAATAAGGCATTAGATACAGTTCCACATAGGGAATTATTAGTTAAATTTGAGAAGACGAGGATTAATATGAGAATAGAAAGGTGGATAAGGAACTGGTTAAAGAGGAGACTACAATGGGTCATGCTGAATGGTAAACTGTCAGGCTGAAGGGAGTTTACTAGTGGTGTTCCTCAGGGGTCAGTCTTGGGATCAATCTGATTTAACATTTTTATTACTGACCTTGGCACAGAAAGTGGGAGTGTGCTAATAAAATTTGCGGATGACACAAAGTTGGAGAATATTGCTAATATGGAGGAGGACCGGAATATCATATAAGGAGATCTGGAGGACCTTGAAAACAGGAGTAATAGAAATGGGATGAAATTTAATAGTGTGAATTGCAACATCATGCATTTAGGGACTAACAAGAACAATTTTTGCTATAAGCTGGGGACGTACCAGTTGGAAGTGACAGAAGAGGAGAAAGACCTGGGTGTATTGTTTGATCACATGATGACTACGAGCTGCCAATGTGATGCAGCCATGAAAAAGGCTAATGCGGTGCTAGGATGCATCAGATGAGGTATTTCCAGTAGAGACAGGGAAGTGTCAGTACCATTAAACAAGGCACTGGTAAGACCTCATCTGGAATACCGTGTACAATTCTCCTCTCCCATGTTTAAGAAAGATAAATTCAAACTGGAACAGGTGCAGAGAAGGGCTACTAGGAATGGAAGATCTACCTTATGAGAGGAGACTCAAAGATTTTTGCTTGTTTAACATAACCAAAAGAAGGCTGAGGGGAGATATGATTGCTCTCTATAAATACATCAGAGGGATAAATAACAGGGAGGGAGAGGAGTTATTTTAGTTTAGCACCAATGCGGACACAAGAACAAATGGCTATAAACTGGCCATCAGTAAGTGTAGGCTTGAAATTAGATGAAGGTTTCTAACCATCAGAGGAGTGAAGTTCTGGAACAGCCTTCTAAGGGGAGCAGAAGGGGCAAAAAGCCTAACTGATTTCAAGACTGACCTTGATAAGTTTATGGAGGGGATGGTATAACGAGACTGCCTACAATGGCATTCGGCAACAGCCAGTCTGTGACTCCTAGTAGACAATAACACCGACGGCCAATGATGGGACAGTAGATGGGGAGGGCTCTAAGTTACTACAAAGAATTCTGTCCCAGGTGTCTGGCTGGTGGGTCTTGCCCACATGCTCAGGGTCTAACTGATGGCCATATTTGGGGTCAGGAAGGAATTTTCCTCCTTGTGAGACTGGTAGAGGGTTGGTTTGTTTGTTTTTATGGCTTCCTCTGCAGCATGGGGCACGGGTCACTTGCAGGTTTCAACTAGGGCAAATGGTGGATTCTCTGTAACTTGACATTTTTAAATCATGATTTGAGGACTTCAGTAACTCAGCCAGAGGTTCTGGGTCTATTACAGGAGTGGGTGGGTGAGGTTCTGTGGCCTGCAACATAGAGGAGGTCAGACTAGATGATCCTGATGGTCCCTTCTGGCCTTAAACTTTATGAATCTATGCTCTAGGTATCAGTGATTCCTGAATGGAGAATTGCAGGACCCCAGAACTAATTTGTGTGAACTATATTTGAATAAATGGTTGAGAATTAATGGTAATTTTATGCCATTGTTCTTCTTAAAGGAAAATTTCTCCTTCAGCAGGTTCTGAAAAACAATTTTCTACTGCAGAGAACTCCAGGAGAAAACTGACCTCTTCCAAAATGGCTGCTGCTCACCTTAGTTCTAAAAGGACTTGAGGCCTCAGGATCCTTGCCTATGATGCTAGCCTCCATCACTCACACTTTGAACAAGCTCCTTTGTGCTTTCTCCCATGCTGCCCCCCCGCACTTGGGAGGAGGTCGCAATAAATATCAACAAAACTACTTAATCTTCCTCCTTCAAATCCCTCCTCAAAACTCTCCTTTGCTGCAATTCCTAAAAATCCCTGTTTGTACAGTGCCTAGCACAATGGAGAGTCCTGGTCCATGGCTGGGGTACCCAGGTACTACTGGAATACACCTAATATGATTCTTTCCAGAGGGACCTAGGGTTGTGAGGCAGCTCCTTACTACCTGCCCTTAGTGTGAGGAAGCTTTTTCTATGCCTGTACTGGGTCAGCTCCCCAGCTTGGCCAAGGGTAACACAAGCCCTCCCCTCACGGCCTCAGAGGCCCCGCTCTCACTCTACAGGTTAGCGATAGGCACATTCCAACCCTTGATCCCCTCCCTGGTGTGTCCAGACTCTGATCACTGGACACTCTCAGTATGCACACATCTGCTGCTTCCAAAGAAACAGTGCACCCCAGCTTACCAGTTACACCTCAGATCATCGCTCCACTCAACTCACAGCACTTAGATATGTTCATAGTGAGATCCACTATCCGTTCATTTACCAAAGCACAGAGGTTCAAGTAGTAGCAAGTAGAAGTATTGAAAACAAATGGCTACATATAAAATAAAATCACCACATGCATTCTAGAGCCTAGACTTAATTAACAAGCTGCTCTCATGTCTAATAAATAATTGCTCATCCAAAACCATTCCAACGCTTTTCATCCAGGCAATCTGTGACCTTATTTCATGAGACAAACATGCTGTCACTTGATTTCCTTGGTAAAGGACCCAGGATGTCCCTGGGCACCTGTCATAAATATAAAGGGAAGGGTAGCCACCTTTCTATATACAGTGCTGTAAAATCCCTCCTGGCCAGAGGCAAAACCTTTCACCTGTAAAGGGTTAAGAAGCTAAGATAACCTCGCTGCCACCTGACCCAAAATGGCCAATGAAGGGACAAGATTCTTTCAAATCTGGGGGGGGGGGACGGACGACAAAGGGTTTGCTCTGTCTGTGTGATGCTTTTGCTGGGAACATATCAGGAATGCAGCCTCACAACTCCTGTTAAGTTAGTAAGTAATCTAGCTAGAAATGCGTTAGATTTCCTTTTGTTTAATGGCTGGTAAAATAAGCTGTGCTGGATGGAATGTATATTCCTGTTTTGTGTCTTTTTGTAACTTAAGGTTTTGCCTAGACGGATTCTCTATGTTTTAAATCTGATTACCCTGTAAGGTATTTACCATCCTGATTTTACAGAGGTGATTCTTTTACCTTTTCTTTAATTCAAATTCTTCTTTCAAGAATCTGATTAATATTTCATTGTTCTTAAGATCCATGGGTTTGGGTCTGTGTTCACCTGTACAAATTGGTGAGGATTCTTATCAAGCCTTCCCCAGGAAAGGGGGTGTAGGGCTTGGGGGGATATTTTGGGGGAAGACGTCACCAAGTGGGCTCTTTCCCTGGTCTTTGTTTAAAATGCTTGGTGGTGGCAGCATATGGTTCAAGGACAAGGCAAAGTTTGTACCTTGGGGAAGTTTTTAACCTAAGCTGGTAAAAATAATTTTAGGGGGTCTTTCATGCAGGTCCGCACATCTGTACCCTAGAGTTCAGAGTGGGGAAGGAACCTTGACATGGTGTTAGAGGTGAGATCATTTTGAACCAGAAGCACAGCAAGATTTTAAAAGGTTTTGTAAAAGGTGATTACAGCTGTAGATTCTGTCTCTCTGCCTGGGGGACAGAGCAGCAGGCCTAACAAAAGGATTTTTCTGTAGGCTGAGAACAGCTATCAGATAAAATAGGTATCAGGTTACAGCACAGCAAAATTTTACAAGCCAGGTTTTTTTTTTCTTTCTAACTCTCGGGTATAGCTAGGTTAAAAACAGAGAGGTTAGAATGACAGAGAGCAATACTCAACAGAAGCTGGAATTAGCCAGATTTGAGGCTAAGGAAAAACAAAAGGAACATGAAAGACGGGTAAAACTCAGACAGATGGAGATGGATGCACAAGCAGCCAAAGAAAAAGAAAGGGAGGCTGCCCACAGGAGAGAAATGAAGGCAAAAGAAAAAGAAATGGAGGCTGCCCACAGAAGAGAAATGGAGGCAAAAGAAATGGAGGAGAAAAAAAAGAGAGGAAGCATGCTTTGGAGATGAAGAAGGCAAAGACTCAGCAAAATATACTGAATAATCCTAACAATCCTTCTCCAACAATCCATATATGGAAGCTACTATGTCCACAGTATGATGAATCCAGTGATATTGCTGAATATTTTCTCACCTGTGCACACTCCATCAAATTCCTAAAGCTCACAAAATAACCACACTGGTCGCAAAATTGACTGAAAGAGTTCTGAACATATTCAATAAGATGCCTATTGATAAGGCTTCTGACTATAATAAATTCAAGGATTTGGTTTTAAAGCAATTTCAAGGTACACCTGAAATTTACAGAGTAAAATTTAGATTCCTTAAGAGAGGGCCTGGACTAAGTAATGTAGTTTATGTAAATCAGATGAAGGATCTGTTAGATAAATTGGTCAAAGGAAGGGGTGAAACTAGCTTTGAGAAGTGTGTGATTTGATGACACAGGAGCAATTCCTGAATATGTCCAAGGAGGATACAGACTCATAGGCTCATAGACATTAAGGTCAGAAGGGACCATTATGATCATCTAGTCTGACCTCCTGCACAATGCAGGCCACATAATCTCACCCACCCACTCCTGCAATAAACCTCTCACCTATGTCTGAGCTCTTGAAGTCCTCAAATCATGGTTTAAAGACTTCAAGTGCAGAGAATCCTCCAGCAAGTGACCTGTGCCCCATGCTACAGAGGAAGGCGAAAAACCCCCAGGGACTCTTCCAGTCTTCCCAGGAGGAAAATTCCTTCTTGACCCCAAATATGGCAGTCAGCTGAACCCTGAGCATGTGGGCAAGACTCACCAGCCAGATACCCAGGAAAGAATTCTCTGTAGTAACTCAGATCCCACCCTATCTAACATCCCATCACAAGCCATTGGGCCTATTTACCATGAATATTTAAAGATCAATTAATTGCCAAAATCATGTTATCACATCATACCATCTCCTCCATAAACTTATCGAGTTTAATCTTGAAGCCAGATAGGTCTTTTGCTTCCCTTGGAAGGCTATTCCAGAACTTCACTCCTCTGATGGTTAGAAACCTTCGTCTAATTTCAAGTCTAAACTTCCCAATGGACAGTTTATATCCATTTGTTCTTGTGTCCACATTGGTATTGAGCTTAAATAATTCCTCTCCCTCTCTGGTATTAATCCCTCTGATATATTTATAGAGAGCAATCATATCTCCCCTCAACCTTCTTTTAGTTAGGCTAAACAAGCCAAGCTCCTTGAGTCTCCTTTCATAAGACAAGTTTTCCATTCCTCGGATCATCCTAGTAGCCCTTCTCTGTACCTGTTCCAGTTTGAATTCATTCTTCTTAAACATGGGAGACCAGAACTGCACACAGTATTCCAGATGAGGTCTCACCAGTGCCTTGTATAACGGTACTAACACCTCCTTATCTCTACTGGAAATACCTCGCCTAATGCATCCCAAGACTGCATTAGCTTTTTTCACGGCCATATCACATTGGTGGCTCATAGTCATCCTGTGGTCAACCAATACTACAAGATCCTTCTCCTCCTCCATTACTTCTAATTGATGCGTCCCTAGCTTATATCTAAAATTCTTGTTATTAATCCCTAAATGCATGACCTTACACTTCCCACTATTAAATTTCATCCTATTACTATTACTCCAGTTTACAAGGTCATCCAGATCCTCCTTTATGATATCCCGGTCCTTCTCTAAATTGGCAATACCTCCCAGCTTTGTATCATCCGCGAACTTTATTAGCACACTCCCACTTTTTGTGCCGAGGTCAGTAATAGAAAGATTGGTCCCAAAACCGATCCCTGAGGAACTCCACTGGTAACCTCTCTCCAGTCTGACAGTTCACCTTTCAGTATGACCCGCTGTAGTCTCCACTTTAACCAATTCCTTATCCACCTTTCAATTTTCATATAGATCCCCATCTTTTCCAATTTAACTAATAATTCCCCATGTGGCACGGTATCAAATGCCTTACTGAAATCTAGGTAAATTAGATCCACTGCGTTTCCTTTGTCTAAAAAATCTGTTACTTTCTCAAAGAAAGAGATCAGGTTGGTTTGGCATGATCTACCTTTTGTAAAACCATGTTGTATTTTGTCCCATTTACCATTGACCTCAATGTCCTTAACTACTTTCGCCTTCAAAATTTTTTCCAAGACCTTGCATACTACAGAAGGCAAACTAACAGGCCTGTAGTTACCCAGATCACATTTTTTCCTTTTCTTAAAAATAGGAACTATGTTAGCAATTCTCCAGTCATATGGTACAACCCCTGAGTTTACAGATTCATTAAAAATTCTTGCTAATGGGCTTGTAATTTCATGTGCCAATTCCTTTAATATTCTTGGATGAAGATTATCTGGGCCCCCCGATTTAGTCCCATTAAGCTGTTTGAGTTTTGCTTCTACCTCAGAAATGGTAATATCTACCTCCATATTCTCATTCCCATTTGTCATGCTACCATTATCCCTAAGATCCTCATTAGCCTTATTAAAGACTGAGGCAAAGTATTTGTTTAGATATTGGGCCATGCCTAGATTATCCTTAACCTCCACTCCATCCTCAGTGTTTAGCAGTTCCACATCTTCTTTCTTTGTTTTCTTCTTATTTATATGGCTATAGAACTTTTTACTATTGGTTTTAATTCCCTTTGCAAGGTCCAACTCTACTTGACTTTTAGCCTTTCTCACTTTATCCCTACATGTTCTGACCTCAATAAGGTAGCTTTCCTTGCTGATCCCTCCCATCTTCCACTCCATGTATGCTTTCTGCTTTTTCTTAATCACCTCTCTGAGATGCTTGCTCATCCAGCTTGGTCTACAACTCCTGCCTATGAATTTTTTCCCCCTTTCTTGGGATGCAGGCTTCCAATAGCTTCTGCAGCTTTGACTTGAAGTAATCCCAGGCCTCATCTGCCTTTAGATCCATAAGTTCTTCAATCCAATCCACCTCCCTAACTAATTTCCTTAATTTTTGAAAGTCAGCCCTTTTTGAAATCAAAAACCCTAGTTGCAGATTTATTTTTGTTTATCCTTCCGTTCAGTTTAAACTGAATTAGCTCATGATCACTTGAGCCAAGATTATCCCCTACAACCATTTCTTCTATGAGGTCCTCACTACTTACCAAAACCAAATCTAAAATGGCATCCCCTCTAGTCGGTTCAGCAACTACTTGATGAAGGAATCCATCAGCTATCGCATCTAGGAAAATCTGAGCCCTATTATTATTACTAGCACTCGTCCTCCAGTCTATATCTGGGAAGTTAAAGTCTCCCATGATCACACAGTTTCCATTAGTATTTACTTCATTAAAAACATTAAAGAGGGCTCTATCCATATCCAAATTAGATCCCGGCAGTCTACAGCACACCCCAAGCACTATCCCAGGGAAGGCTCTAATAGTTTTCTTCCCCAATGTGATTTTTGCCCAGACGGACTCTGTCTTATCCATTCCATCGCTTCTTATTTCTTTACATTCTACCTCATCATTGATATACAATGCTACTCCACCATCTTTACCTTTATTTCTATCTTTCCTAAACAGCACATACCCTTCAATACCTGTAGTCCAGTCATAACTACTATTCCCCCATGTTTCTGTTATCCCTATAATATCTGGTTTCACTTCCTGCACCAGTAGCTCTAGTTCCTCCATTTTGTTACCTAGACTCCTCGCATTGGTGTACAAACATCTTAATTTTTGCTGTTTGGCCTTGCTCACATTCTGTACCCTATTAGGCATGGACATTCTACAGCCAGTATGACCTATTAGACTGGTATCCACACTGCCCTTCCTACATATATACATTCTCCAACCCACGGCTGTATCCTTTCTTACTTCGTTTTCTTCCCTCTCAATGCTAAAATCCGGCATGGAGTTTACCTGGACATCTCCCAACCATCTCCCCCAGATTCCTAGTTTAAAGCTCCCTTAATCAGTTGTGCCAGCCTCCATCCTAGAAGTCTATTTCCTTCCCTACTCAGATGAAGTCCATCCCGAGAGAACTGTCCTCTGTCCATGAATGCCTCCCAGTGACCATACATCCCAAAGCCCTCCTTATAGCACCACTGCCTGAGCCATCGATTTCCTTAAGCGTTGATAGTCATAATCTTGTCACACCTTTGTTGTCCTTCTCTAGGAACAGGCAGAATCCCACTGAAGATCACCTGAGCCTCGATTTCCTTAAGCGTCTTCCCTAGCCTGGCATAGTCTCCCTTGATACGTTCCAGCGAGAATCTACCGGTATCATTTGTTCCCTCATGAAGGGTAATCAGTGGATTCTTTCCCGCTCCCTTTAGGATCCTTTTCAACCTCAGGTCTACATCCCGTATCTTAGCACCTGGACGACAGCACACCCTTCTATTCTCTGGATCAGCTCTGGTTACAGGCCTGTCTATTCTTCTCAGTAAAGAGTCCCTGATCACGTAGACCTGCCTTTTCCTGGTGACCATGCCATTCTCCGGTCCATCCCCTGTTCCCTCTGGCTGCAAGTTCTTTCCATTCCTATTCTCCCTTGTAATCCTCTTCAATCCATCCTGTATCCTCCTGGGGCTCATATTTGGTGTAGTCTCCATTGACTCTTCCCCTTTTCCTATAGGACTAGCTGCTCTTCTCTTCTTTCTTGCTCTTCCACCTTCAGTGACTACCTGCTCAGCCCCTTCTTCATTTTCCAACTCTGCAAACCTATTCTTGAGCTCTATTTCTCCTTCACTAGCCTGTTTTTTCCTCTGCCTGGTTCTCTTAGTCCCATGCTTCTACTGTCCATTTTCTTCACCAAGCAGTCTCCCCTCAGAATTCTGCAGTCCTGCTTCCATCTGCAAGTCTGAGCTATTCCCTTCAGCTGCCTCATGTCTTATATATGATATAAAGCAGTGTTTATGGGATAACAAAATGGACTCAGCAGAAAGTCTTGCTTCTTATGCTGATCAATACGAGCAGTCCCAGACCGCCAGAGAGGAGGGGCAAGCTGGAACAAAACGGGTGGAGGGAGGAGAGAGGAACAACCCTAGTCACAGTTGGAGCGGATACCAGAAGGAACACCCTCAGACCGTACCCTACTACCGGGGGCAGCAGCAGCAACCCAGCCAAGGTAGGCCCCAAAGATAATGGGAAAAGTGGGGCCTTGCCCTCCCCTCTGGGTGGTCACACCAGCAGAGTCCTCTCCCCACAACAGCAGCAGCAGCCCCCAAGAAGTGGTGAGCAATCAGCTGGCACTGCCAGGACAACAACTCTGTATAGTGTGATACAGGAGGGCCAGGGAGCACTGGGATAGTGGTCGAGGGGAAATACATAAGCACTAGGCTAATTAAGGCATAGTTCCCTGTAGACTAGGGAGCGTGGCTACAGGTTAATTGGAGCACCTGCAGTCAATTAAGGCCCTGTCAGGAACCTAATAACACCCCCCGCCCTGGGGCATCAGGAAGTCAGAGAGAAGGAGTGAGGATTGGAGCTTGGAGGTGTGCTATGAGACTTGAAAGACCAAAGAACTGAAGTAAGGGAGTCCTCCTTCCCCCAGTGTCTAAGGACTGCAGGTACCCCACCCAAGGGGGAAGAGAGTAAGAACCACAGGGGTTGAGAGGGGCTGGGGCTCAGAGGGAGGAGCAAACCCAGACCCCTTCCCTGCTTCCCTCTTTTACCACCTTCCTGGGTCATTAATGGGGCCCTCTGTGCCCCAAGAGCAAGGGAAAAGGGTGACATCTTAGTCCCCTGCCAAGAAAAGCCCAGCACCCACCATACTAACATTGTTCATCTTGTCACAGGACATAAAGTAGATATCTGGGGATTTGCAGGGCTCTGGTCATAACCTCTGCCTTTTCAGTTAGGGTGAACTCTTCACATACCTCCATGCTCTCTAGTGGGATATCCCTATGGCATTCAGTCATGAAATCAGTAAGAGGGTCCCCCAAACAGAATATAATTTTTATAGCAAAGATTAGGACTGCTTCTCCATGTGTGTCCACAGTTGGAGCCATTTTAAAAGTTAGAAGGAAAAACTATTTTTTTCAGAAGAAAATAAGCTTTTTATAGGTTTTAAATGTTAGTAAACAGAGGAATAAAATGCTAAGGCAGAAATCTGTTAACAGGCCTTTTCAGAGAACAATAATTTTTATGCATTTAGGTTATTTTGAAATATAGTCTGAGAATAACTGTATGTGTGTTTTGAAATAGAGGCATTAAATATGAGTCACAGTGGGTTAGAGGAAAATAAAGTGGGGGTGGGTTAAACAAAACCCAAAGTGAGAGAGGATGCAGAACAGCTGAGAAAAGCAAAAAAGACTTTCAGGCATTTACAGAAAGAGACCATGAACTTAGAGACTGCAGAGAATGTTCAAAACAGGTAAGGAAGAAAAGCTGTTTCTCTCTTCCCACCAGCTGTCTCTGCAGCTGCCACTACTCAAATGTCAAAACAATGAGGAGTCTTTGTGGCACCTTAGAGACTAACAAATTTATTTGAGCATAAGCTTTCTTACGCTCAAATAAATTTGTTAGCCTCTAAGGTGCCACAAGGACTCCTTATTGTTTTTGCTGATACAGACTAACACAGCTACCCCTCTGAAACCTGTCACTATTCAAATGTCAGTAATTCCAGGGCAGTCAGCCTTGGACAAGCCACAACTCTTTGCTGAGCCAATCACCAGGACTGGATTAACACTCCTGTGGACCTGGGGCTATTAGATTTTATGGGGCCCCTGGGGGTTTGGAGTGCGGGAATGGGCTCAGGGCTAGGGCAGGGGATTGAGGTGTGAGAGGGGGTGGGCTCTGGGGTGGGGCCAGGGATGGGATGGGGGTTGGGTGTGGCAGGAGGTGCGGGGTAAAGGCTCTAGGTGCAAGTTTAGGTGCGGGAGAGAGTTCAGGGCTGGGACAGGGAGTTGGGGTGGAGGTGCAGGGTCTGGGAGGGAGTTTGGGTGCAGGAGGGGGCTTTGGGCTGGGGTAGGAGGTTGGGGTGCAGGAGGGGGTGTGGGGTGCAGGCTCTGGCCAGGAGGCGCTTGCCTCGGGTGGCTCCTGGTCGGCAGAGCTAAGGCAGGATCCCGCTTGCCCTGGCTCCACGCTGGTCTGCTCCTCGAGGTGGCCAGCATGTCTGGCGGAGGGGCCTGGCTGCTCTGCATGGTGCACGCTGCCCGTGTCTGCAGGTGCTGCCCCCGCAGCTTCCATTGGCCACTGTTCCCGGCCAATGGGAGCTGCAGAGCCAGTGCTGGGGGCAGGGGCAGCACACAGAGATTCCCTGAACGCCCCTTGCCTAGGCCAGAGCTTGTGGATCCAGCCACGTGGGGGGTTAGGGGGCACTGAGGCTTGGGGACTGGTGTCTGGTCTGCGGCATGGATTCTTGCCGAGGGCTGGATGAAAAGAAGCAGCAGGCTGCGTCCGGCCTGTGGGGCCCCTCTTAGCCCGGGGCTCTGGGCTGCAGCCCCCAAAGCCCCTGCGCTAATCCAGCCCTGCCAATCACAAGCTATTCTTTAGGACTGGTTCAGGAAAATGCAATTATATGACATCTAATGCCCCAAGAGGTGTGGCTTTTGTTCGTTGATTGGGCTAAAACATACAAGGGTTTGTAGAAATACACCAGCCTTTTAAAAACTAGTGCTAGCTTGCTTTTTAAAGTTTGGCCTACAGGAAAACTGCTCTAAAAATTACTACATGTAAACTGGAGATAAAGGTTGAGGTTTACACACTTAACACAAAACCCACACAGGCTACCTCAAAAGACCAACCAACCAGTCTATGTAAAACAGATAGCAACACATTTTACCAAAGAGAGGGCTATTTCTCCTCCACACTCTTTCTTTCCTAACCTCTTAAAAATCTCAGTGCTGTTAAACCAAGTAAAGTTTTAACCAACAAACTTTTAAAGCACCAACCAAAAGGAGCATGGGTGTAATTTCCTTTTTTAGAAAATTGATGTAAATTTAGCAGACACTCTTATTTGTTTTTAGTTTTGTACCAGGAATCAAATAACCTTTTTTACATAAAGATTTTAGCCCTTGTCTTTAAAAATGGTAGAAAGACTCTCATGAAAGTCTGTTCTGTGCCTTTAAGAGCAGAGCATGGGCTAGTGAGAAGGAGCTGAAAGTTGTCTAAGCTCCCACCAGTCTCTCTGCAGCCCAAGCTTCTCCAGCTGGGGGTCACAACCCCCAGTCCTACCATGGTGATCAGTGGGGAAGGGTCAATGGGATGGTTATAGGGGAGATCCCCTCTGCTGGGGTGATGAGTAGGGACAGAGAGACAGGAAGGTCGATACGGGAGCCAGCCTGGGGCTGGAGGCAATGAGCAGGGCCCCAGCGTGTACCCAGCCCTCTCCTAATTCTGCCTGCGCATCCCCCCGCTAATGACACAATCCCAGCCCAGGCCCAGCTACGTACCTGTTCCAGTAATGCTGGTTCCTAGAAGGCAAAAGAAGAGACAAAGGACACAGTTATACCCACAGTAACAACTGCAAGAACAGCAGCCTCTGGATCACCCCCTGCCTCTATTCATTGCATCCCTTATCCCCAGCCTCCGCATCGACCCTCCCTCTATCCGCTCTTCCCTAAATAACTTCCCCGCTCCCTATTTCCTCCTGTCCCTCTCTGTGCCCCCTTCTCTTCCTCCATTCCCTCTGCCCTCTCCCTGTGCCCCCTCCCGTTCCTGGGATGCCTCCTGCCCCCTCCATGATGCCTCCCCTCCCTCTGTTTCTTCCTTCTTAATTCCATGGCCTCTCCCCTCTCTGTATTGTATCCTCCGCCTCCCCATGTCCCCCACCTCCACCTTAATCCCTCCTCCCCCTTCCTGTGTCTCCTCTCCTACATCTATTCCCTCCTGCCCCATCCCAGATCCCGACTCCTTCTATTCCCTCTCCCTGTACCCCCTCCCTTACTTCTCTTCTCTCCTGCCCCTCCCATGCCCCTTCCCATCCTGCTATTCCCTCCTACCTCTGCCCCTTCCCCGTCTCACTCTATTCCTTCTTTCCCCTCCCCATTCCCTCCTCCCTCTCCCTGAGCTCTCTCCCCGACTTCGATTTCCTCATCGCCCTCTTCTCTCATTCTTCCTTCCTACTCCTACCCCTGCACCCTGTCCTCCCTCTAATCCCCTCTCCCTCTCCCCGTGCCCCCTCTTGTTCCTCCATTCCCTCTTGCCCCTCTGTGGCCCCCTCCCCTCTGTTCCTATATCCTCCTCTCTCCATTTCCTCCTCCCTGTGCCCCCCCACTGTATTCCATCCTCCCCACTCTATGCTTCCTCCTCTCCTTAGAATAGAATATCAGAGTTGGAAGGGACCTCAGGAGGTCATCTAGTCCAACCCCTGCTCAAAGCAGGACCAATCCCCAATATTTGCCCCAGATCCCAAACGGCCCCCTCAAGGATTGAACTCACAACGCTGGGTTTAGCAGGCCAATGCTCACACCACTGAGCTATCCCCCCTCCCCTCCTTCTGTTTCCTCTTCCCTTTCCCTGTGTCTCTTCTCTTCCCTGTATTCCCTCTTCCACAGGCCCTTTCCCCCTCCCCTTCCTCTATCCCCTCCTCCCCCTCCCTCTGCAAATATTGACAACATTAAAATCCAACAAGTGCATCTCTCTTCACCCCTCCACAGCCTGTCCTGCAGGCCCATTGTGGGGTGGGGGTGCTGGAGGGGCCTGGGCTTGGGCAAGGCAGGGGAAAGCACAGTAGGTGAAGGTTCATAGAGAGACACTAACAATGTGTTTAGTACCAGGGTGTAAGCCCCCACCAGTCTCACTCCAGGGTTTCTCCAGCTATGGGTGATGACGAGCTCCAGTCTTGCCACAGTGATTAGTGTGGAGGGGTTCCAGCTGGCTGCTCTGGGTAATGGTTGGTGGGAGGGCTATAAGGGAGATCCTCTCTGCTGGTGTGATGAGTAGGGACAGAGAGACAGGAAGGTCGATATGGGAGCCAGCCTGAGGCTAGAGGAAATGAGCAGGGCCCAAGCGTGTACTTGGCCTTCTCCTAATTCTGCCTGCTCATCCCCCCTGCGAATGACACAATCCCAGCCCATGCCCAGCTATGTCCCAGTGACGTCCCTTGAGATGATGGTTCTCCCTTCAAGGCAAAAGAAGGGACACAGGACACAATTATACCCACAATAACAACTGCAACACAGAGGACCCTGACCACCACCTGCCTCTATTCATTGTAACCTTCTCCCCAGCTTCCCCATCGACCCTTCCTGGGCACTTTTAGGTCTATTGGAACAATCCTATGTCTTTATTCATAAACAGGACACTCCCCTTCTGACTGGTTCTTCCTGTAGATTTCCTCTCTTGTAGATATCACAATCTCTTGGCACCTGGCTCAGTACACAAATACGCACACGGTGTGAGGCATAGAATGCAACGTACACACATGGCCAGACAGGAAGATAGATGCCTGTTACTTCCTGCCTGGGGGGTACATTCCTGTGATTTGTTTCCTCCTGGCAACCTGCCTTAATCCCAAATCCTCAAGAATATAATTTTCAGACTAGATCCATAATTCCCTAACTATGATCCCTACCTACATTTTGCAGTGATGATGACGGCTAGAGGGCCACCTGCTGTCGGTAACAGACCTCACATGCCACCCTTTGGTGAACAATAATGTAGAGACTTGACCCAGAAGGTCCCTGTAAAACCCTCTGCACGCGCTGTGCCCTCCGTCATTTGGCACCAAAAGCTCCCTGAATCACACCTCACACGCTACATGGATGCAGCAGGGTCAGCCACTGGCTGATCTGCATGAATTGGCTCAGAACCCTCTTGTCTGGTGTCATATTCTTCAAGCTCCGCACTCCAGTGTCGCAGTCTGGAGTCGGTGCCTTTGTTCTGGAGCAGGGGCTGGTAGACCCCTGAATTCTCTGCTGAACGGGGGAGGCCGTAGCTGCCGGGCTGCCCACACAGCCACGTAATGTTCTTTGTCTGTGACACCGTCATTTCGTTCACTGGGCGTCAGTTTTTTTTTACTAAAGCAGCAGGATGCTTTTTATTGCCTTCACCAGCTGGCGTTAGCAAGGCCCCCAGACCTGTGTTACCTGCACCAGTGAACAGAGCCAAGACTTTGTCCAAGTCTGGACTGGCCAGAACAGGTTTCTCTGACAGCACCCACCAGCCAGAGCTGTTTGACGGCGCCCGGGGCTGGACACCGACCAGCGAGCGGCTGGTGGGAGGTGCTCGGGGGAGGAGGCAGAGAGTGTGCAGTGGGCGGGGGGGAGTGTTTCAGGAGAGGAGGTGGAGAGGAGTGAGTGGTGGGTGGGCTGGGGGGCCTCGGATGAGGGGGCAGAGTGGGGTCGGGAAGAGGTGGAGCGAGGGCGGGGCCTCGTGGTGGAGCGGGAGTGGAGCATCCACTGGGGAAAAACACAAGTCCGTGGGCCAGCAGGAGGAGGGGATCCAGCTGCATCATGTGCTCTGCTCTGTGGGGGGCGCTGTGCCTGGCCCGCCACCGGGCAGCTCCTGCCCTGCAGCCAGGGTCCACGCGGTCGAGGCTGCGCACGGGGGGCCAGCACCAGCAAACACAGCAGGCCCACGTTGAGCACAGAGCAGCCCAGCACGGCGGTGACACTGCTGGCCGTGCGGATGAAGCACCAGGTGCCCGGGCCGTACTGCACGGGGGTGCGGAGCCCAGCAGTGGCAGGGCGCAGAAGGGGGCACAGAGCACGATGGCAGCCAGGACCAGCAGTGGCAACCGAGTGGTGGCTGATGTGGGGCTGGTAGAAGTCAGGGGGGGCCCAGGGGAACAAGCACTCCAGGGCCATGGCCAGCAGCAGCAGCCTGGGGGCAGCCTGAAGAAGTCCGTGAGGAAGGTGAAGAGCTGGCACAGGCTGCCCGGCTCCCCCCACCCCACCGCTGCTCCCCAGCCCAGGTCGCTGAGGCTCCAGCTGTGCGCGTAGCGACCAGCACCATGGGGCGGAGCAGGCCCTTGCCCAGCAGGTCAGTGACCGACAGCCTGCTCACCCGCAGGGAGAAGGCAGGAGCCCCCTGCAGCTGGTGCTGGCCCAGCAGGAAGGTAGCGAGTTCCCCAGCAGCCCGGCACTGAAGAGCAGCAAGCTGGCAGTGCCGACTGGCCGCCCTCCATGGTGCGGCTGCTCCAGCAGCAGTAGCCACCAGCTTCCATGGGAGGCTGCAGAGAGAGCCTGGCTCGGCGTGTGGCCCTCAGGGGAGGAGGGATGGCGAGAGTGGGGAGCGCGGTTCTGCCCTAGTGCTGCCTGGAGGGCATGGAGAGGGCTCCCCGGAGGTGTGGCAGCTCCGCATGGCATCGCCCGCTCCCCACCTGGCTGGGCAGAGGCTCCCGCCCCAGGCCCGCCCGCACTCACCCCCATTCTGGCAGCCCAGGCCTGCCAGCTACTGTCACTCGGACGGCACCCCGTGACCACGTCGCCCACCCCTAGGGCCGGCCCTGATTGTTATGAGCTGAGCAGGAATTGCTGAAGAGAGCAACATCATCTATGTGAGCTCCAGCAAAGTCCTGTGACCCCACTAACAACTGTTAACAAGCCTCTGAAATGTGGCTCCTGCATTAATTAACCCAAAGGGCAACACTTGACATTCATAAAGTCCCAAATCAGGTATGAAGGTGGATTTTTTTCTGTGCTTCGCTTTCTAAGGGAATTTGTCAGACCAGGGCTGCTCACTCAGCTGCCGTGACTCACCCTCCAGCAGTGACTCAGCCCCCGGGGCACGCTGCAGCCGCCTATCCCTGAGCAGGGCCCAGGTCAGGTGACTCCCAGCCACAGGTATTTCACTGATCCTGCCTGAGCTACCAGTTAGTGTGTGCAACAGCATCACCTGGCGACAAACCCTCCTGCTGCCTCACAATGTTGTTGCCTTCTTCCAGCCCACTCCGGCCTTGTCCGTGCCCTACTCTGGCCTTGCTCCAGCCCTGCTACTGACCCGCTCCATCCCTGCTTACCCCCAGAACCCTGGAATGACTCCAGCCCGGCTTTGACCTTTGGCCTGCGGCTGGACTCTGACTACGCTCCTGATTTGGCTTCTCCATGGACTCTGACCTCAGTTCTGACCCACAGTCTGTCCCCAGACCCCTGTGTCACTGCCACTCTCAGCCCGATCCCGACCACCACGCCAACGACCAGGCCTGGCTGCCTGGAGCCAGAGCCTGGCACTTTATCAAATCCAAGGTGATCAGGAACTTTGCCCTGGCTAAAGTGTCTAGCACGTCATCAATTCTGGGCATAGGGTATGTATCAGGAGCCATGACAGTGTTACATTTTCTGTAACCAACACAAATCCTTATGGCTCCATATTTCTTGGGATCCATAACAACTGAACATGCCCAGAGACTGTTTGACTCTTTAATTATTCCCATGAGCAGCATGCTTGCCATCCCCTTATGAGCTTACTGCTGCATTTCATCCGTTGCCTGGTGTGCTCTGCAGGTTGTGATCCCACAATGTAAAACTTAGGGACTATCTTGTGAATCAGGCCCGGCCTACTCAACAATACCTGCCGGTGACTCTGCAGCAGAGCCATAACCTCCCTCTTTTCAGTTAGGGTGAACAATTCACACACTTCAGTGCTCCCTGGTGGGATATCCCTATGGCATTCAGGAATCAAATCAGTGAGAGGGGCTGTCTTACAGTCCTCTGCACAGTGTATCATCTTGACAATGGCTTCACTATTGTGATACACTTTTAACCTGTTTATATGCACAGTCCGAGGTGCAACGCTGCTGCGGGGCCTTTGTACATTGCAGGTAACAGCGTGGCCCCTCTCTATCACCTCAGAAGGCCCTTCCCATCAGTTTTGCAGTTTGTACTTTTCTCCAAGGAGTAACACCAGCAGCAGATCAGCTGCATCAAATGATCGCTCCTCAGGACAGCAGAACCCCCTTTATCTGATTTAACTGGCAGGGCCGGCTCTAGGCACCAGCAAACAAAGCACGTGCTTGGGGCGGCACGTTTTCAGGGGCGGCGGTCCGGCCATCATTTTTTTTTTTTTTTTTGCTTCGGGCGGCAAAAGCCTAGAGCTGGCCCTGGCGGCAGCAGCAGCGCATCATGCGCGGGGGGGCGCCCTGAGGCCGCTGCGGTTCACGCCGCGGGGGAGCAGCGCCCGCACCTTGTGGCTGGGCCGGGCAGGCTCCGAGCAGGGGCACTCGGGCTGGGGCCGCCCCGCAGGGCACACGGAGCCACCTGCAGGTGCCACAGGGCGGAGGCCCCCTAGTGCCGCGGCCGGGGCTGGGCAAAGCGGCCTGAGCCGCCCAGGGACTGCAGCAGGGCGGCCAGAAGCAGCAGCAGCAGTGGGGGCATAGAGGGCGGGGCACTGCCGTGCAGGGCCTGTGTCCCACTCTCCGGAGCTCCGCTCCCTCTGGGGCTGCCCTGCCCCAGCTCCTCAGCCCCCTGCCAGGGTGGTCCCCCGGCTCTGCCCTCCCGGGTCCCGGCCGGTCCTGGAGGCGGGAGCCCTGGCTGGAGGGACCCTGGGCTGAGGCAGAGGCTGCTTACCCTGACCCTGCCAGCGCCAGACCGACTGGAGGCGAGGGGGGAGCCCAGGGCTGGGGTGGCAGGGGGTGCGGGTGGGGGAGGGCACTTGTGGGGGGAGAGCCCAGGGCTGGGGTGGAGGTCAGCCAAAAATTTTTTTGTCTGGGGCGGCAAAAAACCGAGAGCCAGCCCTGTAACTGGGACTGGGGCAGGATTGGATAACCAAAAATTCAGGTTTCAGAGTAGCAGCCGTGTTAGTCTGTATTCGCAAAAAGAAAAGGAGTACTTGTGGCACCTTAGAGACGAACAAATTTATTTGAGCATAAGTTTTCGTGAGCTACATCCGATGAAGTGAGCTGTAGCTCGCGAAAACTTATGCTCAAATAAATTTGTTCGTCTCTAAGGTGCCACAAGTCCTCCTTTTCCTTTTGCAAAAATACAGATAATTCGGATAATGGGAAAGTGTGAGGCTGTGGCGCCATCTAGTAGCCACAGGAGAGCTTGCCAGCTTCTGGACCTGTGTGCAGTGGTTGTTCGGTTAATACAGAGAGCCGGATAATGGAGGGATAAATAAACAGGGTTCTACTGTATTATGATCATACCATTCTCTCTGAGCTGCTTGGCTTTATGGAGGTTTTGCTGCACTATCCCCATCATGGATTTTGAATCCTCTCTGAATCTCTCCACATATTCCGCAACTGATTCCCCCTCTGCTTCCGTGCCACCCTCCAAGGAATCCCTGATGAGATCAGGGACCTCTGACCTTTCTCCCATGCAGGAGGTCAACTTGGACACTTGGGGCTCCACCCAGTAAGCAAATAACAGCGAGGGTAACATAATATCCCAGGCACTTGATTTCTTGTTCTCAGCATACGTTGCATACGTTCTCAGCATTGATGTTAGTGTCCCATTGGTCATCTCAACTAAACCACTGGTTTCTGAGTAGTATGGGACAGTTTTGAGCTGTTTTACCCCACACGTCCTCCATAATCACTCAATAGCTGGGACATGAAATTCAACCCTGTTCTGGGAAGATCTCATTTGGAAAGCTCACCCTGCTGAACATGGAGAACAGCACCTCAGAAATGTTTTCAGTTTCCACGTTAGACAGAGCAATTACCTCTGGATACCTGGTGGCACAATCCACCCCCACAAATATAAATCTTTTTCCTCTCTGAGTTGGCCTGGGAAAGGGCCCCATGATATCTAGAGCGACCCTGAACATGCTTCTTTGATTACTGGTAGATGATGCAAAGGAGACTTGTGGAGACCTACAGGCTTTTTCGGCTTTTGACACAGGTCACACGTCCTGCAGAATTCCTTTCCTTCGTTTTGTATATTGAGCCAATGAACATTTTTCCCCAAGTCCATGGTGGGGTGAGGCTGCTGGAAGGAGGAAAGGGCCTGGGCTCTGGCAGGGCAGGGGAAAGCACCGCGGGCAAAGGGTCATTCTGAGACTGTGACACTGTGTTTAGTACCAGGGGTGTCAGCTCCTACCAGGCTCACTGTAGCCCAGGGCTTCTCCAGCTGGAGGTCACGACCCCCAGTCCTACCATGGTGATCAGTGGGGAAGGGTCAAAGGGATGGTTATAGGGGAGATCCCCTCTGCTGGGGTGACGAATAAGGACAGAGAGACAGGAAGGTCGAGACGGGAGTCAGCCTGGGGCTGGAGGCAATGAGCAGGGCCCCAGCGTGTACCCGGCCCTCTGCTACTTGTGCCTGTGCCATCCCCCTGCTAACCACACAATCCCAGCCCAGGCCCAGTTACATACCTGTTCCAGTAATGCTTGTCCCTAGAAGGCAAAAGAGGAGACAAAGGACACAGTTATACCCCTGCTGGAGGCCTTGTGGTTCTGCCACACCCCGCTCCAGAATAAAGACCAGTAGAGAGATCCTCCAAGCAGGTTAGAGTGGCTGCAGCCAGTCAGAGTCAGGAGGGCCATATAAAAGAAGCTGAAGAACAGAGAATCACGCAGTTGCTGTGCAGAGCTCAAGGAGTGTAGACTGCCTGGTTGGCAGAGTAGCAATTCCACGGGCAGCTCAGTGTGGAGAGCTCCCGACAAGCAGGGCAGAGCCCTGAGATAAGGGCAGAGATGGCACAAGGCTGTGCGGAAGTGGCCCAGGGAATTAAAGCAGCTGTGGGACCTAAATGAATGGACGCAGCAGACAGCTGCTAGCTATAGGGTCCCTGGGCTGGGACCCAGAGTAGTGGGTGGGCCTGGGTCCCCCCAACCCCTTTTAGCCACTGCAGGGGGGAAGGCCTGGACTTTGAGGTGCCCCAGAAGGGGACCTGAGCTATTATGACCCAGCTGAAGAGCTGGAGCCAGAAAGGCCCTGAGAGGGTGAAGGCATTGCCTCCAGGGAAGGAGCTCTGCAGCACCGCTGTCTTCCAGAGCGGGACCCCGAGAAAGGCCCCCCGTTGGACTTGTATCCCAGAAGGGGTGTGTTTTATTTTTCACATACAGTGTGTGTGAGATTTGGCTGGAGGGCTGAGTCACTGAAGAGCCACCAAAAAACATAGAAGAGAATGCAGGATCATGCACTTGGCCGGGGGCGCTCGTGAGGGGTGAGTGCATCCTGTTACACAGCCCCAAAGTATGCAATATTGGTTATAGATTCAGATGCGTTAGACTCAAATACAAACTGTGTGTCATGGCTATGCAAGTGTTCCTCACGTGGACCCCTATCAAACCAGCCATTATTATATAACAACTGCCAGATCAACCCCTTCACTTACGAGAGGTGACGTGGACTTGGACATGGACCTGGTGAATGTGGCTGCAAGGAGATAAATTCATACTATGTGCAGGTGACAGAGGCGATAAGCACACTACAGCTCTGGTCAATCTGTTATGTTGCTCAGGGGTGTGAGTAAGCCACTCTGGAGCGACGTGAATCCCGCTGACCTTTGTGCCAGTTTGGAAAAGCAATGTCAGAGGGAGAGCTTCTCCTGCCAACATAGCTACTGCCACTTGCGGGGGCTGGAGTAATTACATTGACTGGAGAGTTTTCTCCTGTAGGCTTAGAGCATCTGCGCTAGCTGAGTCGAGTAGTGTAGTGTACTGTAGTGTAGCCAGAGCCTTAGTTCTTTCCCACCTGGCCAGTTCTCTTCCAAGTATCCTGTGGGTAATCACGGAGTATGGGAAATGTCTGGATCTCGTATCTCTATACCAATGCCATATTCAATGGCCCTTAGAACAAACCTTCAGCCACTTCACCTCCATCCCCAGTTAAGGACACCTTTCAATATTCACGGATTCCCTCTTGTTCCTCTAGTTGATCAAAACTGTTGCACTGCAAAGGCCTCCCTGTTGGCTGGCTGGGAGCATGAATGACAACAAATGGTTTCTCTCCACTATTGAAAATATCTTGCTACCAGGCTTCCCACCCAGCTACCTACCAGCTTCTTTAAGCAGCTTAACTCTCTCCTCAGCTACTGTTTGGAAGGACAGGAAACTTCAGTTGAAGGGGTCTGTTCTTTGTGGCCCTCCAGAAAGATGCTGCTGGCATATAGACAGTGTAACCACCTGACCCTGGCCTCTCAGCCTAGGGGGCATGGTAGGGAGAAAGCCAGAGCAACCTATACTCCAGCGTTTCAGGACAGGCAGAGCCCAGGGGTTGTCTGGAGCCTCTCATGGAAGCACTTGGCCAGTAGCCTGATTCGAACCAGGGGCTGTTAGCCTGAGCACCTGAACTGACTGCACCTGCCACAGTGTCACTAGGGGACTGAGGCGGCCCTTGGGCAATCAAGACCCAAACCACAGGGAACAGGAGGATTTTCAAAGGAGGGCCAAGAGGCCATGCAGCTCAAGCCTTGTGTGGGGAGGCCGGGTCCCACAGGGGGCAGGTCAGATTCTCAGACGCTGGGATGGGTGTGGAAACAGCACTGAAAATGCCTCTGAAAACCTGCCCCTCCAGGTGCTGGGCAAGGGACTGGGGGGCAGTTGCAGGTGCCAGACACCCTGAAGGAATTCCTGAGCACCAAGACAGAGGAGTATTTCATGGTATGCAGGGGAGCCAGTGGAAGAAATCACAAGGGCCATCAGCCACTTCCTGAGGCAGTTACCCAGTGATTCCATGGCAGGACCTGACATCTCTCACCGCTACCACTGATTTACTTCATTTTTTATACTGGGCCAACAGAAACTTTTCTTTAGCCTGTCATGGACCCTCTATTCCAGGTGACCAGCAAAACGACAATTGTGGTAGTAACATTAACTCTGCCTGCTGCTGTGAGGGCACAACCAACTGTCTGTAGGACTCCCCAGGACTTCTGCTTTTCCCAACTGGGGATCCCCTGTAAATCCTTCCCTCATCTATAAAAAGCCTCCCCCTGTTCTCTCTCTCTGGGGCGCTACTGTGGCTGGCCTCCCTTCTGCTTTCCAGTGAGGGGGTCACACTTTCCTCTGCAGCAAACTCCATTGGGCTTTTGCTTGCACTGAGAGCTCTCTCAGGTAAGGGGCATGACTCCCCCTCCTCTGGAGACACATTGCTACTTTCTGGTGATAAGGGTGCAGGGGTCTCTTCTCCCCTCTCAGCTGCCTCTCCCTGCTCTGCGTTTATCTCTGGGAACTGTGGGACCTATTCCCTCTTACCAGGGTCACAATACTCACAGCTTTGGGCAGTGATATGGCATTACCCACCAATACATCGGCTGGTAGATTCTTAAGAACCCAGACATTTAAGGTACCCCCTAAACCTTCCCCTCTAATTCAATGTAGGCTAAAGGAACCGTGGTTATAAATTTTCCCAAGGCCAGGAGTGTTACCTTCTCCCCTGGGATTATATCACCCTCCTTAACCACAGCCCTCCTGACTAAGGAAATCCATACTGCAGTGTCTCTCCACCCCAGCACACGTTACCATTTCCCTTGGTTGATTTCATAAACTCTTTGTGCCCCTCCAGGAGCTCAGAACTGACAAAATTAACTCGATTTTTCTCTGGCACCAGTGAAGGCGCTGATTCGAGGGTTGCTACATTAACCTGGACAGATCAGGAATTGTATTGGGACTTGCCATACTTAGGGCATTGTTTCTCCATGTGAACAAGGGATGCGCATAAGAAACACTATTTTGGGCCGTCCCTTTGGGCTGGGGTTAATTAGGGTTATCAGGAGCTGACTGGTCCTGGGGTGGTGGGTGCTTAGTCCCTCCCTTTTTCCCCGGGAATAAACCGGGGCCCCCCTTTCGCACCAGGCTTTTGCCCTTCCCTTTGGGACCTGCACACTGTAGATGGTCTCACTTGCATGTATAAATCAGTGGCAGCGGCTGCCTTTTCCACAGTTTCTGGGACTTTTCCCACATCACTGCCCTCAACTCACCAGAGCAGACATCAAAGAACTGCTCCTGAGCAATTAGATCTACCAACTGATCATAAGTTTCTGCCCCTTTCCATTTTCTCAAGTAATCCCCCGTTTTATGAACCTATTCCCTGTGATTTATCACGTTTTTTGAGGTTTCTAAACTTTAGGTGAGACACTTCTGGAATAATTTGGAACATTTTAAACACAGGTCCCTTGTACCAAGTGTCTCTGTCTACCAGAAGCAAAGGACACCACCATCTCCTCCAAGGCAGCCTGGCTTCACTCTCTTTGCAAACAGTGAGAGATGACGGCCATTTTGGAACTGGGTAATACTTTGTGAGATTCTATGCCCATCTCATAGATAGACTTTCAGTCATGTAAATAATGACAACTCCCCCGTCCCCCAATGCATTTATCTTAGAAATGGTATGAGGTCAACTCAACAGCCAGGGCAGGACAGAGGAGACACAGGGTTGTCTGGGGAAGGAGTGGGGAGTGAGGAGTAAATTGCATCGCTCAGAATTCAAATAATAGTTTTCCACTCAAAGTTTCCAACTCTGCTTCGGTTGTTCTGTTGAACATTGTATATAATTAAAGACAAAAATACAAGTTAACCATATAATCTCTATTGATGACACTGCAACCACTGAATCCCCTCTCCTCCAGCTGTATCCCCACTCCCACTGCGGTGTCGCCTCAGTCCCTGATGGACAGTCACTCCCCCTGCTGTATCACAGCACCCCCGCTGCATCTCACAGGCTCCCCTCCCACTCAACAAGTGTAGAATTTATACTTTTCCATCTCACTCCCTTTCCATTTGATTGTATTTGTTCTCATCAGGCCATCTCCTCTGTCTGAGTTTCCCTTTCCCCATTCATTCATCATCAGACTATGCCATTAGTAGAGTGGATATTGGCAGATAGGAAGTTATAACACTCATGTTTTACACAGCAGTGGGCTGCTTTCAACTGAACTGCTCATCTACAGAGGGAAAATCAGGTGAGATGAGGGGTATATGAAGGAAGCAGGTTTCATGCAGAGTGAGTGACTGGCCTTCCAGCTCTGTGCTATGGAACATCACAGCACTGTCAGTATTAGTTCCCTGCGTCCTTTGAATCTTGCACCTTCACATTGATGGGACCTCGTGATTTTTTCAAAAGGGGCTTAATAGAAAGAAGCAAGAGAGAAGGAGAGAGAGCAAAGGCCATTTCCCTCCTGTGCCCGCCCAAGCACGCACGCACACTCTCTCTCTCTCTCCCTCTCAGGCTCTGCTGCTTTCATCTGTTCTGCACACCCTGGCTGTGCATTGCCAGACTTTACCATGTCTGGGTTGTGCTCTGCGTACCACCCTAGACTGTTTTCAGGGGTTTTTAACACTTGGCTTTGGGATCCTTTCCACACCCTGGTAATAAGAAAAGGAGTACTTGTGGCACCTTAGAGACTAACCAATTTATTTGAGCATAAGCTTTCGTGAGCTACAGCTCACTTAGCTCACGAAAGCTTATGCTCAAATAAATTGGTTAGTCTCTAAGGTGCCACAAGTCTCCTGTTCTTTTTGCGAATACAGACTAACACGGCTGTTACTCTGACACCCTGGTAATGTAATTTACTTAGAATTAGCAATGTCCCCTCAGCCATAACGCCATAGTAACAATGTTTTTACTCTGGGAAGTGCCTTGGTTGCTGAACTAAACATCTTGTCCATGCTCGCTAAACCAGACACCTAATGAGGCTGTGACCGTGTCCTTCCCTCCACTCTCATTTTTGGACCGTGCACTTTAGGTCTGATGGCCATTTTGAATGAATTTTATATTTTTATGGGGAACATTAGGACTGCTTGTGTGCGTGTGTCTCTCACATTTAGAGCCATTGTAAAGGTTAGAAGAAAATAGGCTTTTTACACATTTTAAATGAGATTGGGGAAGAGGAATACAGTGGTAAGCTGGAAATATGTTAACAGGTCTTTTTAGACAAAAATTATGTTTATGCATTTAGGTTCAGTTTTAACTAAAGACTGAAAAATTATTATTTTTTTGAATATTAAATATTTAGTAACAGAATGTAGAGAAAATAAAGAGGGGGAGGGGGCGGGGAGTTAAACAAGAACAAAGCGAGAGAGGCTGTAGAAGAGCTGAGAAAACAAAAGCCTTTCAGCCTGTTACAGAAAGAGAGAGAATAAACTCAGAGGGGCTGCAGAGAAAGTTTTAAAACACCTGGAAAGGAAGGAGGAAAGGAAGAAAGAGGGTGTCTTGCTGTCCTATTCATGCACTTGTACATATTAATGGAAAGGAAAAGGTGGTGGCAGATGCACTCTCCAAGCAAGAGCGTCCTGAGCCGAGTAAAAAGGGAAAGGACACGTCTTCTTCTGCCCCAGGTGTGCCCAAGACAGAAACAGGGCTGCAAAGTGTCATAATGAAGAAAATCCTTCCTTCGTGCAGTGGTTCCCACCTTCTCTCTGTCACGGCTCACCTCGAGCTCCCGGGGCTCTTCCCCCCGCCCCGGCTGCCAGCTGCAGGAGGGAAGGGGAGGGGTAGAGGAGCCAACCCATTGATCACACAGGCAGGGATGGGGGGAGAAGGGAAATTGAGCTCTGAGTGGTTGCTCCACCCCCAGAGGAGGAGGAGCAGTGAGGCAGATAGCCAATCAGAAGGTGACTTTCCTCACCTTGCTCTCACATGTACCTTTTCTAAAAATTCTGCAGCACACCTGTTCGGGCCTGACGGCACACCAGGGTGACATGGCACACGAGTTGGGAAACGCTGCCTTAGTGTGTGAAAAGTGAACGACCAGTTCGGAGGAGTTGAGGAACTGCCAAAATGAACCAGGCAGAGAAACTGGATTAATCTAAACTAGGGCTGTCAAACACTTAAAAATATTAATTGTGATTAATCATGATATTAAAAAATGTAGTCGTGATTAATCACAGTTTTAATCACATTGTTAAACAATAATAGAATACCATTTATTTACATATTTCTGGATGTTGGCGGGAAGTGTGTGTGTGTTGGGGGAGTGTGTGAGACAGAGTGTGTATGAAAGAGAGACTGTGAGTGTGAGAGAGACTGTGTGTGGGGGAATGTGTGACGGGGACAGACTGTTTCTGTGTTGGGGGAGTGTGACTGAGCCAGTATGTGTGATGGGGAGTGTGAGAGAGGGACTGTGTGTGTGTTGGGGACTGCGAGACAGTGTGTGTGTTGGGGGAGTGAGGGTGGCAGTGTTCTGTCTCTGAGCAGAGCACTCACCAGCCTGAATGCTTGTTCTGACAGTAGCAGCTGCGGGCAGCTCCCATCCCTGACCCAGAGGTAGCTGTACAGACAGGCTCCTCCTGTTCCCCGACCCCAGCTCAGTGGTGACCCGGTACATGGGAGGGGCTGAAGCCGGGAACAGCAGGGCTGAATTCCAGAGCCCCGAGCCCGGTGCTCCCCCGGGGGCAGAAGCCATGGGCAGAGTTGGCTGGCAGAGCCCTCAAGGAACAGAGACCGCAGGGAGCCCTCTGGGCAAACTGCCCCTAGCTCCCGCCTTCCCTGAGCCCTGAGCTATCCTGGCCCGGCACCCTGAGCAATCCCCTCCCTGCACCCTGAGCTACGCCCCTGCCCACACAAAGTCCCTGGTTACCCCTCTCCCCCTGCACCCTGAGCTGCCTGCAAACTTTTGGAGCTGAGCCCCCGCCCCCTCCCCTTGAGTTATACTTTTTTGGTAGCGCCCCCACACAGAACCCAGGCAGGCGGGTGGCCTGCTGAGGTGAGTCGGGGGTGGAGGTGGTTGTCCCTCCCCAGTCCCCACCCTACGGAGCTGGCTTGAGCCCCGCTGGCCCCTGCCCACCCAAAATAGAAGTCAAACTACACCTATGCCTGATCCCCCCGGCTGCATTCCCCCTCCCCGACTGGGAAGTCACCCGCCTAACATATCCCCGCTACCCTCTGGTGGGCATTCCTTCCCCTGATGTATCCCCCCCATCACATTATTGGCTTGAACTGGTAACATATAGAACATGCTTGCAACTAAGGTCCTGTAGTGGCACCAAATCTTGTATAAAGGGGGTCAAATCAGGTGTCTAAAACAAGCTTATGGTTTGCTGGTTATGATTATGGTGTCTATACGTGTGGATCATTTTTGTAGTTAAAGTTATGAATATTGGCTCTACGCTGTCTGTATTTCAAACTTGTGCTATGCTTCTGGGTGACACCCCAGACAAGTTGGTGTCAGCTCTGCCTAGCCTGCTTGATGGCCCATTAAGGACCATCAGCGATACAGCTGACCCATTGAGAGAAGGCAGATACACCTTGTGACTCAGCAAAGTATGCAGGGACTTGCCCATGTGACTCCAAACTCCATTTTGCTGGAATTTTTCCACAGTAAGAACAAAGAGGTGTTCTTACCCTTGGAAAAGACGATAAAAGGCTGATGCCTCATCTCCATCTTGTCTTCAATCCTGCTTCATTCTCTAGAGGGACTTTGCTACACTGAAGCTTTGAACCAAGGACTGAAAGACGCATCCCAGCTGTGGATGTTCTCCAGACACTTGATCGGAACCTGCAGTTTATTCCATCACTGCTGCAAGCCTGAACCAAGAACTTTGCCTTCACTGTATGTAATTGATTCCATTTAACCAATTCTTGCTCTCATCTATATCTTTTTCCTTTTATGAATAAACCTTTAGATTTTAGATTCTAAAGGATTGGCAACAGCGTGATTTGTGGGTAAGATCTGATTTGTATATTGACCTGGGTCTGGGGCTTGGTCCTTTGGGATCAGGAGAACCTCTTTTCTTTTACTGGGGTATTGGTTTTCATAACCATTCGTCCACATAACGACTGGCACTCGTGGTGATACTGGGAAACTGGAGTGTCTAAGGGAATTGCTTGTGTGACTTGCGGTTAGCCAGTAGAGTAAAACCAAAGTCCTCTCTGTCTCGCTGGTTTGGTTTGCCTTAGAGGTGGAAAAACCCCAGCCTTGGGCTGTAACTACCCTGCTTTAAGCAATTTGTCCTGAATTGGCACTCTCAGTTGGGTCCTGCCAGAACCAGAATCGTTACACCCCCACTGGCCATTATAAACAATGCATTACTTCACCATGTCAGGGTGAGCAGGGCCCTGTCTCTCCTCAATGGTCCCCTGCTCCTCAAGCAAAGAGCCCATGGACACCCACTCTGGCTACTAATCCATGGTTATTGGTGCAGGCTCTCAGTCAACAGATGTATCTGTCTCTGTCCCTCACCAGGAGATCCCAGCGCCTCTTCCTAATCCTTCAGCCTGTGCTTCCAACCTAGGGACTCTTACTTCTCTCCTGGGCCTGCAGGCAGCTGCCCCCATGCAGATCTCAGCAGATCCACCCCTTTCTAGGGGTTCCCTGTACACTAACTGCTGAGTGACATGGACAAACACAATCATCAACTAAGCCTGACCAACCCAGTGGAAGGGCAAGGAATTTTGTACGCCCCTGTGATGTTATTGATTAAAAGTCAGTCTTCAGGGAATGTATGTCTTTGTTGCTACCTCTGCTATAGAATTCCAACCAATCTTATACAAAGTATGTCATGTACCATTTCACTGGAAAAGTTACGATTTGCTGAATATGATTACCCTCCCTGTAGGCCTGAAGTATTGTTGTAGCTGAAGTTATGAATATTGACTATGCACCTGTATTTCAAATGTGTTTACTCCTGTGGTAACACCCACAAGGTAGTTTACATCCAGTCGAGCCAGCACATTGTGGATGGACCATTTAAGCAGATAGCCCATTCAGAAACACAATGGGCCATAGAAGCAGCTTATCCCAACCTGATAGACTTTCCTGTGGACGTTTTAGCTGGAATAAGGGTAATGGCTTCTGCTATGACTCATGGAAGCATGCAGGGGCATGTGACCAGCTTATGTGACTCTGAACTCCATCTTGTGCCTGTACTTTCCCACAAACTAAGGCTGAGAGCAGCGCCACATGAGGGAAAGTAGAAAAGGCCCTGGAAGCATCTCCATTTTGCCTCTTTCCTGCTCTGACCTCGTGACTACGGACTTATAATAAAAGGAGCGTGACAACCAATGGATTGAGGACCTTCCAAGCTTTTCGAAGTCATAAAAGCCAGCAGTTTATTCCATCGCTGCGTCAACCCTGATATGAGAACTTTACAATGAGTGTATGTGGGATGGGATGTACACACCCCACACTATGCAACAAGGGTTAAGGGATTATTTTGGTATCAGCCAGCCCTGCCTTGCCACACCCACAGCAAATGTTCCATCTGCTGGAGGAATTAAAAGGCAGGGAATTCGCTCATTTGGGTGGCAGAGCTGGAGGGGAGCAGACCTGTAGCTCAGAGCTCCAGCCGTGCAGCAAGAAGCCTAAAAGCTCTGACACTGCTGCCCAAAGGGGCCCTGACTGAGGGAAGGGAGGACCGACCCCAGAGAGGGAAGTATCCTGTGGACCCTGGTGGAAACCCCCTCTTACTTAGTGTGGTTTGGGTTTCCCCACCAGGGGAAAGCCTTGGACTAAGCTGACCTGAGGCAGTTGGATGAGAGGAAGAGGCCCAGGGAGGACAGCAGCCTGGTTGCCAGGCTACTGGTAGCCCAAAGGGCCCTGGGTCAGAGCCTGGTGGAGTGGGAGGGCCTGGGATCCCCTCCCCACAGCCCCCTTGGCACTCAGGGATTGCAGCTGTGACCACTAGGCCACAGTCCCAAGTGAGGACTGTTTCAGCATGTATTGGATTCCTTTCACCATTTTAAATCTCTCCTTATTCTTTTCTCTCATAAATAAACCTTTAGATGTTAGATACTAAAGGATTGGCAACGGTGTGATTATTGGGTAAGATCTGTGTTATATATTGACTTGGGCACGTGGCTGGTCCTTGGGGATGAGAAGAATCCTTTGTTTGATTAAACTACTTTTAAATAACTACTCATCATAAAGACAGGTTTCAGAGTAGCCACAAGTACTCCTTTTCTTTTTACTCATCATAAAATCGGTGTCTGGGTGGTGAAACAAAGACTAGAATACCCAAGGAGGCTGCATTTCTGACTTCTTATTAGCCAGTGTGGTGAGACCGAAGTATACTTATGTTACTGTTTTGGAATATCTTACGGAAGAATAACCACCAGTTCGTGGTGAGTCTGTCCCATTTCTCAGCAGTTTGTCCAGAAGCTGGTATTCTCAGTTGTGACCCACTGAGGCACTATATCAATCCCTCAATAAGGGAGAAACAAACAGAGAGGGGAAAGGGGAGCCCAGCTGTGATATTCTGGGTAAACATAAAGCCTATGGGGATAGGTCTCTTTGAAGGGAACACAATGGTCACTATCGGCATCCCCATTATGAGAAAGGAAGGACACCTCCGAAACAGTGGTCCAGATAATAACTCAAAGAGGAATTTTCCCAGAGAGTGCACAAGAGGTGGCTGATGTACCAAACCCCCACACTGAGGGGAACTAAGCACAGCAATAAAACAATGTTTTGCGAACCAGGCTTCTTGGGTCAGCAGGGCCACATGAAGAGACTACTCCAGGGCAGCCCTCTCTTCTCAAGACCTAAGCTGGTGTGAGCCTTCTTTTCCCTTGTCAGTGCTCAGCAACACTCCCCCAGGTAACTGGCAAGTCACAGCTGCCCAAACTGCTGAGCCCTCATCCTGTGAGTAAATGAAATAGCATCTCCAGGCATGGACAAGGCCTCACTGGGAAAACAAAACCTGATCCGATGCCCAGTGGGGACGTCAGGAGACATAGAACGGAATTGTCTTCCCTGGGTACAGGCCAGGATCACCCAGCCAACCCGCACCTCCAGAAGAGGAAAGAGTGGCAAGGTGATGAGGATACAGCTGGGATCCTAGTTTTCCCCCTGTTGAACGTGTAGGAAGATTCCGTCTACACTAACCAATCAGGCCTCCCTTCTCATCAGCAAGAAACCAGATCTGCAGTCCCAGCCCTGAGAACGGCCTAACCGAAGGGAAATAGACTGCCAGGAATGGGACACGTTTCCTTCAGTACCAGATAGGAACGGATCACAGAAGCCCTTGATGACCAATGTTGCCCTCATGAGGAGGAGAGGCGGTGGGAAATCACAGAATAACTACATCATCTCTCTCCCACTCCCATGCTTCCAACACTCCCACCCCCCAACTCTCTCTCATGACACCATTACACCCCTCGAAACACAAGCACTCCCCACCATGCCACCCATCCTCAGACCCCCTTTCCCCCAATCAAGAACAAAGGTGCTCCATTCCCCTCCCTTCCCACGCCCCTCCCCCTCACATCCCTCAAACACAGATTCCTCTCCCACTGATGCCCCATGTGCTCCCTCCCCCCTCATGCCCTCACACACACGATCCCCTACCCTTTACAAATACCCTCCCCTCCCCCTTCACCTCCCTTCATACACATGCTTCCCTCCCACTTCTACCTGTCTTTCTGTCCCTCCTCCCCTGCTGTAGCCCAACCCGCTCCCCCTGTTCAGCACTCACTAGTCATTGAACAATACTCTTCCTCTCTCCAGCCTCACAGAAATGGAAGGCAAGAACTTAACTGGGACAAGACATGCATATATGGACAATCCAGGTGCTAGCGATGTCTGTACTCGGACAGGAATAGCAGTGTCGGAAAAAATACCGATCATCTGGATAATGCCTCCTCCTCCTCCTCCTCCGCCCTCCCTCTCACACACGTCGCCCCCCCTTCCCTCCCTTCCATCTGTTCTGCAGGCCCTGGCTGTGCATTCCAGACCTTACCATGTTTTGGTTGTGCTAAGTGCAACCTGGACTGTGAATTTATTGGGTTTAGCTATGTCTACACTTAAACCAGCAGGGGCACCATTGTAATGCTTCAGTGTAGCCACTCACTACAGGGGTTCTCCTGTCACTGTGGTTAATCCACCACTCTGAGAGGCAGTTGGGGGTGTGTCGGTTTAACGACATCACGCAGGGGTGAGGATTTTTCATGCCCCTGATCTATGCAACAGGCTCAACTTTATTGTTTAGAATAGATCTGGCCTAAAACTTGACTTTGGGATCATTTCTCCATCCTGCTCATGTTGTTCAGTGGTCCTCAACCAGCGGTACGTGTACTCCTGGGGAACCAGAGGTCTTCCACAGGGCACATCAACTCCTCTGGATATTTGCCTAGTCTTACAACAGGCTACATAAGAAGCACAAGCAAAGTCAGTACAAATAATAATTTCATACAGACAATGACTTGTTTATACTGCTCTATATCCTATTCACTGAAATGTAAGTACAATATTTATATTCCAATCAATTTATTTTATAATTATTGGTAACAATGAGAAAGTCAACAATTTGTCAGTAATCATGTGCTCTGACACTTTTGTATGTTTGTCTGATTGTGTAAGCAAGTAGGTTTTAAGTGCGGTAAACCTGGAGGTACGCAAGACAAATCAGACTCCTGAAAGGGGTATAGTAGTCTGGCAAGATTGAGAGCCGCTGCTGTAGTCTACTCGGAATTATTGCTATGTCCCCTCAGGCTTAATTCCACAATAAGGGGTGTGTGTTTTTTTGCCCGTCTGTCTGGGAATTGTCCGGTTGAATTAAAAAATCTCATATATGGTCACTAAATCAGAAACCTAAAGAGAATATGACCCTGTGACATTCCTAATGATTGGAAAATTGGTTCTTGTCACCGATGCAGATGTGGCCCTTACTAATCATTGGATTGCTTTTTGTATTAATTGCATGTAGTGATGTGTACTCCATACCTGATTGTGTAAGTCTTGTATATACATTTAGCTGGGGATACAGGGGTGATGGCCGCCCTCTTCCCTGCAGAGGGAAATGGGCCGGGGTAAAATCTGATAGGGAGCCATCACAAATGCAAATTGTAGTGTGCCTAGGCCAGACAGCAGGAAGGAGAGTGATACCAGATAAAACCTGGCAAAGCTGATAAGGGGGGAGGGATTGGTCCCCTTTTCAGGGAATATGGGCATTGAGTGGACACTCAAAGGAAGTGATGGCATATTTAAAACCGGTTTCCAACACAGTGCCAGAGAACTTGTTTTTCCCAATTGGGGATCCCCTGTAACTCCTTCCTTCTTCTGTCAAAAGCCTCCCACTGTTCTCTTTCTCTGGGGCATTACTGTGGCTGGCCTCCCTTCTGCTTTCCAGTGAGGGGTCGCACTTTGCTCTGCAGGAAATTCCATTTGGCTTTTTCGTGTACCGAGAGCTCTCTCAGGTAAGGGGAGTGACTCTTCATCCCCCTCCCCTGGAAACATATTGCTACTTTTTGCTGATAAGGGTGAAGGGGTCTCTTCTCCCCTCTTACCTGCCTATCCCTCCTCTGGGTTTATCTCTGGGAGCTCTGGGACATATTCCCTCTTGCCATGGCTCATAATACTCATAGCTTTGGATAGTGATATGGCCTTTCCCACTAATACATCAGCTGGTCAATTCTTAAGAGCCCCCACATTTAAGGTACCCCCCAAAACCTTCCCCTGAAATTCAAGGCAGGCTAAAGAAATCATGTTTCTAAATTGCCCAACGCCAGGAGTGTTACCTTCTCCCCTGGGATTATATCACCCTCCTTAATCACATCCCTCCTGACTAGAGAAATCCATGCTCAAGTGTCTCTCCATCCCAGCACAGGTTACCATTTACCTTGGCCTGTTTAATCAACTCTGCGCCTGTTTAATCTAATTTAAACTCTGTGTGTGGGGGCGCTACCAAAAACTGAAGTCTCTGACTCGAGGGAGCTACATTCACCCGGATGGATCAGGGATTGTATTTGGACTCACTGTACTTAGGATATTGTTTCTTCATGTGTTCACAGGATGCATGTAAGAAACACTCTTTTGGGCTGTCCCTTGGGGCTCGGGCCTGATAATTAAGGTTACCAGGAGGTGACTGGTATTGGGGTGATGGGTGCTTAGTCCCCCTCCCTTTCCCAAGAACAAACTGGGCCCCCTCTTCAATGCTAGGCTTTTGCCCTCCCCTTTGGGACCTGCACACTATCAATGGTCTCGCTTGCATGTGTCAGTCAGCAGCATCTGCTGCCTTTTCCAGTTTCTGAAACTCTGTCCCCAGACCTACGAGGCCCCTTCCTTTGAGTGTCCTTCTCGGCACTTCTGAAAATCCTGCCAGGTGCAGAAATACCTTTGAACATCTGGCCTTTGGAATCAGAGAAGATCAGGGTTGGAAGGGACCTCAGGAGGTCATCGAGTCCAACCCCCTGCTCAAAGCAGGACCAACCCCAACTAAATCATCCCAGCCAGGGCTCTGTCAAGTTAGGCCTCAAAAACCTCCAAGGATGGAGATTCCACCCCCTCCCTAGGTAACCCCTTCCAGTGCTTCACCACCCTCCTAGGGAAATAGCTTTTCCTACTCTACTCCTAGGGAAATAGATTTTCCAACCTCGACCTCCCCCACTGCAACTTGAGACCATTGCTCCTTGTTCTGTTCTGCCCTTTAGTCTGTGTGTCCCTCAGTGCCCCCTCTGTACAATGGCTATAACAGCCCTGTTCTACCTCATTGAGGGGATGTGAAGAGAAATAGTTTAGACCCTGTGAGGCGCTAATATACCGTGGGGATGGGGCCACATACATATCACAGGTAGAGTGGGAACCTCACAGTACCACTGCTGCTGTTCCTCCCCTTGGTTTTGGATCCTTCTTTTCACCTGAGCCCTCAAATCTCCCTCTGGTCTGACTGTAACCTTGGCTCAAAGGGCTTGGCTGTATTTCTTCTGAGTCCCCCGTGTTGTCCCTTCAACAGTCCCCCGCCCTCCTCCCTCCCTCCCTCCCTCCCACAACCCGTGCAGAGGGATTCCTGTTTTACAGGCTCATCTAAGGACATCCAGGTCCTTCATTTTATTACCAGCCCCTTCTCATCTTAATCACCCTGCCTCTGTCTGTAAACCGAACACTGGCTCCCTGCCCCAGGGGCACAAGCTGGAAGCAGCACCTCTCCTCCCCACAATCCACACTCCACAGGAATGCTGGGCTGCAGTTAAGAGCTCCACCTGGGAGAACACCTCCTGCACAAAAGTCAGAAGCGGGGGAGACAGCAGGAGCTCTCCCCACCCCCCAATGGCACCCTTGGGGTTAGAGAGACAGGAGGTAGATAGTCACCCTGACTGAATTGGCCTTCTCAGCACTGGTTCTCCACTTGTAAGGTAACTCCCTTCTCTTCATGTGCCAGGATATTTATGCCTGTATCTGTAATTTTCACTCCATGCATCTGAAGAAGTGGGTCTGTTACCCACGAGAGCTTATGCCCAAATAAACCTGTTACTCTTTAAGATGCCACCGGACTTCTCGTTGTTTTTTTTAGGAGGTAGAGAGGGGAGCCAGCCTGGAACTGGAGGCAATGAGCAGGGCCCCAGCGTGTACCCAGCCTTCTCCTAATTCTGCCTGTGAATCCCCCTGATAATGACACACTCCCAGCCCAGGTCCAGTTACTTACCACGACAAATAATGATGTTCCCTAAAAGGCAAAAAAGGGACACAGGACACAATCACACGCACAGTAACAACCGAAACAACACAGCAGCCTCCAAATGCACCCCCCCATCAGTATTCATTGTAATCGTTCTCCCCAGTCTCCCCAAGAGCCTTCCCTCTATTCCCTCCTCCCCCTCCCCATGCCCCCTCCTCCACCCTAAGCCCTGTTCCCCCTTCCCGTGTCAGTTCCATGCCCTCTACTCCCTCCTGCCCCGTCCCAGGCCCCGCCTCCTTCTATTCCCTGCTCCCCCTCCCTGTGCCCCCCACCTGTATTCCCTCCTCCCCACTCTATGCTTCCTCCTCTCCTTCTGTTTCCTCTTCCCTTTCCCTGTGTCCCTTCTCTTTCCCGTATTCCATCTTCCACAGGCAGCTCTGGGGAATGGTTGGTAGGAGGGTTATAGGGGAAATTCTCTCTGCGGGGGTGACGAGTAAGTACAGAGAGACAGGAAGGTTGATACGGGAGCCAGCCTGGGGCTGGAGGCAATGAGCAGAGCCCCAGTGTGTACCCAGCCCTCTCCTAATTCTGCCTTCGCATCCCCCTGCTAATGACATAATCCCAGCCCAGATCTAGCTTCTTACCACTGCCACGGCAAGTACTGATATTACCTACAAGGCAAAAGAAGGGACACAGGACATAATCACACCCACAGTAACAACTGAAACAACACAGCAGCCTCCAAATGCACCCCCCGCATCTCTGTTCATTGTAATCGTTCTCCCCAGTCACCCCATGAGCCTTCCCTCTATTCCCTCCCCATGTCCCCTCCTCCACCCTAAGCCCTGTTCCCCCTTCCCGTGTCAGTTCCATGCCCTCTATTCCCTCGTGCCCCGTCCCAGGCCCCACCTCCTTCTATTCCCTGCTCCTTCTCCCTGTGCCCCCCAGCTGTATTCCCTCCTCCCCACTCTATGCTTCCTCCTCTCCTGTTTCCTCTTCCCTTTACCTGTCTCCCTTCTCTTTCCCGTATTCCCTCTTCCACAGGCAGCTCTGGGGAATGGTTGGTAGGAGGGTTATAGGGGAAATTCTCTCTGCGGGGGTGACGAGTAAGTACAGAGAGACAGGAAGGTCGATACGGGAGCCAGCCTGGGGCTGGAGGCAATGAGCAGAGCCCCAGTGTGTACCCAGCCCTCTCCTAATTCTGCCTTCGCATCCCCCTGCTAATGACACAATCCCAGCCCAGATCTAGCTTCTTACCGCTGCCACGGCAAGTACTGATATTACCTACAAGGCAAAAGAAGGGACATAGGACACAATCACACCCACAGTAACAACTGAAACAACACAGCAGCCTCCAAATGCACCCCCCGCATCTCTATTCATTGTAATCGTTCTCCCCAGTCTCCCCATGAGCCTCCCCTCTATTCTCTCCTCCCCCTCCCCATACCCCCTCCTCCACCCTAAGCCCTGTTCCCCCTTCCCCTGTCAGTTCCATGCCCTCTATTCCCTCCTGCCCCGTCCCAGGCCCCGCCTCCTTCTATTCCCTGCTCCTTCTCCCTGTGCCCCCCAGCTGTATTCCCTCCTCCCCACTCTATGCTTCCTCCTCTCCTTCTGTTTCCTTTTCCCTTTGCCTGTCTCCCCTCCCTTCCCTATAATCCCTCTTCCACAGGCAGCTCTGGGGAATGGTTGGTGGGATGGTTATAGAGGAGATCCCCTCTGCTGGGCTGACGAGTAAGGACACAGAGACAGGAAGGTAGATACGGGAGCCAGCCTGGGGCTGGAGGCAATGAGCAGGGCCCCAGCGTGTACCCGGCCCTCTCCTAATTCTGCCTTCGCATCCTCCTGCTAATGACACAATCCCAGCCCAGGCCCAGCTACTTACCGGTGACATGGCAAAAACTAATCTTGCCTACAATGCAAAAGAAGGGACCAGGACATAATCACACACACAGTAACAACTGAAACAACAAAGCAGCCTCCAAATGCACCCCCCCCATCTCTATTCATTGTAATCATTCTCCCCAGTCTCCCCATGAGCCTTCCCTCTATTCCCTCCTCCCCATCCCCATGCGCCCTCCTCCACCCTAAGACCTGTTCCCCCTTCCCGTGTCAGTTCCCCGCCCTCTATTCCCTCCTGCCCCATTCCAGGCCCCACCTTCTTCTGTTCCCTGCTCCCCCCCCAGGGCCCAAGCCTGTATTCCCTCCTCCCCACTCTGTGCTTCCTCCTCTCCTTCTGTTTCCTCTTCCCTTTCCCTGTGTCCCTTCTCTTCCCCGTATTCCCTCTTCCACAGGCAGCTCTGGGGAATGGTTGGTGGGAGCGTTATAGGGGAGATTCCCTCTGCTGGGGTGACGAGTAAGGACACAGAGACAGGAAGGTCGATATGGGAGCCAGCCTGGGGCAGGAGGCAATGAGCAGGGCCCCAGTGTGTACCCGGCCCTCTCCTAATTCTGCCTTTGCATCCCCCTGCTAATGACAGGTTTCAGAGGAACAGCCGTGTTAGTCTGTATTCGCAAAAAGAAAAGGAGTACTTGTGGCACCTTAGAGACTAACCAATTTATTTGAGCATGAGCTTTCGTGAGCTACAGCTCACTTCATCAGATGCATGCCTAATAACATCAGCCACACTATCAGAGGCTCGTTCACCTGCACATCCACCAATGTGATATATGCCATCATGTGCCAGCAATGCCCCTCTGCCATGTACATTGGTCAAACTGGACAGTCTCTACGTAAAAGAATAAATGGACACAAATCAGATGTCAAGAATTATAACATTCATAAACCAGTCGGAGAACACTTCAATCTCTCTGGTCACGCAATCACAGACATGAAGGTCGCTATCTTAAAACAAAAAAACTTCAAATCCAGACTCCAGCGAGAAACTGCTGAATTGGAATTCATTTGCAAATTGGATACTATTAATTTAGGCTTAAATAGAGACTGGGAGTGGCTAAGTCATTATGCAAGGTAGCCTGTTTCCTCTTGTTTTTTCCTACCCCCCCCCCCCAGATGTTCTGGTTTAACTTGGATTTAAACTTGGAGAGTGATCAGTTTAGATGAGCTATTACCAGCAGGAGAGTGAGTTTGTGTGTGTATGGGGGTGGGGGGGATGTGAGAAAACCTGGATCTATGCAGGAAATAACCCGACTTGATTATGTAAAGAGTTGTCACTTCGGATGGGCTAGCACCAGCAGGAGAGTGAATTTGTGTGGGGGGGTGGAGGGTGAGAAAACCTGGATTTGTGCTGGAAATGGCCCACCTGTTGATCACTTTAGATAAGCTATTACCAGCAGGACAGTGGGGTGGGAGGAGGTATTGTTTCATATTCTCTGTGTGTATATAAAGTCTGCTGCAGTTTCCACGGTATGCATCTGATGAAGTGAGCTGTAGCTCACGAAAGCTCATGCTCAAATAAATTGATTAGTCTCTAAGGTGCCACAAGTACTCCTTTTCTTTCTGCTAATGACACAATCCCAGCCCAGATCCAGGTACTTACCAGGACAAATAATGCTGTTCCCTACAAGGCAAAAAAGGGACACAGGAAACAATCACACGCACAGTAACAATTGAAACAACACAGCAGCCTCCAAATGCACCCCCCATCTCTATTCATTGTAATCATTCTCCCCAGTCTCCCCATGAGCCTTCCCTCTATTCCCTCCTCCCCCTCCCCATGCCCCCTCCTCCACCCTAATCCTTCCGCTGCCTTCCCGTGTCCCCTCCCCTCCCTCTATTCCGTCCTGCCCCGTCCCAGGCCCCGCCTCCTTCTATTTCCTGCTCCCCCTCCCTGTGCCCCCCACCTGTATTCCCTCCTCCGCACTCTATGCTTCCTCCTCTCCTTCTGTTTCCTCTTCCCTTTCCCTGTGTCCCTTCTCTTCCCCGTATTCCCTCTTCCACAGGCAGCTCTGGGGAATGGTTGGTGGGAGCGTTACAGGGGAGATTCCCTCTGCTGGGGTGACGAGTAAGGACACAGAGACAGGAAGGTCGATATGGGAGCCAGCCTGGGGCAGGAGGCAATGAGCAGGGCCCCAGTGTGTACCCGGCCCTCTCCTAATTCTGCCTTTGCATCCCCCTGCTAATGACACAATCCCAGCCCAGATCCAGCTTCTTACCTCTGCCACGGCAAGTACTGATATTACCTACAAGGCAAAAGAAGGGACACAGGACACAATCACACCCACAGTAACAACTGAAACAACACAGCAGCCTCCAAATGCACCCCCCGCATCTCTATTCATTGTAATCGTTCTCCCAGTCACCCCATGAGCCTTCCCTCTATTCCCTCCTCCCCCTCCCCATGTCCCCTCCTCCACCCTAAGCCCTGTTCCTCCTTCCCGTGTCAGTTCCCCGCCCTCTATTCCCTCCTGCCCCATCCCAGGCCCCACCTCCTTCTATTCCCTGCTCCTTCTCCCTGTGCCCCCCAGCTGTATTCCCTCCTCCCCACTCTGCTTCCTCCTCTCCTTCTGTTTCCTCTTCCCTTTCCCTGTCTCCCCTCCCTTCCCTGTAATCCCTCTTCCACAGGCAGCTCTGGGGAATGGTTGGTGGGATGGTTATAGAGGAGATCCCCTCTGCTGGGGTGACGAGTAAGGACACAGAGACAGGAAGGTAGATATGGGAGCCAGCCTGGGGCTGGAGGCAATGAGCAGAGCCCCAGTGTGTACCCGGCCCTCTCCTAATTCTGCCTTCGCATTCCCCTGCTAATGACACAATCCCAGCCCAGGCCCAGCTACTTACCGGTGACTTGGCAAAAACTAATCTTGCCTACAATGCAAAAGAAGGGACACAGGACACAATCACACGCACAGTAACAATTGAAACAACACAGCAGCCTCAGAATGCCCCCCCATCTCTATTCATTGTAATCATTCTCCCCAGTCTCCCCATGAGCCTTCCCTCTATTCCCTCCTCCCCATCCCCATGCCCCCTCCTCCACCCTAAGTCCTATTCCCCCTTCCCGTGTCAGTTCCCCGCCCTCTATTCCCTCCTGCCCCGTCCCAGGCCCCACCTCCTTCTATTCCCTGCTCCCCCTCCATGCCCCAAGCCTGTATTCCCTCCTCCCCACTCTATGCTTCCTCCTCTCCTTCTGTTTCCTCTTCCCTTTCCCTGTCTCCCCTCCCTTCCCTGTAATCCCTCTTCCACAGGCAGCTCTGGGGAATGGTTGGTGGGATGGTTATAGAGGAGATCCCCTCTGCTGGGCTGATGAGTAAGGACACAGAGACAGGAAGGTAGATACGGGAGCCAGCCTGGGGTGGAGGCAATGAGCTGGGCCCCAGCGTGTACCAGGCCCTCTCCTAATTCTACCTGTGAATCCCCCTGATAATGACACACTCCCAGCCCAGGTCCAGGTACTTACCAGGACAAATAATGCTGTTCCCTACAAGGCAAAAAAGGGACACAGGACACAATCACACGCACAGTAACAACTGAAACAACACAGCAGCCTCCAAATCCACCCCCCCATCTCTATTCATTGTAATCGTTCTCCCCAGTCTCCCCATGAGCCTTCCCCCTATTCCCTCCTCCCCCTCCCCATGCCCCCTCCTCCACCCTAATCCTTCCGCTGCCTTCCCGTGTCCCCTCCCCTCCCTCTATTCCCTCCTGCCCCATCCCAGACCCCGCCTCCTTCTATTTCCTGCTCCCCCTCCCTGTGCCCCCCACCTGTATTCCCTCCTCCCCACTCTGCTTCCTCCTCTCCTTCTGTTTCCTCTTCCCTTTCCCTGTGTCCCTTCTCTTTCCCGTATTCCATCTTCCACAGGCAGCTCTGGGGAATGGTTGGTAGGAGGGTTATAGGGGAGATTCCCTCTGCTGGGGTGACGAGTAAGTACAGAGAGACAGGAAGGTTGATACGGGAGCCAGCCTGGGGCTGGAGGCAATGAGCAGGGCCCTGATGTGCACCTGGCCCTCTCCTAATTCTGCCTTCGCATCCCCCTGCTAATGACACTATCCCAGCCCAGATCCAGCTTCTTACCGCTTCCATGACAAGTACTGATATTACCTACAATGCAAAAGAAGGGACACAGGACATAATCACACCCACAGTAACAACTGAAACAACACAGCAGCCTCCAAATGCACCCCCCATCTCTATTCATTGTAATCGTTCTCCCCAGTCTCCCCATGAGCCTCCCCTCTATTCCCTCCTCCCCCTTCCCATACCCCCTCCTCCACCCTAAGCCCTATTCCCCCTTCCCATGTCAATTCCCCGCCCTCTATTCCCTCCTGCCCTGTCCCAGGCCCCACGTCCTTCTATTCCCTCCTCCCTCTCCCTGTGCCCCCCACCTGTATTCCCTCCTCCCCACTCTATGCTTCCTCCTCTCCTTCTGTTTCCTCTTCACTTTCCCTGTCTCCCCTCCCTTCCCTGTAATCCCTCTTCCACAGGCAGCTCTGGGGAATGGTTGGTGGGATGGTTATAGAGGAGATCCCCTCTGCTGGGGTGATGAGTAAGGACACAGAGACAGGAACGTAGATACGGGAGCCAGCCTGGGGCTTGAGGCAATGAGCAGGGCCCCAGTGTGTACCCGCCCCTCTCCTAATTCTGCCTGTGAATCCCCCTGATAATGACACATTCCCAGCCCAGATTCAGCTACTTACCACGACAAATGATGCTGTTCCCTACAAGGCAAAAAAGGGATACAGGACTCAATCACACGCACAGTAACAACTGAAAGAACACAGCAGCCTCCAAATGCACCCCCCATCCCTATTCATTGTAATCGTTCTCCCCAGTCTCCCCATGAGCCTCCCCTCTATTCCCTCCTCCCCCTCCCCATGCCCCCTCCTCCACCCTAATCCTTCCACTGCCTTCCCGTCTCCCCTCCCCTCCCTCTATTCCCTCCTGCCCCATCCCAGGCCCCGCCTCCTTCTATTCCCTGCTCCCCCTCCCTGTGCCCCCCACCTGTATTCCCTCCTCCCCACTCTATGCTTCCTCCTCTCCTTCTGTTTCCTCTTCCCTTTCCTTGTGTCCCTTCTATTCCCCATATTCCCTCTTCCACAGGCAGCCCTGGGGAATGGTTGGTGGGAGGGTTAGAGGGGAGATTCCCTCTGCGGGGTTGACGAGTAAGTACAGAGAGACAGGAATGTCGATACGGGAGCCAGCAATGAGCAGGGCCCTGATGTGTACCTGGCCCTCTCCTAATTCTGCCTTCACATCCCCCTGCTAATGACACAGTCCCAGCCAAGATCCAGCTTCTTACCGCTTCCATGACAAGTACTGATATTACCTACAAGGCAAAAAAGGGACACAGGACACAATCACACCCAAAGTAACATCTGGAACAACACAGCAGCTTCCAAATGCACCCCCCCATCTATATTCATTGTAATCGTTCTCCCCAGTCTCCCCAGGAGCCTTCCCCTGATTCCCTCCTACCCCTCCCCATGTCCCCTCCTCCACCCTAAGCCCTGTTCCCCCTTCCCGTGTCCCTTCCCCTCGCTCTATTCTCCCAGGCCCCGCCTCCTTCTATTCCCTGCTCCCCCTCCCTGTGCCCCCCACCTGTATTCCCTCCTCCCCACTCTATGCTTCCTCCTTTCCTTCTGTTTCCTCTTCCCTTTCCCTGTCTCCCTTCTCTTTCCCGTATTCCCTCTTCCACAGGCAGCTCTGGGGAATGGTTGGTAGGAGGGTTATAGGGGAGATTCTCTCTGCTGGGGTGACGAGTAAGTACAGACAGACAGGAAGGTCGATACAGGAGCCAGCCTGAGGCTAGAGGCAATGAGCAGAGCTCCAGTGTGTACCCGGCCCTCTCCTAATTCTGCCTTCGCATCCCCCTGCTAATGACACAATCCCAGCCCAGATCCAGCTTCTTACCGCTGCCACGGCAAGTACTGATATTACCTACAAGGCAAAAGAAGGGACACAGGACACAATCACACCCACAGTAACAACTGAAACAACACAGCAGCCTCCAAATGCCCCCGCCCCGCATCTCTGTTCATTGTAATCGTTCTCCCCAGTCACTCCATGAGCCTTCCCTCTATTCCCTCCTCCCCCTCCCCATGCCCCCTCCTCCAACCTAAGCCTTGTTCCCCCTTCCCGTGTCAGTTCCATGCCCTCTATTCCCTCCTACCCTGCCCCAGGCCCCACCTCCTTCTATTTCCTGCTCCCTCTCCCTGTGCCCTCCAGCTGTATTCCCTCCTCCCCACTCTATGCTTCTATGCCCTCTCTATGCCCTCTCCTAATTCTGCCTTCCCACCCCCCTGCTAATGACACAATCCCAACCCGGATCCAGCTACTTACCGCTGCCACCTGAAGTACTGATATTACCTACAAGGCAAAAGATGGGACACAGGACACAATCACACCCACAGTAACAACTGAAACAACACAACAGCCTCCAAATGCACCCCCCGCATCTCTATTCATTGTAATCGTTCTCCCCAGTCTCCCCATGAGCCTTCCCTCTATTCCCTCATCCCCCTCCCCATGCCCCCTCCTGCACCCTAATCCTTCCTCCCCCTTCCCGTGTCCCCTCCCCTCCCTCTATTCCCACCTGCCCCGTCCCAGGCCCCACCTGTATTCCCTCCTCCCCACTTTATGCTTCCTCCTCTCCTTCTGTTTCCTCTTCCCTTTCCCTGTGTCTCTTCTCTTCCCTGTAATCCCGGCCAATGGGAGCCATGGAGCTCGTGCGTGTGGCGGGCGCAGCCCGTGGAGAGTCTGGAGACTCCCCTGGCCGCTCTCACCCGAGAAGCAAGAGACCTCCCAGCAGGGCTGGCGAGTGCGGCCAGGGAAGGGGGCAGGGTGTGATGGGGAGTGTCTGGGAGGTGTGTGGAGGGTGCTGGGCAGTGGGGGATGTTTGTGTGTTTTGGGGGCCTGTTGGGGGGTGCTGGGAAGTGGGGGAGATCTGTGTGTGCCAGGGCACTCGGGGTCTGTGTGGGGCATTGTGTAGTAGTGGTGGTGGGGCTGTGGGGAAGGGCACTGGGAGGGAGGAAGGGAAATCTCTGTGTATTGAGAAACTAGCGAGTGGGGGGTTCTGTGTGGGGTGCTGGGCAGCTGTGGTCGGGCTGTGGGCAATGGAGTAGAGCGGAAGAATTACTTCTTGTGTCTTGCCGACAACACTCCTGCTAATCTATCCCAGAATTATGTTTACTTTTTTTTGCAACTGTGTTACACTGTTTTAATGATAATAATAAGGAAATAAAAAGATTTCAGAGTCCATTCAAAACTATCTCTTGGTCTGGATTTGGCCCACAGTCCACCTATTGACTACCCCAGCCCTACACGCTCTCGACTCATCCAAGCCATGCCTCCTGACTCCCCTGTTAGTTTTTGCAGTGTACTGTCCCACACTGCCTCCCTGCTGCTGTAGTCTTCCTCTCTCACAGAGAAAGGCTCCAGCAGTGGGGAAAGCCTCTGGCACAGGGCGGGGGGAGCAGGGAAAAGCTCTGGCAGCTCTTCGCTGCCGCAGTCTTTCAACAACACAGAACTCGGGTTATGAGCCCATGCTGAGGCCTGTGCCAGCATTGTCCATACTGATAGTGCTACCCGCGCTGGCTAGATCATAGAATCATAGAATATCAGGGTTGGAAGGGACCCCAGAAGGTCATCTAGTCCAACCCCCTGCTCGAAGCAGGACCAATTCCCAGTTAAATCATCCCAGCCAGGGCTTTGTCAAGCCTGACCTGAAAAACCTCTAAGGAAGGAGATTCTACCACCTCCCTAGGTAACGCATTCCAGTGTTTCACCACCCTCTTAGTGAAAAAGTTTTTCCTAATATCCAATCTAAACCTCCCCCACTGCAACTTGAGACCATTACTCCTCGTTCTGTCATCTGCTACCATTGAGAACAGTCTAGAGCCATCCTCTTTGGAACCCCCTTTCAGGTAGTTGAAAGCAGCTATCAAATCCCCCCTCATTCTTCTCTTCTGCAGGCTAAACAATCCCAGCTCCCTCAGCCTCTCCTCATAACTCATGTGTTCCAGTCCCCTAATCACAGGTTTCAGAGGAACAGCCGTGTTAGTCTGTATTCGCAAAAAGAAAACGAGTACTTGTGGCACCTTAGAGACTAACCAATTTATTTGAGCATGAGCTTTCGTGAGCTACAGCTCACTTCATCAGATGTTTACCGTGGAAACTGCAGCAGACTTTATATACACACAGAGAATATGAAACAATACCTCCTCCCACCCCACTGTCCTGCTGGTAATAGCTTATCTAAAGTGATCAGCAGGTGGGCCATTTCCAGCACAAATCCAGGTTTTCTCACCCTCCACCCCCCCACACAAATTCACTCTCCTGCTGGTGCTAGCCCATCCAAAGTGACAACTCTTTACATAGTCAAGTCGGGCTATTTCCTGCATAGATCCAGGTTTTCTCACATCCCCCCCACCCCCATACACACACAAACTCACTCTCCTGCTGGTAATAGCTCATCTAAACTGACCACTCTCCAAGTTTAAATCCAAGTTAAACCAGAACATCTGGGGGGGAGGGGGTAGGAAAAAACAAGAGGAAACAGGCTACCTTGCATAATGACTTAGCCACTCCCAGTCTCTATTTAAGCCTAAATTAATAGTATCCAATTTGCAAATGAATTCCAATTCAGCAGTTTCTCGCTGGAGTCTGGATTTGAAGTTTTTTTGTTTTAAGATAGCGACCTTCATGTCTGTGATTGCGTGACCAGAGAGATTGAAGTGTTCTCCGACTGGTTTATGAATGTTATAATTCTTGACATCTGATTTGTGTCCATTTATTCTTTTACGTAGAGGCTGTCCAGTTTGACCAATGTACATGGCAGAGGGGCATTGCTGGCACATGATGGCATATATCACATTGGTGGATGTGCAGGTGAACGAGCCTCTGATAGTGTGGCTGATGTTATTAGGCCCTGTGATGGTGTCCCCTGAATAGATATGTGGGCACAATTGGCAACGGGCTTTGTTGCAAGGATAAGTTCCTGGGTTAGTGGTTCTGTTGTGTGGTATGTGGTTGTTGGTGAGTATTTGCTTCAGGTTGCGGGGCTGTCTGTAGGCAAGGACTGGCCTGTCTCCCAAGACTTGTGAGAGTGTTGGGTCATCCTTTAGGATAGGTTGTAGATCCTTAATAATGCGTTGGAGGGGTTTTAGTTGGGGGCTGAAGGTGACCGCTAGTGGCGTTCTGTTATTTTCTTTGTTAGGCCTGTCCTGTAGTAGGTAACTTCTGGGAACTCTTCTGGCTCTATCAATCTGTTTCTTTACTTCTGCAGGTGGGTATTGTAGTTGTAAGAAAGCTTGACAGAGATCTTGTAGGTGTTTGTCTCTGTCTGAGGGGTTGGAGCAAATGCGGTTGTATCGCAGAGCTTGGCTGTAGACGATGGATCGTGTGGTGTGGTCAGGGTGAAAGCTGGAGGCATGCAGGTAGGAATAGCGGTCAGTAGGTTTCCGGTATAGGGTGGTGTTTATGTGGCCATTGTTTATTAGCACTGTAGTGTCCAGGAAGTGGATCTCTTGTGTGGACTGGACCAGGCTGAGGTTGGTGGTGGGATGGAAATTGTTGAAATCATGGTGGAATTCCTCAAGGGCTTCTTTTCCATGGGTCCAGATGATGAAGATATCATCAATATAGCGCAAGTAGAGTAGGGGCTTTAGGGGACGAGAGCTGAGGAAGCGTTGTTCTAAATCAGCCATAAAAATGTTGGCATACTGTGGGGCCATGCGGGTACCCATAGCAGTGCCGCTGATCTGAAGGTATACATTGTCCCCAAATGTGAAATAGTTATGGGTAAGGACAAAGTCACAAAGTTCAGCCACCAGGTTAGCCGTGACATTATCGGGGATAGTGTTCTTGACGGCTTGTAGTCCATCTTTGTGTGGAATGTTGGTGTAGAGGGCTTCTACATCCATAGTAGCCAGGATGGTGTTATCAGGAAGAGCACCGATGGATTGAAGTTTCCTCAGGAAGTCAGTGGTGTCTCGAAGGTAGCTGGGAGTGCTGGTAGCGTAGGGCCTGAGGAGGGAGTCTACATAGCCAGACAATCCTGCTGTCAGGGTGCCAATGCCTGAGATGATGGGGCGCCCAGGATTTCCAGGTTTATGGATCTTGGGTAGTAGATAGAATATCCCAGGTCGGGGTTCCAGGGGTGTGTCTGTGCGGATTTGATCTTGTGCTTTTTCAGGAAGTTTCTTGAGCAAATGCTGTAGTTGCTTTTGGTAACTCTCAGTGGGATCATAGGGTAATGGCTTGTAGAAACTCGTGTTGGAGAGCTGCCGAGCAGCCTCTTGTTCATATTCCGACCTATTCATGATGACAACAGCACCTCCTTTGTCAGCCTTTTTGATTATGATGTCAGAGTTGTTTCTGAGGCTGTGGATGGCATTGCGTTCCGCATGGCTGAGGTTATGGGGCAAGTGATGCTGCTTTTCCACAATTTCAGCCCGTGCACGTCGGCGGAAGCACTCTATGTAGAAGTCCAGTCTGCTGTTTCGACCTTCAGGAGGAGTCCATCTAGAATCCCTCTTTCTGTAGTGTTGGCAGGGAGACCTCTGTGGATTAGTATGTTGTTCAGAGGTATTTTGGAAATATTCCTTGAGACGGAGACGTCGAAAATAGGATTCTAGGTCACCACAGAACTGTATCATGTTCGTGGGGGCGCTGGACTCTCTCCAATTTATCCACATCCTTCTTGTAGTGTGGGGCCCAAAACTGGACACAGTACTCCAGATGAGGCCTCACCAATGTCGAATAGAGGGGAACGATCACGTCCCTCGATCTGCTCGCTATGCCCCTACTTGCCATTGGCCTTCTTGGCAACAAGGGCACACTGCTGACTCATATCCAGCTTCTCGTCCACTGTCACCCCTAGGTCCTTTTCCGCAGAACTGCTGCCTAGCCATTCGGTCCCTAGTCTGTAGCTGTGCATTGGGTTCTTCCGTCCTAAGTGCAGGACCCTGCACTTATCCTTATTGAACCTCATCAGATTTCTTTTGGCCCAATCCTCCAATTTGTCTAGGTCCTTCTGTATCCTATCCCTCCCCTCCAGCGTATCTACCACTCCTCCCAGTTTAGTATCATCCGCAAATTTGCTGAGAGTGCAATCCACACCATCCTCCAGATCATTTATGAAGATATTGAACAAAACCGGCCCCAGGACCGACCCTTGGGGCACTCCACTTGATACCGGCTGCCAACTAGACATGGAGCCATTGATCACTACCCATTGAGCCCGACAATCTAGCCAGCTTTCTACCCACCTTATAGTGCATTCATCCAGCCCATACTTCCTTAACTTGCTGACAAGAATACTGTGGGTGATGGATTAGAGCTAGCATGGGTATGCTAATCCATGCTACAAATGCACTTTAACTTGCAGCCTCCTGATACGTTCTTTCTTTTTCTCCAGCTTGGGGCATTGCCCTGCTTCCCTGCAGAGAGGTGTGGGGAAGTCATTCTCTTTGCGAGTTAGCTTCAGTCATTGAGGCTTCCATTCGAATGTGGTGATTCTAGCCCAGACACTCCTAGTGGTGCTATGTCTGGAATACCTAGCCCTGATCTCCCATGTCCCAGGGAGAAAATCAATTCTTTTCCCCAACAGGCAGTGATAACGAGAGGGTTGGCACAGACTCATACAGATAGTTCATAAAAATAGTACAGAAAATTGCCACTTCCATCACCCTCAGCCATCACACACTCCCCTCCCCATCACCTCCTCCACACACACTCACACACGTGCTCCCCTACTCCTCACCCCCTCACCACACAGTCAGCTCCCCCTCACTGCTACATCTCTCTCCACACAAACTCTTCATCCCCCCATCCTCCCTCTCACACCTCCTCTTCCCCTTCCCCTCTCTAAAACAACCAATTCTACCTCCCCAGATCAGAGTGGAAGAATTTAAATCTAAGCTATTTAAATCACCAATTTTCATCCCATATTAAATAACTAATTTTAACCTTGCTTTGCCTTTCTACTTTCTTTTTTTCCCCCTCAAGAAAGTTTGGTTCTCATTGGTTGGTAACAATTAAAACACATTGACTTGCATGTAAATATAGCCTCCACCCTAAGTTTGGTCCTTCTTTTTCATAAACTAGAAAGATACACTATATCGACCTTTAACCTATAATATAGCTTAATTTACTTTTATCCAGATTCTTAATTTTTACATTTTGTATATGTTAGAAAATGGTGATTTTTTATGGACTATATTAGTATTTTTTTACTTGTGATTTGTGTCAAGCTCTACTTGGATTGAAATTAAAATTCAAGTAAAAATGCACAAAAGCAGCATTTTAATTTTTTATTAGTTCAGTCAAACTACCTTAAATGTACTGGATACATAAGAAAAAATATCTAAGTATATCAAAGCCTGGGCTTTTGAATGTAAAATTACCTGATTTATTAAACAAAGGCAGTATTATCTCTAATTAGGAATTGAATTGATGTTTCTGGTCACCGCAGCCTTCAACATTTTAGAACCAGTAGATCTCATCCTCTCAAACCATTTTTATTCAAAGATTGGAAGAAGAAGAAGAGAAAGACAAGCTTTTCCAACTTCCTATCGGTCTTTCAACTTTAAATAAACTACTCATTGAAGTGAACTAACATGGCTCATGTAGTCGCGGTGGAGAGCTCTCCCCCAGCGCTCTAAAAACACCACCTCCACGTGGGGCGCGGCTCCCTGCGCTGCTGTACTGTTTACACTGTAGCTTTACAGCGCTGAACCTTGCTGCGCTCAGGGGGTGTTTTTTCACGTGTGTTTGAGACCCCTGAACTAGGGTAATATTGGATTCTCTGTACCTTGAAGTCTTTTAAACAGTGCTGCAAAGTGTCATAATGAAGAAAATCCATCCTTAGCGCAGTGGTTCCCAACCTTTTCTGTGCCGCGGCTCACCTCGAGCTCCCAGGGCTCTTCCCCCTTCCCCTGGCCAGCAGCCGGGAGGGAAGAGGAGATGCAGAAGAGGTGATCCATTGTTCACACAGGAAAGGAGGGGGGCAGAAAGGGAGATTGAGCTCTGATTGGTTGCTCCACCCCCGGAGGAGGTAGGGCAGTGAGGCAGATGACCAATCAAAATGTGGCTTTCTTCATCTTGCTCTCACATGTACCTTTTCTAAAAATTCTGCGGCACACCTGTTCGGGCCTGATGGCACACTAGTTGGGAAACACTGCCGGAGTGTATGAAAAGCTAAGGAGCAGTACAGAGGAGTTGAGGAACTGATTAGGGGACTGGAACACTTGACTTATGAGGAGAGGCTGAGGGATCTGGGATTGTTTAGTCTGCAAAAGAGAAGAATGAGGGGGGATTTGATAGCTGCTTTCAACTACCTGAAAGGGGGTTCCAGAGAGGATGGCTCTAGACTGTTCTCAATGGTAGCAGATGACAGAACGAGGAGTAATGGTCTCAAGTTGCAGTGGGGGAGGTTTAGATTGGATATTAGGAAAAACTTTTTCACTAAGAGGGTGGTGAAACACTGGAATGCGTTACTTAGGGAGGTGGTGGAATCTCCTTCCTTAGAAGTTTTTAAGGTCAGGCTTGACAAAAGCCTGGCTGGGATGATTTAGTTGGGGATTGGTCCTGCTTTGAGCAGGGGGTTGGACTAGATGACCTCCTGAGGTCCCTTCCAGCCCTGATATTCTATGATTCTATGATTCTAACTGCCAAAAAGGGTCTGTAAATCCATGACAAAAATCTCTCCCGCTGCAGCTTCCCCTCAGCCCTGCTGGTCATTCCCTCTTCCTGCCGTGTGCCCACACTCCCCCTGCGGGGTGCTGTTGTGATAACAGGGCCTACACATCTACCCTAAGATGAGTTTAACTCTAAGCTAAAGAACCAGACAGAGAAACTCTATTAGTCCAAACTAGGGCTGTCAAACAATTAAAATAATTAATTGTGATTAATCATGATATTAAAAATAGTCGCAATTAATCACAGTTTTAATGGCATTGTTAAAGAATAATAGAATGCCGTTTATTTAAATATTTTTGGATGTTGGAGGGAAGTGTGTGTGTATGAGAGAGGGACGGTGTGTGTTGGTGGAGTGTGTGTTGAGGGAACGTGTGGTGGGGAGTGTGTGTGAGAGAGGGACTGTGTGTGTGTTGGGGGACTGCGTGAGACAGTGTGTGTGTGTTGGGGGAGTGAGTGTGTCAGCATACGGTCTCTGTGAGCAGAGCACTCACCAGCCTGAACGCTTGTTCAGACAGCAGCACCCATCCCTGACCCAGAGGCAGCTGCCGAGACAGGCTCCCCCTGTTCCCCGACCACAGCTCAGAGGCGACCAGGTACACGGGAGGGGGACACCCTGACATCAGCACCCTCCCCCGCGCTCTGTGCAGCAGACAGGAGGCAGACTCCCAGTCCGGAGCAGCTGGGGCAGCTCCATGGGGGACAGAGGGGAGGCAGCGGGAGCAGCAGTGGAGCAGAGCAATGGGAGGAAGAGAACAGTGAAACCCGCCCCCCCCCGCCAAAAAATAAGAAAAAGAAGAGCAGGGGGAGGAACAGATGGAGGCTCCTGCACAGCGGTGCCGGAACGGGGGGGCAGGCAGCCATGGCCCCATCACTTTCAAAAGTCAGAGGGCTGTGCCCTGGCAATATTTCCTGGACATAAGGGTAAGTGATGGGGAGGAATGCATGGAGAGGAGCGAGTTGGGGGTGGGGTCTTGGGGGGAAGAGGGGATGTGGGGGCGGGGCCCCAGGGGAACCCACACCTCCAGATGAGGAAGCAGAGGCGGGCGGAGGAGGATGCAGCCGGGATCCTAGTTTTCCCACTGCCAGATCCCCCTGTCTAATGTGAAGAAAGGTGCCATCTACACTAACCTGGGGGAGTTCACCCAAACAGGCCTCCCTTCCCACCAGCAAGAAACTAGATCTGGATTTCCATACCAGACATCAGCCGAGAAGAAGGGAAATAGATTGCCAGGAATGGGACACGCTTACTTCAGTACCAGATAGAAACAGATCTGAGAAGCCCTTTGACAACAACCAGTGTTTTGTGTGTGTGTGTGTGTGTGTGTGTGTGTGTCGGGGGATGGGGCAGGGGAATCGCAGAATATCTACAACATCTCTCTCTTGCACACAGAAAGGCTTCCAACAAAACACCCCTCCCAACCTCTCCCTCATGCATGGTCCCATCCCCCATCACACCCCTCTAAAACACAAGCACTCCCCATCCCGCAGGCCATCCTTGTGTCCTTGTCCCCCCATCAAGAACAAATGTGCTTCATTCCCCCAATCCCCTCCCCTACACATCCCTTAAACACACACACGCCCCTCCCATTCACACCCCATGTGCTCCCTGCCCTCTGCCTGCCTTCACACAAAGGATCCCCTCCCCCTCACAAACATCTTCCCCTCCCCCTTCATCTCAGTCAACACGCATGCTCCCCTCTCACTTCTACCGTCCTTTTACCCCCCTGCCCGCCCCACTGCTGGCATTGCCTCCCCCTGCTGTGTTCTGCCTCCCCCTGTTGTAGCCCCATTCGCTCCCCCTGCTCAGCACTCACCCCCAGGCCAGCCTAAAAGAAATGTGGAGGAAGAACTTAACTGGGCTAAGACATGAATACATGGAAAATCCAGGCGTTAGCCGTGTCTGTACTAAGACAGGAATAGCAGTGTTGGAAAAAATACGGATCATCTGGATAATGCCTCCTCCTCCTCTCCCCTCCCTCACACACATGTCGTCCCCCCTCTTCCCTCCCCCTCAGGCCTTGCTGCTTCCATCTATTCTGCAGGCCCTGGCTGGGCATTTCCAGACCCTACCGTCTTTTGCTTGTGCTCAGGGCGACCCGGACTGTGGATGGGCTGGGGTTAGCCATGGTTACACTCAAACCACTCGAGGGGCACAGCTGCCGTGGTGCAGCTACAGGACTGTAGCACCTCAGTGCAGCCACCCACGACAGGCGTTCTCCCCCTGGAGTTAACCCACCTACCCGAGAGGCGGTATGTAGGGCGACAGAAGAATTCTCCCATCAGCCTAGCGCCGTCCACACCAGGGGTTAGGCTGGTTTGACTACGTCATGCAGGGGTGTGGATGTTTCATGCCCCTCAGCCAGGGGGTGGAGAGGAGCAAGCAGTGGGGGGAGGGGGGGCTCAGGGGAAGTGGCAGAGGGAGGGCAGGACCTCAGGAAGAAGGGAAGGAGCAGGGGGCAGGACATTGTTTGGGTGCTGGTGCCCCCCCGTTTAGGCAACTTCTCATGCTCCTGCCCTGAGCTACGTAACAAGCTCGACTTAACTTTTTAGAAGAGAACTGGCCGACCACTCCGATTTGGTTTCATTTCTACATCCTGGTACTATAGTTTACTCTAAATTACTGCTATGTCCCCTCAGCCTTAACTCCACAGTAAGGTTTTTGTCTGGGAATGGCCCTGCTTTAATTAAAAATCTCATACAGGGTCACTAAACCAAAAACCTAAAATGAACGTGACCGTGTGATGTTCCTAATGATTTGAAAATTGGTACTTCTGACCCATTCAGATGTGGCCCTTACTAATCACTGGATGCTTTTGTACTAATTGCATGTAGTGATAGCGCTTGGTTCAAGAAAAAAGCCGTGAACAACAGGCCCCTCTCTATATCGCATTCGTTAAACTACTAAAGGCCTTCAGCACGGTTGGCAGGAATGGCATCTATAAGATCCTGTTGAAAATTGGCTGTCCACAAAAGGGGCTCTTCTATTCAAAGAGTTCCACTTGGGAATGAAGGCAACTATCCAGTATGAAAATCAAACATCATCCGAGTTTACTATTCATACTGGCATCAAGCAGGCTGCATCTTAGCACCCACTGGCTTTGGCATCTTCTTCTCGAGTCTTCTTAAGTACGACTTGGAAATGATCCATCTGCTGTACTAACTGACTCAAGGATGGACGGCAGCTTGTTTAACATCAGATGATGACAGAGCAGAAGGCATGTCACCCAGCTTACTGTTCAGGATCTGCTTTTTGCAGATGACGCTGCATTAGTCTCTAATTCACCTGATGAATTGCAGATCATGATGAACAAGTTTTCTGATGCATGCAAGAAGTTTGGCCTGGTAATCGGTATCAAGAAAATAGGTGTCATATCACAAGGTACCAACATCCCATCAAAAAGCTCTGTCAGTAATGAAGCTCTGGATAACGTGGATCCCTTCTGCTATCATGGCTCAATTCTTACCAACTCACATAACCTTGATAGGAGACTTGATGCTGTCATTGGCAAAGCTTCGGTCACCTTCGTGACACCTGTCACGTGTTTGGAACAATAAGCTGCTAAACCCAGAGGCACCGACTTTCTAATGTGCCGGGGGGGTGCTCGACCCCGCTCCGCCCCAGGCTCCACCCCACTCCACCCCCTCCCCCAAGGCCCCACCCAGATCCTGCCATTTCCTCTCCCCGCTCCGTCCCTGCCCTGCCTCTTTCTGCCCCCACCCCACCTCTTCCCACCCTCTCCCACAAGCGCACACCGCTTTCACTCATCCCCCTTCCCCCGCCAGCGCCTCCTCCCTGCTGCCGAACAGCTGATCACCAGCACGCAGGAGGTGCTGGGGGGCGGGGGAGGTGCTGATCAGCAGGGCTGCCAGCAGGTAGGAGGTGCTGGGGCGAGGGGGAAGAGCTGATTAGGGTGGGGGGCTGACAGTGGATGGTGAGCACCCACCATTTTATTTCTGTGGGTGCTCCAGCCCTGGAGCACCTACACGGTCGGCACCTGTGGCTAACCCTGAACACACAGGGGTCTGTTTATCAGCCTTGTGTCCTTCGTACCCTCCTTTACGGCTCTGAAAGCTGGGTCACATCCTCCAAGCAGGAGAGGAGATTGAACAGTTCCCACCTCCACTGTCTTAGAAAAATCTTTGGAGTCATTTGAGACCAAGGGATCACCAGTAACGAGATCCTTGAGAGAACCAGCCTATAGTCTATGCAGACGATGCTGGACGCTCGCAGGCTTCACTGTCTGGGACACATGACGCGCGTACCCCAAGATCGTCTGCCGAAGGCCGTGCCCTGTGGCCAACGTAAGAACTGCCCGTGACGCAAAGAAAGGCCAATGATCCAATCCAGTGACAAGGGTCAAACAAGCCCTCAAGAAATAAAACAAAACCACCTCATCCTCCTCCTTCAAATCCCTCCTCAAAACTCTCCTTTGCTGCAATGCCTAAAAACCCCTGTTTGTACAGTGCCTAGCACAATGGAGTGCTGGTCCATGACTGGGGCGCCAAGGTACTACCATAATACACCTAATATGATTCTTCCAAGAGGGACCTAGGGTTGTGAGGCAGCTCCTTACCACCTGCCCTTAGTGTGAGGAAGCTTTTTCTATGCCTGTAGTGGGTCAGCTCCCAAGCTTGGCCAAGGGTAACACAAGCCCTCCCCTCATGGCCTCACAGGCCCCGCTGTCACTCTACAGGTTAGCGATAGGCACATTCCAACCCTTGATCCCTTGAGTGTCTCCCTGACATGTCCACTCTCTGATCACTGGACACTATCATTATGCACAGATCTGCTGCTTCCAAAGAAATAGTGAACCCCAGCTACCAATTACACCTCAGATCAGCACTCTTCTCAGCTCACAGCACTTAGAGATGTTCAGAGTGAGATCCAGTATCCATTCATTTACCAAAGCCCAGAGATTCAAGTAGTAGCAAGTAGAAGTATTGGCGACAAATGGTTACATATCAAATAAAATCATCACAGGCATTCTAGAATCGAGACTTAATTAACAAGCTGCTCTCATGTCTAATAAAGAATTGCTCGCCCCAAATCATTCCAACGCTTTTCAGCCAGGCAATCTGTGACCTTATTTCATGAGACAAACCTGCTGTCACTTTTTTCCCTGGTGAAGGACCCAGCTGGTCCCTGGGCACCCCTAGGTTTATCCGAACAATCCTATGGTTTTATGCATAAACAGGACACCCCCCTCCTGACTGGTTCTTCCTGTAGATTTCCTGTCTTGTAGATTTTAAAATTTCTTCATCAGCAACTGGCTCAGAATGCTAACAGGCACACAGGGTGAGGTATGCAATGCAACATACACAAATAAGCAGACAGGGGGATAGGTGTCTGTTACCTCTTACCTGGGAGGTACAGTACTGAGGATTGTTACCTCTGGCTACCTGCCTGAACCCCAGATCCTTAAGAACATAATTTTCAGTATAGATACGTAACTCCCTAAATATTCTCTGTACGTACATTTTGCAGTGATCATGTTGGCTAATGGACTACTGGCTCTCAGGAGAGACCTCACATGCCACCCTTTGGTATTCTGCAGAGACCTGATCCAGAGGATCCCTGTAAAACCTTTTGCACCCCTTGTGCCCTCTGCCCTTTGGCACCAAAAGGTCCCTGGGTCACAGCTAACCCCCTACATTGATCCAGATGAGTCAGCTCTGACCCTCTTGCCTTTAGAGTGTATCTGCCACTACCTTTTCCTTGCCCTTAATATAGACTATTTCTGGATCATATTCTTGAAGCTCTCTACTGCAATGTAGCAGTCTGGAGTTGGTACCTTTTGTTCTGGAGAGTGGTCTGTTAGACCCCTGAATTTTTGGCTGAACAGGGAAGGCCTTAGCTGCCGGACTGCCCACACAATCACATAACAGTCTTTTTCTATGACAGAGAAATTTTATTCACTGGGTGTCAGTTTTTTCTTTAAAAAAGCAAGAGGATGTTTCTTATTGATTTCACCGGCTTGCGTTAGCAAGGCCCCTAGACCTGTGTTACCGGCATCAGGGAACAGTGCATGCATCGGATGAAGTGGGTTTTAGCCCAGGAAAGTTTATGCCCAAATAAATTTGTTAGTCTCTAAGGTGCCACAAGTACTCCTCGTTCTTCATACTTAGGGCGCAGTTTCTTCATGTGTTCAAGGGATGTGAGTAAGAAACACCATTTTGGGCCACTCCTTGGGGCTGGGGTCTGATAATTAGTGTCACTGGGAGGTTCTGACCCACAGCCTGTCTCCAGACCCCAGTATCAGCGCTGCTTTCAGCCCAATCCCAACCCTACATGCAACTTTGACCACCGCGCCACACATTACCATTTATCTTGAGCTCTTGATCTACCTCCAGGAGGTCAGAGCTGATAACATTAACTAGCACCCCCTCTGGTACCACTGAAGTCTCTGACTTGAGGGTAGGAACGTTACCCTGGACAGATCAGGGATTGGATTTGGATTCGCCATCCTTAGGGCATTGTTTCTTCATGTGTTCAAGGGATGTGTATAAGAAACACTATTTTGGGCCATCCCTTTGGCCTGCGGTCTGATAATTAGTGTTACCAGGAGGTGACTGGTACTGGGCTGCTGGGTGCTTAGTCCCCTCCTCCTCTTTCCAAGGAACAAACTGGGGACCCCTTTCCATGCCAGGCTTTTGCCCTTCCCTTTCGCACCAGCATACTACAAATGGTCTCTCTTCCATGTATCAGTCAGTGGCATTGGCTGCTTTTCCACAGTTTGTTGGACAAGTCCAAGACTAGACTTCTCAAGTTTTTTGAGGTTTCTAAACTTTAGGTGAGATGCCCCTGCAATAATTTGGAACCTTTTAAACACAGGTCCCTTAGACTAGGTGTCTCTGTCTACCAGAAGCAAAGGACCACACCATCTCCTCTAAGCCCTGGTCTACACTAGGACTTTAGATCGAATTTAGCAGCGTTAAATCGATTTAAACCTGCACCCGTCCACACAATGAAGCCCTTTATTTCGACTTAAAGGGCTCTTAAAATCGATTTCCTTACTCCACCCCTGACAAGTGGATTAGCGCTTAAATCGACCTTGCCGGCTCGAATTTGGGGTACTGTGGACACAATTCGATGGTATTGGCCTCCGGGAGCTATCCCAGAGTGCTCCATTCTGACCGCTCTGGACAGCGCTCTCAACTCAGATGCACTGGCCAGGTAGACAGGAAAAGAACCGCGAACTTTTGAATCTCATTTCCTGTTTGGCCAGCGTGGCAAGCTGCAGGTGACCATGCAGAGCTCATCAGCAGAGGTGACCATGATGGAGTCCCAGAATCGCAAAAGAGCTCCAGCATGGACTGAACGGGAGGTACGGGATCTGATCGCTGTTTGGGGAGAGGAATCCGTGCTATCAGAACTCCGTTCCAGTTTTCGAAATGCCAAAACCTTTCTGAAAATCTCCCAGGGCATGAAGGACAGAGGCCATAACAGGGACCCGAAGCAGTGCCGCGTGAAACTGAAGGAGCTGAGGCAAGCCTACCAGAAAACCAGAGAGGCGAACGGCCGCTCTGGGTCAGAGCCCCAAACATGCCGCTTCTATGATGAGCTGCATGCCATTTTAGGGGGTTCAGCCACCACTACCCCAGCCGTGTTGTTTGACTCCTTCAATGGAGATGGAGGCAATACAGAAGTAGGTTTTGGGGACGAAGAAGATGATGAGGAGGAGGTTGTAGATAGCTCACAGCAAGCAAGCGGAGAAACCGGTTTTCCCGACAGCCAGGAACTGTTTCTCACCCTAGACCTGGAGCCAGTACCCCCCGAACCCACCCAAGGCTGCCTCCTGGACTCAGCAGGCGGAGAAGGGACCTCTGGTGAGTGTACCTTTTAAAATGCTATACATGGTTTAAAAGCAAGCATGTGAAAGGATTACTTTGCCCTGGCATTTGCGGTTCTGCCTTTGCAAAAGGTTTCTGGGGAGGGCAGCCTTATTTCGTCCTTCATGGTAGGACACTTTACCACTCCAGGCCAGCAACACGTACTGGGGAATCACTGTAGAACAAAGCATTGCAGTGTATGTTTGCTGGCATTCAACCAAAATCCGTTCACGCGGTGGGAGGAGGCAAAATGCGACCTTGTAACGAAAGCACATGTGCTATGTATGTAATGTTAACTTTCAAGGTTTACCCTGAAAGAGTGTAGCCACTGTTTTATAAAATGTGTCTTTTTAAATACCGCTGTCCCTTTTTTTTTCTCCACCAGCTGCATGTGTTTCAATGATCACAGGATCTTCTCCTTCCCAGAGGCTAGTGAAGCTTAGAAAGAAAAAAAAACGCACTCGCGATGAAATGTTCTCCGAGCTCATGCTGTCCTCCCACACTGACAGAGCACAGACGAATGCGTGGAGGCAAATAATGTCAGAGTGCAGGAAAGCACAAAATGACCGGGAGGAGAGGTGGAGGGCTGAAGAGAGTAAGTGGCGGGCTGAAGAGAGTAAGTGGCGGGCTGAAGACAGGGCTGAAGCTCAAAGGTGGCGGCAGCGTGATGAGAGGAGGCAGGATTCAATGCTGAGGCTGCTGCAGGACCAAACCAGTATGCTCCAGTGTATGGTTGAGCTGCAGCAAAGGCAGCTGGAGCACAGACTGCCACTGCAGCCCCTCTGTAACCAACCGCCCTCCTCCCCAAGTTCCATAGCCTCCACACCCAGACGCCCAAGAACACGGTGGGGAGGCCTCCGGCCAACCAGCCACTCCCCCACAGAGGATTGCCCAAAAAAAAGAAGGCTGTCATTCAATAAATTTTAAAGTTGTAAACTTTTAAAGTGCTGTGCTTAAAGTGCTGTGTGGCATTTTCCTTCCCTCCTCCACCACCCCTCCTGGGATACCTTGGTAGTCATCCCCCTGTTTGTGTGATGAATGAATAACGAATGCATGACTGTGAAGCAGCAATGACTTTATTGGCTCTGCAAGCAATGATTAAAGGGAGGAGGGGAGGGTGGTTAGCTTACAGGGAAGTAGAGTGAACCAAGGGGCGGGGGGGTTCATCAAGGAGAAACAAACAGAACTTTTACACCGTAGCCTGGCCAGTCATGAAACTGTTTTTCAAAGCTTCTCTGATGCGTACCGCGCCCTCCTGTGCTCTTCTAACCGCCCTGGTGTCTGGCTGCGCGTAACCAGCAGCCAGGCGATTTGCCTCAACCTCCCACCCCGCCATAAACGTCTCCCCCTTACTCTCACAGATATTGTGGAGCACACAGCAAGCAGTAATAACAGTGGGAATATTGGTTTCGCTGAGGTCTAAGCGAGTCAATAAACTGCGCCAGCGCGCCTTTAAACGTCCAAATGCACATTCTACCACCATTCTGCACTTGCTCAGCCTGTAGTTGAACAGCTCCTGACCACTGTCCAGGCTGCCTGTGTACGGCTTCATGAGCCATGGCATTAAGGGGTAGGCTGGGTCCCCAAGGATACATATAGGCATTTCAACATCCCCAACAGTTATTTTCTGGTCTGGGAATAAAGTCCCTTCCTGCAGCTTTTGAAACAGACCAGAGTTCCTGAAGATGCGAGCATCATGCACCTTTCCCGGCCATCCCACGTTGATGTTGGTGAAACGTCCCTTGTGATCCACCAGAGCTTGCAGCACTATTGAAAAGTACCCCTTGCGGTTTATGTACTCGGCGGCTTGGTGCTCCGGTGCCAAGATAGGGATATGGGTTCCATCTATAGCCCCACCACAGTTAGGGAATCCCATTGCAGCAAAGCCATCCACTATGACCTGCACATTTCCCAGGGTCACTACCCTTGATATCAGCAGATCTTTGATTGCGTGGGCTACTTGCATCACAGCAGCCCCCACAGTAGATTTGCCCACTCCAAATTGATTCCCAACTGACCGGTAGCTGTCTGGCGTTGCAAGCTTCCACAGGGCTATCGCCACTCGCTTCTCAACTGTGAGGGCTGCTCTCATCTTGGTATTCATGCGCTTCAGGACAGGGGAAAGCAAGTCACAAAGTTCCATGAAAGTGCCCTTACGCATGCGAAAGTTTCGTAGCCACTGGGAATCGTCCCAGACCTGCAACACTATGCGGTCCCACCAGTCTGTGCTTGTTTCCCGAGCCCAGAATCGGCGTTCCACAGCATGAACCTGCCCCATTAGCACCATGATGCATGCATTGGCAGGGCCCATGCTTTCAGAGAAATCTGTGTCCATGTCCTGATCACTCACGGGACCGCGCTGACGTCGCCTCCTCGCCCGGTATCGCGTTGCCAGGTTCTGGTGCTGCATATACTGCTGAATAATGCGTGTGGTGGTTAATGTGCTCCTAATTGCCAAAGTGAGCTGAGCGGGCTCCATGCTTGCCGTGGTATGGCGTCCGCACAGAAAAAAGGCGCGGAACGATTGTCTGCCGTTGCTCTGACGGAGGGAGGGGCGACTGACGACACGGCTTACAGGGTTGGCTTCAGGGAGCTAAAATCAACAAAGGGGGTGCCTGTACATCAAGGAGTATTTCAGGCAGGACTGCACGGAGGGTTCCAATAAGAAATGGTGCACCTAAGTTATCGTTGTTATTGGAACAAGGAGGTTAGCCTGGCCTCTGATTGATACATGGCTAGATTTACCTCGCTGCACCTTCTCTGTGAGTGACTGCAGTGTGACCTAGAGGAATGAGTCCCCTAGACAGGGGAGGAGGCAAATGAGTACAAAACAAATCTGGTCTATTTCTTGTTTTGACCCACTCCATCTATCTTTTACATCTTTGGCTGGCAGCAGACGGTGCAGAAGGACTGCATGCCATCCACATCTCATGGCTGCTTGGCAGAAGATGGTACAGTACGCCTGCTAGCCATCCCCATCTCTTGCCTGCCTGGCAGAAGATGGTGCAATACGACTGCTAGCAATCCTCATCTCTTGCCTGCCTGGCAGAAGATGGTACAGTACGACTGCTAGCAGTCCGTATCGCCTGCCTGCTCACCATAAGATGGTTCAATAGGACTGACTGCAGGACTAAAGAGAATGACCTGGTCAAGTCACTCCAAATTTAGTCCCTGCGCCCATGTCTGCCCAGGCGCTCCCAGCCGACGCGGCCAGGAGCACCTCGGACACGATGAGGACGACTACCAGTCGTATTGCACCGTCTGCTGCCAGAAGGCAAGGGGTTGCTGCTACTGTGCAGCAAAGCCGTACCGCGTCTGCCAGCACCCAGGAGACATAGGGTGACGGTTACCTGAGCGGGCTCCATGCTTGCTGTGGTATGGCGTCTGCACAGGTAACTCAGGAAAAAAGGCGCGAAATGATTGTCTGCCCTTGCTTTCACGGAGGGAGGGAGGGAACGGGGGCCTGACGACACGTACCCAGAACCACCCGCGACAATGTTTTAGCCCCATCAGAGCGCTCCATTGTGACTGCTCTGGACAGCACTCTCAGATGCCCGATTGTTTGCCATTGCTCTGACGCTGGGAGGGGCGCTTACAGGGTTGGCTTCAGGGAGCTAAAATCAACAAAGGGGGTGGCTTTACATCAAGGAGTATTTCAGGCAGGACTTCACAGAGGGTTCCAATAAGAAATGGTGCACCTAAGTTATTGTCCTTATTGGAGCAAGAAGGTTAGCCTGGCCTCTGATTGATACATGGCTAGATTTACCTCGCTGCACCTTGACTGCAGTGTGATCTAGAAGAATGAGTCCCCTAGACAGGGGAGGGGGGGGAAGCAAATGAGTACAAAACAAATCTGGTCTATTTCTTGTTTTGACCCACTCCATCTATCTTTTACATCTTTGGCTGGCAGCAGACGGACTGCATGCCATCCACATCTCATGACTGCTCGGCAGAAGATGGTACAGCACGACTGCTAGCAGTCCGTATCGCCTGCCCGCTCACCATAAGACGGTTCAATAGGACTGACTGCAGGACTAAAGAGAATGACCTGGTCAAGTCACTCCAAATTTAGTCCCTGTGCCCATGTCTGCCCAGGCGCTCCTGATCGACCTCACAGAGGCGACCAGGAGCACCTCAGACATGACGATGACGGCTACCAGTCGTACTGTACCGTCTGCTGCCACAAGGCAAGGGGTTGCTGCTACTGTGTAGCAATGCCGTACCGCGTCTGCCAGCACCCAGGAGACATAGGGTGACGGTTACCTGAGCGGGCTCCATGCTTGCCATGGTATGGCGTCTGCACAGGTAACTCAGGAAAAAAGGCGCGAAATGATTGTCTGCCCTTGCTTTCACGGGGGGAGGGAGGGAACGGGAGGCTGACGATATGTACCCAGAACCACCCGCGACAATGTTTTAGCCCCATCAGGCATTGGGATCTCAACCCAGAATTCCAATGGGCAGCGGAGACTGCGGGAACTGTGGGATAGCTACCCACAGTGCAACGCTCCGGAAGTCGACGCTTGCCTCGGTACTGTGGAAGCGCTCCGCCGAGTTAATGCACTTAATGCACTTAGAGCATTTACTGTGGGGACACACACACTCGAATTTATAAAACCGATTTCTAAAAAACCGACTTCTATAAATTCGACCTTATTCCGTAGTGTAGACATACCCTAAGGCAGCCTGGTTTGCTGCCTGCAAATAGTGAGAGATGAAGGCCTTTTTGGAAGAGGGCAATTCTTTCTGAGATTCTATGCTTGTCTCACGACAGAGGTTCAGTTATAAAAATCATTGCGAAAAAAACAAAAATACAATTTAATCATATAATTATTGAGGACACTGCAACTCCTGAATCCCCTCCTCCCCTGCCGCATCCTTGGCCAATGGAAGCTGTGGAGTCGGCACTCAGGACAGGGACAGAGTGCAGAGACCCCCTGTCTCCCGCCCCCAGGGATTTCAAAGACGTGCCGCTGGCTTCTCGGAGCAGCAAGGGGCCAGGGCAGGTAGGCAGCCTGCCTTAGCCCCACTGTGCCGCAGGACTTTTAGCACCTAAAATCTCCCAGTTTGGCTTCAGTAGCCTCTGGGAGACAGAGCCCGATTCCAGGAGAACCAGCAGCCCCTATGAGTGGCACCAGCCTCTTCCTAGTGTGGGGCTGAGATACACCTGAGCCCCTCCTCACCACGGGGTCCCACCCTCTACTCCTCCTCTTCCCCCAAGGCCCCACCCCCTGACCCCAGAAGGCGCAGCTGGGCCTTGGGAAGGGCCGCTCAGGGAGCTCGGGCTGCTGTGGAAAGCCCTGAACTCTCCACCTGCCCTGAGTGGCAGGGGTAGAGACATGGGCTGGGGGCTGCTCTCAGGCCCCCTGGCCCCCCACCCAGGGCAGGTGGAGGGTCCAGGGCACCCCACAGTGGCCCCAGCTCCCTAGGTGGCTCTAACCACAGCCCAGCTCTGACTTCTGTCCTGGCCTGGGGCCCCAGGGGGAAGAGGAGAAGCAAGGAGTGGGGCCACTCTTTTGGTGCTGGTGCCCCACCCCACACTTCTACACAGGGGCCAGGGCTCCTGCCGGGGAACCCAAATTGGCCAGGGGATTGGGCCTGGGCCTGGGCCCTGTGTGAATCCACCACTGTCCCCATCAAATTTACCTCCATTCCCTTCTCCCTGCCCCTGCCCCTCCCCTCCCATTATTTCCTCCTCTCCATCCTGGCTTCCCCATCCCGCCCCCTATTCCCTCCTCCTCCCTCCTATGCTCCCTCCCTGCCTCTATCCTCTTCTCCCACTCCCTGTGCAAACACTGATTAAAATCCAACAAGGGCGTCTCCCTTCACCCCTCCCCAGTCTGTCTTGTGGGCACCAAGTCCTTGGTGGGATGGGGGGGCTGGAAGGAGGAGGGGCCTGGGCTCTGGCAAGGCAGGGGAAAGCACCGGGGGGAAAGGGTCTGTCTATCACAGAAGCAGGCTTGCCCGGCTGGGAAGCTAGACCGGAACGTCCAAGGCGACTTCCAGTGACTCCATGTCAAGGCTGTTACAGCGCCTGAGGAGTTCACACTTGTTCCTTGGTTGTGAAATGTAAGGATCGAGCTCACAACCAGATAGGTGCCTGCCCTGCTTCTGAACAGCCTGCCCTGCGGCGAGCATGACAAACCGCATGGCAAGCTCTTTCCTCACGTGGTGTTTTCATGGGAGGCGGGGGGAGGCCTGGGCTGCTGGGACCAGGGGATGGGTCGGGAAGGGGAGGGCAGCCCAGCCCAGCCATTTCTGCCTCCCCCCCACAACCCCCGCCGCACACAGAGCAGCTCCGGCAGCTCCCAGGCCTTCCCTGTGCAGCGTGCGGTGCTGCTGCTGCTTTGGCGCGGGCAGGGCCCCGTGTGTGGGATTTTGGCCCTGCCGACATTTCCCTGAGGGACACAGGGGAGAACCGGGGGAGGGGGATTCTGGACACTTCCCAACTCAGCTGTATCTGAAGGGAATTCCACAGGGCAGAGGAAAGGGGCCTTCGTTAGTTCAAGGCAGGGCCACTGTTGAATATCCCAGGCTGTTGCAAACTGAGGGATGAGAGTGTCTCACAGGAAAGGTCCCAGGGATCCTTTGTCAGTAAGCTATGAATAGGTGTGATCGATCTGTATTTGAAGGGCCATCAGCTGTACAATGGATCCACTGAAAGAAGCCAGGGGCTACACCTTATGAGTCAGCAAGACATGGAGGGACATGCCTAGGGACAGAACCCTCAGGCTTTTCCATGCCATGTGCTGTGAGCCTGTGTTTAGGGCAAAGGAAGTACAAGCCCCATGGCAAAAAGAATATAAAAGGCAGCTCCATCTTCTCCATTTTGTCTTCAGTCCTGCTTCTTCCCTCTGGAGTAACTTCTCCACAAACGAAGCTCTGAACGAAGGACTGAATGACCCACCCGAGCTGTGGATGTGTCCAGAGGGACTTTCGAGCCGGTAAACTCACCAAGACTACTAAGAACCTGATATATGGACTCTGAAGTCTCTGTACGTCTCTGATTGTTTTAACCATTTAACAACTCTCTTCTCTTTCATTTCTTTTCTTTTCTAATAAATCTTTAGCTTTAGATACTAGAGGATTGGCTGGCAGTGCTGTATTTTGGGGAAAATCCAAACTAATATCATTCTGGAAATGTGGCTGGCCCTTTGGGATCAGAAGAATATTTTATATAGTGAGCAGAGCTGTAAATAACTCCTCACTTTACTGCACCTAGGTGCTGATTGGGAGCCAGAGAACAGAATTCAATAAAGGGGGCTCTGTGATTTCTTGTTTGCTTCTTGATAACCAGTCGGGGGGATCAGGAGCACAATTTGTAACTGGTGGGTGAATCTAACTGCAGTGTTAACCACCAGGTTTGAGAGAATCTGCTCTCCTTTTTCAGCCTGCCCTGACCTTGGTCTTTCAGTGTGGGCTTTACTGGGCACCACAGGTCACAACATCCACTTTGTACCAGTCTGTCTGTCTCCAATTTTTCCTTATATCCTGCAGAATTTTGTGGAACAGGCTGAGCAGGACAATTGTTTCCTTTCACCTGCTTTAGACAATTTAGGTCCAGGATACACTTCTCTGCACAACCTGCTCCACTCGGCTTCCTTGCGTAGTACGTCACTGCTGTGCTGTCCATTAGAAGATGAACCCTGTGGCCTTTGATCTCAGGCAGGAATGGGTTCAAAGCCCACCTGATGGTGTGTGTTCTAGTTCATTTATGTGCAGTTTTTCTGCACCCCCCCCCCCGATCCAGGCTCATTTTCACAGTCTCATGGGATGGCGAGGAGCCCAACTGTCCAGCTCCACAGGCACCTCAGCCCCACACTCACCAAGAGTGTGTTTGACGTCCTCTGTGCCGTGGCCATAGTGGAACTAGAGCCAGTCCAGGCTCCTGTCCTTTCACTTTCCTTCCACAGGAGAACTCAGGGGCCAAAACACGTCTTTTAAGAGCCCTGCACGGATCCCAAACCTCTTGCTTTGGACAGATCCAATGGCTTGGCTTTCAAAGCCTTCTTCAAGAGAAAGGCTTGACTCCAGCTCTGCCTGTCTTTCCAGGCCCAGCCTGTGCAGGAACGAGTGCTGCCTGGGCAAGCGGCCTTTGCCAAGAGAGGGCAGACAGAGTGAGTGTGCATCAGATTTCAGGAATATGGATAACGTTAACTAGCACCCCCTCTGGTACCACTGAAATCTCTGACTCGAGGGTAGCTATGTTAACCTGGACGGATCAGGGATTGGATTTGGATTTGCCAAACTTAGGGCATTGTTTCTTCATGTGTTCAAGGAATGTGAGTAAGAAACACGATTTTGGGTCGTCCCTTTGGGCTGGGGTCTGATAATTAGCGTTACCAGGAGGTGACTGGTACTGGGCTGCTCGGTGCTTAGTCCCCTCCTCCTCTTTCCCAGGAACAAACCGGGGGCCCCTTTCCATGCCAGGCTTTTGCCCTTCCCTTTGGGACCTGTGCACTATAAATGGTCTTTCTCCCATGTGTCAGTCAGTGGCATCAGATGCCCTTTCCAGTTTGTTTGACTTTTCCCACACCGCTGCCCTCACCTTGTCAGAGCAGACATTAAAGAACTCCTGACCAATTCGATCTACAAACTGATCATAAGTTTCTGCCCCTTTCCTTTTGATCCATTTTCTCAAATCAAATAACCCCCCATTTTATGAACATATTCCCTGTGATTTATCCATTTTTTTGAGGTTTCTAAACTTTAGGTGAGATGCCTCTGGAATAATTTGAATTCTTTTAAACACAGATCCCTTCAACCAAGTGTCTTTGTTTACCAGAGGCCAACGTCTCCATTAATGAAGCTTAGCTTCGCTCTCATCAGGAACAGTGGGAGATGACGGCCATTTGGGAAGAGGGCAATTCTTTCTGAGATTCTATGCTCGTCTCACAGATAAACTTTCAGTTCTAAAAATAATGGCAACCCTCCCCCCCCCCCACATATTAATCCTAGAAACGGCATGAAGGCAACTGAACAGGCAGGGCAGGATGGAGGACACACGGTGGTGTGAGGGAAGGAGTGAGGGGGAAATTGTATCACTCAAAATTCAAATAATAGTTTTCCCATTATTCCACCCTAAGTTTCCAACCTTGCTTTGGACCTTATGTTAAATATTGTGTGTAATTAAAGAAAACAATACTAGTGGCAGGGCCCAGTATGTGTGATTTTTCGAACTGCCGACATTTCCCTGAGGCACACAGGTGAGAGAAGGGGAAGGGTGATTCTCAGTACTTTACAACTCAGCTACATCTGAAGGGAATTCCACAGGACAGAGGAAAGGCACCTTTGTTAGCTCAAGGCAGGGCCCACTGTTGAATATCCCAGGCTGTTGCAAACTGAGATGTGAGAACTTCTCACAGAAAAGGTCCCAGGGATCCCTTATAATTTAGAATGGAAAGTGTTTGAAGCGCAAACCTAGAGACTCTCCTGCAATGCAAAACAGGTTCTTGCACTCACACACACTCCCGCCCCCACACACACTTGGGGTCGTGTTGCTGTCTGGAAAAGAGCTTTACAAATATATTTACTGCTGTTCTACCCTGGCTGCCAACTAATCCTTTTTACCAAACACAGAAGGGGAAACAGGCACTGACAGGATGAAAACAAGAAAAAACCTGATTCCTTCCCCGCTCCCTCCAGCTTCCCTACCCCAATCACATCTATTCTCTGGGATCCGTCCTCCCCGCCCTCCAGTCCCCGCCCCCACACTCCACCCTTTGCAGTTTCTGCAGGGGGTGGCTAAGGGTTGAGGTGCTGCAGAGGGGCATTTGGAGTGGGGGAGCAGTGCTAATGAGGGGGGATTTCACAAGCTCCTGGTCCCATCAGTAACTGCCCAGGGTCGCTGAGCAGAGCAGCAGAGGGGCCTGTCCCCACCCTTCCCCAGCAGCCAGAGCAGCCTCCCCTTGCAGCCAGGTCAGAGTCCAGCTCCCCTACAGGATGGGGGCACCATGTGCCCCTCCCCTCTGCACATATGGCCAGCTGGGCTGGGGGACATGAATGTGACTCCAATCCTGAGCCCTCTGCACCTGCTGCTCCCATTAACCTGAGCGGTTGTTTTGCTGCTGCGGCTGTTTGGGGAGGGAGTTAAACTGTGTGTTGGGAGGAGACAAATACCCCTCTGTGTCCATGACAGGCCTGTGAGGGTCCCTGTGCCCGTCACTGAGCCCGACCCTCCTCGGCCCCAGGGGAAGAGGGGACGGTGGGAGATTGGGGAGGAGAGGCAGAGGCAATAATCCCCTTTCCATGTCCCACAAATCACCCACCCCACAAATATGTCCCCCCATAAGCCTCAATGCCCTGTAGGTCCCTTGTGGGGGGAGGAGTGGGCATGTGTGATGACTGTGGGAATTTATGAACTATCTGTATCAAGCCTCTTGGCACTGAAAATTCATTTCCTCCCTAGGCCACGGGAGATCAGGGCTAGGTATTCAAGACATAGCACCACTAGAACTGTCTGGGCTAGAATCTACCCATATCGATGGAGAACCTGGAAAAGGCAACAGGAGTGGTCAGTGACTGGACATCAACCCTTAAGCAAGTGACTTACGCTTTCCGGAAGTCTCCTCAGGGAAGGCTGTGGAGGAGAAAAAAGAGAGAAGGTGTCAGGTGTCGGTGTGGAGATGAGCAGGATGCACAGACAGGCAGGGCACTGGGACTGGGAGACACGGGGACAGAGACAGCAGGGATGGAGGGCAGGGCAGCAGGGCACAATGAACCCTGGCTTCCCCCCTGCCTCTCTCACACTAACCCCGGGACTTTCAGATTTTGTGCTTCAGGAGATAATCGATTGTTACCAGTTTTGGAAAAGGCTGCCTGCTGGCCCTGCACATTCTGAGTGAGAGCCTTGTGCCCTGATGGGGTAGAAAAACTCTCCCACAGGTGTCAGGCTTGGCCGGACTCACTGCAGGGAGCTACAGAGGGAGACAGGGATCGCTGGTGCCAAAGACCCAGTTTCCGAGTTGTGGCGGCCTGGGCCTGCCCCTGTGGAACTGTGTGAGTCCTTGGGGACCTGGACACTGATGGGGTCACTCCCAAGGGTCTGGCTAAAGGCCAGGCTGAGACCAGACCCTGTGAATACGGGACAGGGTGTTGGAGGGTGAAGGGGGCTGGGCTATGGTGCGGCCAGGCGGCGCAGGGCCGATAAGAGCCGCTGACAAGGTTAGTTCCAGGCAAGCTCTGCCCAGGGTCTTAGGTGGAAGCAGGAGATCAGCAAGGCAGCGTGGGACAGAGTCTGGAGAGCAGCTGGCAGACAAAAGACAGAGCCAGCCCTGGAGATCAGTGCGGGAGGGGATCCCGGATGGCTGCTCTGGGGAAGGGTCAGTGAGAGGGTTATAGGGGAGTCCCCCTCTGGTGGGGTGATGAGTAAGAGAGACAGGAGGTAGATAGGAGAGCCAGCCTGGGGTCGCAAGGTTATTTTAGGGGGGTTGCGGGATTGCCACCCTTACTTCTGCGCTGCTGCCTTCAGAGCTGGGCGGCCAGAGCGCAGCGGCTGCTGACTGAGGGCCTGGCTCTGCAGGCAGCAGCGCAGATGGAAGGGGGCAATACCAGACCAGGCCATCCTGACTTCTGGGTTGCTGCTGGCGGTGGCTCTGCCTTCAGAGCTGGGCTCCCAGCCAGCAGCTGCCTCTCTCCAGTTGCCCAGCTTTGAAGGCAGGGCCGCCGCCAGCAGCAGCGCTGAGGGAAGGGTGGCAATACCACAACCCCCACCACAACTCCTTTTGGGGTCAGGAACCCTGAGAATTACAACACCAGGAAATTTCAGATTGAAATGTCTGACATTATGACATTTACGATTCGTAAAACCCTACGACCGTGAAACTGACAAAAATGGATGGTGAATTTGGTAGGGCCCTACATATAGTGGTTCTCCCGACAAGGCAAAAGAAGGGACACAGGACACAATTATACCCACAGTAACAACTGCAACAGCAGCTTCCAAACCACTCCTTGCCTCTATTCATTGCACCCCTTCTCCCCAGCCTCCGCATCCATCCTCCCTCCATTCCCTCCACCCTCTCCCGCTGCACCCTCCCATTCTGGTATCCCTCCTGCCCCCTCCATGACGCCTCCTCTCCCTCTATTTCTTCAGACCTAACTCATGCCCTCTCATAGATTCATAGATTCATAGAATATCAGGATTGGAAGGGACCTCAGGAGGTCATCTAGTCCAACCCCCTGCTCAAAGCAGGACCAATCCCCAATTTTTGCCCCAGATCCCTAAATGGCGCCCTCAAGGATTGAACTCACAACCCTGGGTTTAGCAGGCCAATGCTCAAACCACTGAGCTATCCCACCCCCCCAAAAAACCCACCTCCAGAGGTCATCTAGTCCAACCCCTTGCTCAGGGCAGGATGAATCCCCAATTTTTGCCCCAGATCCCTAAATGGCCCCCTCAAGGATTGAACTCACAACCCTGGGTTTAGCAGGCCAATGCTCAAACCACTGAACTATCCCTCCCCCCCAATCCCTCTCCCATCCTTCTATTTGCTCTGCCCCCAATACATCTCTCTTCCCTCTCTGTAGCCTCTCTCCACCCTCTAGTCCATTCTACCCGTCACTTCCCTCTGTTCCCTCGTGTCACCTTCCATCCCTCTATGGCCTCATCTATCTACCCCTTAACCTTCCCCTCCCTCTATTCCCTCCTCCTGAGCCACATGTCCCTCCCATTCCTATCTTACCCCCTCACTCCCGCTCTGCTACTTCCCCGCGCTCTATTCCCTCTGCCCTCTCCCCAGGCCCCCTCCCTTACCTCTATTCCCTCCTTCCCAGTGCTTAATTTGTGCCAGGGCTTGCCAGGGATAAGCCCCAGCTCCTCTGGGCTTGGCAGTTCATAGCCCCTATACTGCTGGGATTCCTGCATCAGTTATGAATGTAAGAACATTTCTTGAGCCCCAGCACCTAATTGCTTGAGCCCAGGTACCTCTTTCATTACAAATTAAGCACTTCTCCTGCCCCTCACGTGTCCCTCACTCACATCACTATATTCCCTCTTTCCCCAAACCCAGCACACTCCGCTGCCTTTAGTCCCTGCTCCCCGTGCCCCCTCTTGTCCCTCTATTCCCTCCCGCCCCTCCCTTCCCTCTCCCCTCCCTCCTCTCCCTTCCCATCTTCTCTCCCCTCCCTCTGCTCCCTCTATTCCAGGGGTACGCAAACTGAGGGTCGGACTGTGTGATGTTCCTAATGATTGGAAAATTGGTCGTTCTGACCCATGCAGATGTGGCCCTTACTAATCACTGGATGCTTTTGTACTAATTGCATGTAGTGATTGTGCTTAGTTCAAGAAAAAAACCGTGAACAAAAGGCCCCTCTCTATATCGCATTCGTTAACCTCCGAAAGGCCTTCAACACGCTTGGCAGGAACGGCATCTATAAGATCCTCTTGAAAATTGGCTGTGCACAAAAGGGGCTCTCCCTATTCAAAGAGTTCCACTTGGGAATGAAGGCAACTATCCAGTTTGAAAATGAAACATCATCCGAGTTTACTGTTGATACTGGCATGAAGCAGGCTGCATCTTGGCACCCACTGGCTTTGGCATCTTCTTCTCGAGTCTTCTTAAGTACGACTTGGAAATGATCCATCTGCTGTACTAACTGACTCAAGGATGGACAGCAGCTTGTTTAACATCAGATGATTACAGAGCAGAAGGCATGTCTCCCAGATTACTATTCAGGATCTGCTTTTGGCAGATGACACTGCATTAGTCTCTAATTCACCTGATAAATTGCAGATCATGATGAACAAGTTTTCTGATGTGTGCAACAAGTTCGGCCTGGTAATCAGTATCAAGAAAACCGTTGTCATATCACAAGGTACCAACATCCCATCAAAAAGCTCTGTCAGTCATGAAGCTCTGGATAACGTGGATCCCTTCTGCTATCATGGCTCAATTCTTACCAGCTCACATAACCTTGATAGGAGACTTGATGCTGTCATTGGCAAAGCTTCGGTCACCTTCGTGAAACCTGTCACGTGTTTGGAACAACAAGCTGCTAAACCCAGAGGCACCAACTTTCTAATGTGCTGGGGGCTGCTCGACCCCGCTCCGCCCCAGGCTCCACCCCACTCCACCCCCTCCCCCAAAGCCCCACCCGGGTCCTGCCTCTTCCTCCCCCCACTCCGCCCCTCTCTGCCCCTTCCTGCCCCCCCCACCTCTTCCCACCCTCTCCCACAAGCGCACACCGCTTTCACTCATCTCCCTTCCCCCGCCAGCGCCTCCTCCATGCTGCCGAACAGCTGATCACCAGCACGCAGGAGGCGCTGGGGGGCAGGGGAGGTGCTGATCAGCAGGGCTGCCAGCAGGTAGGAGGTGCTGGGGCGAGGGGGAAGAGCTGATTAGGGTGGGGGGCTGACAGTGGATGCTGAGCACCCACCATTTTGTTTCTGGGGATGCTCCAGCCCTGGAGCACCTGGCACCTGTGGCTAACCCTGAACACACAGGGGTCTGTTTATCAGCCTTGTGTCCTTCGTACCCTCCTTTACGGCTCTGAAAGCTGGGTCACATCCTCCAAACAGGAGTGGAGATTGAACAGTTCCCACCTCCGCTGTCTGAGAAAAATCCTTGGAGTCACTTGAGACCAAGGGATCACCAGTAACGAGATCCTTGAGAGAACCAGCCCACAGTCTATGCAGACGATGATGGACGCTCGCAGGCTTCACTGTCTGGGACACATTACGCGCGTGCCCCAAGATCGTCTGCCGAAGGCCGTGCTCTGTGGCCAATGTAAGAACTGCCCGTGACGCAAAGAAAGGCCAATGCTCCAATCCAGTGACAAGGGTCAAACAAGCTCTCAAGAAATAAAACAAAACGACCCTATCCTCCTTCTGCAAATCCCTCCTCAAAACTCTCCTTTGCTGCAATGCCTAAAAACCCCTGTTTGTACAGTGCCTAGCACAATGGAGTGCTGGTCCATGACTGGGGCGCCAAGGTACTACCATAATACACCTAATATGATTCTTCCAAGAGGGACCTAGGGTTGTGAGGCAGCTCCTTACCACCTGCCCTTAGTGTGAGGAAGCTTTTTCTATGCCGGCACTGGGTCAGCTCCCAAGCTTGGCCAAGGGTAACACAAGCCCTCCCCTCACGGCCTGACAGGCCCCGCTGTCACTCTACAGGTTAGCGATAGGCACATTCCAACCCTTGATCCCTTGAGTGTCTCCCTGGCGTGTCCACTCTCTGATCACTGGACACTCTCAGTATGCACAGATCTGCTGCTTCCAAAGAAATAGTGAACCCCAGCTACCAATTACACCTCAGATCAGCGCTCTCCTCAGCTCATAGCACTTAGAGATGTTCAGAGTGAGATCCAGTATCCGTTCATTTACCAAGGCCCAGAGATTCAAGTAGCAGCAAGTAGAAGTATTGGCGACAAATGGTTACACATCAAATAATAACATCACAGGCATTCTAGAATCGAGAATTAACAAGCTGCTCTCATGTCTAATAAAGAATTGCTCGCCCCAAATCATTCCAACGCTTTTCATCCAGGCAATCTGTGACCTTATTTCATGAGACAAACATGCTGTCACTTTATTCCTTGGTAAAGGACCCAGGGTGTCCCAGGGCACCCCTAGGTCTCTCCGAACAATCCTATGGCTTTATGCATGAACAGGACACCCCCCTCCTGACTGGTTCATCCTGTAGATTTCCTGTCTTGTAGATTTTAAAATTTCTTCATCAGCAATTGCCTCAGAATGCTAACAGGCACACAGGGTGAGGTATACAATGCAACATACATAAATAAGCAGACAGGGGGATAGGTGTCTGTTACCTCTTACCTGGGAGGTACAGTGCTGAGGATTGTTACCTCGGGCTACTTGCCTGAATCCCAAATCCTTAAGAACATAATTTTCAGTATAGATATGTAACTCCCTAAATATTCTCTGTACATACATTTTGCAGTGATCATGATGGCTAATGGACTTCTGGCTCTCAGGAGAGACCTCACATGCCACCCTTTGGTGTTATGCAGAGATCTGATCCAGACGATCCCTGTAAAACCCTCTGCACCCCCTGTGCCCTCTGCCCTTTGGCACCAAAAGGTCCCTGGGTCACAGCTCACCCCCTACATTGATCCATACGAGTCAGCTCAGACCCTCTTGCCTTTACAGTGTATCTGCCACTTCCATTTCCTTGCTCTTAATAAGTAATATTTCTGTATCATATTCTTGAAGCTCTCTACTACAACATAGCAGTCTGGAATTGGTACCTTTTCTTCTGGAGAGTGGTCTGTTAGACCCCTGAATTTTTGGCTGAACAGGGAAGGCCTTAGCTGCCGGACTGCCCACACAATCACATCACAGTCTTTTTCTATGAGAGAGTAATTTTATTCACTGGGTGTCAGTTTTTTCTTTAAAAAAGCAACAGGATGTTTCCTATTGCTTTCACCAGCCACTCAGCTGTCAACCAGCTGAGCAGCGAACAGCCCAAATAAATGTGTTCGTCTCTAAGGTGCCACAAGTACTCCTCGTTCTTCATACTTAGGGCACTGTTTCTTCATGTGTTCAAGGGATGTGTATAAAAAAACACAATTTTGGGCCGCCCCTTGGGGCTGGGGTCTGATAATTAGTGTTACCAGGAGGTGACTGGTACTGGGCTGCTGAGTGCTTAGTCCCCCCACCTCCTCTTTCCAAGGAACAAACCGGGGGACCCCTTTCCATACCAGGCTTTTGCCCTTCCCTTTCGCACCAGCGCACTATAAATGGTCTCTCTTGCATGTATCAGTCAGTGGCATTGACTGCTTTTCCACAGTTTGTTGGGCAAGTCCAAGAGTGGACTTCTCAAATTTTTTGAGGTTTCTAAACTTTAGGTGAGATGCCTCTGCAATAATTTGAAACCTTTTAAACACAGGCCCCTTAGACCAGGTGTCTCTGTCTACCAGAAGCAAAGGACCACCCCATCTCTTCTAAGGTAGCCTGGCTTTGCTGCTTGCGAACAGTGAGAGATGAAGGCCTTTTTGGAAGAGGGCAATTCTTTCTGAGATTCTATGCTTGTCTCACCACAGAGGTTCAGTTACAAAAATCATTGCAAAAAATGCAACACATTAATCCTAGAAACAGTGTGCGGTCACCTGAACAGGCAGGGCAGGACGAAGGAGACATGGGGATGGGGTGAGGAGCGAGGGGGAAAATTGCATCTCTCAATATTGAAATAAGAGTTCTCCCATTTTTCCAGCCTAATTTTCCAACCTTGCTTTGGATGTTATGTTGAACATCGTACATAATGCAAGACAAAAATACAAGTTAATCATATAATTTTTGAGGACACTGCAACTCCTGAATCCCCTCCTCCCCTGCTGCATCCCTGGCCAATGGCAGCTGTGGAGTCGGCACTCAGCACAGGGGCAGAGCGCAGAGACCCCCTGTCTCCTGCCCCCAGGGACTGCAAGGACGTGCCAGCGGTTTCTGGGAGCAGCGCGGGGCCAGGGCAGGTAGGCAGCGTGCCTTAGCCCCACTGCACAGCAGAACATTTTGCACCTAAAATCTCCCAGTTTGGCTTCAGTAGCCTTCTGGAGATAGAGCCTGATTCCAGGCAACCCTACGAATAGCACCAGCCTCTTCCTAGTGGGCGGCTGAGATACGCCTGAGCCCTTCCTCACCCCGGGGCCCCACCCTCTACTCCTCCTCTTCCCCCAAGACCCCGCCCACTGGCCCCGGAAGTTGCAGCTGGGCCTTGGGAAGGGCCACTCAGGGACCTCGGGCTGCTGTGGGAAGCCCTTAACCCTCCACCTGCCCTGGGTGGCAGGGGCAGAGACATGGGCTGGGGGCTGCTCTCAGGCCCCCTGGCCTCCCACCCAGGGCAGGTGGAGGGTCCAGGGCACCCCACAGTGGCCCCGGCTTCCTGGGCAGCTCTAACCACAGCCCAGCTCTGACTTATGTCCTTGCCTGGGGCCCCAGGGGGAAGAGGAGGAGCGAGGAGTGGGGCCACTGTTCTGGTTTAATGCAGAGTGAGTGACTGGCCTTCCAGCTCTGCGCTATGGACCATCACAGCACTGTCTGTATTAGTTCCCTGCGTCGTTTGGATCTTGAACCTTCACACTGATGGGACCTCGTGATTTTCGAAAGGGGCTTAATAGAAAGAAGTAAAAGAGAAGGAGAGAGAGCAAAGGCCATTTCCCTCCGTGCCCACCCAAGCACACGCACACATACACACACACACTCCTCTCTCCCTCTCAGGCTCTGCTGATTTCATCTGTTCTGCACACCGTGGCTGTGCATTGCCAGACTTTACCGTCTCTGGGTTGTGCTCTGCGTACCACCCTGGACTCTTTTCATGGGTTTTTAACACTTGGCTTTGGGCTCCTTTCCACACCCTGGTAATGTAATTTACTCAGAATTAGCTATGTCCCCTCAGCCATAACGCCACAGTAACAACGTTTTTACTCTGGGAAGTGCCTTGGTTGCTGAACTAAACATCTTGTCCATGCTCGCTAAACCGGACACCTAATGAGACTGTGACCATGTGACGTTCGTAATGATACGAAGATTGTAGTTGTGACCAGTGGAGATGTGGCCCTTCCTAATAGTAATAAAGACCTCTATACCTTGCCTCACCGTATAATATCGACAGACTATCATACTCCCTTTTTGGTTTATGTCCTTCCCTCCACTCTCATTTTTGGACCGTGCACTTTAGGTCTGATGGCCATTTTGAATGAATTTTATATTTTTATGGGGAACATTAAGACTGCTTGTGTGTGTGTCTCTCTCACATTTAGAGCCATTGTAAAGATTAGAAGAAAAAAAGGGTTTTTTTTTTTTCAAAAGAAAATAGGCTTTTTACACATTTTAAAGGAAGACTGGGGAAGAGGAATACAGCGGTAAGCTGGAAATATGTTAACAGGTCTTTTTAGACAAAAATTATGTTTATGCATTTAGGTTTAGTTTTAACTAACGACTGAAAAATTATTATGTTTTTCTGAATAATAAATATTTAGTAACGGAATGTGATTGTAGAGAAAATAAAGCAGGCGGGGGGCGGGGAGTTAAACAAGAACAAACCGAGAGAGGCGGTAGAACATCTGAGAAAACAAAAGCCTTTCAGCCTGTTACAGACAGAGAGAGAATAAACTCAGAGAGGCTGCAGAGAAAGTTTTAAAACCCCTGGAAAGGAAGGAGGAAAGGAAGAAAGAGGGTGTCTTGATGTCCTATTCCTGCACTTGTACATATTAACGGAAAGGAAAAGGTCGTGGCAGATGCACTGTCCAAGATGAAGTGAGCTGTAGCTCACGAAAGCTCATGCTCAAATAAATTGGTTAGTCTCTAAGGTGCCACAAGTACTCCTTTTCTTTTTGCGAATACAGACTAACACGGCTGTTACTCTGAAACCTGTCCAAGGAAGAGCGTCGTGAGCCGAGTAAAAAGGGAAAGGACACGTCTTCTTCTGCCCCAGGTGTGGCTAGGACAGAAACAGGCTGCAAAGTGTCATAATGAAGAAAATCCTTCCTTCGTGCAATGTTTCCCAGCCACAGCTCACCTGGCGCTCCCGGGGCTCTTCCCCCCGCCCCCGGCTGACAGCTGCAGGAGGGAAGGGGAGGGGCAGAGGAGCCGACCCATTGATCACACAGGCAGGGATGGGGGGAGAAGGGAAATTGAGCTCTGATTGGTTGCTCCACCCCCAGAGGAGGAGGGGCAGTGAGGCAGATAGCCAATCAGAAGGTGACTTTCCTCATCTTGTTCTCACATGTACCTTTTCTAAAAATTCTGCAGCACACCTGTTCGGGCCTGACGGCACACCAGGGTGACATGGCACACGAGTTGGGAAACACTGCCTTAGTGTGTGAAAAGTGAACGACCAGTTCGGAGGAGTTGAGGAACTGCCAAAATGAACCAGGCAGAGAAACTGGATTAATCTAAACTAGGGCTGTCAAACACTTAAAATATTAATTGTGATTAATCATGATATTAAAAAATGTAGTCGCGATTAATCACAGTTTTAATCACATTGTTAAACAATAATAGAATACCGTTTATTTAAATATTTTTAGATGTTGGCGGGAAGTGTGTGTGTGTTGGGGGAGTGTGTGAGACAGAGTGTGTATGAAAGAGAGACTGTGAGTGTGAGAGAGACTGTGTGTGGGGGAATGTGTGACGGGGACAGACTGTTTCTGTGTTGGGGGAGTGTGACTGAGCCAGTATGTGTGATGGGGAGTGTGAGAGAGGGACTGTGTGTGTGTTGGGGACTGCGAGACAGTGTGTGTGTTGGGGGAGTGAGGGTGGCAGTGTTCTGTCTCTGAGCAGAGCACTCACCAGCTTGAATGCTTGTTCTGACAGTAGCAGCTGCGGGCAGCTCCCATCCCTGACCCAGAGGTAGCTGCACAGACAGGCTCCCCCTGTTCCCCGACCCCAGCTCAGTGGTGACCCGGTACATGGGAGGGGCTGAAGCCGGGAACAGCAGGGCTGAATTCCAGAGCCCCGAGCCCGGTGCTCCCCCGGGGGCAGAAGCCATGGGCAGAGTTGGCTGGCAGAGCCCTCAAGGAACAGAGACCGCAGGGAGCCCTCTGGGCAAACTGCCCCTAGCTCCCGCCTTCCCTCAGCCCTGAGCTATCCTGGCCCGGCACCCTGAGCAATCCCCTCCCTGCACCCTGAGCTACGCCCCTGCCCACACAAAGTCCCTGGTTACCCCTCTCCCCCTGCACCCTGAGCTGCCTGCAAACTTTTGGAGCTGAGCCCCCGCCCCCTCCCCTTGAGTTATACTTTTTTGGTAGCGCCCCCACACAGAACCCAGGCAGGCGGGTGGCCTGCTGAGGTGAGTCAGGGGGTGGAGGTGGTTGTCCCTCCCCAGTCCCCACCCTACGGAGCTGGCTTGAGCCCCGCTGGCCCCTGCCCACCCAAAATAGAAGTCAAACTACACCTATGCCTGATCCCCCTGGCTGCATTCCCCCTCCCCGACTGGGAAGTCACCCGCCTAACATATCTCCGCTACCCTCTGGTGGGCATTCCCTCCCCTGATGTATCCCCCCCCGTCACATTATTGGCTTGAACTGGTAACATATAGAACATGCTTGCAACTAAGGTCCTGTAGTGGCACCAAATCTTGTATAAAGGGGGTCAAATCAGGTGTCTAAAACAAGCTTATGGTTTGCTGGTTATGATTATGGTGTCTATACGTGTGGATCATTTTTGTAGTTAAAGTTATGAATATTGGCTCTACACTGTCTGTATTTCAAACTTGTGCTGGGTGACACCCCAGACAAGTTGGTGTCAGTTCTGCCTAGTCTGCTTGATGGCCCATTAAGGACCATCAGCGGTACAACTGACCCATTGAGAGAAGGCAGATACACCTTGTGACTCAGCAAAGTATGCAGGGACTTGCCCATGTGACTCCAAACTCCATTTTGCTGGAATTTTTCCACAGTAAGAACAAAGAGGTGTTCTTACCCTTGGAAAAGACGATAAAAGGCTGATGCCTCATCTCCATCTTGTCTTCAATCCTGCTTCATTCTCTAGAGGGACTTTGCTACACTGAAGCTTTGAACCAAGGACTGAAAGACGCATCCCAGCTGTGGATGTTCTCCAGACACTTGATCGGAACCTGCAGTTTATTCCATCACTGCTGCAAGCCTGAACCAAGAACTTTGCCTTCACTGTATGTAACTGATTCCATTTAACCAATTCTTGCTCTCATCTATATCTTTTTCCTTTTATGAATAAACCTTTAGATTTTAGATTCTAAAGGATTGGCAACAGCGTGATTTGTGGGTAAGATCTGATTTGTATATTGACCTGGGTCTGGGGCTTGGTCCTTTGGGATCAGGAGAACCTCTTTTCTTTTACTGGGGTATTGGTTTTCATAACCATTCGTCCACATAACGACTGGCACTCGTGGTGATACTGGGAAACTGGAGTGTCTAAGGGAATTGCTTGTGTGACTTGCGGTTAGCCATTGGAGTAAAACCAAAGTCCTCTCTGTCTCGCTGGTTTGGTTTGCCTTAGAGGTGGAAAAACCCCAGCCTTGGGCTGTAACTACCCTGCTTTAAGCAATTTGTCCTGAATTGGCACTCTCAGTTGGGTCCTGCCAGAACCAGAATCGTTACACCCCCACTGGCCATTATAAACAATGCATTACTTCACCATGTCAGGGTGAGCAGGGCCCTGTTTCTCCTCAATGGTCCCCTGCTCCTCAAGCAAAGAGCCCATGGACACCCACTCTGGCTACTAATCCATGGTTATTGGTGCAGGCTCTCAGTCAACAGATGTATCTGTCTCTGTCCCTCACCAGGAGACCCCAGCGCCTCTTCCTAATCCTTCAGCCTGTGCTTCCAACCTAGGGACTCTTACTTCTCTCCTGGGCCTGCAGGCAGCTGCCCCCACACAGATCTCAGCAGATACACCCCTTTCTAGGGGTTCCCTGTACACTAACTGCTGAGTGACATGGACAAACACAATCATCAACTAAGCCTGACCAACCCAGTGGAAGGGCAAGGAATTTTGTACGCCCCTGTGATGTTATTGATTAAAAGTCAGTCTTCAGGGAATGTATGTCTTTGTTGCTACCTCTGCTATAGAATTCCAACCAATCTTATACAAAGTATGTCATGTACCATTTCACTGGAAAAGTTACGATTTGCTGAATATGATTACCCTCCCTGTAGGCCTGAAGTATTGTTGTAGCTGAAGTTATGAATATTGACTATGCACCTGTATTTCAAATGTGTTTACTCCTGTGGTAACACCCACAAGGTAGTTTACATCCAGTCGAGCCAGCACATTGTGGATGGACCATTTAAGCAGATAGCCCATTCAGAAACACAATGGGCCATAGAAGCAGCTTATCCCAACCTGATAGACTTTCCTGTGGACGTTTTAGCTGGAATAAGGGTAATGGCTTCTGCTATGACTCATGGAAGCATGCAGGGGCATGTGACCAGCTTATGTGACTCTGAACTCCATCTTGTGCCTGTACTTTCCCACAAACTAAGGCTGAGAGCAGCGCCACATGAGGGAAAGTAGAAAAGGCCCTGGAAGCATCTCCATTTTGCCTCTTTCCTGCTCTGACCTCGTGACTACGGACTTATAATAAAAGGAATCAGAATCATAGAATCATAGAATATAAGGGTTGGAAGGGACCCCAGAAGGTCATCTAGTCCAACCCCCTGCTCGAAGCAGGACCAATTCCCAGTTAAATCATCCCAGCCAGGGCTTTGTCAAGCCTGACCTTAAAAACCTCTAAGGAAGGAGATTCTACCACCTCCCTAGGTAACGCATTCCAGTGATTCACCACCCTCTTAGTGAAAAAGTTTTTCCTAATATCCAATCTAAACCTCCCCCACTGCAGCTTGAGACCATTACTCCTCGTTCTGTCATCTGCTACCATTGAGAACAGTCTAGAGCCATCCTCTTTGGAACCCCCTTTCAGGTACTTGAAAGCAGCTATCAAATCCCCCCTCATTCTTCTCTTCTGCAGGCGAAACAATCCCAGCTCCCTCAGCCTCTCCTCATAAGTCATGTGTTCCAGACCCCTAATCATTTTTGTTGTAAAAGGAGCATGACAACCAATGGATTGAGGACCTTCCAAGCTTTTCGAAGTCATAAAAGCCAGCAGTTTATTCCATCACTGCGTCAACCCTGATATGAGAACTTTACAATGAGTGTATGTGGGATGGGATGTACACACCCCACACTATGCAACAAGGGTTAAGGGATTATTTTGGTATCAGCCAGCCCTGCCCTGCCACACCCACAGCAAATGTTCCATCTGCTGGAGGAATTAAAAGGCAGGGAATTCGCTCATTTGGGTGGCAGAGCTGGAGGGGAGCAGACCTGTAGCTCAGAGCTCCAGCCGTGCAGCAAGAAGCCTAAAAGCTCTGACACTGCTGCCCAAAGGGGCCCTGACTGAGGGAAGGGAGGACCGACCCCAGAGAGGGAAGTATCCTGTGGACCCTGGTGGAAACCCCCTCTTACTTAGTGTGGTTTGGGTTTCCCCACCAGGGGAAAGCCTTGGACTAAGCTGACCTGAGGCAGTTGGATGAGAGGAAGAGGCCCAGGGAGGACAGCAGCCTGGTTGCCAGGCTACTGGTAGCCCAAAGGGCCCTGGGTCAGAGCCTGGTGGAGTGGGAGGGCCTGGGATCCCCTCCCCACAGCCCCCTTGGCACTCAGGGATTGCAGCTGTGACCACTAGGCCACAGTCCCAAGTGAGGACTGTTTGAGAAAGGAAGGACACCTGTATGAGAAAGGAAGGACACCTCCGAAATAGTGGGGCCACGGTCCAGATAATAACTGAAAGAGGAATTTTCCCAGAGAGTGCACAAGAGGTGGCCGATGTACCAAACACTGAGGGGAACTAAGCACAGCAATAAAACAATGTTTTGCGAACCAGGCTTCTTGGGTCAGCAGGGCCACATGAAGAGACTACTCCAGGGCAGCCCCCTCTTCTCAAGACCTAAGCTGGTGTGAGCCTTCTTTTCCAGAAGAGGAAAGAATGGCAAGGTGATGAGGATACAGCTGGGATCCTAGTTTTCCCCCTGTCGAACGTGTAGGAAGATTCCGTCTACACTAACCTGGGGGAGTTCACCCAATCAGGCCTCCCTTCTCATCAGCAAGAAACCAGATCTGCAGTCCCAGCCCTGAGAACGGCCTAACCGAAGGGAAATAGACTGCCAGGAATGGGACACGTTTCCTTCAGTACCAGATTGGAACGGATCACAGAAGCCCTTGATGACCAGTGTTGCCCTCATGAGGAGGAGAGGCGGTGGGAAATCACAGAATAACTACATCATCTCTCTCCCACTCCCATGCTTCCAACACTCCCACCCCCCAACTCTCTCTCATGACCCCATCACACCCCTCTAAACACAAGCACTCCCCACCATGCCACCCATCCTCAGACCCCCTTTCCGCCAATCAAGAACAAAGGTGCTCCATTCCCCTCCCTTCCCATGCCCCTCCCCCTCACATCCCTCAAACACAGATTCCTCTCCCACTGATGCCCCATGTGCTCCCTCCCCCCTCATGCCCTCACACACACGATCCCCTACCCCTTACAAATACCCTCCCCTCCCCCTTCACCTCCCTTCATACACATGCTTCCCTCCCACTTCTACCTGTCTTTCTGTCCCTCCTCCCCTGCTGTAGCCCCAGCCACTCCCCCTGTTCAGCACTCACTAGTCATTGAACAATACTCTTCCTCTCTCCAGCCTCACAGAAATGGAAGGCAAGAACTTAACTGATGATTTGATGATTTAACTGGGATTTGGTCCTGCTTCGAGCAGGGGGTTGGACTAGATGACCTTCTGGGGTCCTTTCCAACCCTTATATTCTATGATTCTATGATTCTATGATTAACTGGGACAAGACATGCATATATGGACAATCCAGGTGCTAGCGATGTCTGTACTCGGACAGGAATAGCAGTGTAAGAAAAAATACCGATCATCTGGATAATGCCTCCTCCTCCTCCTCCCCCGCCCTCCCTCTCACACACGTCGCCCCCCCCTTCCCTCCCTTCCATCTGTTCTGCAGGCCCTGGCTGTGCATTCCAGACCTTACCATGTTTTGGTTGTGCTAAGTGCAACCTGGACTGTGAATTTATTGGGTTTAGCTACGTCTACACTTGAATCAGCAGCGGCATCGTTGTAATGCTTCAGTGTAGCCACTCACTACAGGGGTTCTCCTGTCACTGTGGTTAATCCACCTCTCTAAGAGGCAGTCGGGGGGGTGTCGGTTTAACGACATCACGCAGGGGTGAGGATTTTTCATGCCCCTGATCTATGCAACAAGCTCGACTTTATTGTTTAGAATAGATCTGGCCTAAAACTTGACTTTGGGATCATTTCTACATCCTGCCCATGTTGTTCAGTGGTCCTCAACCAGCGGTACGTGCACTCCTGGGGAACCAGAGGTCTTCCACAGGGCACATCAACTCCTCTGGATATTTGCCTAGTCTTACAACAGGCTACATAAGAAGCACAAGCAAAGTCAGTACAAATAATAATTTCATACAGACAATGACTTGTTTATACTGCTCTATATCCTATTCACTGAAATGTAAGTACAATATTTATATTCCAATCAATTTATTTTATAATTATTGGTAACAATGAGAAAGTCAACAATTTGTCAGTAATCGTGTGCTCTGACACTTTTGTGTGTTTGTCTGATTGTGTAAGCAAGAAGGTTTTAAGTGCGGTAAACCTGGAGGTACACAAGACAAATCAGACTCCTGAAAGGGGTATAGTAGTCTGGCAAGATTGAGAGCCGCTGCTGTAGTCTACTCGGAATTATTGCTATGTCCCCTCAGGCTTAATTCCACAATAAGGGGTGTGTGTTTGTTTGTCCGTCTGTCTGGGAATTGTCCGGTTGAATTAAAAAATCTCATATATGGTCACTAAATCAGAAACCTAAAGAGAATATGACCCTGTGACATTCCTAATGATTGGAAAATTGGTTCTTGTCACCGATGCAGATGTGGCCCTTACTAACCATTGGACTGTTTTTTGTATTAATTGCAATGTAGTGATGTGTACTCCGTACCTGATTGTGTAAGTCTTGTATATACAAGGGGTGATGGCCGCCCTCTTCCCTGCAGAGGGAAATGGGCCGGGGTAAAATCTGATAGGGAGCCATCACAAATGCAAATTATAGTGTGCCTAGGCCAGACAGCAGGAAGGAGAGTGACCCCAGATAAAACCTGGCAAAGCTGATAAGGGGGGAGGGATTGGTCCCCTTTTCAGGGAATATGGGCATTGAGTGGACACTCAAAGGAAGTGATGGCATATTTAAAACCGGCTTCCAACACAGTGCCAGAGAACTTGTTTTTCCCAGTTGGGGATCCCCTGTAACTCCTTCCTTCTTCTGTCAAAAGCCTCCCACTGTTCTCTTTCTCTGGGGCACTACTGTGGCTGGCCTCCCTTCTGCTTTCCAGTGAGGGGTCGCACTTTGCTCTGCAGGAAATTCCATTTGGCTTTTGCGTGTACCGAGAGCTCTCTCAGGTAAGGGGAGTGACTCTTCATCCCCCTCCCCTGGAAACATATTGCTACTTTTTGCTGATAAGGGTGAAGGGGTCTCTTCTCCCCTCTTACCTGCCTATCCCTCCTCTGGGTTTATCTCTGGGAGCTCTGGGACATATTCCCTCTTGCCATGGCTCATAATACTCATAGCTTTGGATAGTGATATTATGGCCTTTCCCACTAATACATCAGCTGGTCAATTCTTAAGAGCCCCCACATTTAAGGTACCCCCCAAAACCTTCCCCTGAAATTCAAGGCAGGCTAAAGAAATCATGTTTCTAAATTGCCCAACGCCAGGAGTGTTACCTTCTCCCCTGGGATTATATCACCCTCCTTAATCACATCCCTCCTGACTAGAGAAATCCATGCTCAAGTGTCTCTCCATCCCAGCACAGGTTACCATTTACCTTGGCCTGTTTAATCAACTCCGTGCCTGTTTAATCAACTCTGTGTGTGGGGGCGCTACCAAAAACTGAAGTCTCTGACTCGAGGGAGCTACATTCACCTGGACGGATCAGGGATTGTATTTGGACTCACTGTACTTAGGATATTGTTTCTTCATGTGTTCACAGGATGCATGTAAGAAACACTCTTTTGGGCTGTCCCTTGGGGCTCGGGCCTGATAATTAAGGTTACCAGGAGGTGACTGGTATTGGGGTGGTGGGTGCTTAGTCCCCCTCCCTTTCCCAAGAACAAACTGGGCCCCCTCTTCAATGCTAGGCTTTTGCCCTCCCCTTTGGGACCTGCACACTATCAATGGTCTCGCTTGCATGTGTCAGTCAGCAGCATCTGCTGCCTTTTCCAGTTTCTGAAACTCTGTCCCCAGACCTACGAGGCCCCTTCCTTTGAGTGTCCTTCTCGGCACTTCTGAAAATCCTGCCAGGTGCAGAAATACCTTTGAACATCTGGCCTTTGGAACCATAGAAGATCAGGGTTGGAAGGGACCTCAGGAGGTCATCGAGTCCAACTTCCTGCTCAAAGCAGGGCCAATCCCCACCTAAATCATCCCAGCCAGGGCTCTGTCAAGCTAGGCCTCAAAAACCTCCAAGGATGGAGATTCCACCCCCTCCCTAGGTAACCCCTTCCAGTGCTTCACCACCCTCCTAGGGAAATAGCTTTTCCTACTCTACTCCTAGGGAAATAGATTTTCCAACCTCGACCTCCCCCACTGCAACTTGAGACCATTGCTCCTTGTTCTGTTCTGCCCTTTAGTCTGTGTGTCCCTCAGTGCCCCCTCTGTACAATGGCTATAACAGCCCTGTTCTACCTCATTGAGGGGATGTGAAGAGAAATAGTTTAGACCCTGTGAGGCGCTAATATACCGTGGGGATGGGGCCACATACATATCACAGGTAGAGTGGGAACCTCACAGTACCACTGCTGCTGTTCCTCCCCTTGGTTTTGGATCCTTCTTTTCACCTGAGCCCTCAAATCTCCCTCTGGTCTGACTGTAACCTTGGCTCAAAGGGCTTGGCTGTATTTCTTCTGAGTCCCCCGTGTTGTCCCTTCAACAGTCCCCCGCCCCCCGACCTCCCTCCCTCCCACAACCCGTGCAGAGAGCTTCCTGTTTTACAGGCTCATCTAAGGACATAGAATCATAGAATCATAGAATATCAGGGTTGGAAGGGACCTCAGGAGGTCATCTAGTCCAACCCCCTGCTCGAAGCAGGACCAATTCCCAGTTAAATCATCCCAGCCAGGGCTTTGTCAAGCCTGACCTTAAAAACCTCTAAGGAAGGAGATTCTACCACCTCCCTAGGTAACGCATTCCAGTGTTTCACCACCCTCTTAGTGAAAAAGTTTTTTCTAATATCCAATCTAAACCTCCCCCACTGCAACTTGAGACCATTACTCCTCGTTCTGTCATCTGCTACCATTGAGAACAGTCTAGAGCCATCCTCTTTGGAACCCCCTTTCAGGTAGTTGAAAGCAGCTATCAAATCCCCCCTCATTCTTCTCTTCTGCAGGCTAAACAATCCCAGCTCCCTCAGCCTCTCCTCATAACTCATGTGTTCCAGACCCCTAATCATTTTTGTTGCCCTTCGCTGGACTCTCTCCAATTTATCCACATCCTTCTTGAAGTGTGGGGCCCAAAACTGGACACAGTATTCCAGATGAGGCCTCACCAATGTCGAATAGAGGGGAACGATCACGTCCCTCGATCTGCTCGCTATGCCCCTACTTATACATCCCAAAATGCCATTGGCCTTCTTGGCAACAAGGGCACACTGCTGACTCATATCCAGCTTCTCGTCCACTGTCACCCCTAGGTCCTTTTCCGCAGAACTGCTGCCTAGCCATTCGGTCCCTAGTCTGTAGCTGTGCATTGGGTTCTTCCGTCCTAAGTGCAGGACCCTGCACTTATCCTTATTGAACCTCATCAGATTTCTTTTGGCCCAATCCTCCAATTTGTCTAGGTCCTTCTGTATCCTATCCCTCCCCTCCAGCGTATCTACCACTCCTCCCAGTTTAGTATCATCCGCAAATTTGCTGAGAGTGCAATCCACACCATCCTCCAGATCATTTATGAAGATATTGAACAAAACCGGCCCCAGGACCGACCCTTGGGGCACTCCACTTGATACTGGCTGCCAACTAGACATGGAGCCATTGATAACTACCCGTTGAGCCCGACAATCTAGCCAGCTTTCTACCCACCTTATAGTGCATTCTTCCAGCCCATACTTCCTTAACTTGCTGACAAGAATACTGTGGGAGACCGTGCCAAAAGCTTTGCTAAAGTCAAGAAACAATACATCCACTGCTTTCCCTTCATCCACAGAACCAGTAATCTCATCATAAAAGGCGATTAGATTAGTCAGGCATGACCTCCCCTTGGTGAATCCATGCTGGCTGTTCCTGATCACTTTCCTCTCATGCAAGTGCTTCAGGATTGATTCTTTGAGGACCTGCTCCATGATTTTTCCAGGGACTGAGGTGAGGCTGACTGGCCTGTAGTTCCCAGGATCCTCCTTCTTCCCTTTTTTAAAGATTGGCACTACATTAGCCTTTTTCCAGTCATCCGGGACTTCCCCCGTTCGCCACGAGTTTTCAAAGATAATGGCCAATGGCTCTGCAATCACAGCCGCCAATTCCTTTAGCACTCTCGGATGCAACTCGTCCGGCCCCATGGACTTGTGCACGTCCAGCTTTTCTAAATAGTCCCTAACCACCTCTATCTCCACAGAGGGCTGGCCATCTCTTCCCCATTTTGCGATGCCCAGCGCAGCAGTCTGGGAGCTGACCTTGTTAGTGAAAACAGAGGCAAAAAAAGCATTGAGTACATTAGCTTTTTCCACATCCTCTGTCACTAGGTTGCCTCCCTCATTCAGTAAGGGGCCCACACTTTCCTTGGCTTTCTTCTTGTTGCCAACATACCTGAAGAAACCCTTCTTGTTACTCTTGACATCTCTGGCTAGCTGCAGCTCTAGGTGCGATTTGGCCCTCCTGATATCATTCCTACATGCCCGAGCAATATTTTTATACTCTTCCCTGGTCATATGTCCAACCTTCCACTTCTTGTAAGCCTCTTTTTTATGTTTAAGATCCGCTAGGATTCACCATTAAGCCAAGCTGGTCGCCTGCCATATTTACTATTCTTTCGACTCATCGGGATGGTTTGTCCCTGTAACCTCAACAGGGATTCCTTGACATCCAGGTCCTTCATTTTATTACCAGCCCCTTCTCATCTTAATCACCCTGCCTCTGTCTGTAAACCGAACACTGGCTCCCTGCCCCAGGGGCACAAGCTGGAAGCAGCACCTCTCCTCCCCACAATCCACACTCCACAGGAATGCTGGGCTGCAGTTAAGAGCTCCACCTGGGAGAACACCTCCTGCACAAAAGTCAGAAGCGGGGGAGACAGCAGGAGCTCTCCCCACCCCCCAATGGCACCCTTGGGGTTAGAGAGACAGGAGGTAGATAGTCACCCTGACTGAATTGGCATTCTGAGCACTGGTTCTCCACTTGTAAGGTAACTCCCTTCTCTTCATGTGCCAGGATATTTATGCCTGTATCTGTAATTTTCACTCCATGCATCTGAAGAAGTGGGTCTGTTACCCACGAGAGCTTATGCCCAAATAAACCTGTTACTCTTTAAGATGCCACCGGACTTCTCGTTGGTTTTTTTAGGAGGTAGAGAGGGGAGCCAGCATGGGGCTGGAGGCAATGAGCAGGGCCCCAGCGTGTACCCAGCCTCCTCCTAATTCTGCCTGTGAATCCCCCTGATAATGACACACTCCCAGCCCAGGTCCAGGTACTTACCAGGACAAATAATGCTGTTCCCTACAAGGCAAAAAAGGGACACAGGACACAGTCACACGCACAGTAAAAACTGAAACAACACAGCAGCCTCCAAATGCACCCCCCATCAGTATTCATTGTAATCGTTCTCCCCAGTCTCCCCAAGAGCCTTCCCCCTATTCCCTCCTCCCCCTCCCCATGCCCCCTCCTCCACCCTAATCCTTCCGCTGCCTTCCCGTGTCCCCTCCCCTCCCTCTATTCCCTCCTGCCACGTCCCAGGCCCCGCCTCCTTCTATTTCCTGCTCCCCCTCCCTGTGCCCCCCACCTGTATTCCCTCCTCCCCACTCTATGCTTCCTCCTCTCCTTCTGTTTCCTCTTCCCTTTCCCTGTGTCCCTTCTCTTTCCCGTATTCCATCTTCCACAGGCAGCTCTGGGGAATGGTTGGTAGGAGGGTTATAGGGGAGATTCTCTCTGCTGGGGTGATGAGTAAGGACAGAGAGACAGGAAGGTTGATACGGGAGCCAGCCTGGGGCTGGAGGCAATGAGCAGAGCCCCAGTGTGTACCCGGCCCTCTCCTAATTCTGCCTTCGCATCCCCCTGCTAATGACACAATCCCAGCCCAGATCCAGCTTCTTACCGCTGCCACGGCAAGTACTGATATTACCTACAAGGCAAAAGAAGGGACACAGGACATAATCACACCCACAGTAACAATTGAAACAACACAGCAGCCTCCAAATGCACCCCCGCATCTCTGTTCATTGTAATCGTTCTCCCCAGTCACCCCATGAGCCTTCCCTCTATTCCCTCCTCCCCCTCCCCATGCCCCCTCCTCCACCCTAAGCCCTGTTCCCCCTTCCCGTGTCAGTTCCCCGCCCTCTATTCTCTCCTGCCCCGTCCCAGGCCCCGCCTCCTTCTATTCCCTGCTCCTTCTCCCTCTGCCCCCCAGCTGTATTCCCTCCTCCCCACTCTATGCTTCCTCCTCTCCTTCTGTTTCCTTTTCCCTTTGCCTGTCTCCCCTCCCTTCCCTATAATCCCTCTTCCACAGGCAGCTCTGGGGAATGGTTGGTGGGATGGTTATAGAGGAGATCCCCTCTGCTGGGCTGAGGAGTAAGGACACAGAGACAGGAAGGTAGATACGGGAGAAGCCTGGGGCTGGAGGCAATGAGCAGGGCCCCAGCGTGTACCCGGCCCTCTCCTAATTCTGCCTTTGCATCCCCCTGCTAATGACAAAATCCCAGCCCAGTCCCAGCTACTTACCGGTGACATGGCAAAATCTAATCTTTCCTACAATGCAAAAGAAGGGACACAGGACACAATCACACGCACAGGAACAACTGAAACTGCAAAGCAGCCTCCAAATGCACCCCCCCATCTCTATTCATTGTCATCATTCTCCCCAATCTCCCCATGAGCCTTCCCTCTATTCCTTCCTCCCCATCCCCATGCCCCCTCCTCCACCCTAAACCCTATTCTCCCTTCCTGTGTCAGTTCCCCGCCCTCTATTCTCTCCTGCCCCGTTCCAGGCCCCGCCTCCTTCTATTCCCTGCTCCTTCTCCCTCTGCCCCCCAGCTGTATTCCCTCCTCCCCACTCTATGCTTCCTCCTCTCCTTCTGTTTCCTCTTCCCTTTCCCTGTCTCCCCTCCCTTCCCTGTAATCCCTCTTCCACAGGCAGCTCTGGGGAATGGTTGGTGGGATGGTTATAGAGGAGATCCCCTCTGCTGGGCTGATGAGTAAGGACACAGAGACAGGAACGTAGATACGGGAGCCAGCCTGGGGCTTGAGGCAATGAGCAGGGCCCCAGCGTGTACCCAGCCCTCTCCTAATTCTACCTGTGAATCCCCCTGCTAAAGACACACTCCCAGCCCAGGTCCAGGTACTTACCAGGACAAATAATGCTGTTCCCTACAAGGCAAAAAAGTGACACAGGACACAATCACACGCACAGTAACAATTGAAACAACACAGCAGCCTCCAAATGCACCCCCCATCTCTATTCATTGTAATCGTTCTCCCCAGTCTCCCCACGAGCCTTCCCTCTGTTCCCTCCTCCCCCTCCCCATGCCCCCTCCTCCACCCTAATCCTTCCGCTGCCTTCCCGTGTCCCCTCCCCTCCCTCTATTCCGTCCTGCCCCATCCCAGGCCCCGCCTCCTTCTATTTCCTGCTCCCCCTCCCTGTGCCCCCCACCTGTATTCCCTCCTCCCCACTCTATACTTCCTCCTCTCCTTCTGTTTCCTCTTCCCTTTCCCTGTGTCCCTTCTCTTCCCCGTATTCCCTCTTCCACAGGCAGCTCTGGGGAATGGTTGGTGGGAGGGTTATAGGGGAGATTCCCTCTGCTGGGGTGACGAGTCAGGACACAGAGACAGGAAGGTCGATATGGGAGCCAGCCTGGGGCAGGAGGCAATGAGCAGGGCCCCAGTGTGTACCCGGCCCTCTCCTAATTCTGCCTTTGCATCCCCCTGGTAATGACACAATCCCAGCCCAGATCCAGCTTCTTACCGCTGCCACGGCAAGTACTGATATTACCTACAAGGCAAAAGAAGGGACACAGGACACAATCACACCCACAGTAACAACTGAAAAAACACAGCAGCCTCCAAATGCACCCCCCGCATCTCTATTCATTGTAATCGTTCTCCCCAGTCACCCCCTGAGCCTTCCCTCTATTCTCTCCTCCCCCTCCCCATGCCCCCTCCTCCACCCTAAGCCCTGTTCCCCCTTCCCGTGTCAGTTCTCTGCCCTCTATTCCCTCCTGCCCCATCCCAGGCCCCACCTCCTTGTATTCCCTGCTCCTTCTCCCTGTGCCCCCCACCTGTATTCCCTCCTCCCCACTCTATGCTTCCTCCTCGCCTTCTGTTTCCTTTTCCCTTTCCCTGTCTCCCCTCCCTTCCCAATAATCCCTCTTCCACAGGCAGCTCTGGGGAATGGTTAGTGGGATGGTTATAGAGGAGATCCCCTCTGCTGGGGTGACGAGTAAGGACACAGAGACAGGAACGTAGATATGGGAGCCAGCCTGGGGCTGGAGGCAATGAGCAGGGCCCCAGCATGTACCCGGCCCTCTCCTAATTCTGCCTTCCCATCCCCCTGCTAATGACACAATCCCAGCCGAGGCCCAGCTACTTACCGGTGACTTGGCAAAAACTAATCTTGCCTACAACGCAAAAGAAGGGACACAGGACACAATCACACGCACAGTAACAATTGAAACAACACAGCAGCCTCCAAATGCACCCCCCATCTCTATTCATTGTAATCGTTCTCCCCAGTCTCCCCACGAGCCTTCCCTCTGTTCCCTCCTCCCCCTCCCCATGCCCCCTCCTCCACCCTAATCCTTCCACTGCTTCCCGTGTCCCCTCCCCTCCCTCTATTCCCTCCTGCCCCATCCCAGACCCCGCCTCCTTCTATTCCCTGCTCCCCCTCCCTGTGCCCCCCACCTGTATTCCCTCCTCCCCACTCTATGCTTCCTCCTCTCCTTCTGTTTCCTCTTCCCTTTCCCTGTGTCCCTTCTCTTCCCCGTATTCCCTCTTCCACAGGCAGCTCTGGGGAATGGTTGGTGGGAGGGTTAGAGGGGAGATTCCCTCTGCGGGGTTGACGAGTAAGTACAGAGAGACAGGAAGGTCGATACGGGAGCCAGCAATGAGCAGGGCCCTGATGTGTACCTGGCCCTCTCCTAATTCTGCCTTCACATCCCCCTGCTAATGACACAGTCCCAGCCCAGATCCAGCTTCTTACCGCTTCCATGACAAGTACTGATATTACCTACAATGCAAAAGAAGGGACACAGGACACAATCACACCCACAGTAACAACTGAAACAACACAGCAGCCTCCAAATGCACCTCCCCATCTCTATTCATTGTAATCGTTCTCCACAGTCTCCCCATGAGCCTCCCCTCTATTCCCTCCTCCCCCTTCCCATGCCCCCTCCTCCACCCTAAGCCCTATTCCCCCTTCCCATGTCAATTCCCCGCCCTCTATTCCCTCCTGCCCTGTCCCAGGCCCCGCGTCCTTCTATTCCCTCCTCCCTCTCCCTGTGCCCCCCACCTGTATTCCCTCCTCCCCACTCTATGCTTCCTCCTCTCCTTCTGTTTCCTCTTCCCTTTCCCTGTCTCCCCTCCCTTCCCTGTAATCCCTCTTCCACAGGCAGCTCTGGGGAATGGTTGGTGGGATGGTTATAGAGGAGATCCCCTCTGCTGGGCTGATAAGTAAGGACACAGAGACAGGAACGTAGATACGGGAGCCAGCCTGGGGCTTGAGGCAATGAGCAGGGCCCCAGTGTGTACCCGGCCCTCTCCTAATTCTGCCTGTGAATCCCCCTGATAATGACACATTCCCAGCCCAGATTCAGCTACTTACCACGACAAATGATGCTGTTCCCTACAAGGCAAAAAAGGGATACAGGACTCAATCACACGCACAGTAACAACTGAAACAACACAGCAGCCTCCAAATGCACCCCCCCATCTCTATTCATTGTAATTGTTCTCCCCAGTCTCCCCATGAGCCTCCCCTCTATTCCCTCCTCCCCCTCCCCATGCCCCCTCCTCCACTCTAATCCTTCCACTGCCTTCCCGTGTCCCCTCCCCTCCCTCTATTCCCTCCTGCCCCATCCCAGACCCCGCCTCCTTCTATTCCCTGCTCCCCCTCCCTGTGCCCCCCACCTGTATTCCCTCCTCCCCACTCTATGCTTCCTCCTCTCCTTCTGTTTCCTCTTCCCTTTCCTTGTGTCCCTTCTATTCCCCATATTCCCTCTTCCACAGGCAGCTCTGGGGAATGGTTGGTGGGAGGGTTAGAGGGGAGATTCCCTCTGCGGGGTTGACGAGTAAGTACAGAGAGACAGGAATGTCGATACGGGAGCCAGCAATGAGCAGGGCCCTGATGTGTACCTGGCCCTCTCCTAATTCTGCCTTCACATCCCCCTGCTAATGACACAGTCCCAGCCCAGATCCAGCTTCTTACCGCTTCCATGACAAGTACTGATATTACCTACAAGGCAAAAAAGGGACACAGGACACAATCACACCCACAGTAACATCTGAAACAACACAGCAGCTTCCAAAAGCACCCCCCCATCTATATTCATTGTAATCGTTCTCCCCAGTCTCCCCAGGAGCCTTCCCCTGATTCCCTCCTACCCCTCCCCATGTCCCCTCCTCCACCCTAAGCCCCGTTCCCCCTTCCCATGTCCCTTCCCCTCGCTCTATTCTCCCAGGCCCCGCCTCCTTCTATTCCCTGCTCCCCCTCCCTGTGCCCCCCACCTGTATTCCCTCCTCCCCACTCTATGCTTCCTCCTTTCCTTCTGTTTCCTCTTCCCTTTCCCTGTGTCGCTTCTCTTCCCTGTATTCCCTCTTCCACACGCAGCTCTGGGGAATGGTTGGTGGGATGGTTATAGAGGAGATCCTCTCTGTTGGGTGACGAGTAAGGACACAGAGACAGGAAGGTAGATACAGGAGCCAGCCTGGGGCTGGAGGCAATGAGCAGAGCCCCAGCGTGTACCTGGCCCTCTCCTAATTCTGCCTTCGCATCCCCCTGCTAATGACACAATCCCAACCCGGATCCAGCTACTTACCGCTGTCACCTGAAGTACTGATATTACCTACAAGGCAAAAGAAGGGACACAGGACACAATCACACCCACAGTAACAACTGAAACAACACAGTAGCCTCCAAATGCACCCCCCCAACTCTATTCATTGTAATCGTTCTCCCCAGTCTCCCCATGAGCCTTCCCTCTATTCCCTCCTCCCCCTCCCCATGCCCCCTCCTGCACCCTAATCCTTCCTCCCCCTTCCCGTGTCCCCTCCCCTCCCTCTATTCCCACCTGCCCCGTCCCAGGCCCCACCTCCTTCTATTTCCTGCTCCCCCTCCCTGTGCCCCCCACCTGTATTCCCTCCTCCCCACTCTATGCTTCCTCCTCTCCTTCTGTTTCCTCTTCCCTTTCCCTGTGTCCCTTCTCTTCCCTGTAATCCCGGCCAATGGGAGCCATGGAGGTCGCGCATGTGGCGGGCGCAGCCCGTGGAGAGTCTGGAGACTCCCCTGGCCGCTCTCACCCGAGAAGCAAGAGACCTCCCAGCAGGGCTGGCGAGTGCGGCCAGGGAAGGGGGCAGGGTGTGATGGGGAGTGTCTGGGAGGTGTGTGGAGGGTGCTGGGCAGTGGGGGATGTTTGTGTGTTTTGGGGGCCTGTTGGGGGGTGCTGAGAAGTGGGGGAGATCTGTGTGTGCCAGGGCACTCGGGGTCTGTGTGGGGCATTGTGTAGTAGTGGTGGTGGGGCTGTGGGGAAGGGCACTGGGAGGGAGGAAGGGAAATCTCTGTGTATTGAGAAACTAGCGAGTGGGTGGTTCTGTGTGGGGTGCTGGGCAGCTGTGGTCGGGCTGTGGGCAATGGAGTAGAGCGGAAGAATTACTTCTTGTGTCTTGCCGACAACACTCCTGCTAATCTATCCCAGAATTATGTTTACTTTTTTTTGCAACTGTGTTACACTGTTTTAATGATAATAATAAGGAAATAAAAAGATTTCAGAGTCCATTCAAAACTGTCTCTTGGTCTGGATTTGGCCCACAGTCCACCTATTGACTACCCCAGCCCTACACGCTCTCGACTCATCCAAGCCATGCCTCCTGACTCCCCTGTTAGTTTTTGCAGTGTACTGTCCCACACTGCCTCCCTGCTGCTGTAGTCTTCCTCTCTCACAGAGAAAGGCTCCAGCAGTGGGGAAAGCCTCTGGCACAGGGCGGGGGGAGCAGGGAAAAGCTCTGGCAGCTCTTCGCTGCCGCAGTCTTTCAACAACACAGAACTCAGGTTATGAGCCCATGCTGAAGCCTGTGCCAGCATTGTCCATACTGATAGTGCTACCCATGCTGGCTAGATTAGAGCTAGGATGGGTATGCTAATCCATGCTACAAATGCACTTTAACTTGCAGCCTCCTGACACGTTCTTTCTTTTTCTCCAGCTTGGGGCATTGCCCTGCTTCCCTGCAGAGAGGTGTGGGGAAGTCATTCTCTTTGCGAGTTAGCTTCAGTCATTGAGGCTTCCATTCGAATGTGGTGATTCTAGCCCAGACACTCCTAGTGGTGCTATGTCTGGAATACCTAGCCCTGATCTCCCATGTCCCAGGGAGAAAATCAATTCTTTTCCCCAACAGGCAGTGATAACGAGAGGGTTGGCACAGACTCATACAGATAGTTCATAAAAATAGTACAGAAAATTGCCACTTCCATCACCCTCAGCCATCACACACTCCCCTCCCCATCACCTCCTCCACACACACTCACACACGTGCTCCCCTACTCCTCACCCCCTCACCACACAGTCAGCTCCCCCTCACTGCTACATCTCTCTCCACACAAACTCTTCATCCCCCCATCCTCCCTCTCACACCTCCTCTTCCCCTTCCCCTCTCTAAAACAACCAATTCTACCTCCCCAGATCAGAGTGGAAGAATTTAAGTCTAAGCTATTTAAATCACCAATTTTCATCCCGTATTAAATAACTAATTTTAACCTTGCTTTGCCTTTCTACTTTCTTTTTTTCCCCCTCAAGAAAGTTTGGTTCTCATTGGTTGGTAACAATTAAAACACGTTGACTTGCATGTAAATATAGCCTCCACCCTAAGTTTGGTCCTTCTTTTTCATAAACTAGAAAGATACACTATATCGACCTTTAACCTATAATATAGCTTAATTTACTTTTATCCAGATTCTTAATTTTTACATTTTGTATATGTTAGAAAATGGTGATTTTTTATGGACTATATTAGTATTTTTTTACTTGTGATTTGTGTCAAGCTCTACTTGGATTGAAATTAAAATTCAAGTAAAAATGCACAAAAGCAGCATTTTAATTTTTTATTAGTTCAATACATGTTCTTACGACTTGGAAATGATCCATCTGGTGGAAATACCATCTGGTGTACTAACTGACTCAAGGATGGACGGCAGCTTGTTTAACATCAGATGATTATGGGGGGGAGGGATAGCTCAGTGGTTTGAGCACTGGCCTGCTAAACCCAGGGTTGTGAGTTCAATCCTTGAGGGGGCCATTTAGGGATTTGGGGCAAAAATTGGTAATTGGTCCTGCTTTGAGCAGGGGGTTGGACTAGATGACCTCCTGAGGTCCCTTCCAACCCTGATATTCTATGATTACAGAGCAGAAGGCATGTCACCCAGCTTACTATTCAGGATCTGCTTTTTGTAGATGACACTGCACTCGTCTCTAATCCACATGATGAACAAGTTTTCTATGTAACTGACACTCCGGACAAGAGGTGCAGTACCGCCAGACATCTTCATGTACTCCTGACCAGAAGAACCTCTGCAGGATTCGTGCCTGGGTTTTCTCTACCCCTAGGTGTCCTCCAAACAGGTGACGGTGGGCGAGACTGAACATGGTTTTTTGATGTTTTCGTGGCGCCAGAAGTTATTGTATCTCTTGCTCCTGCATTTTCACCACGCGGTACAGGAGATCTTTCTTCACTATAAAGTAAGGTCCGGGACCCTGGACCTTCCCATCAACGGGTATCCCATCGATCTCAGCCACCTCTTTCCTGGTGTTATCATATCTGGGGTCCTCCTCCTGGTCCCGCCCAAAAATCTCTCTCCCGGGACTAACCTGTCCAAGCTCCCAGGGGCCGGCTTCTGCTTCTTCCAACAGCTCGCTGCCGTCATGGCTGGGCGCAGCTTCTGGCTCACCTTCTGTGGTGGAAGTTTCTCTGTTGGCTGCTCGCGTCCATCTGCCGACTAGGGAGGTCTTCTGGCCCTGGGTCAGGATCCGGGTTCCCAAGGCCTTTGCAGCCTTCCTCTCTTTTTTTGTCTTCCGGGTCTTTCGGGGGGCTGAGAACAGATCCTGAGAAATCTCAGCGAACATCGGAGTTTGACATTCCCCCAGTGATGAGTCGCTGTCCTCAGGATCCCCACCTCCCTCCAGCCTCTCCGGGGGGAGTAAATTATCAAATCCTGGATAGTCCCTCCCTATGACTACAGGATATGGGAGTTTAGGAACTACGCCCACGGTCACCTCAATGGGATTTCCCTGAACCTCTATCTCCACCGGGATGGCGGGGTAATGGCTCACGGCCCCATGCACGCACGTCACCGCTACGCATTTGGCTTGTAGCAGCTGACTACTTCTTACCAGCTTCCCCGATATGAGGGTGATGGCACTCCCGGAGTCCACAAGCACTGCAGTCTCTGCGCCATTTATCCTCACTGGCCTGGTGTAATTATGCGGAGCTAATGCGACCCCCGCGAGGTGGATAAGGGAGCACGGGACCTCCCAATCCCCCAAGTTACATTGCATAGGCTCCTCGGTGCTGGGACACTTTGCTGCTTTGTGTCCCCACTCTCCACATGCATAACATCTATAATTGCTTTTAATCACTCCCCTATCCCGGGGGTTAGGGGGTTTAGTCCCAGGGTTCCCCCCACTCAGGCCAATCCCTTCCTTCTGGGATCCCCGCTGGTTCTCGGGCCCCCCGTTTCTTCCACCTAGGACTCCCCGGGGGTTTGGCTGCCCAAACTTCCAGGGTTGGGTGCTTGGTTTGAAAGGGGCCTTCCTTGGGTAGTCGGGTCAGTTCCCTGGCTGTCATCCGTCTTTCTACCAGTGTGATCATCTCGTCGTACGTGGACGGATCATTCTGGCCTACCCATTTGCGGAGATCTGGCGGCAGTCCCCGCATGTAATGGTCTATGACCAGGGTCTCCAAAATCTCCTCCAGCCTGCACATCTTGGGCTGTAACCACTTCCGCACGAGGTGTATGAGGTCGAATAGCTGGGACCTTGGGGTTTTGTTCTCCTGGTTTTTCCACTCATGGAACCTCTGGGCCCTTACCGCTGCCGTTACCCCTGATCGTGCTAGGATCTCTGCCTTCAGACGGGTATAGTCAGTGGCATCTGTGGCAGGCAAGTCAAAGAAGGCCTTCTGGGCCTCTCCACACAAAAAAGGGGCAAGAATGCTGGCCCACTGCTCCTGGGGCCATGCCTCATGCTGAGCAGTCCTTTCGAATGAGAGGAGATATGCCTCTACGTCATCTTCTGATGTCATCTTTGGCAGACAACCAGTGGCCCTCAGGGTTCGCGTCCCATCGGACCCCCGGGCCTGGGTGGTGAGGATCTTCAGCTGGTCCACCACCTCTCTCAAGAGGGCACGATCTTGGGTCACCTGGCTCATCAATAATTGATTGGTTTCCTGCTGTAGCCGCATAGACTCCTGTTGTGCCATTGCCTGAACCCGGGTGGCCTCCTGCTGGGCTGCCGTGGCTTGTACCAGAGCTCTTACCACCTCCTCCATTGTGGTACAAAGCAAACAAACAAAACAAAACAAAAAAAAAAATCCAAAACCCCAGTGCACTTCTTTTTTTAAAAAAACTTCTTTCTTCTGCCACGCTGTGAACGAAGTCCCACTCCTGACACCAGTTGTGACAAAGCTCTGTCCTTGCCTCCGTGGGTCCCGCCTTTCCTGGTGGATTTTGCTAGCCTCAGAGGCTCACTGTAACCCTGCACGTAACCCTTCTCTCTCTAGAGACAAGGGTCACAGTCTACTGAACCATTTTCATCATAAGCCAGCGAGGGAGGTGAGGAGAATTTATCCTTCCTTGCACAGTCTCTGTTGTCTCCCAGTCTCAGGGATTAATCAGGGGGCAAAGGTGGGGGGGAGGAGCCCGGGCCCACCCTCTACTCCGGGCTTCAGCCCAGGGACCCTAATAATATCAGCTATGGTAGCTGACCTTTTAGAAACATGACATGTACAATTCCCTGGGCTACTTCCCCGACAGCAGCCCTCACTTCCTCAAGCTCCACTTCACCCTTACCTCAGGGCCTCCTTCCTTGTGCCTGGTATGGTATGTACTACTCAGTCTCTCCAACAGCACAACTTCCTCCCACAGCTCCTGACATGCACACCCACCTGACTAACTGGGAGGCTTTTGACAAGTTTCAGCCAGCCCCTGATTGGCTTCAGGTGTCCCAATCAACCTAGCCTACTCCCTGCCTTCTGGATAGTTCTTAATTGGCCGCAGGTGTCTTAATTGACCTGGAGCAGCTGCCATTTCACTTATCCTGGTACCAGCGATTTCTTTAGCCTGGAGTTAATATATCTATCTCCCACTACTTTTCTATAGCCATCTGGCCTTGCCCTGTCACAGTACCAACATCCCACCTAAAAGCTATGTCAGTAATGAAGCTCTGGATAACGAGGATCCCTTCTGCTATCAGGGCTCAATTCTTACCAACTCACATAACCTTGATAGGAGACTTGTTGCTGTCATTGGCAAAGCTTCTGTCACCTTCGTGATACCTGTCACGTGTTTGGAACAACAAGCTGCTAAACCCAGAGGCACCGACTTTCTAATGTGCCGGGGGGGTGCTTGACCGCCGCTCCGCCCCAGGCTCCACCCCACTCCACCCCTTCCCCCAAGGTCCCAGCCAGGTCCTGCCTCTTCCTCCCCCCACTCCACCCCCACCCTGCCTCTTCTTGCCCTCACCCCACCTCTTCCCGCCCTCTCCCACAAGCTCACACCACTTTCACTCATCCCCCTTCACCCGCCAGCACCTCCTCCCTGCTGCCGAACAGCTGATCACCAGCACGCAGGAGGTGCTGGGGGCCAGAGGAGGTGCTGATCAGCAGGGCTGCCAGCAGGTAGGAGGTGCTGGGGCGAGGGGGAAGAGCTGATTAGGGTGGGGGGCTGACAGTGGATGCTGAGCACCCACCATTTTGTTTCTGGGGGTGCTCCAGCGCTGGAGCACCTACACAGTCAACGCCTGTGGCTAACCCTGAACACACAGGGATCTGTTTATCAGCCTTGTGTCCTTCATACCCTCCTTTACGGCTGTGAAAGCTGGGTCACATCCTCCAAGCAGGAGAGGAGATTGAACAGTTCCCACCTCCGCTGTCTTAGAAAAATCCCTGGAGTCTCTTGAGACTAAGGGATCATCAGTAACAAGATCCTTGAGAGAACCAGCCTATAATCTATGCAGACTATGCTGGATGCTCGCAGGCTTCACTGTCTGGGACACATTACGCGTGTGCCCCAAGATCGTCTGCCGAAGGCCATGCTCTGTGGCCAACTTAAGAACTGCCTGTGATGCAAAGAAAGGTCAATGCTCCAATCCAGTGACAAGGGTCAAACAAGCTCTCAAGAAATAAAACAAAACCACCTCATCCTCCTCCTTCAAATCCCTCCTCAAAACTCTCCTTTGCTGCAATGCCTAAAAACCCCTGTTTGTACAGTGCCTAGCACAATGGAGTGCTGGTCCATGACTGGGGCGTCTAGCTACTACCATAATACATCTAATATGATTCTTCCCAGAGGGACCTAGGGTTGTGAGGCAGCTCCTTACCACCTGCCCTTAGTGTGAGGAAGCTTTTTCTATGCCTGTAGTGGATCAGATCCCCAGCTTGGCCAAGGGTAACACAAGCCCTCCCCTCACGGCCTCACAGGCCCCGCTGTCAATTTACAGGTTAGCGATAGGCACATTCCAACCCTTGATCCCTTGAGTGTCTCCCTAGCGTGTCCACTCTCTGATCACTGGACACTATCATTATGCACAGATCTGCTGCTTCCAAAGAAATAGTGAACCCCAGCTACCAATTACACCTCAGATCAACGCTCTCCTCAGCTCACAGCACTTAGAGATGTTCAGAGTGAGATCCACTATCCGTTCATTTACCAAAGCCCAGAGATTCAAGTCGTAGCAAGTAGAAGTATTGGCAACAAATGGTTACATATCAAATAAAATCATCACAGGCATTCTAGAATCTAGACTTAATTAACAAGCTGCTCTCATGTCTAATAAAAAATTGCTCGCCCCAAATCATTCCAACGCTTTTCAGCCAGGCAATCTGTGACCTTATTTCATGAGACAAACCTGCTGTCACTTTATTCCTTGGTAAAGGACCCAGGGTGTCCCTGGTCACCCCTAGGTCTATCCGAACAATCCTATGGCTTTATGCATAAACAGGACACCCCCCTCCTGATGGGTTCTTCCTGTAGATTTCCTGTCTTGTAGATTTTAAAATTCTTCATCAGGAATTGGCTCAGAATGCTAACAGGCACACAGAGTGAGGTATACAACGCAACATACACAAATAATCAGAGAGAGAGATAGGTGTAAGAAGCTTACAAGAAGTGGAAGATTGGACAAATGACCAGGGATGAGGATAAAAATATTGCTCGGCTTGCAGGAGTGAAATCAGGAAGGCCAAATCACACCTGGAGTGGCAGCTAGCAAGAGATGTTAAGAGGAACAAGAAGGGTTTCTTCAGGTATGTTAGCAACAAGAAGAAAGCCAAGGAAAGTGTGGGCCCCTTACTGAATGAGGGAGGCAACCTAGTGACAGAGGATGTGGAAAAAGCTAATGTACTCAATGCTTTTTTTGCCTCTGTCTTCACGAACAAGGTCAGCTCCCAGACTACTGCACTGGGCAGCACAGCATGGGGAGAAGGTGACCAGCCCTCTGTGGAGAAACAAGTGGTTCGGGACTATTTAGAAAAGCTGGACGAGCACAAGTCCATGGCGCCAGATGCGTTGCATCCGAGAGTGCTAAAGGAGTTGGCGGATGTGATTGCAGAGCCATTGGCCATTATCATTGAAAACTCATGGTGATCGGGGGAGGTTCCAGATGACTGGAAAAAGGCTAATGTAATGCCCATCTTTAAAAAAGGGAAGAAGGAGAATCCTGGGAACTACAGGCCAGTCAGCCTCACCTCAGTCCCTGGAAAAATCATGGAGCAGGTCCTCAAGGAATCAATTCTGAAGCACTTAGAGGAGAGGAAAGTGATCAGGAACAGTCAGCATGGATTCACCAAGGGCAAGTCATGCCTGACTAATCTAATTGCCTTCTATGATGAGATAACTGGCTCTGTGGATGAAGGGAAAGCAGTGGACGTGTTGTTCCTTGACTTTAGCAAAGCTTTTGACACAGTCTCCCACAGTATTCTTGCCAGCAAGTTCAAGAAGTATGGGCTGGATGAATGGACTATAAGATGGATAGAAAGTTGGCTAGATTGTCGGGCTCAACGGGTATTGATCAATGGCTCCATATCTAGTTGGCAGCCAGTATCAAGTGGAGTGCCCCAGGGGTCGGTCCTGGGGCCCGTTTTGTTCAATATCTTCATTAATGATCTGGAGGATGGTGTGGATTGCACCCTCAGCAAGTTTGCAGATGACACAAAACTGGGAGGAGTGGTAGATACGCTGGAGGGTAGGGATAGGATACAGAGGGACCTAGACAAATTGGAGGATTGGGCCAAAGGAAATCTGATGAGGTTCAACAAGGACAAGTGCAGAGTCCTGCACTTAGGACGGAAGAATCCAAAGCACCGCTGCAGACTAGGGACCGAATGGCTAGGCAGCAGTTCTGCAGAAAAGGACCTAGGGGTTACAGTGGACGAGAAGCTGGATAGGAGTCAACAGTGTGCCCTTGTTGCCAAGAAGGCCAATGGCATTTTGGGATGTATATGTAGGGGCATTGCCAGCAGATCGAGGGAC